>NC_089840.1:85093932-85789432 GCF_035609145.1 Eleutherodactylus coqui | reverse complement strand
CTCCCTGTGCTCTCTACCAGCATCCTCCAGCCTCCCTGTGCTCTCTACCAGCATCCTCCAGCCTCCCTGTGCTCTCTACCAGCATCCTCCAGCCTCCCTGTGCGCTCTACCAGCATCCTCCAGCCTCCCTGTGCTCTCTAGAAGCATCCTCCAGCCTCCCTGTGCTCTCTAGAAGCATCCTCCAGCCTCCCTGTGCTCTCTAGAAGCATCCTCCAGCCTCCCTGTGCTCTCTAGAAGCATCCTCCAGCCTCCCTGTGCTCTCTTCAAGCATCCTCCAATCCCCCTGTGCTCTCTACAAGCATCCTCCTACCCCCCTGTGGTCTCTACAAGCATCCTCCAGGCCCCTATACACCCTACAAGCATCCTCCAGACCCCTGTGCTCTCTACGAGCATCCTCCAGGCCCCTATACACCCTGCAAGCATCCTCCAGCCCCCTTGTGCTCTCTACAAGCATCCTCCAGCACCCCCTGCTCTCTACAAGCATCCTCCAGCCCCCCTGTGCTCTCTACAAGCATCCTCCAGCCCCCCGTGCTCTCTACAAGCATCCTCCAGCCTCCCCGTGCTCTCTACAAGCATCCTCCAGCCTCCCCGTGCTCTCTACAAGCATCCTCCAGCCTCCCCGTGCTCTCTACAAGCATCCTCCAGCCTCCCCGTGCTCTCTACAAGCATCCTCCAGCCTCCCCGTGCTCTCTACAAGCATCCTCCAGCCTCCCCGTGCTCTCTACAAGCATCCTCCAGCCTCCCCGTGCTCTCTACAGGCATCCTCCAGCCTCCCGTGCTCTCTACAGGCATCCTCCAGCCTCCCCGTGCTCTCTACAGGCATCCTCCAGCCTCCCTGTGCTCTCTAGAAGCATCCTCCAGCCTCCCTGTGCTCTCTTCAAGCATCCTCCAATCCCCCTGTGCTCTCTACAAGCATCCTCCTACCCCCCTGTGATCTCTACAAGCATCCTCCAGGCCCCTATACACCCTACAAGCATCCTCCAGACCCCTGTGCTCTCTACAAGCATCCTCCAGGCCCCTATACACCCTACAAGCATCCTCCAGACCCCTGTGCTCTCTACAAGCATCCTCCAGGCCCCTATACACCCTGCAAGCATCCTCCAGCCCCCCTGTGGTCTCTACAAGCATCCTCCAGCCCCCCGTGCTCTCTACAGGCATCCTCCAGCCCTGCTGTGCTCTGCACAACCATCGTTTAGCCCCCTGCATACCCTACAAGCATCCTCCAGACCTCTTTGCTCTCTACAAGCATTCTCCAGCTGCCCAGTATACCCTAAAAGAATCTTCCAGCCCCCCTGTGCTCTCTACAAGCATCCTCCAGCCCCTCTGTGCTCTCTACATGCATCCTCCAGCCCCCCTGTGCTCTCTACAAGCATCCTCCAACACCCCAGTGCTCTCTACAAGCATCCTCCAACACCCCAGTGCTCTCTACAAGCATCCTCCAGCCCCCCTGTGCTCTCTACAAGCATCCTCCAGCCCCCCTGTGCTCTCTACAAGCATCCTCCAGCCCCCCTGTGCTCTCTACAAGCATCCTCCAGCCCCCGGTGCTCTCTACAAGCATCCTCCAGCCCCCTTGTGCTCTCTACAAGCATCCTCCAGCCCCCCTGTGCTCTCTACAAGCATCCTCCAGCCCCCCTGTGCTCTCTACAAGCATCCTCCAGCCCCCCTGTGCTCTCTACAAGCATCCTCCAGCCCCCCTGTGCTCTCTACAAGCATCCTCCAGCCCCCCTGTGCTCTCTACAAGCATCCTCCAGCCCCCCTGTGCTCTCTACAAGCATCCTCCAGCCCCCCTGTGCTCTCTACAAGCATCCTCCAGCCCCCCTGTGCTCTCTACAAGCATCCTCCAGCCCCCCTGTGCTCTCTACAAGCATCCTCCAGCCCCCCTGTGCTCTCTACAAGCATCCTCCAGCCCCCCTGTGCTCTCTACAAGCATCCTCCAGCCCCCTTGTGCTCTCTACAAGCATCCTCCAGCCCCCCTGTGCTCTCTACAAGCATCCTCTAGCCCTCCCCCCCGTGCTCTCTACAGGCATCCTCCAGCCCTCCTGTGCTCTCCACAACCATCCTCCAGTCCCCTGTACACCCTACAAGAATCTTCCAGCCCCTGTGCTCTCCACAAGCATCCTCCAGCTCCCCTGTACACCCTAAAAGAATCTTCCACCCCCTCTGTGCTCTCTACAAGCATCCAGAAGTCCCCTGTAACCCTATAAGTATCCTCCAGCCCCCTTTTGCTCTCTACAAGCATCGTCCAGCCCCTCTGTACTCTCTAAAAGCATCCCCCAGCCCTTCTGTGCTCTCTAAAAAGCATCCCCCAGCCCTTCTGTGCTCTCTAAAAAGCATCCCCCAGCCCTTCTGTGCTCTCTAAAAAGCATCCCCCAGCCCTTCTGTGCTCTCTACAAGCACTCTGCAGCCCCCTGTATACCCCACAAGCATTTTCCAGCCCCACCTGTGCTCTCTACAAGCATCCTCTAGCCCCCTGTGCTGTCTTTAAGCATCCCCTAGCCCCTCTGTGCTCTCTACAAGCATCCTCCAGCCCTCCTGTGCTCTCTACAAGCATCCTCCAGCCCTCCTGTGCTCTCTACAAGCATCCTCCAGCCCTCCTGTGCTCTCTACAAGCATCCTCCAGCCCCCCTGTGCTCTCTACAAGCATCCTCTAGCCCCCCCGTGCTCTCTACCAGCATCCTCCAGCCCCCCCCCCGTGCTCTCTACCAGCATCCTCCAGCCCCCCTGTGCTCTCTTCCTGCATCCTCCAGCCCCCCTGTGCTCTCTTCCTGCATCCTCCAGCCCCCCTGTGCTCTCTACCAGCATCCTCCAGCCCCCCTGTGCTCTCTACCAGCATCCTCCAGCCCCCCTGTGCTCTCTTCCTGCGTCCTCCAGCCCCCCTGTGCTCTCTACCAGCATCCTCCAGCCCCCCTGTGCTCTCTACCAGCATCCTCCAGCCCCCATGTGCTCTCTACCAGCATCCTTTAGCCCCCTGTGCTCTCTTCAAGCATCCTCCAATCCCCCTGTGCTCTCTACTAGCATCCTCCAGCCCCCCTGTGATCTCTACCAGCATCCTCCAGCCCCTTTGCGCTCTCTACAAGCTTCCTCCAGCCCCCGTGTGATCTCTACAAGCATCCTTCTATGCCCCTGTGCTCTCTACAAGCATCCTCCAGGCCCCTATACACCCTGCAAGCATCCTCCAGCCCCCCTGTGGTCTCTACAAGCATCCTCCAGCCCCCAGTGCTCTCTACAGGCATCCTCCAGCCTTGCTGTGCTCTCCACAACCATCATTTAGCCCCATACATACCCTACAAGCATCCTCCAGACCTCTTTGCTCTCTACAAGCATTCTCCAGCTCCCCAGCATACCCTAAAAGAAACTTCCAGCCCCCCTGTGCTCTCTACAAGCATCATCAAGTTCCCTGTAACCCTATAAGCATCGTCCAGCCCCCTTGTGCTCTCTACAAGCATCGTCCAGCCCCCTTGTGCTCTCTACAAGCATCCTCCAGCCCCCTATGCTCTCTACAAGCATCCTCCAGCCCCCTATGCTCTCTACAAGCATCCTCCAGCCCCCTATGCTCTCTACAAGCATCCTCCAGCCCCCTATGCTCTCTACAAGCATCCTCCAGCCCCCTATGCTCTCTACAAGCATCCTCCAGCCCCCTATGCTCTCTACAAGCATCCTCCAGCCCCCTATGCTCTCTACAAGCATCCTCCAGCCCCCTATGCTCTCTACAAGCATCCTCCAGCCCCCTATGCTCTCTACAAGCATCCTCCAGCCCCCTATGCTCTCTACAAGCATCCTCCAGCCCCCTATGCTCTCTACAAGCATCCTCCAGCCCCCTATGCTCTCTACAAGCATCCTCCAGCCCCCTATGCTCTCTACAAGCATCCTCCAGCCCCCAGTGCTCTCTACATGCATCCTCCAACCCCCGTGTTCTCTACAAGCATCCTCCAATCCCCCTGTGCTCTCTACAAGCATCCTCCAGCCCTCCTGTGCTCTCTACAAGCATCCTCCAGCCCTCCTGTGCTCTCTACAAGCATCCTCCAGCCTCCCCGTGCTCTCTACAAGCATCCTCCAGCCTCCCCGTGCTCTCTACAAGCATCCTCCAGCCTCCCCGTGCTCTCTACAAGCATCCTCCAGCCTCCCCGTGCTCTCTACAAGCATCCTCCAGCCTCCCCGTGCTCTCTACAAGCATCCTCCAGCCTCCCCGTGCTCTCTACAAGCATCCTCCAGCCTCCCCGTGCTCTCTACAAGCATCCTCCAGCCTCCCCGTGCTCTCTACAAGCATCCTCCAGCCTCCCCGTGCTCTCTACAAGCATCCTCCAGCCTCCCCGTGCTCTCTACAAGCATCCTCCAGCCTCCCCGTGCTCTCTACAGGCATCCTCCAGCCCTCCTGTGTTCTCCACAAGCACCCTCCAGGCCCCTATACACCCTACAAGCATCCTCCAGCCCCCCTGTGCTCTCTACAAGCATCCTCCAGCCCCCCTGTGCTCTCTACAAGCATCCTCCAGCCCTCCTGTGCTCTCTACAAGCATCCTCCAGCCCTCCTGTGCTCTCCATAAGCACCCTCCTGGCCCCTATACACCCTACAAGCATCCTCCAGCCCCCCTGTGCTCTCTACAAGCATCCTCCAGCCCCCTGTGCTCTCTACAAGCATCCTCCAGCCCCCCTGTGCTCTCTACAAGCATCCTCCAGCCTCCCTGTGCTCTCTACCAGCATCCTCCAGCCCCCCTGTGCTCTCTACAAGCATCCTCCAGCCCCCCTGTGCTCTCTACAAGCATCCTCCAGCCCCCCTGTGCTCTCTACAAGCATCCTCCAGCCCCCCTGTGCTCTCTACCAGCATCCTCCAGCCTCCCTGTGCTCTCTACCAGCATCCTCCAGCCTCCCTGTGCTCTCTACCAGCATCCTCCAGCCTCCCTGTGCTCTCTACCAGCATCCTCCAGCCTCCCCGTGCTCTCTACAAGCATCCTCCAGCCTCCCCGTGCTCTCTACAGGCATCCTCCAGCCCTCCTGTGTTCTCCACAAGCACCCTCCAGGCCCCTATACACCCTACAAGCATCCTCCAGCCCCCCTGTGCTCTCTACAAGCATCCTCCAGCCCCCCTGTGCTCTCTACAAGCATCCTCCAGCCCTCCTGTGCTCTCCATAAGCACCCTCCTGGCCCCTATACACCCTACAAGCATCCTCCAGCCCCCCTGTGCTCTCTACAAGCATCCTCCAGCCCCCTGTGCTCTCTACAAGCATCCTCCAGCCCCCCTGTGCTCTCTACAAGCATCCTCCAGCCTCCCTGTGCTCTCTACCAGCATCCTCCAGCCCCCCTGTGCTCTCTACAAGCATCCTCCAGCCCCCCTGTGCTCTCTACAAGCATCCTCCAGCCCCCCTGTGCTCTCTACAAGCATCCTCCAGCCCCCCTGTGCTCTCTACCAGCATCCTCCAGCCTCCCTGTGCTCTCTACCAGCATCCTCCAGCCTCCCTGTGCTCTCTACCAGCATCCTCCAGCCTCCCTGTGCTCTCTACCAGCATCCTCCAGCCTCCCTGTGCTCTCTAGAAGCATCCTCCAGCCTCCCTGTGCTCTCTAGAAGCATCCTCCAGCCTCCCTGTGCTCTCTAGAAGCATCCTCCAGCCTCCCTGTGCTCTCTAGAAGCATCCTCCAGCCTCCCTGTGCTCTCTAGAAGCATCCTCCAGCCTCCCTGTGCTCTCTAGAAGCATCCTCCAGCCTCCCTGTGCTCTCTAGAAGCATCCTCCAGCCTCCCTGTGCTCTCTTCAAGCATCCTCCAATCCCCCTGTGCTCTCTACAAGCATCCTCCTACCCCCCTGTGGTCTCTACAAGCATCCTCCAGGCCCCTATACACCCTACAAGCATCCTCCAGACCCCTGTGCTCTCTACGAGCATCCTCCAGGCCCCTATACACCCTGCAAGCATCCTCCAGCCCCCCTGTGCTCTCTACAAGCATCCTCCAGCACCCCCTGCTCTCTACAAGCATCCTCCAGCCCCCCTGTGCTCTCTACAAGCATCCTCCAGCCCCCCGTGCTCTCTACAAGCATCCTCCAGCCTCCCCGTGCTCTCTACAAGCATCCTCCAGCCTCCCCGTGCTCTCTACAAGCATCCTCCAGCCTCCCCGTGCTCTCTACAAGCATCCTCCAGCCTCCCCGTGCTCTCTACAAGCATCCTCCAGCCTCCCCGTGCTCTCTACAAGCATCCTCCAGCCTCCCCGTGCTCTCTACAAGCATCCTCCAGCCTCCCCGTGCTCTCTACAAGCATCCTCCAGCCTCCCCATGCTCTCTACAAGCATCCTCCAGCCTCCCCGTGCTCTCTACAAGCATCCTCCAGCCTCCCCGTGCTCTCTACAGGCATCCTCCAGCCTCCCTGTGCTCTCTAGAAGCATCCTCCAGCCTCCCTGTGCTCTCTTCAAGCATCCTCCAATCCCCCTGTGCTCTCTACAAGCATCCTCCTACCCCCCTGTGATCTCTACAAGCATCCTCCAGGCCCCTATACACCCTACAAGCATCCTCCAGACCCCTGTGCTCTCTACAAGCATCCTCCAGGCCCCTATACACCCTACAAGCATCCTCCAGACCCCTGTGCTCTCTACAAGCATCCTCCAGGCCCCTATACACCCTGCAAGCATCCTCCAGCCCCCCTGTGCTCTCTACAAGCATCCTCCAGCCCCTCTGTGCTCTCTACATGCATCCTCCAGCCCCCCTGTGCTCTCTACAAGCATCCTCCAGCCTCCCTGTGCTCTCTACAAGCATCCTCCAGCCCCCCTGTGCTCTCTACAAGCATCCTCCAGCCCCCCTGTGCTCTCTACAAGCATCCTCCAGCCCCCCTGTGCTCTCTACAAGCATCCTCCAGCCCCCCTGTGCTCTCTACAAGCATCCTCCAGCCCCCTTGTGCTCTCTACAAGCATCCTCCAGCCCCCCTGTGCTCTCTACAAGCATCCTCCAGCCCCCCTGTGCTCTCTACAAGCATCCTCCAGCCCCCTATGCTCTCTACAAGCATCCTCCAGCCCCCAGTGCTCTCTACATGCATCCTCCAACCCCCGTGTTCTCTACAAGCATCCTCCAATCCCCCTGTGCTCTCTACAAGCATCCTCCAGCCCTCCTGTGCTCTCTACAAGCATCCTCCAGCCCTCCTGTGCTCTCTACAAGCATCCTCCAGCCCCCCTGTGCTTTCTACAAGCATCCTCCAGCCCCCCTGTGCTCTCTACAAGCATCCTCTAGCCCCCCGTGCTCTCTACAAGCATCCTCCAGTCCCCCTGCTCTCTACAAGCATCCTCCAGCCCCCCCTGTGCTCTCTACAGGCATCCTCCAGCCCTCCTGTGCAATCCACAAGCATCCTGCAGGCCCCTATACACCATACAAGCATCCTCTAGAACCCTGTGCTCTCTACAAGCATTCTCCAGCTCCCCTGTACACCCTAAAAGAATCTTCCACCCCCTGTGCTCTTTACAAGCATCCTCCAGTCCCCCTTTTGCTCTCTACAAGCATCCTGAAGTCCCCTGTAACCCTATAAGCATCCTCCAGCCCCCTTGTGCTCTCTACAAGCATCCTCCTGTCCCCCTTTTGCTCTATACAAGCATCCTCCAGCCCCTCTGTGTTCTCTAAAAGCATCCCCCAACCCTTCTGTGCTTTCTAAAAGCATCCCCAGCCCCCCTGTGCTCTCTAAAAGCATCCCAGCCCCTTTGTGCTCTCTAAAAGCATTCCTCTAGCCCCTTGTGCTTTCTACAAGCATCCTCCAGTCCCCCTGTGCTCTCTACAAGCATCCTCCAGCCCCCCTGTGCTCTCTACAAGCATCCTCCAGCCCCCCTGTGCTCTCTAAAAGCATCCCCAGCCCCTCTGTGCTCTCTACAAGCAACCTCCAGCCCCTCTGTGCTCTCTACAAGCAACCTCTAGCCCCCCTGTGCTCTCTACAAGCATCCTCTAGCCCCCCTGTGCTCTCTACAAGCATCCTCCAGCCCCCCTGTGCTCTCTACAAGCATCCTCTAGCCCTCCCCCCCCCGTGCTCTACAGGCATCCTCCAGCCCTCTTGTGCTCTCCACAACCATCCTCCAGCCCCCTGTACACCCTACAAGGATCCTCCAGCCCCTGTGCTCTCCACAAGCATCCTCCTGGCCCCTATACACCCTATAAGCATCCTCCAGAACCACGTGCTCTCTACACGCATCCTCCAGGCCCCTATACACCCCACAAGCATCCTTCAGACCCCTGTGCTCTCTACAAGCATCCTCCAGCTCCCCTGTACACCCTAAAAGAATCTTCCACCCCCCCCTGTGCTCTCTACAAGCATCCTCCAGCTCCCCTGTACACCCTAAAAGAATCTTCCACCCCCCCCTGTGCTCTCTACAAGCATCCCCCAGTCCCCCTTTTGCTCTCTACAAGCATCGTCCAGCCCCTCTGTACTCCCTAAAAGCATCCCCCAGCCCTTCTGTGCTCTCTAAAAAGCATCCCCCAGCCCTTCTGTGCTCTCTAAAAAATCATCTCCCAGCCGTTCTGTGCTCTCTACAAGCACTTTGCAGCCCCCTGTATACCCCACAAGCATTTTCCAGCCCCACCTATGCTCTCTACAAGCATCCTCTAGCCCCCTGTGCTGTCTTTAAGCATCCCCTAGCCCCTCTGTGCTCTCTACAAGACACTTCCAGCCCCCCTGTGCTCTCTACAAGCATCCTCCAGCCCCCCTGTGCTCTCTACAAGCATCCTCCAGCCCCCCTGTGCTCTCTACCAGCATCCTCCAGCCCCCCTGTGCTCTCTACCAGCATCCTCCAGCCTTCCTGTGCTCTCTACAAGCATCCTTCAATCCCCCTGTGCTTTCTACAAGCATCCTCCAGGCCCCTATACACCCTAGAAGCATCCTCCAGTCCCCCCTGTGGTCTCTACAAGCATCTTTCAGCTCCCCTGTGCTCTCTACAAGCATCCTCCAGCCCCCCGTGCTCTCTACAGGCATCCTCCAGCCCTGCTGTGCTCTCCACAACCATCCTTCAGCCCCCTGCATACCCTACAAGCATCCTCTAGTCCTCTTTGCTCTCTACAAGCATTCTGCAGCTCCCCAGTATACCCTAAAAGAATTTTCCAGCCCCCCTGTGCTCTTTACAAGCATCCTCAAGTCCCCTGTAACCCTATAAGCATCCTCCAGCCCCCTTGTGCTCTCTACAAGCATACTCTAGCCCCTTGTGTTCTCTACAAGCATCCTCCAGCCCCCCCCCCCCGTGCTCTTTACAAGCATCCTCCAGCCTCCCCGTTCTCTCTACAGGCATCCTCCAGCCCTGCTGTGTTCTCCACAAGCATCCTCCAGGCCCCTATACACTCTAGAATCATCCTCCAACCCCCCTGTGCTCTCTACAAGCATCCTCCAACCCCCCCGTGCTCTCTACAAGCATCCTCCAGCCCCCCTGTGCTCTCTACAAGCATCCTCCAGCCCCCCTGTGCTCTCTACAAGCATCCCCCAGACCCCTGTGCTCTCTACAAGCTTCCTCCAGACCGCTGTGCTCTCTACATGCATCCTCTAGCCCCCCTGTGCTCTCTACAAGCATCCTCCAGCCCCTCTGTGCTCTCTTCAAGCATCCCCCAGCCCCCCCCCCTTGTGCTCTCTACAGGCATCCTCCAGCCCTCCTGTACTCTCCACAACCATCCTCCAGCCCCCTGTGCTCTCTACAAGCATCCTCCAGACCTCTGTGCTCTCTACAAGCATCCTCCAGCCCCCCTGTGCTTTCTACAAGCATCCTCCAGCCCCCCTGTGCTCTCTACAAGCATCCTCCAGCCCCCCTGTGCTTTCTACAAGCATCCTCCAGCCCCCCCGTGCTCTCTACAAGCATCCTCCAGCCCCCCCGTGCTCTCTACAAGCATCCTCCAGCACCCCCGTGCTCTCTAAAGGCATCCTCCAGCCCTCCTGTGCTCTCCACAACCATCCTCCAGCGCCCTGTACACCCTACAAGGATCCTCCAGCCCCTGTGCTCTCCACAAGCATCCTCCTGGCCCCTATACACCCTATAAGCATCCTCCAGAACCACGTGCTCTCTACACGCATCCTCCAGGCCCCTATGCACCCCACAAGCATCCTTCAGACCCCTGTGCTCTCTACAAGCATTCTCCAGCTCCGCTGTACACCCTAAAAGAATCCTTCACTCCCCTGTGCTCTCTAAAAGCATCCCAAGTCCCCTATAACCCTATAAGCATCCTCCAGCCCCATTGTGCTCTCTACAAGCATCCTACAGTCCCCCTTTTGCTCTCTACGAGCATCCTCCAGCCCCTCGGTGCTCTCTAAAAGCATTCCTCCAGCCCCCTTGTGCTCTCTACAAGCATCCTCCAGTCCCCCTTTTGCTCTCGACTAGCATCCTCCAGCCCCTCTGTGCTCTCTACAAGCATACTTCAGCCCCCTGAATACCCCACAAGCATTTTCCAGCCCCACCTGTGCTCTCTACAAGCATCCTCTAGCCCCCTGTGCTGTCTTCAAGCATCCCCCAGCCCCTCTGTGCTCTCGACAAGCATCCCTTTCAGTCCCACTGTGCTTTCTTTAAGCATTTTCTATGCCCCCTGTGCTCTCTACAAGCATCCTTCAGCCCCCAGCATACCCTACACGCATTCTCCAGACCTCTTAGCTTTCTACAAGCATTCTCCAGCTCCCCAGTACACCCTAAAAGAATCTTCCAGCCCCCCGGTGCACTCTACAAGCATCCTCAAGTCCCCTGTAACCCTATAAGCATACTTCAGCCCCCCTGTGCTCTCTACAAGCATCCTTCAGCCCCCCTGCGCTCTCTACAAGCATCTTGCAGCCGCCCAGCGCTCTCTACAAGCATCCTCCAGCCCCCCTGTGCTCTCTACAAGCATCCTCCAGCCCCCCTGTGCTCTCTACAAGCATCCTCCAGCCCCCCTGTGCTCTCTACTAGCATCCTCCAGGCCCCTGTGCTATCTACTAGCATCCTCCAGCCCCCCTGTGCTCTCTACAAGCATCCTCCAGGCCCCCTGTGCTCTCTACAAGCATCCTCCAGCCCCCTGTGCTCTCTACAAGCATCCTCCAGCCCCCCTGTGCTCTCTACAAGCATCCTTCAGCCTCCCTGTGCTCTCTACCAGCATCCTCCAGCCCCCCTGTGCTCTCTACAAGCATCCACCAGACCCCCTGCTCTCTACAAGCATCCTCCAGCCCCCATGTGCTCTCTACAAGCATCCTCCAGCCCCCCTGTGCTCTCTACAAGCATCCTCCAGCCCCCCTGTGCTCTCTACAAGCATCCTCCAGCCCCCCTGTGCTCTCTACCAGCATCCTCCAGCCCCCCTGTGCTCTCTAGAAGCATCCTCCAGCCCCCCTGTGCTCTCTACTAGCATCCGCCAGCCCCCCTGTGCTATCTACTAGCATCCTCCAGCCCCCCTGTGCTCTCTACAAGCATCCTCCAGGCCCCCTGTGCTCTCTACAAGCATCCTCCAGCCCCCTGTGCTCTTTACAAGCATCCTCCAGCCTCCCTGTGCTCTCTACAAGCATCCTCCAGCCTCCCTGTGCTCTCTACAAGCATCCTCCAGCCCCCCTGTGCTCTCTACAAGCATCCACCAGACCCCCTGCTCTCTACAAGCATCCTCCAGCCCCCATGTGCTCTCTACAAGCATCCTCCAGCCCCCCTGTGCTCTCTACAAGCATCCTCCAGCCCCCCTGTGCTCTCTACAAGCATCCTCCAGCCCCCCTGTGCTCTCTACCAGCACCCTCCAGCCCCCCTGTGCTCTCTAGAAGCATCCTCCAGCCCCCCTGTGCTCTCTACTAGCATCCGCCAGCCCCCCTGTGCTCTCTACTAGCATCCTCCAGCCCCCTGTGCTCTCTACAAGCATCCTCTAGAACCCTGTGCTCTCTACAAGCATCCTCCAGCCCCCTGTGCTCTCTACAAGCATCCTCCAGCCTCCCTGTGCTCTCTACCAGCATCCTCCAGCCCCCCTGTGCTCTCTACAAGCATCCTCCAGCCCCCTGTGCTCTCTACAAGCATCCTCCAGCCCCCCTGTGCTCTCTACAAGCATCCTCCAGTCCCCCTTTTGCTCTCTACAAGCATCCTCCAGCCCCTCTGTAATCTCTAAAAGCATCCCCCAACCCTTCTGTGCTTTCTAAAAGCATCCCCAGCCCCCCTGTGCTCTCTAAAAGCATCCCCAGCCCCTCTGTGCTCTCTAAAAGCATCCCCAGCCCCTCTGTGCTCTCTACAAGCATCCTCCAGTCCCCCTGTGCTCTCTACAAGCATCCTCCAGCCCCCCTGTGCTCTCTACAAGCATCCTCCAGCCCCCCTGTGCTCTCTACAAGCATCCTCCAGCCCCCCTGTGCTCTCTACAAGCATCCTCCAGCCCCCCTGTGCTCTCTACAAGCATCCTCCAGCCCCCCTGTGCTCTCTACAAGCATCCTCCAGCCCCCCTGTGCTCTCTACCAGCATCCTCCAGCCCCCCTGTGCTCTCTACAAGCATCCACCAGACCCCCTGCTCTCTACAAGCATCCTCCAGCCCCCATGTGCTCTCTACAAGCATCCTCCAGCCCCCCTGTGCTCTCTACAAGCATCCTCCAGCCCCCCTGTGCTCTCTACAAGCATCCTCCAGCCCCCCTGTGCTCTCTAGAAGCATCCTCCAGCCCCCCTGTGCTCTCTACTAGCATCCGCCAGCCCCCCTGTGCTCTCTACTAGCATCCTCCTGGCCCCCTGTGCTCTCTACAAGCATCCTCCTGGCCCCCTGTGCTCTCTACAAGCATCCTCCAGCCTCCCTGTGCTCTCTACCAGCATCCTCCAGCCCCCCTGTGCTCTCTACTAGCATCCTCCAGCCCCCCTGTGCTCTCTACAAGCATCCTCCAGCCCCCCCGCTCTCTACAAGCATTCTCCAGCACCCCAGCATACCCTAAAAGAAACTTCCAGCCCCCCTGTGCTCTGTACAAGCATCATCAAGTTCCCTGTAACCCTATAAGCATCCTCCAGCCCCCTTGTGCTCTCTACAAGCATCCTCCAGCCCCCTATGCTCTCTACAAGCATCCTCCAGCCCCCTATGCTCTCTACAAGCATCCTCCAGCCCCCTATGCTCTCTACAAGCATCCTCCAGCCCCCAGTGCTCTCTACAAGCATCCTCCAGCCCCCCTGTGCTCTCTACATGCATCCTCCAGCCCCCCTGTGTTCTCTACAAGCATCCTCCAGCCCTTCTGTGCTCTCTACAAGCATCCTCCAGCCCTTCTGTGCTCTCTACAAGCATCCTCCAGCCCCCCTGTGCTTTCTACAAGCATCCTCCAGCCCCCCTGTGCTTTCTACAAGCATCCTCCAGCCCCCCTGTGCTTTCTACAAGCATCCTCCAGCCCCCCTGTGCTTTCTACAAGCATCCTCCAGCCCCCCTGTGCTTTCTACAAGCATCCTCCAGCCCCCCTGTGCTTTCTACAAGCATCCTCCAGCCCCCCTGTGCTCTCTACAAGCATCCTCTAGCCCCCCCTGCTTTCTACAAGCATCCTCCAGCCCCCCCTGTGCTCTCTACAGGCATCCTCCAGCCCTCCTGTGCAATCCACAAGCATCCTCTAGAACCCTGTGCTCTCTACAAGCATTCTCCAGCTCCCCTGTATACCCTAAAAGAATCTTCCACCCCCCTGTGCTCTTTACAAGCATCCTCCAGTCCCCCTTTTGCTCTCTACAAGCATCCTGAAGTCCCCTGTAACCCTATAAGCATCCTCCAGCCCCCTTGTGCTCTCTACAAGCATCCTCCAGTCCCCCTTTTGCTCTCTACAAGCATCGTCCAGCCCCTCTGTAATCTCTAAAAGCATCCCCCAACCCTTCTGTGCTCTCTTAAAAGCATCCCCCAGCCATTCTGTGCTCTCTACAAGCACTCTGCAGCCCCCTGTATACCCCACAAGCATTTTCCAGCCCCACCTGTGCTCTCTGCAAGCATCCTCCAGCCCCCCTGTGCTGTCTACAAGCATCCTCCAGCCCCCCTGTGCACTCTACTAGCATCCTCCAGCCCCCCTGTGCTGTCTACTAGCATCCTCCAGCCCCCCTGTGCTCTCTACCAGCATCCTCCAGCCCCCCTGTGCTCTCTACAAGCATCCTTCAATCCCCCTGTGCTCTCTACAAGCATCCTCCAGGCCCCTATACACCCTAGAAGCATCCTCCAGTCCCCCCTGTGGTCTCTACAAGCATCTTTCAGCTCCCCTGTGCTCTCTTCAAGCATCCTCCAGCCCCCCGTGCTCTCTACAGGCATCCTCCAGCCCTGCTGTGCTCTCCACAACCATCCTTCAGCCCCCTGCATACCCTACAAGCATCCTCTAGTCCTCTTTGCTCTCTACAAGCATTCCGCAGCTCCCCAGTATGCCCTAAAAGAATTTTCCAGCCCCCCTGTGCTCTTTACCAGCATCCTCATGTCCCCTGTAACCCTATAAGCATCCTCCAGCCCCCTTGTGCTCTCTACAAGCATCCTCTAGCCCCCTTGTGCTCTCTACAAGCATCCTCTAGCCCCCCTGTGCTCCCAACCAGCATCCTCCAGCCCCCCTTTTGCTCTCTACAAGCATCCTCCAGCCCTTCTGTGCTTTCTACCAGCATCCTCCAGCCCCCCTGTGCTCTCTACAAGCATACTCTAGCCCCCTGTGCTCTCTACAAGCATCCTCCAGCCCCCCGTGCTCTTTACAAGCATCCTCCAGCCTCCCCGTTCTCTCTACAGGCATCCTCCAGCCCTGCTGTGTTCTCCACAAGCATCCTCCAGGCCCCTATACACTCTAGAAGCATCCTCCAGCCCCCCTGTGCTCTCTACAAGCATCCTCCAGACCCCTTGGCTCTCTACAAGCATCCTCCAGACCCCTGTGCTCTCTACAAGCATCCTCCAGACCGCTGTGCTCTCTACAAGCATCCTCTAGCCCCCCTGTGCTCTCTACAAGCATCCTCTAGCCCCCCTGTGCTCTCTACAAGCATCCTCTAGCCCCCCTGTGCTCTCTACAAGCATCCTCTAGCCCCCCTGTGCTCTCTACAAGCATCCTCTAGCCCCCCTGTGCTCTCTACAAGCATTCTCCAGCCCCCCCTGTGCTCTCTACAAGCATTCTCCAGCCCCCCCTGTGCTCTCTTCAGGCATCCTCCAGCCCTCCTGTGGTCTCCACAACCATCCTCCAGCCCCCCTGTGCTCTGTACAAGCATCATCAAGTTCCCTGTAACCCTATAAGCATCCTCCAGCCCCCTTGTGCTCTCTACAAGCATCCTCCAGCCCCCTATGCTCTCTACAAGCATCCTCCAGCCCCCTATGCTCTCTACAAGCATCCTCCAGCCCCCAGTGCTCTCTACAAGCATCCTCCAGCCCCCCTGTGCTCTCTACATGCATCCTCCAGCCCCCCTGTGTTCTCTACAAGCATCCTCCAGCCCCCCTGTGCTCTCTACAAGCATCCTCCAGCCCCCCTGTGCTCTCTACAAGCATCCTCCAGCCCCCCTGTGCTCTCTACAAGCATCCTCCAGCCCCCCTGTGCTCTCTACAAGCATCCTCCAGCCCCCCTGTGCTCTCTACAAGCATCCTCCAGCCCCCCTGTGCTCTCTACAAGCATCCTCCAGCCCCCCTGTGCTTTCTACAAGCATCCTCCAGCCCCCCTGTGCTTTCTACAAGCATCCTCCAGCCCCCCTGTGCTCTCTACAAGCATCCTCTAGCCCCCCCTGCTTTCTACAAGCATCCTCCAGCCCCCCCTGTGCTCTCTACAGGCATCCTCCAGCCCTCCTGTGCAATCCACAAGCATCCTCCAGGCCCCTATACACCCTACAAGCATCCTCTAGAACCCTGTGCTCTCTACAAGCATCCTCTAGCCCCCCTGCTTTCTACAAGCATCCTCCAGCCCCCCCTGTGCTCTCTACAGGCATCCTCCAGCCCTCCTTTGCAATCCACAAGCATCCTCTAGAACCCTGTGCTCTCTACAAGCATTCTCCAGCTCCCCTGTATACCCTAAAAGAATCTTCCACCCCCCTGTGCTCTTTACAAGCATCCTCCAGTCCCCCTTTTGCTCTCTACAAGCATCCTGAAGTCCCCTGTAACCCTATAAGCATCCTCCAGCCCCCTTGTGCTCTCTACAAGCATCCTCCAGTCCCCCTTTTGCTCTCTACAAGCATCCTCCAGCCCCTCTGTAATCTCTAAAAGCATCCCCCAACACTTCTGTGCTTTCTAAAAGCATCCCCAGCCCCCCTGTGCTCTCTAAAAGCATCCCCAGCCCCTCTGTGCTCTCTAAAAGCATCCCCAGCCCCTCTGTGCTCTCTACAAGCATCCTCCAGTCCCCCTGTGCTCTCTACAAGCATCCTCCAGCCCCCCTGTGCTCTCTACAAGCATCCTCCAGCCCCCTGTGCTCTCTACAAGCATCCTCCAGCCCCCCTGTGCTCTCTACAAGCATCCTCCAGCCCCCCTGTGCTCTCTACAAGCATCCTCCAGCCCCCCTGTGCTCTCTACAAGCATCCTCCAGCCCCCCTGTGCTCTCTACAAGCATCCTCCAGCCCCCCTGTGCTCTCTACAAGCATCCTCCAGCCCCCCTGTGCTCTCTACAAGCATCCTCCAGCCCCCTTGTGCTCTCTACAAGCATCCTCCAGCCCCCCTGTGCTCTCTACAAGCATCCTCTACCCCCCCCCCCGTGTTCTCTACAGGCATCCTCCACCGCCCCTGTGCTCTCTACAAGCATCCTGAAGTCCCCTGTAACCCTATAAGCATCCTCCAGCCCCCTTGTGCTCTCTACAAGCATCCTCCAGTCCCCCTTTTGCTCTCTACAAGCATCCTCCAGCCCCTCTGTAATCTCTAAAAGCATCCCCCAACCCTTCTGTGCTTTCTAAAAGCATCCCCAGCCCCCCTGTGCTCTCTAAAAGCATCCCCAGCCCCTCTGTGCTCTCTAAAAGCATTCCTCTAGCCCCCTTGTGCTTTCTACAAGCATCCTCCAGTCCCCCTGTGCTCTCTACAAGCATCCTCCAGTCCCCCTGTGCTCTCTACAAGCATCCTCCAGCCCCCCTGTGCTCTCTACAAGCATCCTCCAGCCCCCCTGTGCTCTCTACAAGCATCCTCCAGCCCCCCTGTGCTCTCTACAAGCATCCTCTACCCCCCCCCCCCCCGTGTTCTCTACAGGCATCCTCCACCCCCCCTGTGCTCTCTACAGGCATTCAGAAGTCCCCTGTAACCCTATAAGTATCCTCCGGCCCCCTTGTGCTCTCTACAAGCATCCTCCAGTCCCCCTTTTGCTCTCTACAAGCATCGTCCAGCCCCTCTGTACTCTCTAAAAGCATCCCCCAGCCCTTCTGTGCTCTCTAAAAAGCATCCCCCAGCCATTCTGTGCTCTCTACAAGCACTCTGCAGCCCCCTGTATACCCCACAAGCATTTTCCAGCCCCACCTGTGCTCTCTGCAAGCATCCTCCAGCCCCCCTGTGCTGTCTACAAGCATCCTCCAGCCCCCCTGTGCACTCTACTAGCATCCTCCAGCCCCCCTGTGCTGTCTACTAGCATCCTCCAGCCCCCCTGTGCTCTCTACCAGCATCCTCCAGCCCCCCTGTGCTCTCTACAAGCATCCTTCAATCCCCCTGTGCTCTCTACAAGCATCCTCCTACCCCCCTGTGTTCTCTACAAGCATCCTCCAGGCCCCTATACACCCTAGAAGCATCCTCCAGTCCCCCCTGTGGTCTCTACAAGCATCTTTCAGCTCCCCTGTGCTCTCTACAAGCATCCTCCAGCCCCCCGTGCTCTCTACAGGCATCCTCCAGCCCTGCTGTGCTCTCCACAACCATCCTTCAGCCCCCTGCATACCCTACAAGCATCCTCTAGTCCTCTTTGCTCTCTACAAGCATTCCGCAGCTCCCCAGTATGCCCTAAAAGAATTTTCCAGCCCCCCTGTGCTCTTTACCAGCATCCTCATGTCCCCTGTAACCCTATAAGCATCCTCCAGCCCCCTTGTGCTCTCTACAAGCATCCTCTAGCCCCCCTGTGCTCCCAACCAGCATCCTCCAGCCCCCCTTTTGCTCTCTACAAGCATCCTCCAGCCCTTCTGTGCTTTCTACCAGCATCCTCCAGCCCCCCTGTGCTCTCTACAAGCATACTCTAGCCCCCTGTGCTCTCTACAAGCATCCTCCAGCCCCCCCGTGCTCTTTACAAGCATCCTCCAGCCTCCCCGTTCTCTCTACAGGCATCCTCCAGCCCTGCTGTGTTCTCCACAAGCATCCTCCAAGCCCCTATACACTCTAGAAGCATCCTCCAGCCCCCCTGTGCTCTCTACAAGCATCCTCCAGACCCCTGTGCTCTCTACAAGCATCCTCCAGACCCCTGTGCTCTCTACAAGCATCCTCCAGACCCCTGTGCTCTCTACAAGCATCCTCCAGACCGCTGTGCTCTCTACAAGCATCCTCTAGCCCCCCTGTGCTCTCTACAAGCATCCTCTAGCCCCCCTGTGCTCTCTACAAGCATCCTCTAGCCCCCCTGTGCTCTCTACAAGCATCCTCTAGCCCCCCTGTGCTCTCTACAAGCATCCTCTAGCCCCCCTGTGCTCTCTACAAGCATTCTCCAGCCCCCCCTGTGCTCTCTTCAGGCATCCTCCAGCCCTCCTGTGGTCTCCACAACCATCCTCCAGCCCCCCTGTGCTCTCTACAAGCATCCTCCAGCCCCCCGTGCTCTCTACAGGCATCCTCCAGCCCTGCTGTGCTCTATACAACCATCCTTCTGCCCCCTGCATACCCTACAAGCATGCTCCAGACCTCTTTGCTCTCTACAAGCATTCTCCAGCTCCCCAGTATACCCTAAAAGAATCTTCCAGCCCCCCTGTGCTCTCTACATGCATCCTTAAGTCCCCTGTAACCCCATAAGCCTCCTCCAGCCCCCTTGTGGTGTCTACAAGCATCCTCCATCCCCCCCTTGCTCTCTACAAGCATCCTCCAGCCTCCCCGTGCTCTCTACAGGCATCCTCCAGCCCTCCTTTGCTCTCCACAAGCATCCTCCAGCCCCTATACACTCTACAAGCATCCTCCAACCCCCCTGTGCTCTCTACAAGCATCCTCCAACCCCCCTGTGCTCTCTACCAGCATCCTCCAACCCCCCTGTGCTCTCTACAAGTATCCTACAGCCCCCTGTGCTCTCTACAAGCATCCTCCAGCCCTCCTGTGCTCTCTACAAGCTTCCTCCAGCCCCCCTGTGCTCTCTACAAGCATCCTCTAGTCCCCTGTGCTCTCTACAAGCATCCTCCAGCCCCCCATGCTCTCTACCAGCATCCTCCAGCCCCCCTGTGCTCTCTACCAGCATCCTCCAGCCCCCCTGTGCTCTCTACCAGCATCCTCCAGCCCCCCTGTGCTCTCTAGCAGCATCCTCCAGCCCCCCTGTGCTCTCTACCAGCATCCTCCAGCCCCCTGTGCTCTCTACCAGCATCCTCCAGCCCCCCTGTGCTCTCTACCAGCATCCTCCAGCCCCCCTGTGCTCTCTACAAGCATCCTCCAGCCCCCCTGTGCTCTCTACAAGCATCCTCCAGCCCCCCTGTGCTCTCTACAAGCATCCTCCAATCCCTCTGTGCTCTCTACCAGCATCCTCCAGCCCCCCTGTGCTCTCTACCAGCATCCTCCAGACCCCCTGTGATCTCCACCAGCATCCTCCAGCCCCCTTGTGCTCTCTACAAGCATCCTCCAATCCCCCTGTGCTCTCTACAAGCATTTTTCTATGCCCCTGTGCTCTCTACAAGCATCCTCCAGCCCCCAGTGCTCTCTACAGGCATCCTCCAGCCTTGCTGTGCTCTCCACAACCATCATTCAGCCCCATACATACCCTACAAGCATCCTCCAGTCCCCCTCTTTGCTCTCTACAAGCATTCTCCAGCTCCCCAGCAAACCCTAAAAGAAACTTCCAGCCCCCCTGTGCTCTCTACAAGCATCAAGTTCCCTGTAACCCTATAAGCATCCTCCAGCCCCCTTGTGCTCTCTACAAGCATCCTCCAGCCCCCTGTGCTCTCTACAAGCATCCTCCAGCCCCCAGTGCTCTCTACAAGCATCCTCCAGCCCCCAGTGCTCTCTACAAGCATCCTCCAGCCCCCTGTGCTCTATACATGCATCCTCCAACCCCCCTGTGTTCTCTACAAGCATCCTCCAATCCCCCTGTGCTCTCTACAAGCATCCTCCAGCCCTCCTGTGCTCTCTACAAGCATCCTCCAGCCCTCCTGTGCTCTCTACAAGCATCCTACAGCCCCCCTGTGCTTTCTACAAGCATCCTCCAGCCCCCCTGTGCTCTCTACAAGCATTCTCTAGCCCCACGTGCTCTCTACAAGCATCCTCCAGCCCCCCGTGCTCTCTACAAGCATCCTCCACCCCCCCTGCTCTCTACAAGCATCCTCCAGGCCCCCCTGTGCTCTCTACAGGCATCCTCCAGCCCTCCTGTGCAATCCACAAGCATCCTCCAGGCCCCTATACACCCTACAAGCATCCTCCAGCCCCTGTGCTCTCTACATGCATCCTCCAGGCCCCTATACACCCTACAAGCATCCTCTAGAACCCTGTGCTCTCTACAAGCATTCTCCAGCTCCCCTGTAAACCCTAAAAGAATCTTCCACCCCCCTTTGCTCTTTACAAGCATCCTCCAGTCCCCCTTTTGCTCTCTACAAGCATCCTGAAGTCCCCTGTAACCCTATAAGCATCCTCCAGCCCCCTTGTGCACTCTACAAGCATCCTTCAGTCCCCCTTTTGCTTTCTACAAGCATCCTCCAGCCCCTCTGTGTTCTCTAAAAGCATCCCCCAACCCTTCTGTGCTTTCTAAAAGCATCCCCAGCCCCCCGTGCTCTCTAAAAGCATCCCCAGCCCCTCTATGCTCTCTAAAAGCATTCCTCTAGCCCCCTTGTGCTTTCTACAAGCATTCCTCTAGCCCCCTTGTGCTTTCTACAAGCATCCTCCAGCCCCCCTGTGCTCTCTACAAGCATCCTTTAGCCCCCCTGTGCTCTCTACAAGCATCCTTTAGCCCCCCTGTGCTCTCTACAAGCATCCTCCAGCCCCCTGTGCTCTCTACAAGCATCCTCCAGCCCCCCTGTGCTCTCTACAAGCATCCTCCAGCCCCCTTGTGCTCTCTACAAGCATCCTCCAGCCCCCCTGTGCTCTCTACAAGCATCCTCTAGCCCTCCCCCCCGTGCTCTCTACAGGCATCCTCCAGCCCTCTTGTGCTCTCCACAACCATCCTCCAGCCCCCTGTACACCCTACAAGTATCTTCCAGCCCCTGTGCTCTCCACAAGCATCCTCCAGCTCCCCTGTACACCCTAAAAGAATCTTCCACCCCCCCTGTGCTCTCTACAAGCATCCAGAAGTCCCCTGTAACCCTATAAGTATCCTCCAGCCCCCTTGTGCTCTCTACAAGCATCCTCCAGTCCCCCTTTTGCTCTCTACAAGCATCGTCCAGCCCCTCTGTACTCTCTAAAAGCATCCCCCAGCCCTTCTGTGCTCTCTAAAAAGCATCCCCCAGCCCTTCTGTGCTCTCTAAAAAGCATCCCCCAGCCGTTCTGTGCTCTCTAAGCATTCTGCAGCCCCCTGTATACCCCACAAGCATTTTCCAGCCCCACCTGTGCTCTCTACAAGCATCCTCTAGCCCCCTGTGCTGTCTTCAAGCATCCCCTAGCCCCTCTGTGCTCTCTACAAGCAACCTCCAGCCCCCCTGTGCTCTCTACAAGCATCCTCCAGCCCCCCTGTGCTCTCTACCAGCATCCTCCAGCCCCCCTGTGCTCTCTACCAGCATCCTCCAGCCCCCCTGTGCTCTCTACCAGCATCCTCCAGCCCCCTGTAGAACTAGAAGAAAAAGCTGTGGACCTGCGCTACTTTCATATAATAAAAAAAAAAAAAATTCCAAAAAAAATATTCTGATATTTATAAAATTAAAAAAAAAAAAATAATAAAAAAAACAAACAAAACTGATATATGGCCATTCCCTTTGTATAGATATTTATATATTTTAAAGTCAGATTTTTTAAACTATATTTTTCGTTATGAAATATGTATTATATAACGATATTTGAGAATTATTTATTATAACATATCAGTTAATATATTGTTTTTCATTAACATGTATATAGGTATTTATTAGTATATATAGGATATTGATTGGTTTATTTGTAGCGCACAATTGATATATGCAAATATTCTACATTACATATTTTTATATATTTTTACCCATATATTAATCAATATGTAAACATTTTTTATATATATACATCTGACATATATTTATTAATATTACCCCAATATATTGAGTATTAGCTATCTTGAGTTATTTTAGCGCCCAAATAAGTGATTTGAGAGATACATAAGAATATAACATCATTATGAAAGAGTTTTTATTGATAACGCATCAAGCGTTCAATTTAAAAAGTTACTGTCTATTTATTAGCCCTCGATATGAAGAGCGTGTAGTGCCACTATAACTTATATGATACGCCGCTCTAACGTCCTTTGAAACGCAGCGCTGCGTTCCATATTCACTTCAGCGAGACGTGACTTTTGAAACGCAGCGCTGCGTGCCATGTTCACCTCAGCGGAACGTGACCTCGTGTCTCGAGCCACGTCATCACGTTTGTTGCCGTCAGCTATTCAGGTGCTACGTTCAATGGAACGCACCGCCAAGCTCGTGGAGGCGTGGCATCGAGATACGGGGGATATTCCCGATGATGACTACATACGCCGCATCCGGGGCGCCGTACAGCGCGCCATGACGGTTAACACGTCATCCGTCTCCGCCCCATACAACACCATGCACCGCTACTCACTCATGATCAATGAGGTTTGGTAATAGGTAGGTCATTTATTTAGTTCTATTTATACCACTGTTTATGGATGCATTTGTATGCTTGAGAAAGGCGTGTATTACGCCGAAACGCGTCGCATAGGATCCCGCAAGTATTATTATACGATTGTATGAGGTTGAGACCTCACTTTTTTATGTGCATGAAATAAAAATTTCTTTTTGTCTCTATCCAAACATTGGCTATTGAGACATTTAATATTGATTTTTATTAGAGATGAGCGAGCACCAAAATGCTCGGGTGCTCGTTACTCGGAACGAACTTTTCGCGATGCTCGAGGGTTCGTTTCGAATAACGAACCCCATTGAAGTCAATGGGCGACCCGAGCATTGTTGTATTTCGCCGATGCTCGCTAAGGTTTTCATGTGTGAAAATCTGGGCAATTCAAGAAAGTGATGGGAACGACACAGCAACGGATAGGGCAGGCGAGGGGCTACATGTTGGGCTGCATCCCAAGTTCACAGGTCCCACTATTAAGCCACAATAGCGGCAAGAGTGGGCCCCCCCCCCCCTCCCAAAAACTTTTACTTCTGAAAAGCCCTCATTAGCATGGCATACCTTTGCTAAGCACCACACTAGCTACAACAAAGCACAATCACTGCCTGCATGACACTCCTCTGCCACTTCTCCTGGGCTACATGCTCACCAACCGCCCCCCCTCCCCCCCACAGCGCACACCAAAGTGTCCCTGCGCAGCCTTCAGCTGCCCTAATGCCACACCACCCTCATGTCTATTTAGAAGTGCGTCTGCCATGAGGAGGAACCGCAGGCACATACTGCAGAGGGGTTGGCACGGCTAGGCAGCGACCCTCTTTAAAAGGGGCGGGGCGATAGCCCACAATGCTGTACAGAAGCAATGAGAAATAGAATCCTGTGCCACCGCCATCAGGAGCTGCACACGTGGGCATAGCAATGGGGAACCTATGTGCCACACACTATTCATTCTGTCATGGTGTCTGCATGCCCCAGTCAGACTGGTAATATGTACCTTAACACTAACCGCGTTGGTGGTAATGTGGTGGTGACTGCGGTCCTAGTAGCGCGGTTTTATTTTGTTGGTTTTCGGAATGTGGCCAGGATTAAGTGGGCCGTGGCGGGGGGATGGTGGGGGGGCTCTCTTGTAGTGTCGGTAAAGGTGAAATTCTTGGATTGGCACCAGACGAACCAATGCAAAGGCATTTGCCAAGAATGCTTTCCCTGTTGGAGGAGGAGGGGGATGTTTTTGAGGCACTACGTGTCCTCTCCACGTGTCCGTGGTTATATGCAGCTTAACAGTAACCGCGTTGGTGGGAAATGGCCTCGCCGCCATCATGTCTTTGGGAAGCCTCTGTTTCCACACCCCAGAGACATACCATTAGCAGCGGTATAGGCAGAGCCCAGAATTCGTAACATTTCAGCCGTAGCATTAGGACAGGCCCCACTAACATATCACTAGCAGCATTATAGCGGAAGCGCAGTCTTCGTTCCATGTCAGCAATAGTAGCACTCAAGACAGGCCCCAGTAACAATTCCGAAGCAGCAGTATAGCGGGAGCGCAGTCTTCGTTCCATGTCAGCAATAGTAGCACTCAAGACAGGCCCCAGTAACAATTCCGAAGCAGCAGTATAGCGGGAGCGCAGTCTTCGTTCCATGTCAGCAATAGTAGCACTCAAGACAGGCCCCAGTAACAATTCCGAAGCAGCAGTATAGCGGGAGCGCAGTCTTCGTTCCATGTCAGTAATAGTAGCACTCAAGACAGGCCCCAGTAACAATTCTGAAGCAGCAGTATAGCGGGAGCGCAGTCTTCGTTCCATGTCAGTAATAGTAGCACTCAAGACAGGCCCCAGTAGCAATTCCGAAGCAGCAGTATAGTGGGAGCGCAGTGTTAGTTCCATTTCAGTAGCTGCAGTATAGCCAAGGCCCAAGTTACATTTATGTAGCTAAAGTGTAGGCCAACCCCACACACACTTCTGTACCATGAGTGCAGGCGAAGAACATACAAATTGCTATGATTACACTGTAGGTGAGGGCCCCAAAAAATTGGTGTACCAACAGTACTAATGTACCTCAGTAAAAATTGGCCATGCCCAACCAAGATGGCAGGTGAAACCCATTAATCGCTTTGGTTAATGTGGCTTAAGTGGTAACTAGGCCTGGAGGCAGCCCAGTTTAACGAAAAATTGGTTCAAGTTAAAGTTTCAACGCTTTTAAGAGCATTGAAACATATAAAAATTGTTTCAAAAAATTAGATGAGTGAGCCTTGTGGCCCTAAGAAAAATTGCCCGTTCAGCGTGATTACATGAGGTTTCAGGAGGAGGAGGAGGAGGAATATTAGACACAGATTGATGAAGCAGAAATGTCCCCGTTTTGGATGGTGAGAGAGAACGTAGCTTCCATCTGCGGGTGCAGCCTACGTATTGCTTACGTATCGCTGCTGTCCGCTGGTGGAGAAGAGAAGTCTGGGGAAATCCAGGCTTTGTTCATCTTGATGAGTGTTAGCCTGTCGGCACTGTCGGTTGACAGGCGGGTACGCTTATCTGTGATGATTCCCCCAGCCGCACTAAACACCCTCTCCGACAAGACGCTAGCCGCAGGACAAGCAAGCACCTCCAGGGCATACAGTGCGAGTTCAGGCCATGTGTCCAGCTTCGACACCCAGTAGTTGTAGGTGGCAGAGGCGTCACGGACGACGGTCGTGCGATCCGCTACGTACTCCCTCACCATCCTTTTACAGTGCTCCCGCCGACTCAGCCTTGACTGGGGAGCGGTGACACAGTCTTGGTGGGGAGCCATAAAGCTGTCCAGGCCCTTAAAGACTGTTGCACTGCCTGGGCTGTACATGCTGCTCGATCTCCGCACCTCCCCTGCTACCTGGCCCTCGGAACTGCGCCTTCTGCCACTAGCGCTGTCGGATGGGAATTTTACCATCAGCTTGTCCGCCAGGGTCCTGTGGTATAGCAACACTCTCGAACCCCTTTCCTCTTCGGGAATGAGACTGGGAAGGTTCTCCTTATAGCGTGGGTCGAGCAGTGTGTACACCCAGTAATCCGTAGTGGCCAGAATGCGTGCAACGCGAGGGTCACGAGAAAGGCATCCTAACATGAAGTCAGCCATGTGTTCCAGGGTACCCGTACGCAACACATGGCTGTCTTCACTAGGAAGATCACTTTCAGGATCCTCCTCCTCCTCATCCTCCTCAGGCCATACACGCTGAAAGGATGACAGGCAAGCAGCAGGGGCACCGTCAGCAGTGGGCCAAGCTGTCTCTTCCCCCTCCTCCTCATGCTCCTCCTCCTCCTCCTCCTGAATGCGCTGAGATATAGACAGGAGGGTGCTCTGACAATCCAGCGACATATTGTCTTCCCCCGCCTCCGTTTCCGAGCGCAAAGCGGCTGCCTTTATGGTTTGCAGGGAACTTCTCAAGATGCATAGCAGAGGAATGGTGACGCTAATGATTGCAGCATCGCCGCTCACCACCTGGGTAGACTGCTCAAAGTTTCCAAGGACCTGGCAGATGTCTGCCAACCAGGCCCACTCTTCTGAAAAGAATTGAGGAGGCTGACTCCCACTGCGCCGCCCATGTTGGAGTTGGTATTCCACGATAGCTCTACGCTGCTCATAGAGCCTGGCCAACATGTGGAGCGTAGAGTTCCACCGTGTGGGCACGTCGCACAGCAGTCGGTGCACTGGCAGATTAAACCGATGTTGCAGGGTGCGCAGGGTGGCAGCGTCCGTGTGGGACTTGCGGAAATGTGCGCAGAGCCGGTGCACCTTTACGAGCAGGTCTGACAAGCGTGGGTAGCTTTTCAGAAAGCGCTGAACCACCAAATTAAAGACATGGGCCAGGCATGGCACGTGCGTGAGGCTGCCGAGCTGCAGAGCCGCCACCAGGTTACGGCCGTTGTCACACACGACCATGCCCGGTTGGAGGCTCAGCGGCGCAAGCCAACGGTCGGTCTGCTCTGTCAGACCCTGCAGCAGTTCGTGGGCCGTGTGCCTCCTATCTCCTAAGCTGAGTAGTTTCAGCACGGCCTGCTGACGCTTGCCCACCGCTGTGCTGCCACGCCGCGCGACACCGACTGCTGGCGACGTCCTGCTGCTGCTGACACATCTAGATTGCGAGACAGAGGTTGAGGAGGAGGAGGGTGCTTTAGTGGACGAAGCATACACCGCCGAACATACCAGCACCGAGCTGGGGCCCGCAATTCTGGGGGTGGGTAGGACATGAGCAGTCCCAGGCTCTGACTCTGTCCCAGCCTCCACTAAATTCACCCAATGTGCCGTCAGGGAGATGTAGTGGCCCTGCCCGCCTGTGCTTGTCCACGTGTCCGTAGTTAAGTGGACCTTGCCACTAACCGCATTGGTGAGGGCGCGTACAATGTTGCGGGAGACGTGATCGTGCAGGGCTGGGACGGCACATCGGGAAAAGTAGTGGCGACTGGGAACTGAGTAGCGCGGGGCCGCTGCCGCCATCATAGCTTTGAAAGCCTCCGTTTCCACAACCCTATACGGCAGCATCTCAAGGCTGATAAATTTGGCGATGTGGACGGTTAACGATTGAGCGTGCGGGTGCGTGGCGGCGTACTTGCGCTTGCGCTCCAACACTTGCGCTAGCGACGGCTGGACTGTGCGTTGCGAGACATTGGTGGATGGGGCCGAGGACAGCGGAGGTGAGGGTGTGGGTGCAGGCCATGAGACGGTTGTGCCTGTGTCCTGAGAGGGGGGTTGTATCAGTGGCAGGTTGGGGCACAGGGGGAGAGGCAGCGGTGCAAACCGGAGGCGGTGAACGGCCTTCGTCCCACCTTGTGGGGTACTAGGCCATCATATGTCTGCGTATGCTGGTGGTGGTGAGGCTGTTGGTGGTGGCTCCCCGGCTGATCTTGGCGCGACAAAGGTTGCACACCACTGTTCGTCGGTCCTCAGGCGTCTCTGTGAAAAACTGCCAGACCTTTGAGCACCTCGGCCTCTGCAGGGTGGCATGGCGCGAGGAGGCGCTTTGGGAAACAGTTGGTGGATTATTCAGTCTGGCCCTGCCTCTACCCCTGGCCACCGCACTGCCTCTTGCAACCTGCCCTGCTGCTGCCTCCCCCTCTGAAGACCTGTCCTGAGTAGGCGTTGCACACCAGGTGGGGTCAGTCACCTCATCGTCCAGCTGCTCTTCCTCCGAATCCTCTGTGCGCTCCTCCCTCGCACTTACTGCCCTTACTACTACCTCACTGCAAGACAACTGTGTCTCATCGTCATCGTCCTCCTCACCCACTGAAAGGTCTTGAGACAGTTGGCAGAAGTCCCCAGCCTCATCCCCCGGACCCCGGGAACTTTCCAATGGTTGGGCATCAGTGACGATAAACTCCTCTGGTGGGAGAGGAACCACTGCTGCCCAATCTGAGCAGGGGCCCGAGAACAGTTCCTGAGAGTGTTCCCGCTCCTGAGCATGTGTCATTGTAGTGGAGTGCGGAGGCTGGGAGGAAGGAGGAGCAGCAGACAGAGGATTCGGATTTGCAGCACTGGACGGCGCAGAACTCTGGGTGGATGATAGCTTGCTTGAAGCACTTTCTGCCATCCAGGACAGGACCTGCTCACACTGCTCATTTTCTAATAAAGGTCTCCCGCGTGGACCCATTAATTATGCGATGAATGTGGGGACGCCAGAAACGTGCCTCTCTCCTAATCGCGCAGCAGTCGGCTGCGACACACCTGGATCAGGAGCTCGGCCTGTGCCCACACCCTCACTTGGGCCTACGCGTCCTCGCCCGCGTCCACGTCCTCTAGCCCTACCCCTACCCCTACCCCTCAGCATGCTGTATTACCAGTGATTTCACAGCCAGGAAATAAATTGGCGCAAGCCTGTAGGCCAAATAGAATTTTTCCCCTGGTTTTAACAAGGAACACCCACACTGCGTGTATTCAATGAATACTAAGTTTAATAACTGTGTTGTGGCCCTGCCAATTTGTCCCAGAACTGCAGTGATGCAAAGTAATTCGCTACCTACAGCAGATCAGGGATTTCCCATGCAGGAAAAAAATTGCCGCACGCCTGCGGTAAAACGTAGCTGACTGCGTCTGATTTTTTCTGAACGTTCAGCGCACAGCACACACGTACACAGAGCCCTGAGTACTGTCAGAGGCAGGCTAAATAGAATTTTTCCCCTGGTTTTTACAAGGAACACCCACACTGCGTGTATTCAATGAATACTAAGTTTAATAACTGTGTTGTGGCCCTGCCAATTTGTCCCAGAACTGCAGTGATGCAAAGTAATTCGCTACCTACAGCAGATCAGAGATTTCCCATGCAGGAAAAAAATTGCCGCACGCCTGCGGTAAAACGTAGCTGACTGCGTCTGATTTTTTCTGAACGTTCAGCGCACAGCACACACGTACACAGAGCCCTGAGTACTGTCAGAGGCAGGCTAAATAGAATTTTTCCCCTGGTTTTTACAAGGAACACCCACACTGCGTGTATTCAATGAATACTAAGTTTAATAACTGTGTTGTGGCCCTGCCAATTTGTCCCAGAACTGCAGTGATGCAAAGTAATTCGCTACCTACAGCAGATCAGGGATTTCCCATGCAGGAAAAAAATTGCCGCACGCCTGCGGTAAAACGTAGCTGACTGCGTCTGATTTTTTCTGAACGTTCAGCGCACAGCACACACGTACACAGAGCCCTGAGTACTGTAAGAGGCAGGCCAAATAGAATTTTTTCCCTGCTTTTTACAAGGAACACCCACACTGCGTGTATTCAATGAATAATGTATGTCTTATGGCCCTGCCTACACAATTCTATCCCTGTAGTATTAATGCCAGGTGCAATGCTCTGCACAGCCGGTTTTGAGAAAAAAAAAAAATGCAACACTGCTAACAGCAGCCTGGACAGTACTGCACACGGATAGATGTGGCCCTAGAAAGGACCGTTGGGGTTCTTGAAGCCTACACTAACTCCTAACACTCTCCCTGCCTAACCCCCACTTCTGTCCCTATTGCAGGGCGCAATGCTCTGCAGATCCAATTTTGGAAAAAAAAATAAAAAAATACTGTGCTAACACAGTACTGCACACTAGTAGATGTGGCCCTAAGAAGGGCCGTTGGGGTTCTTGAAGCCTACACTAACTCCTAACGCTCTCCCTACAGCAGCTCCAGCACGATAGTACTTTCCCTCAGCTAAGTCACAAGGCATGTGTGGCGAGCCGCAGGAGGGGCCGATTTTTATACTCGGCTGACATCAGATCTCTTCAGCCAATCACAGCAGGGGGGTGGTATAGGGCTTGAACGTCACAGGGGGAAGTTGTAATGCCTTCCCTGTCTTTCAATTGGCCAGAAAAGCGCGCTAACGTCTCAGAGAGGAAACTGAAAGTAACCGGAACACCGCGTGGTACTCGTTACGAGTAACGAGCATCCCGAACACCCTAATATTCGCACGAATATCAAGCTCGGACGAGTACGTTCGCTCATCTCTAATTTTTATATATTAAAGCAGCACAGGTCCACAGCTTTTTCTTGTAGTTCTATTTGGCTTTTATCCGACCTCAGATGAGGCATGGAGTTTTATTGTGACCTGCAGCTCTCCAGTATTTTGGATATTTGTTGTCATTGGATTCTGTTACTTCCTGGATAAAGTAATCGTTACAAGCATACCAGGATGTTGGGTGCAGGCATAATCACCTTGGGGTGATATTGCCTTGCACCAGGTGAGTGATCACACGTCTATCATTGTGGTCTATATATAAAGTGTCTGGCGCTCTCCGTGACCCCTATTTCCAGCCCCCCTGTGCTCTCTACAAGCAATCTCCAGCCCCCTTGTGCTCTCTACAAGCATCCTCCAATCCCCCTGTGCTCTCTACAAGCATCCTCCTACCCCCCTGTGCTCTCTACAAGCATACTCCAAGCCCCTATACACCCTGCAAGCATCCTCCAGCCCCCCTGTGGTCTCTACAAGCATCCTTCAGCCCCCCCCCGTGCTCTCTACAGGCATCCTCCAGCCCAGCTGTGCTCTCCACAACCATCCTTCAGCCCCATGCATACCCTACAAGCATCGTCCAGACCTCTTTGCTCTCTACAAGCATTCTCCAGCTCCCCAGCATACCCTAAAAGAATCTTCCAGCCCCCCTGTGCTCTCTACAAGCATCCTCAAGTCCCCTGTAACCCTATAAGCATCCTCCAGCCCCCTTGTGCTCTCTACAAGCATCCTCCAGCCCCCCTGTGCTCTCTACAAGCATCCTCCAGCCCCCCTGTGCTCTCTACAAGCATCCTCCAGCCCCCCTGTGCTCTCTACAAGCATCCTCCAGCCCCCCTGTGCTCTCTACAAGCATCCTCCAGCCCCCCTGTGCTCTCTACAAGCATCCTCCAGCCCCCCTGTGCTCTCTACAAGCATCCTCCAGCCCCCCTGTGCTCTCTACAAGCATCCTCCAGCCCCCCTGTGCTCTCTACAAGCATCCTCCAGCCCCCTGTGCTCTCTACAAGCATCCTTCAGCCCTCCTGTGCTCTCTACAAGCATCCTCCAGACCCCCTGTGATCTCTACCAGCATCATCCAGCCCCCCTGTGCTCTCTACCAGCATCCTCCAGACCCCCTGTGATCTCTACAAGCATCCTCCAATCCCCCTGTGCTCTCTACAAGCATCCTTCTATGCCCCTGTGCTCTCTACAAGCATCCTCCAGGCCCCCCCGTGCTCTCTACAAGCATCCTCCAGCCCACCCGTGCTCTCTACAGGCATCCTCCAGCCCTCCTGTGCTCTCCACAACCATCCTCCAGCACCCTGTACACCCTACAAGGATCCTCCAGCCCCTGTGCTCTTCACATGCATCCTCCTGGCCCCTATACACCCTATTAGCATCCTCCACAACCCCGTGCTCTCTACACGCATCCTCCAGGCTTCTGCTGTGCTCTCCACAACCATCCTTCAGCCCCATGCATACCCTACAAGCATCCTCCAGACCTCTTTGCTCTCTACAAGCATTCTCCAGCTCCCCAGCATACCCTAAAAGAATCTTCCAGCCCCCCTGTGCTCTCTACAAGCATCCTCCAGCCCCCCTGTGCTCTCTACAAGCATCCTCCAGCCCCCCTGTGCTCTCTACAAGCATCCTCCAGCCCCCCTGTGCTCTCTACAAGCATCCTCCAGCCCCCCTGTGCTCTCTACAAGCATCCTCCAGCCCCCCTGTGCTCTCTACAAGCATCCTCCAGCCCCCTGTGCTCTCTACAAGCATCCTCCAGCCCCCCTGTGCTCTCTACAAGCATCCTCCAGCCCCCCTGTGCTCTCTACAAGCATCCTGCAGCCCCCCTGTGCTCTCTACAAGCATCCTGCAGCCCCCCTGTGCTCTCTACAAGCATCCTGCAGCCCCCCGTGCTCTCTAAAAGCATCCTCCAACCCCCCTGTGCTCTCTACAAGCATGCTCCAACCCCCCTGTGCTCTCTACAAGCATGCTCCAACCCCCCTGTGCTCTCTACAAGCATGCTCCAATCCCCCTGTGCTCTCTACAAGCATCCTCCAGCCCTCCTGTGCTCTCTACAAGCATCCTCCAATCCCCCTGTGCTCTCTACCAGCATCCTCCAGCCCCCCTGTGCTCTCTACCAGCATCCTCCAGACCCCTCGTGATCTCTACAAGCATCCTCCAGCCCCCTTGTGCTCTCTACAAGCATCCTTCTATGCCCCTGTGCTCTCTACAAGCATCCTCCAGGCCCCTATACACCCTGCAAGCATCCTCCAGCCCCCCTGTGGTCTCTACAAGCATCCTCCAGCCCCCAGTGCTCTCTACAGGCATCCTCCAGCCTTGCTGTGCTCTCCACAACCATCATTCAGCCCCATGCACACCCTACAAGCATCCTCCAGACCTCTTTGCTCTCTACAAGCATTCTCCAGCTCCCCAGCATACCTTAAAAGAATCTTCCAGCCCCCCTGTGCTCTCTACAAGCATCCTCAAGTCCCCTGTAACCCTATAAGCATCCTCCAGCCCCCTTGTACTCTCTACAAGCATCCTCCAGCCCCCTATGCTCTCTACAAGCATCCTCCAGCCCCCGTGCTGTCTACAAGCATCCTCCAGCCCCCCTGTGCTCTCTACATGCATCCTCCAACCCCCGTGTTCTCTACAAGCATCCTCTAATCCCCCTGTGCTCTCTACAGGCATCCTCCAGCCCTCCTGTGCTCTCTACAAGCATCCTCCAGCCCTCTTGTGCTCTCTACAAGCATCCTCCAGCCCCCCTGTGCTTTCTACAAGCATTCTCCAGCCCCCCTGTGCTTTCTACAAGCATCCTCCAGCCCCCCTGTGCTCTCTACAAGCATCCTGCAGCCCCCCTGCTCTCTACAAGCATCCTCCAGCCCCCCCCGTGCTCTCTACAGGCATCCTCCAGCCCTCCTGTGCTCTCTACAAGCATCCTTCAGGCCCCTATACACCCTACAAGCATCCTCCATCCCCTGTGCTCTCTACAAGCATCCTCCAGGCCCCTTTACACCCTACAAGCATCCTCCAGAACCCTGTGCTCTCTACAAGCATTCTCCAGCTCCCCTGTACACCCTAAAAGAATCTTCCACCCCCTGTGCTCTCTACAAGCATCCTCCAGTCCCCCTTTTGCTCTCTACAAGCATCCTGAAGTCCCCTGTAACCCTATAAGCATCCTCCAGCCCCCTTGTGCTCTCTACAAGCATCCTCCAGTCCCCCTTTTGCTCTCTACAAGCATCCTCCAGCCCCCCTGTGCTCTCTACAAGCATCCTCCAGCCCCCCTGTGCTCTCTACAGGCATCCTCCAGCCCTCCTGTGCTCTCCACAACCATCCTCCAGCCCCCTGTACACCCTACAAGAGTCTTCAAGCCCCTGTGCTCTCCACAAGCATCCTCCAGCTCCCCTGTACACCCTAAAAGAATCTTCCACCCCCCGTGCTCTCTACAAGCATCCAGAAGTCCCCTGTAACCCTATAAGTATCCTCCAGCCCCCTTGTGCTCTCTACAAGCATCCTCCAGTCCCCCTTTTGCTCTCTACAAGCATCGTCCAGCCACTCTGTACTCTCTAAAAGCATCCCCCAGCCCTTCTGTGCTCTCTAAAAAGCATTCCCCAGCCCTTCTGTGCTCTCTACAAGCATTCTGCAGCCCCCTGTATACCCCACAAGCATTTTCCAGCCCCACCTGTGCTCTCTACAAGCATCCTCTAGCCCCCTGTGCTGTCTTTAAGCATCCCCTAGCCCCTCTGTGCTCTCTACAAGCAACCTCCAGCCCCCCTGTGCTCTACAAGCATCCTCCAGCCCCCCTGTGCACTCTACCAGCATCCTCCAGCCCCCCTGTGCTCTCTACCAGCATCCTCCAGCCCCCCTGTGCTCTCTACCAGCATCCTCCAGCCCCCCTGTGCTCTCTACCAGCATCCTCCAGCCCCCCTGTGCTCTCTACCAGCATCCTCCAGCCCCCCTGTGCTCTCTACCAGCATCCTCCCGCCCCCCTGTGCTCTCTACCAGCATCCTCCCGCCCCCCTGTGCTCTCTACCAGCATCCTCCAGCCCCCCTGTGCTCTCTACCAGCATCCTCCAGCCCCCCTGTGCTCTCTACCAGCATCCTCCAGCCCCCCTGTGCTCTCTACCAGCATCCTCCAGCCCCCCTGTGCTCTCTACCAGCATCCTCCAGCCCCCCTGTGCTTTTTACAAGCAATCTCCAGCCCCCTTGTGCTCTCTACAAGCATCCTCCAATCCCCCTGTGCTCTCTACAAGCATCCTCCAGCCCCCTTGTGCTCTCTACAAGCATCCTCCAACCCCCCTGTGCTCTCTACAAGCATCCTCCAGCCCTCCTGTGCTCTCTACAAGCATCCTCCAGCCCTCCTGTGCTCTCTACAAGCATCCTCCAGCCCCCCTGTGCTCTCTACAAGCATCCTCCAGCCCCCTGTGCTCTCTACAAGCATCCTCCAACCCCCCTGTGCTCTCTACAAGCATCCTCCAGCCCCCTGTGCTCTCTACAAGCATCCTCCAACCCCCCTGTGCTCTCTACAAGCATCCTCCAACCCCCCTGTGCTCTCTACAAGCATCCTGCAACCCCCCTGTGCTCTCTACAAGAATCCTGCAACCCCCTTGTGCTCTCTACAAGCATCCTCCAGGCCCCCTGTGCTCTCTACAGGCATCCTCCAGGCCCCTATACACCCTACAAGCATCCTCCAGCGTCCTATACACCCTACAAACATACTTCAGACCCCTGTTTTCTCTAGAAGCATTCTCCAGCCCCCCTGTACACCCTAAAATAATCTTTCAGCCCCCCTGTGCTCTCTACAAGCATCCTCAAATCCGCTCTACACTCTATATGTATCTTCCAGCCCCCCTGTGCTCTCTACAAGCATCCTCACGTCCGCGCTACACTCTATATGTATCCTCCCAAGCCCACTGTAAACCCTACAAGGATCCTCCAACCCCCCTATCCACCCTAGAAGAATCGTCCAGCTCTATGTGCTCTGTACAAGTAACCTCCCGCTACTCTCCCTCCAGCACCGCCTCTATCATGTGATTGGAGATAGTCAGCTGATCTTCTGACGTCAGACCTCCCCCCAGCCACTCCACTCTAGCCTCCGCCCTCTTCCTTGCTGCGGCTCTCTGGTGAGTAGTTGTAAGGAGTTTCCCTGGCGATCGTGCTGCTCTGTGGCGTGCTGCTCTGTGGCGTCCCAGCAGCCGACCCAGCAGCCGACCTTTCTAGACCCAGAATAATGCTTTCCCTTAAATGCAGTAAATCAGCGAGAGACATTGCTAGAGTCCGTTAGCATTACGAACTGGTTGGGCTGTCCCCTAGTGGGGTCCGGAGGGTAATGCCAGGTGTGATGGCTTTGCTTCTCACAGGAACGGGAATAAAGGAGTCTATAGGGGAGTCCGGGGTGCTGGAGTTTTGTGCTACATGTAACTTACACTATATTGTTATACCTGGTTGTGCAGCGCTGCAGAGAGCTGGTTGTACCTGCGGCCCCATGTAGTTTTTCGATGGTATCCAACGGTTACGTCCTGTCCGCGATTTACTGGTTAGTCGTGATCCGTGCCTCCACATTCTGTGCCCCTGTATAATTCTCCAGTGATATCCAATGGATATGTCGTGTACGCGCCAATCTTTACCGTTCAGTCATGCTTGGAGCCGTGACTTTCTGCACCCCCCTCCTGCATAGTTCTCCTGTGGTCTCCAATGGTTACATCCTGTCCGCGCCACTGTTTACTGGTCAGGCATGCTCAGTGTTGTCACATTCTGCCCCCTCCCCCATAGTTCTCCGGTGGTATCCTACGATTCTGTTCTGTCCCCTCCGCTGTTTACCGGTCAGGCGTAGCTAGTGCTGTCGCATTCTATATTATATACCTTAAAATGGAACCAATAAAAACCACAAGCTGTCTCTCAAAAATAAAACAGGCGTTATACAGCTCTGCCAACTGATAAATAAAAATGCTCTGGTGCCACAATGTAGTGCCAATCAAAAAGTCTTTTTGTAAAAAAAAAAAAAAAAATGTTTTTATATTGGGCAAAACTGGTAAATCATAATAAAACCTCTATAAATTTGTGTTGTCATAATTGTAGTGACCTGTACAATAAGGTAACATAATACTTTCACCACACACTGAACGCCATAACAGTAAATACCCCAAAAAAGGTGAAATTGCTTTATTTCTGTTGTCCACAGTTAAAAAATATATGAATTCAGTCTAATATATGTAACTGATTCCTAAGGAGACTGGAACTGGTCCTGCAAATCACAATGGGGAGTGCAGAATGATTACAACAATTAGATTGTACTTTTAATTATTCTACCATCTCGCTAATTTAATTTTACTCTATTTTATATTGATTTATGAATTTGGATTACTTCTGTGTATTTATGCACTTTCTTTGTATGTTCTCCCCTTATAATTTACCTTCCACTTCCTGCCACATACTGGTTATGTTGTAACTACTTCACCACCCTTTTTGTTTGTCAGTACCCCCAACATGACTGATAAAGGGATTCACCTCAAAAACGCATATCTATTGAAAGAAGAAAAGAGAAGTCCAATACTTTATCCCAGAACCTCACGGTGTTTCACTGGAGGGTTGTGTCATTATACCAGTTTGTTTATATCTACATATCAATAGTAGATCGGCAGGGGACCCCCACTGATCATCTGTTCACCCAATAGGTGCGTTCATGCAGTGAGCTGATTTCTTCAGGAAGCAGACAGCTCCATTCTGACTATAGTGGCTGTACTAAGTATTACACACAAAGGTCTCACTTTGATGGAAACTTTATATGTAATAACGGGGGATGGCCACTGCAGTGGGAACAGAGCTGTGTCCTTCCTGCAGAAATTAGCTCAGTGCATAAGCATACTGGCAAGGTGAATGTGCATGCAGCCCTATAGTTCTTTACGGGCTGTCCGCAGTGCACGATCACTGCCATATGCAGCAATAGACAGCTCAGACGGCGGTAAAACCCTGCGTAATACACATAACGTTTTACACATCCTGCCGTAGGAAGGAGGAGCTCTAAGGAAAGACCATTATTGAATCATAGAATGGTAGAGTTGGAATGGACCTCCTGGGTCATCGGGGCCAACCTAAGTGCAGGATTTAGTAAATTACTTATTTACAACTGCCCAACCGCTTTAGGCTGGGTTCACACAGTGCGGATTTGCTGCGGAAATTCCGTGCAAAATTTCGCTGCAGCAAATCCGACTGTGTATTCCCAGGATAGTTAAAAATCTCGTCCACGTGGGACCGCCAATCTGTCGCAGCAAAACCGGAACTGCGGCGCGGGTTTCCTGGCCGCAGCATTTTTTTTTTCCTGTTGCAGCCTCGCTGCTTTCTAAGGTAGTGCCGGCCACAACGGAAAAGCATGCTGCCAAGCCTCTCCAAAATCCGCTGCTAAGTGCTGCGGGTTTTAAAGCTGCGCTTTCCCCGGCGGAAATCCCGCGTTTTTTCGCTGCGGCAAAACCGCAAGATTTACAGCGCGATTCTACCCTATGTGAACCCAGCGTTAAGGTTAAAATTAATGATGTCACTAAGGGGTTAAAAATGCACTTAAACCAACTGGGTGCTGCGTCATATATAATTACATGAGACCAATTAAAAATCTACAATATAAAATTGAGATGTTTGTGAGGGCTTTTCCAATGACTGTTTGGGGTTCACGATGGCCAGCGGCTTTGTAAGATATCTCCGAGGGCCGGTTCCATTATAAAGCAGGCCGGCTGCGCAGCTCTGCTGTCACTCTATTGCCATTTTGCTTTTCATACGTGCCTCCCTTTTCTCATAAGGCCTCTCCATACATCCTGTGAATCTGTCAAGTTGGTGGATTGTAAGTAAATGGGCCTTTTGTCCCAGTCGGAGCTCAGTGCTGCTGCAGTAAATGACCGTTGTTCTCCATGTTTCAGGTGTATGGCGCTCTCCGCAGAACCGACCTCTGCACCGCGTTTGGGAACAAAATGAGCTCTGCTTGCTGGAGGGCCTGCTCTTTTGCAAGGACCACATTATGCCAACGACAAAGGTACCTATTAGTTATTACTATACAGTGCCCACATATTCCAGGATTGTCATTATTTACTTGGTGCTCATCAACCTATTGGTATTCAGTGTGGCAGGAAACCGTCTGAAAATAGGTAGAACGCCCAAACTCTATGCAGATGAAGCCAGGACCGCAGCGCTGACCACTGATCCACTGCCTGCTAGCATTTCAGCCTTATTCTTCCTTTTTTTTTTGTTAAGTTGTGCCTCAATTCTTTACTTGGGAGCCACGGGGGCTGCTGCTGTGTTCGTTTCTCCATACACCATGTACCCACAGTCGTAGATAGACCCAGGGGTCAAGACAAATGTTCTAATTGGCAGCAGACTCCTCTTCTAGTCTGGGCACACTTTCCTGTTTTTTTAACTTTTATCATCCTTTATTTTTTTCTTTTAAATAAAACTTTTTAAAAATGTTTTTATTTTTTTAAATTCCATTTAGAGGTTTTAAACTATGATGGTTTGATCGCTCCTACAGTATGTGTTACATTATGCCGCAATCTGACTGCAGTCTGTGAAGCCACAGGCATGGTGTCATGGGCAATCTGCAATGGCAGCCCTGGCAGCTTTCAGAAGGCTCCCGAATGCCATGATAATCGAACGGCACCCTGTGATCTCCTCACACTTGGGCTGTTAGGCACTCCCCAAACTCTGATTTAAATGTTGCGGTCAGAATTGGTTAACAGCCACAATCGGTTCCATGCATACCTCAAACTTTTGTGACATAACTGACATGGAGCATTAAGGAGTTGATATGATCCCCACTGCAGCAAGATTCGCCTGGAGCCACGTTTTGGAAATCTGACATGTCACTTTAACATAGGGGAAGGGACTTGTTATTTGTATAGCGCCAACTTATTCTGTAGCGCTTTCAGGTAATTTGTTTATTACCTCCAGCAAGCTAGGTACTCGTTTTACCGACCTCGTAAGAAGATGGAAGGCTGAGCCAACCTTGAGCCGGCTACCTGAACCAAGTGGGGATTGAACCCATAACCTTCAGGTCGTGAGAGAAAGCTTAGGACTGCATTCTGCACACTTTGCACCACGTGAGGACCATAAGCGGTTTTGCATATCCAGGTGATCCTGACATTGTTTTTTTCGCCAAATATTGTACTTCATTTAGCCCAGCTGCACACGGCTGTGACTGGCTCCACCGCGGAATTCCGCGGCGGAGCCCGTCACGGCGCCCCCCAGAGACCCCAATACTTACCCACATGTTGCTTCGGCGTGACGGCTTCCATTGACTACAAATAGAGCATGCCGCAGGTGAGGTCGGGTCATTTCACGGTGCGGAATTCCGCACCGTGAGCATTGAGCTATTAGGTTCAATAGAACCTAATAGCTGCAGGCAACACGGCGGAAATCCATCCATGGGAAGGAGCCCTTAGGTGGTAAAAATAAACTGATAGAATTTGTGCATATTAAAAGCGCCAAAATTGGGACAACTTTAAAAAAACTTGCCATTTTTTTCACATTTTCAACTGCAATTTCTTAAATACTGTACAAATTTTTGATAAGATATATATTTTCAAACAAGATTGCAAAAGCTCATAAGTGTCAGAATGATAGATACCCCCACAAATGACCCCATTTAAAAAAACTACACCCCTTAATATATTCACTGAGGAGTGTAACGAGTATTTTGACCCTACCGTTTAATGTAATTTAGAGGCGAAAATAAAATTTCATATTTTTTCTAATGTCATTTTAACCCCTTAACGACTGCCCCATCGGGAAACTACGTCCTCAGTAAGTGGGCTTTAATCCTATGCGGGAAGCCCCGCCCCCGGTATTGCGATCGGCGATATCCAATGGATAGCGCCGATCGCAGAAAAGTGCCTAAAAAGTTAGATATTCAGCTGCCCTGATGGATCGGATCCATCAGAGCAGCTGAAAATTCTTACCTGGCTTGTCGGCGGTGTCCCCCGGAGATTGGGTCCTCCCCGACCCGCCGGCGGTCTTCTGCGCATGCATGCCAGACGATGACGTCAGGCGCATGCGCAGAAGCCCGGGAGCCCCTGGCAAATTTAAAATCTCCTGGCTCCCGGCTCCATTGGATAGCGGCGATCGCGAAAAAGTTTTAAAAAAAAGTCAGTTTCACCTCCCCTCATGGATCGGATCCATGAGGGGAGGTGAAAATACTCACCTAAGTCCTCCCCGATGTCCCGGGACCCAAATCCCCGTCTGCGCATGCACACCCGGTGATTGACATCGGGCGCGTGCACAGACGAGCTCGAGCCCCGGGAAATTTAAAATCCCTCTGCTCTTGGTTGCCATGTGTAGCCAGGAACAGAGAGATTATACCGGGGACATGATCACTGTTATCCAATGGATGACAGTGATCATGTAAAATAAAAAAGTGTAAAAAGTGAAAAAAAAAGTGTAAAAGTAAAAAACAAATGTTTTAAAAAAGTTTAAAAAAAAAGTTAAAAAAGCTTGCGTTTCATCTCCCCCCACGGATCATATCCGTGAGGGAGGATGAAATGATGTACCTTACCCCAGCTTCTGCGCACACGCCTATCGCCAAAATGGCGGACGCATGCGCAAAAGCCGTGGATTGCCAGGATAATTTAAAATCTCCCTGCTCCTGGCTACAAAACTCAGCCGAGAGCCTGGAGATTTCACGGGGGCCACGGTGAGCGGTTCCTCGTCACGTGTTCGCTGTTATCCAATGGATAATGTCGATCACGTAAAAGTAAAAAAAAGGTGAAGCTTCATCTCCCCTCACCGATGCGATCGGTGAGAGGAGATGAAACTTTTTACCGGAGGCCTCCGTATTTCCACCCCGACGCGATCTTCCTCCGTGAACTTACCCGGATTCTGCACATGCGACCGCCGGCAAAACACCGGACACATGTGCAGGAGTCGGGGAGCCCAGGAAACTTAAAAATCTCCTTGCTCCCAGCGATCAACGGTCGCCGAGAGCCTGGAGCAGTGACGGGTGGCCTCGTTGAGCGGTCCCCGGTCACGTGATAAAAAGGTAGCGATCTACTTTTGGCCGGTCTCACATGACCGGATAGGAATTACGGATTCCGCATGCGTCTGATCCGCGGCAATACGCAGATGAAGCGCATTGGATTACACAATTCCACTCACATTAGCAGGTCGGAATTGCGTAATCCACTCGCAGAAAAAGAGAATGCAGCAGGTTCTTTTTTACTGCGGATATCCGCAACATAGAGCCCATTGTGCTCCATGGTCGAGGATATACCCGCAGCCCATACGCAACTACATTGTATACGGGCTGCGGGTACCCAGGTCATCGCTAAGCGACTGTGCGGGAAATACAAATTTAAAAAAAGTACTGCGAATGACCGCCCGTGTGAGTAGGCAGTTATGCGCAGTACAATAGGCCGCCGCACGCAGGGACACAGCCGGGCTCACAGCTGGGATCCGCTGCGGGCCTCCGCAAGCGGATTCCACCTACGGCCATGTGAGCCCGGCGTTATTCAGACCGCTACCTGTAATACGCAATTTACAAGAAGCCCCAGGAACGCTCGCCTTCCTGCAGTTCCAGGAGCAGCTTGTTGAGCGTCTTCTGTGCGAGACCGCCGCACCTCATCAAGCTTACGGAGACTCACAGAGCGCCACTTTTTACACCCCATACCCACCACTGAGGTCAAGAAATGACCCCCAAAAAGCATGAGAGGAGTGGGGATACACGGTTTTATTGCCCCATGTACCCATCCCAACCAGCCTCTGTAATTACCCGTCTTCGGAAATACCACACAGTTCACATTATTATTTTTATCTAAGATTTGGGGAACGCCGAAAAGGGCGCGGAGTGTGTGGGGGAGGGACGGGGGATTTTTAGGGAGTCAATTTTTATTCCGTACAAATGAACAATGGGGCCTTGAATTTATTCAGTTCTGCCCTGAAATCCTACGGGTGTTCCCTGCATTACAGGCCTAACCATGTGTCCTATAAGTAGATTAGGGCCACAATGGGTATGTTTTTGAACACGGGACAAATGGGGGTATCCATTTTGGGGTGAAGGTCTTCATTCCTATGTAAACTGTACAAAAAAAACCAGTTTTTAAATTGACAAAATTGCCAAAAAAATGAAAAACGTAATTTTTTCCTTCTGCTTTGCTTAGATTTATTCAAAAACTGTGGGGTCAAAATATGCAGTACACCCCTAGATGAATTCATTAAGGGGTCTAGTTTTAGACGCTCAATGGCTCTATAAGTGGACAATGGGGCCTGGAATTTATTCCGTTGTACCCTGAAATCCAACGGGTGCTCCTTCCATTATAGGCCTAGCTATGTGTCCTTTAAGTAGATTAGGGCCACAAGGGGTATGGTTCTGAACACAGGACAAACGGGAGTATCCATTTTGGGGTGAAAGTCTTCATTTCTATGTGTGCTGTACAAAAAAACTGTTTTTAAATTGATACAAATGCCAAAAAAATGAAAATTGTAATTTTTTCCCTACTGCTTTGCTTAGATTTATTCAAAAATTGTAGGGTAAAAATACACAGTACACCCCTAGATTAATTCGTTAAGGGGTCTAGTTTTCAAAATGGGGTCACTTGTGGGGGTTGTCTTTGGTTTTGGCCGCTCAAGAGCTCTCCTAAAGTGCTATGGGTCTAAAACGCCTTCAAGCAAAATTTATGTTCTGAAAGACACCGACTACAGTCCTTTCATTTTGGGTCCCGTTGTGCATCCAGACATAAGATTAGGGCCACAATGGGTATGTTTCTAAACACGGGAGAAACGGGGGTATCCATTTTGGGGTGTAAATCCTCATTTTCATGGGCAATATAGGAAAAAAAATGTCTTTAAAATGACATATTTGCAAAACTATGAAATTTTATTTTTTCTCCTCTAAATTGAATTAATTCCTGAAAAAAAACTGGTAGGGTCAAAATACTCATGACACCCCTCAGTGAATACATTAAGGGGTGTAGTTTTTAAAATGGGGGTCACTTGTGGGGGTATCTATCATTTTGACTCCTATGAGCCTTTCCAATCTTGGCTTGGTGAAGGAAAACAAAGTGTTCCTCAAAATGCTGAAAAGTAATGTTAAATTTGTATGTCTTCTAAATGGTTAAAAAAAAAGAAAGTTTTTCCAATGTGCACCAAAAATAAAGTAAACGGATTGAAATATATCCTAGCAAAAATTTCTATATAATGTTTGCACATATTTCAGATATTGCAGTTGGAAATGTGAAAAAATGACGATTTTTTTCAAAATTTTCCCAATTTTGGCGCTTTTAATAAGTAAACACAAATTCTATCGGTCTTTTTTTTCCGCCTAGATGAAGTACAACATGTGGCGAAAAAACAATGTCAGAATCGCTTGGATATGCAAAACCTTTCTGGTGTTTTTCCATGCTAAAGTGACACGTGTCAGATTTGCAAAATTTGGCCTGGTCATTAAGGCGCAAACAGGCTTGGTCACTAAGGGGTTAAAGAATAGAAAGGGACCTCGGTGATTAGAACATTCCAAGGCCCTAGATTGAATGTCTCGGGTCATTGCGCCCTCTTCTCCCATTTGGGGGGGGGGGGGGTATCTATTATTCTGACACTCATGAGCCTTTGCAAACTTGGCTTGGTGCAGGAAAACAAAGTGTTACTCAAAATGCTGAAAAGTAATGTTAAATTTGTACGTCCTCTAAATGGTTAAAAAAAACACAAGTTTTTCAAGTGTGCATTCAGAATAAAGTAAACAGATGGAAATATATATCTTATCAAAAATGTGTACAGTATGTTTGAACATATTTGAGATATTACAGTTGAAAATTTGAAAAAAATGAAAATTTTTTCAAAATTTTTCCAATATTGGTACTTTTAATAAATATACACAATAAATATACACAAATTATATCAGTCTCTTTTTACAACCAAAATGAAGTACAACATGTGGCGAAAAAACAGTGTCAGAATCACTTGGATATGTAAAGCCTTTACGGAGTTATGCTACGTTGAACGACGCATGTCAGATTTCCAAAATTTGGCTCCGTCACTAAGGCGCAAACAGGCTGCTTCTATAGTGCCCATGAAAATGAGGATTTACACTCCCAAAAAGTTACCCCTGTTTGTCTCGTGTTCAGAAACATACCCATTGTGGCCCTAATCTTATGTCTGTATGCACAACGAGGCTCAAATCGAAAGGAGCAGTGGATGGCTTTCAGAACAGAAATTTTGCTTAAAAGTGTTGTAAGCCCCATTGCCCACTTGTAGAGCCCCTTAAGTGTCCAAAACGACAGAGAACCCCCACAAATTACCGTATTTTGAAAACTAGACCCCTTAACAAATTCATCTAGGGGTGTACTGTGTATTTTGACCCTACAGTTTTTGAATGAATCTAAGCAAAGCAGAAGGAAACAATATGATTTTCAATTTTTTTGGAAATTGTGTAATTTTAAAAACAGTTTTTTTTCGTACAGCACACTGTATGAATGAAGACTTGCACCCCAAAATTATTACCCCTATTTGTCCTGCGTTCAGAAACATACCCATTGTGGCCCTAATCTTATGCCGGAATGCGCAAAAGGAGCTTTAAACTTCAGCTGTTTTTTAACTTTTACGTGATTGCCATTATCCGTTGGATAACGGAGATCACGTGAACAGGGACCACTCACTGCGGATCTCTGTCACTGCTCCAGGGTCTCTGCTACCTTTAGTAGTCAGGATCAAGAAGATTTTAAATTTCCCTGTCCTTCACCAGCTTCTGCGCTTGTGTCCTTCCCCAGCTTCTATGGCACATGTCCCGAAGCTGGAGAAAGGTGCATGGATAAGGAATTCGTCGGGACATCACTGGAGGCATTAGCTAAGTAATTTCACCTCTCCTCACAGATTAGATCTGTGATGGGAGGTGAAACTGTAACATTTTTTTTTACTTTTACGTAATCGCTGTTATCCATTGGATAATGGTGATCACGTGACCAAGGCCTGCGTACCACGGATCCCCGTTAAACCCCCAGGCTCTCAGGTACATTTGGTAGCCAGGAGCAAGGAGATTTTAAATCACCCCGTCAATCCGCAGATTTTGCGCATGTGTCCACCATCTTGGCAATGGGTATGTGCGCAGAAGCCAAGGTTAGGTCCGCGGATAAATCTGGGGGCCTTGGGTACGTAATTTCATCTCTCCTGACGGATATGATCTGTAAGAGGAAATGAAACTTACACTTTTTTTTTTAATATACCTTTTTTAACTTTCTTTTTTTTTACTTTTTACATGATCGCATTGGATAACGGCGATCATGTGACCGGGAACCGCATACAGCAGTGCCCGTTGACATCACCCTGCACTCGGCTACACATACCAGCTGGGAGCAGGGTGGTTTTAAACTTCCTGGGCCTCACAGCTTTCTGCACGTGATGTAATGACGTCTGGCGCGCATGCGCAGACACAGTTGCTGGGTTTGGAAGAGTAGATTGCCGCGAGACGTCGCAGAGGACGGGGCTGAGTACTCTCATCTTCCCTGACCCATCAGATCTGTGAAGGGAGCTGAAACTTTAATAACTTTTTTTTACTTTCTATTTGCTTTTATGCGATCGCTGGTATCCAGTGAATAGCGGTGTTCGCATGCCTGGGGGTTGGATTTCCCAGCCCTCCAATGACAACTCCAGGTTAGCATGGAGCTGTCACGTCCACAGCCCGCAGGGCTTTTAATCCTCAGAGCGAGCGTGTTTTTATGGCCCTAAGGATTAAAGCCCAGCCAGCCAGGAAGTAAAAAGGCAATGGGGCCGTCACTAAGGGGTTAAGAGGTACATGCATTTTGGGGTGTCCATATGCCAGCAATTCATCTTTTGAAATGCAGGATTCGCAGGTCAGGTTGACACATGAAGTTTATTTGCGGTTTTTGACAACTTTTTGAGCCAAAGTCAGGAGTGGACTGAAAAGGAACTTTTTCTATTTATGACATAATCAATGCTTGTGCCAAATTTCAAGTTTCTATGACATCGGGAAGTGAGAGAATTAGATTCCGTACGTACAATTTGAAAGCTAGTTCTTTTGTGATTAGAATTGAATAATTGAGTCGGGACCCCTTTACTTTTCCTATTTTGGACATAATCTATGCTTGTGCCAAATTTTATGTTTCGTCATATATATATATATATATATATAATAGGCCCGTCATCTACAATAGGCCCTAAGCTGCAGATTTGCTTTGTAAAGGACAAAGGTTTGTTTCCCTGAAGTAATCACACATCTATTTAGTGGCCACATTTAGAGAGTTGGGGCACAGGGCGAGCTGTGATGTACACTCTGACCAACATTCGCCCCTGTGTATACTCACTGCGGTGCTGTAGGGAGAGTTCTCTCCCTGCTTTCCACCTGCTCCTCTCCATTCACTGTAAGCAGCGGCAGTTCAGTACTGACCAACTGCTATTTACACCGAATGATGGTTGTTGGGATTTTAAACTGCTTAAAACTGAACGACTGGCGATTCTCGTCCAGTCATTCAATTTTTTTGCATGTTTTTACATGTGACAAAATCGTTCAAAAACCCTTCAGAAATGGGTTATGTTATCACATGATTAGCCAAGTTCAACAGGTCTTTTATAAAGAGGTTCATGGTCCATACAATGATACACTCGTGGAAAGTTAAATTATAGAATCATCATAGTTTATATTCATGGCTACTAAGATACAAGATAGCAGGCTGCAAATAGCCACTTCTATACATTTTCACCACAGCGTTTTAGGCTGCTCTCACACAGGTGCTTTTTACTGTGGCGTTTTGAATACTGCGTTACAACGCTCCCATTGATTTCAGTTGGGCCTCGCAGACATGCATTTGATTGCGGCGCTTTCAAGAGCTGTCTGCTCTATTTTTTGTTGTTTAATGCACCTCATCACCCATCACAATGATGGGATGCGATAAAGGCAGCTATTGGCCGCAGAAACCTGCATCTGAAAACGAAAGTAAAATTGTAGCAAAGGGCCACAATTGAAATTGCGTCGCTTTGCTGCATCAATGTGTGAGAGTGGCCTTACTGCTGAAGTCACACTTGGTTATTTATGCGGGTGTTTTTTTTGAGCCGAAGCCAGGTGTGAATGCAGTCGTGCCGCCATCTAGTCCTACCATCTCTTTTTCCGCAGTGTAAAGAAGAAACCTCTGTGAAGTCAGCACCCCATCTTTCAAAAAAGTTAATTTGTTTATAAGTTCTGGATGCACCCCAAAGAGTTCTAGAGTTCCCAATTAATTTTAAAAATAGTTCTAGCGAATTAGGCAAAAAAATCAACAAATATATCTCTGCGGTGCTAACTTCCAAAAATGATATTACTAAATCAGCGAGAACTTTGTAAATATGGGTATTAGAGCTTCGAGCATTAAGAGTTTTCTTCAGAACTCTTGAGGTGCTACCCAGAACTCTTATAAAATCGCAGGATTTCCCCAAAAATTATTTACACATAACGTTGAAATTTTTGGATCCGGCATTTGAAAATCAGCGAGAACTTTGTAAATATTGGTTCTAGAGCTTTGAGCATTAAGAGTTTTCTTCAGAACTCTTGAGGTGCTACCCAGAACTCTTATAAAATCGCGGGATTTAAAAAAAAAAATTATTTACACATAATAACTGAAATTTTTTTGATCCGGCATTTGAAAATCAGTGAGAACTTTGTAAATATTGGTTCTAGAGCTTCGAGCATTAAGAGTTTTCTTCAGAACTCTTGAGGTGTTACCCAGAACTCTTATAAAATCGCGGGATTTAAAAAAAAAATTATTTACACAAATCCGCATGCGGCCGCTAATCCCGGGATTAGCCAGCCATGTGGACGAGATTTCTCAGAAATCTCGTCCACACGGGACGGCAAATCCGCGCCGCAGCGGCGGCTTCTGCCGGCTTAGACTCAGCGGATTTGCCGTCCCGTGTGGACGAGATTTCTGAGAAATCTCGTCCACATGGCTGGCTAATCCTGTGATTAGCGGCCGCATGCGGATTTGCCGCAGCGAAATTCTGCACAGAATTTCCGCAGCAAGTCCGCCCCGTGTGAGAACCCAGCCTTAGAAAACTGATTATATCAAGCAAACATGGAGTGGGAATAGAAGTGAAATAAGATGAGAGAGAAGGAGAAAAGGAAAGAAATGAAATGAAACCATGTGGTTAGGTCTGGAGAAAATCGAAACTGGTTCTAGATCATCCAGATAGAGGCACATTTCTCATGTCCTAGTTCGTCTCTGGCACTGAGCTCTTCCATATCTTTCAGGTGATCTAAAGCTTCCAACCACATTATTCTAGAGGGAGGTGTCATAGATTTCCATATTCTGGGGATTATCTGTCGCATGGCCAGTATAAAAAATCTGAGTAGGGAGTTTTTCAAATGTGCCACTGATCCTGGGAACATAGACAGTAATACTATTTCTGGCATAAACTGGATCTGAGTTCTGCATACCGTGGAGTAAAGAGTGTTGATCTCCTGCCAGAGGGGGCGCATCAGAGGACATGACCACCAGAGGTGAACAAATGACCCTCTTTCCGATTGGCATCTCCAACATGTATCTGGATACTGGGGGAATATCCTGGCTAGTTTCACTGGGGTCTGGTACCATCTTGTTAGTATTTTGTAGTTTAACTCCTGCATCTTGCTAGAAACCGACATTTTATGTGACAGGATGTATGATTTTTTTTCCAAGACTCCTCTGGGGGTGCCACCTAGTTCTCGCTCCCAATTCCTTTCTATGTCTTTCCCGCAATTGCGTGTGTCTGTCTCAACCAACATCTGATATAAAGTCGATATTGTTTGTTGTTCAAATCCTACGATTTTTATAAGAGTTCTGGGTAGCACCTCAAGAGTTCTGAAGAAAACTCTTAATGCTCGAAGCTCTAGAACCAATATTTACAAAGTTCTCGCTGATTTTCAAATGCCGGATCCAAAAATTTCAGTTATGTGTAAATAATTTTTTTTGGAAATCCTGCGATTTTATAAGAGTTCTGGGTAGCACCTCAAGAGTTCTGAAGAAAACTCTTAATGCTCGAAGCTCTAGAACCAATATTTACAAAGTTCTCGCTGATTTTCAAATGCCGGATCAAAAAAATTTCAGTTATTATGTGTCAATATTTTGGGGGGAAATCCCGCGATTTTATAAGAGTTCTGGGTAGCACCTCAGGAATTCTGAAGAAAACTCTTAATGCTCGAAGCTCTAGAACCAATATTTACAAAGTTCTCGCTGATTTTTAGATGCTGGATCAAAAAAAATTTCAGTTATTATGTGTAAAGAATTTTTTGGAAAATCCTGCGATTTTATAAGAGTTCTGGGTAGCACCTCAAGCGTTCTGAAAAAAAAACTCTTATTGCTCAAAGCTGTAATACCCATATTTACAAAGTTCTCGCTGATTTAGTAATATCATTTTTGAAAGTTAGCACCGCAGAGATACATTTGTTGATTTTTTTTGCCTAATTCGCTAGAACTATTTTTAAAATTAATTGGGAACTCTAGAACTCTTTGGGGTGCATCCAGAACTCATAAAAAAATTAACTTTTTTGAAAGATGGGGTGCTGACTTCACAGAGGTCACGGCAAATGACGTCTCTTGGGAGGTTAGGGTTCCACATTTTCCCACCTATTAGGTGATGTACATTTTTATAGCTCTGTCCTCAGGATGGTGCATCAGCTTGTTGAAGATGGCCGTCATGCACTCGTAGCACATCTGGAGGAAAGTCCTCTGGGATACCTCTTAATTTAAGGTTGTTGCGCCTTCCTCTATTTTCAATGTCATCTAAATGAAAAGTCAGGTCTCTAAGCTGTTTCTGCTGTCTTTCCACCATGAGGGCTAATTGTTGAAAGACCATAGAAGACGCACTCGGGGTCTGTTCTAGTGCGGTAACCCGGTGCGACAAAGTCTGCATAGAGGGATTTACCTGCAGAAATAGCCCACTCATGTTTATCCTCGAAACATTGGAGTTGTGTTTCTAGATCCACCTTTGTCGGCAAAGCACTAACCATGACCCATAACACATTCAGGGTCTGAGAATCGTCTAATGGTGGCTCAGGCTGCTTGTGGGTTAGGGGTATGTCAGCAGGTAATGGAGCACTGGAGCCTGGAGTAACGGGCATAGGTCCTGAACATCCCCTTGGAGAGGTTGCAGAGTGGAGAATGGGAGTTGTAGTTCTCCCAGTTACAGAGCTGTTTAAGCATGAGGGGACCTTAGATGGCTGCTGGAATGCTCCCTCCTGCCTGTGGCTGCTGCCTTTCTCCATGCAGCTACTGTCCTGATCTGGGGCCATGTGAGTGTTTCTCCTGGCTTTGGAGCATGCTGGTGAGGTAGGGGAGCCTGGTACTGCCTCCGGGTTGTGTGCCTTGTCGGAAAGGTGTGGAGTCCCGTGCAGCGGTGGTCCTCCAGCTTCTCCTGCATGCTGCTGTGCTGGCTCCACGAGGTTTCCCGGCGCCATGTTTGTGTGTGAGGGTTCTCTACTTTAGTGGTGCCCGCGCCGTGAGGGTATCTGCTCAGCAGGGTCCCGTTGGCTGGCGGCAGGTCTCCCCTCCGCTTTCCTCCTCTCTTCATTGTCGGGCCAGGTAGTTATCGTCTAAATCTTGATATTCTGTGAGTCGGCGGCCGCGGAGCCCCGAGGCGTCTGTCCTCACTCTCCCATGCCTAGGCCACGCCCCCACATATAAAATTAATAACGGAGTCACTGAAAAAGAATACAGGGACCAGCTACAAGCATGAAAATAAGTCAATTATTTGCATCACCTATCTATAGGATAAGTGATAAAAGTGTGATTGGTGGAGGTCTCACTGCTGAGACCCCTAGTGATCCAGAGAACGGGCATCCTTCATCCCCCTCTCCTCCTCACTGCACACACTTGATGTGACATGGAGAATGAATAGCAGAGTACGTGCATTCGGCTATCATGGGCAGTCCTATTGAAAATGAATTGAACTGCAGTGGCACGTGTCATATGGTAGAGCTCCTTTAAACAGACTTAGAGAAATTATACTAGGATTGAGAGGTAGGAGCACTGTAAAGTCATATAAAGCAGGCACGCAGCTGTATTATTAACTGCTTAAACTGAAAATATACCATAAATGTCTCAGATGGGAATACCCTTGTGGCCCTTGGAAGTGCTTCAGTATGGCAATGTGGCCCTCAGAGCAGAGAAAGTCGTGCACGCCTGCATTAGCCTGTTAATTTACATGGTTACATGGGGTTAATTAGAAGTCATACTGCTAATTGCTGTGTTCTGCTAAACTGATCTGCCATTCTTTTCTTTACATAGAATTCTTGTTGAACAGAGGAGTTGGTTCAGAAGAGTTTCAGGAAAGATTGAAAGAGTTGAAGCTGAGGTTTGGAGTAACAATGGGTCGAAAAATTCAACTGCAAAACACGCTCCCTTTACTCGTAGCAGCATCCTGAGAAAGATGTACAAACCATTTCTATTCACCGTTGGGGTATGTGTGTTACGTTCACAATTATAAGTGAAGCTTTGCTAGAAGTGTTTATGAAATCAGATTGCAGGACTAGTGTGTTCCATCTACCATTTGATGATAATCAGTTAATTATTTATGTAGGTCCAAAGTAGCGGAGACATTTTAAAAGCAAAAAATTCAGGTTCTCCAGTGTTAAAAGTTTTTATGTTTAAAAGTTAGTAGAAAAACACCCTTACACTTCTTGATATGAAATATAATTCTTATGTAGGCTCCTGTATGCAGCTATTTAGGGCAATGGCAGGTCTCACAGATGTTTTGCAATGCCCACCAGTGAGATAACTGGCAGAATTGCCCTTTTATATTCAATCAATTTTATTAAATTTCCAAATATACACTTAAGAAACAGTACTATTATCAGAAATACCTTCTTGTGACCTTATCGGAAAAGCATCTGACACAGCTAGGTACAAGGTATCATGTCTCAAATAACACATAGCACTTCTGTTTCTTTTAACCAAGAGAAAATGAAAATTGCACATGGTGGAAATTATTGTAACTAATCTGGGCTGGGAAGGGGGGGTGGGGTGGAGGAGATAGGAAAACGGGGGGGGGGGGGGGGGTATAGGGAATGGGGGCGACCTCGCTTACCCTTGTCAAACATTATCTACTAGGCCAGGCTGCCTGTCTCCAACCAAGATTTGAAGCGGTCAGAGGCTCGCATTGAAGTTCTGTTCCTGTAGCCTGCCGAATCTAGAGCTCTTATGACACATAAGGAATGCTCTCTGCCAATCGGCCTCAGTTTTGCTATTGCCCAGCTCGGTCTCCCACTGCCCCGCGTATCCGGGGGGTTCGTCCCCTGTCTCCTTTTTCAGCAACATCTTGTAAATGATGGAAATTCCGTGTTCGATAGGAGTCGCTGCCACACACAGGGACTCAAATAGCGTCAGCTGCTTACATCCACAACCTACGGGCGTCAGGGACTCCACGAAGCCCCTCACTTGAAGGTAGCCCAGCCAGGCTTCCGGGGGAGGGGGTCTCGCTCCCATATATCTCCACCAGGGATTTCATTCCGGCACGCGTGACCACGACTCTGACTCTTGGGGTCGGGGCGTCGGGTAGGGATAATAATGTTTTGTTTTTAGTTGCTGGGAACTGTGGGTTGGCCAATAGCGGTGTGAGGGGACCCGGTATAGATACTAGACCTAGTCTCGGTGGAAAAGTCGCCCAGGTCTTGAGGACCCTTAGCATAAGGGGTGACAAAGATTTTATGTCACCCAGAAGCCCTTCATGGATCCACGGGGCCCCCTGAATCCCCCTAGCGCCCCTTTCGTATTCCATTTCTACCCATATTTTGGACTTTCTCCCTTGTATTAGGGTGAGGACAAGGTTGGCCAGGCTACCCTTCCTCTTTTGCCCTTGTAAGCAATCTGTGGCTAAGTCTAGGTTTGCGCCCCATCCATATGAAGTCAATGATCAGCGAACGGATATTAAGAAGGTATTGCCGGTCGAGGCGTGTCGGGAGGGTTTGACAGAGGTATAAAAACTTTGGGAGGGAGTCCATCCTTATGGTGTTAATCCGTCCCATCCAGGATACGTACAATGGGCTCCACCTATTCAGGTCCGCCTTAAGTTTATCTGCATAAGGGAGAAAATTCATCTCAAAGATCCGTGCCGTATCTGCTGGGAGCTGGACCCCTAGGTATTTTATAGACACGGATTTCCATTTAAAGGGGAAGGCCTCTGAAAGTGCCTCGACCTCTGCCTGAGAAAGGGATACGTTGAGGATCTCAGACTTCTGGAGGTTAACCTTAAAGTTACTAACCCTACCGTATTTTTTAAAATTCCTTCATCACCACTGGTAGTCCCACCCTAGGGTTCGACAGGAACAGGAGGAGATCGTCTGCAAACAGAGCCATCTTGTGCTCAGAGGGACCCTCCGTCTGACCCCTGACTGAACCGTTTTTCCTTATGGCGTTAGCCAGGGATTCCATGGACATGGCATATAGCAAAGTCGAGAGGGGGCAGCCTTGACGTGTCCCGTTCTTTATCTGTATGGTGTCTGACAGACCGCCATTTACTTGTACTGTTGCGGAGGGGCCATCGTATAGGGCCATTATCCACACTCTCATCCTCTGCCCCAACCCCACCCGACGGAGGGTTCCCTCCAAGAATCTCCACCTGACCCTGTTGAACGCCTTCTCTGCATCCACCGCCAGCAAGCACAGCGGCCTACCCCCAGATCTCGCGCGATCAATCAGGGAGATAGCTTTAATAGTATTATCCCTGGCTTCTCTACCGGGGACGAATCCCACCTGGTCCTTATGTATTAGGCCTGGGATGTGGCTATTGAGCCTGTTCGCCAGAATTTTTGCTAGCATTTTTACATCGATATTTAACAGGGATATAGGCCTGTAACTGGCGCATGAGGTGGGGTCTTTGCCCGGTTTTGGGATTACCACTATGTGGGCCTGGGGGAGAGGGGAGTTCCCTTGGAGATCTCGTTAAAGACTTGTGTCAAGAATGGAGATAGCTCTTCTGCGAAGAGCTTAAAGAATCTAGCCGAGAACCCGTCAGGGCCAGGGCTTTTCCCTATCTTGAGGTTTCTAATTGTTTCAGCTACCTCTTCACAGGTGAAATCTTCCTCCATAGCCCCAGACTCTCCTGCATCCAGGGGACCGGGGCCATACTCATCGAGATAGGAGCTTTCCTCTACACTCTCCCCGTCTACTACCTGTGAAGGCCGTTCTATATCGTATAATTTCTCGTAGTATAGGCGGAATTCCTCTAGAATATCTTTAGTGGCGACCGCATTGCCACCTCTGACCCTCTGAATCTCGGGGACGAACGTTTGCTGAGTTCTAGGATGGAGCACTCGCGCCAGCTTACGTCCACATTTGTCCCCGACCTCGTATGCTACCCTGCGGAGCCTATCTCTGAAAGCTAGTGTCTTTTGATCTAGGATTAGTAGGATCTTTTGCCTCAACGCCGTTATTTCAGCTCGACAGATGTCGTTCGGGGACTTCTTGTTTGCTAACTCCCTCTCCTGCAGAGAAAGCAGCAAATTTTTCAGTTCCGTTGAGCGTTCTCTTTTTAGTCTCGCCCCGTGAGAAATTAGGATACCTCTCAAGACACATTTTAAGGCTTCCTATTTGAGTGGGGACCGTGTAGGGTCATTTTTATGGTCGGTTAAGAAGTTATTTATGGCCAGTTTAACTTCCTGGACGCAAAGGGGGTCTTTCAAGATGTTATTTAATTTCCACCCTTGTATTCGGGGGTCTTTTAGGCTGCCTTCAAAGTTTGCATATACCGGGGCGTGATCAGACCAAACAAGGTCCGAACGAGCTCGTGGGCTGGGAGACGAGAAGTGCATGGGAAATCCATATGTAGTCGAGCCTGCCATAGCTATTGTGGGCAAGCGAGTGGTATGTGTAGTCCCTGACTCCCGGGTGTAGCAGCCGCCAAAGGTCCACTAGGTGCATATTCCCTAACTCCCTCAACAGGGATCGTGTGGCCGAGTGGGAGACAGAGGACTTACCTGAAGACGAATCTAGTTCTGGGTCCGCAGTCAAGTTGAAATCGCCCCCCAAGATGATGGAAGTACCGTCCGCGAATTTCGATAGTTCTCTCAGAGCAGCAATTCTGAAGTCGGTCTGTCCCTGGTTTGGGAAATTGAGATTAGCCAGTGTGATCAATCTGCCATATAAGTCAACTTTAATAAAAAGGAACCTGCCCTCAGGGTCACTCATTATGCCAACGGGTTGAACCTGTAGGGAATTGTGAAATGCCATGGATACTCCACCCATTTTGCAGGACGGGTTCGTGCTGTGAAACCAGGATAGGTACAGTTAGGGCCAGAAATATTTGGACAGTGACACAAGTTTTGTTGTTTTAGCTGTTTACAAAAACATGTTCAGAAATACAATTATATATATAATATGGGCTGAAAGTGCACACTCCCAGCTGCAATATGAGAGTTTCCACATCCAAATTGGAGACAGGGTTTAGGAATCATAGCTCTGTAATGCATAGCCTCCTCTTTTTCAAGGGACCAAAAGTAATTGGACAATGGACTCTAAGGGCTGCAATTAACTCAGAAGGCGTCTCCCTCGTTAACCTGTAATCAATTAAGTAGTTAAAAGGTCTGGGGTTGATTCCAGGTGTGTGGTTTTGGATTTGGAAGCTGTTGCTGTGACCAGACAACATGCGGTCAAAGGAACTCTCAATTGAGGTGAAGCAGAACATCCTGAGGCTGAAAAAAAAGAAAAAATCCATCAGAGATAGCAGACATGCTTGGAGTAGCAAAATCAACAGTCGGGTACATTCTGAGAAAAAAGGAATTCACTGGTGAGCTTGGGAACTCAAAAAGGCCTGGGCGTCCACGGAAGACAATGGTGGTGGATGATCGCCGCATACTTTCTTTGGTGAAGAAGAACCCGTTCACAACATCAACTGAAGTCCAGAACACTCTCAGGGAAGTAGGTGTATCTGTCTCTAAGTCAACAGTAAAGAGAAGACTCCATGAAAGTAAATACAAAGGGTTCACATCTAGATGCAAACCATTCATCAATTCCAAAAATAGACAGGCCAGAGTTACATTTGCCGAAAAACACCTCAAGAAGCCAGCCCAGTTCTGGAAAAGTATTCTATGGACAGATGAGACAAAGATCAACCTGTACCAGAATGATGGGAAGAAAAAAGTTTGGAGAAGAAAGGGAACGGCACATAATCCAAGGCACACCACATCCTCTGTAAAACATGGTGGAGGCAACGTGATGGCATGGGCATGCATGGCTTTCAATGGCACTGGGTCACTTGTGTTTATTGATGACATAACAGCAGACAAGAGTAGCCAGATGAATTCTGAAGTGTACCGGGATATACTTTCAGCCCAGATTCAGCCAAATGCTGCAAAGTTGATCGGACGGCGCTTCACAGTACAGATGGACAATGACCCCAAGCATACAGCCAAAGCTACCCAGGAGTTCATGAGTGCAAAAAAGTGAAACATTCTGCAATGGCCAAGTCAATCACCAGATCTTAACCCAATTGAGCATGCATTTCACTTGCTCAAATCCAGACTTCAGACGGAAAGACCCACAAACAAGCAAGACCTTAAGGCTGCGGCTGTAAAGGCCTGGCAAAGCATTAAGAAGGAGGAAACCCAGCGTTTGGTGATGTCCATGGGTTCCAGACTTAAGGCAGTGATTGCCTCCAAAGGATTTGCAACAAAATATTGAAAAAAAAATATTTTGTTTGGGTTATGTTTATTTGTCCAATTACTTTTGAGCTCCTAAAATGTGGAGTGTTTGTAAAGAAATGTGTACAATTCCTACATTTTCTATCAGATATTTTTGTTCAACCCTTTAAATTAAACGTTACAATCTGCACTTGAATTCTGTTGTAGAGGCTTCATTTCAAATCCAATGCGGTGGCATGCAGAGCCCAACTCGCGAAAATTGTGTTACTGTCCAAATATTTCTGTCCCTAACTGTATGTTTTCGTAGAGCATGAGGGGATCTCCCCAGACTTGAAATGTGTCTCCTGTAGGAGGAGCACTTTCCTCCCTTTTTTCTGCATGTGATAAAGGATTTGTCCCCTTTTGGAGGGCATGTTTAACCCCTTGGCATTGTAGGAGCACACCGTCAGGCTAGCCATGGTCTCCCTGTCAAAAGGACTCTCAGCAACATGTAAGCGAGGTCAAGGTTGGGTGAAGGGAAAGAGGAGGTCGGGAGGGGTCCAGGAAAGGTTGGGTGGGGAGGGAAACACATAATTAACATTAGTTGGCCTCAACAGGGCCTCACCAAGTTACAAGAAAGAAAGAGAGAAAAAAAGAAACTAGACTCTAGCACACTATCAGTTAGTGCAGCTAGGAGCTGCCAAATCTAGGTGGAGGAGAGGGGAAACCGCAAACTGAGGTCTGCCCCCGCCTTCACCGCCGATCAGTAATGTTCCTGTATCCTCTGGAGAGAAGAGAGAGAGAAAAAAAAGGAAGGGGGGGGGGGGGGGGGAAAATTGAGGGGGAGAAGGAAAGGAGAATTGCTTGTCTGCAGACTTCTGTCGTGTCCGCCGCAGGACCCTTAAACATCTTCAGTGTAGGGGATCAGTAAATCGGGTATGATGGAATTGTTCTATCTTGGCCTTCGGCTCGGAACGCCGCCTCGAGGAAATGCATCAGCATAAAGTTTTCTGTCCGTCTTGTCTTGTTGCCCGACGACCTTCATTCCGCTTCTTGCTCTCTCGACAATCTTCTTCTGGCCCTTTTTCTTGATTCGCCTGCGACTTGCCACTCCACTCTGGGTGGAGGGACCGGCATCCCTCCTATTTTGGGCCAGTCCGGGATTGCTATTTGGGGTAGCTCCAAGGTCCCCAGAAACCTGGGTAGGTCTCCCAGATGTCTGAAGACCGCCGTTTTCCTATCTTTCTTGGCTTGAAGTTGCAGAGGGAATCCCCATCTGTATGCGATGTCCTTTTCTCTTAGGACGTTCAATAGTGGTTTGAGGGCTTTCCGGAGTTGAAGCGTGCGCTTGGATAGGTCCGGATATAAAGCCACTGAGCGACCCTTGAACCGCACTTCCTGCATTGTTCGTGTTCGTTGCAGTATTTGATATTTTTCTCTGTAAAAGTGGACCCGGCAAACCACGTCTCTGGGTCTCGCGGGGTCCGACGATTTCGGTCCTAACGCCCTGTGCACTCTGTCTAGCTCTAAGACTGAGTCTAAGGGTCTTTCTAGGAGATGGTTGAATAGTTCTGTGACCCAGTCTTCTAGTTGGCCATTGCCGATCTCTTCAGAGAGCCCTCTGATGCGGATTTTATTACGTCTATGACGGTTTTCTGGGTCGTCCAAATGGTTGGTTAATTCTGTGATTTGATGCGCTTGCATTTCCATAATGTGCGCATGTTCCGACAGGGTGCTTTGAAACTTGTCTTGGGTCTCTTCCACTTCAGCTACCCTCTGACCTATATTTCTAATGTCCTTTTGCAAGACTGCCATGTCTTCTTTATGAGCTGCATCCAACTTCTGCAGCAGATCATTCATTTCCCCTTTTGTGGGGATAGCCTTCAGTTGGGCCCTCCAATCCCATTCGTCGTCACTTGTCTGGGGAGTGGGAATTGCTCCTTGTCCAGGCTGGTGCGCAGGATTAGGGCTCGGTGCGTCACCTTTTCTGGCCTTGTGGGTGGGGGCGTTCGGCCCTTTCCTCAAGGGGGGTCCTTCCCCTCTTGGGGCTGCGGGCGTACTATGGGCCGCTGGTCGTTCCATGCCTTGGGGGGGCCTCTGTGGGAGGGGGGTGGCAGCAGAGACTGGGCTCCTCTGGTGCTGCGCATCTATGCTGCATTCTGGGGCCCCTTCCATGTCCCCCTGCTTCCTAGGGCTCTGATGTGCTGCCCGGGGGTCTGCTTGTGGTCAGCTGGGCATAGGGGGCATTTGGGGCTGAGGACAACGTGTCCTTTATTGCCTTCCTTCATAAGGGAGCCAGCCTTTTCTGTATGGGGGGGGGGGGGTTTGCATACAGCTGCTGCTGCTGCCCCCTTGCTGTCGGTCGCGCTGCTGCACTCCTTCCCCCCGCCTTCCTCCTCGTCTCCCTATTCACCTGCCTGCCTTGCCGGTATGCTACTGGGGGCTGCCTCCGCCGACTTTCCTCCCTCTGGGAGCTCTGGTGAGCTGCTGGCTTGCGGTGAGTACAGCGCGTCAACGATCTGCGCTGCCTCCTCCTTCTCTCCTTTCCCCTCCCGGGTCGGGCGGCGCCATCTTGCCTTTCCTGCTCGGCGCTGGAGTCTCGTCGGGCGGGCGGAGGAAGCGCTCCATGGCTGTCGCGGCTGCTCTCAACGGGTGGCTGGGGTTCTCTGGCGTCTTCCTCCTCGTCATAACCCTGGACTCACGGGTCTGCGGCGGCTCTGGAGTCCGTTTTTCTGGCGGGTCCGGCGGGAGCTCAGGACGGGTGCGACTTACTCCATCCGCGGTAAGCCACGCCCCCAGAATTGTCCTTTTAAATGGTTTGTGTACTTTTTTGGTTTTGCTTCAATGCATCCAATGCAATAAAATAAAAAATACACAATTGGGCAAATGTTATTGGTTAAAAATATCTTACCATTTTGTGTGTCTAGTTCCTATACAGTACTGTCAGCTCCAGGTTTTTGCAGCTGCCACTTTGTCATTACAGACTACACAACAGACTTTAGTTTGATTATGCCAGCGATTCCCAACTCCGGTCCTCAAGGCACCCCAACAGGTCAGGTTTTCAGGATTTCCTCAGTGTTGCACAGGTGATGTAATTATTGCCGGTGCCTCAGACATTGCCATAGGTGTTCTTACTATAGGATATACTGAAAACATGACCTGTTGGGGTGCCTTGAGGACCGGAGTTGGGAGACACTCGATTATGCTATCACACTTATTCTGTTTCTTGCTAATTTATCCCTTAGCACTGTAGTAATAGTCTTTGTTTTATATAGTTCTAGCATATTCCACAGCACTTTACAAGTCCCATAGAATGTTGACAAAATAGGATTTTATATTTATTATTAAACCAGTAGACAAATTGAACAATCTATGAGGAAAGAAGTGTGACACAAGATAAGTGTTTGATCTCATCAATTGTGCAGCCATCTTGTAACTATATTGGATACTATACATAAAGATGTATGAGCCAGTCACCAGCCAATATCTGTGTATTTACAAATATTAAAGGGGTTGTCCCGCGGCAGCAAGTGGGTCTATACACTTCTGTATGGCCATATTAATGCACTTTGTAATATACATTGTGCATTAATTATGAGCCATACAGAAGTTATAAAAAGTTTTTTTACTTACCTGCTCCGTTGCTGGCGTCCTCGTCTCCATGGTGCCGACTAATTTTCGCCCTCCGATGGCCAAATTAGCCGCGCTTGCGCAGTCCGGGTCTTCTGTTTTCTTCTATGGAGCCTTTCGTGCAGGATGCCGGCTCCGTGTAGCTCCGCCCCGTCACGTGCCGATTCCAGCCAATCAGGAGGCTGGAATCGGCAATGGACCGCACAGAAGAGCTGCGGTCCACGGAAGAAGAGGATTCCGGCGGCCATCTTCACAGGTAAGTATAGAAGTCACCGGAGCGCGGGGATTAAGGTAAGCGCTCCGGTAAGCTTTCTGTACGTCCCTGCATCGGGGTTGTCTCGCGCCGAACGGGGGGGGGGGGGTTGAAAAAAAAAAAACTCGTTTCGGCGCGGGAGAACCCCTTTAAGTGCATTAGGTTACATGGGGTGTGGGAGATGCAGTGGAAAGAAGAGGGTCAGGTTTTGTGTGAGAATGTAGAAGCTGACTGAACTGAAAATAGTTAGATTAGGAAGTATGGTAGACCTCTCTTAAAAGCTGTGTTCTTAGGGCACACTTAAAAACTGCAGGTGTTGGAAATTAAGCTAATTGTCTGGGGTAGCGCATTCCAGAGAACTGGTGCAGCTCTAAATAAGCTGGGAGGTTTGGATTAAAGAGGAACTAAATTTACCTTTTACATGGAGCGATTATCACTCAAAATCACTGGGAACGGCGTATTTAGGTGATAGTTGCTTGTTTTTTAGCTCAGCTAAACATGCATTCGTTCATCTATCCAATACTGCCTGTTTGCAGGGTAGGGAGGCGGGCAGCTGGAAGAGATCTATGGCTGCTGCGCCTCCATTCTCTGAGCGACTATCACTTCTATGTAAGATCATAGGAGCAATAGTCTGTGGGACATAAACATAATGTAATAAATAACGGTTGCATCTCACAACCAGCAGCACATGCTCTGCTGCACAATCAATCCAAAAATAATAGGTCAGCACGCAAAGCTTCCATAAAAAAACTATTCTATATTTTATTCATGAGTATCCAATGTGCAGCAGATGCAGGGACATAATCGTGCAGCTACTGGGTAGGAGCATTGGCGCAGCGACTGGACAAAAGATAAATTTTGCTGCTGCATTCGGGATGACTTGGAGCGGTGAGAGGTTAGCAAGGGGAAGAGGGATCAGTAGCAAGTTGAAGTAATCAAGCAGAGAATGTATCAGAGCAATAATAAGAGTTTCTTGCTCGTGTCATTGGGGGACACAGCAAAGACCATGGGATATAGTTACTGCCACTAGGAGGCGACACGAAGCAAAAAAGTGTTAGTTCCACCCACTGGCTATATTCCCTCCTGCCGACACCAGGCTAATTAGTTTTTAGCTTAGTGTCGGAGGAGGACGGTCTCACCCATAAGGGCTAAATGTTTCCCTTGGATGGGCCAGGTCTAACAGGGAGGCAGGCTCTCCCAATTAACCAAACCCAGGAGGGCAAACAGTTCAGGAGTTGTTCCGGCTGTCTGCCCGGCCCCATCAGAAGAAAAAGAGGCACAGCCAGGATTCTTGCATGTGGCCCGCCAGCCATAGAGCCCCCCCATATTCTTCCCATATTCTTCCCCTCCCCATGTGGGCTAGACAATGTTAGGGGGAAGGCTCTGCTGGATCTGGGGAGCCGCCATCCTTCAGGAGTCCGAGAGGTGACTGTATCTCCCTCTCCCCTGTTTTTTATTAAAAAAAAGCTTCAGAGATGGGTGGGGTTTTGTTTGTCGTACCCCCTAGTGTTTAGGGGTTTTTTTTCCCGAAACTGTCGTTATGGTGGTCTGGAGTTCCTGGCATCTTCCTGTTTCCCTCCTGGTCTGCTCAGGGGGTTCCACTCGGTGGAAAGCAGCGCTTTGTGTAGCCCCCTCCCTCCTTCCACCTTCCTCTCCCCCCTCTCCCTGCTGGATGCTTTGTCTGCCTCTCCCTCTCAGCTTGGCAGCTGTTCCCAGGGCAATACCCTCGTCGGGGATAATTAGGGAGGAGGTGTCGCTGCGCTGGCCTATCGGGGGGGGGGGGGGGTAGGGGTAGTGCGCCCCCTTCAAATCCTCCCTGACCTCTCTCTTTCCATCTTGGCAGCTGTGCTAAGAATCAGCGGTGGACAGTATTCCGGCCACTGGGCCCTGTGGCTCCGCAGACCACATTTGGACCAAGGGTAAACTCTGCCTGGCGACTAGCTTCACTGCTTCTGTATCCCCTCCCGCGGGTGGAGTGCGAATAAGTTGGCATTGAGCGTGCCGAACAGGCTTTTTCCTGTGAATTTCCAGCAACATGTCCGACCCCAGAGCTCAGGAGTCCGGTCTGGGACCAGCCAGAGTTACGCATTATGCTTGCTCCCTCTGTAATACAAAATTTGCATGCGGACAGGTTGAGCCTTTTTATAATGACTGTACCCTTGCAAAACAGGCGGCTGTGCAATCTTTAGGCACCCCCCCCATTAAGCCTTTAACTGTGGTTGAGCCTGAATGGGCCTGCTCCCTGTCTCTTGTGGTGTCTGACCTCACCCGGGCGTCTGGCGCAATTCTGTATAGACTGGATTACGGGACATATCTTCCCTATCTTCAAAAAATGGAAGAAGGTGGATCCAGGAAACTACAGGCCTGTGAGCCTGACTTTTATACCGGGAAAAAACAAATTAAACAGCATGTATACAAGTACTTGGATGAAAATGGAGTAATTAACCAGAGCCAGCATGGGTTTGTAACAAACAATTCATGCCAGACGGATCTAATTTCCTTCTATGATAATATCACTGACTGGGTTGATAAGGAAAATGCGGTGGATGTAGTTTTTCTTGACCTTAGTAAAGCATTTGACAAAGTATCTCATACTGTACTTATTGAAAAAAATGACCAAATATGAGATTGACAAGGCAACTGTTAGTTGGATTCACAACTGGCTGAGTGATTGTACTCAAAGAGTGGTCATAAATGGCTGCACATCCAAGTGGAAGAATGTATCAAGTGGGGTACCACAAGGCTCTGTCCTAGGCCCAGTGTTGTTCAACATTTTTATAAATGATCTGGAGGAAGGAATTGATGGGAAACTGATCAAATTTGCTGATGACACAAAGCTAGGAGGGATAGCTAACACTAGGGAAGAGAGAGAGAGAGAGTATTCAAAAAGATCTAGAAAAGCTTGCACAGTGGGCGGTACCTAACAAAATGGTATTTAACAAGGAGAAATGAAAGGCCTACATCTGGGCAAGAAAAATGAAAAAAAGCACATACAGAATGGGAGGAATTGGATTAAGCAGCAGCCAATGTGAAAATGACTTGGGTATACTAATAGATCATAGACTGAACATGAGTCAACAATGTGATGCAGCAGCCAAAAAGGCAAACACAATTCTGGGAAGTATTAAGAGAAGCATAGAATCTAGATCACGTGAGGTTATTATTCCCCTCTACTCTTCCTTAGTTAGACCTCATCTGGAATACTGTGTCCAGTTCTGGGCACCCCACTTTAAATAAGACCTAGACAAACTGGAGCTAGTTCAGAGAAGAGTTACCAAGATGGTAAGCAGTCTGCAAATCATGTCCTATGAAGAACGGTTAAAAGATCTGGGAATGTTTAGCTTGCAAAAAAGAAGGCTGAGAGGAGACTTAGTAGCGGTCTACAAATATCTGAAGGGTTGTCACACTGCAGAGGGATCAGTCCTATTCTCATTTGCACAAGGAAAGACTAGAAGCAATGGGATGAAACTGAAAGGGAAGAGACACAAATTAGATATTTGAAAAAACTTTCTTACAGTGAGGGTGATCATTGAGTGGAACAGGTTACCACGGGAGGTGGTGAGTTCTCCTTCAATGGAAGTGTTCAAACAAAGGCTGAACAAATATCTGTCTGGGATGATTTAGTAAAACCTGCACTGAGCAGCGGGTTGGACCCGATGACCCTGGAGGTCCCTTCCAACTCTATCATTCTATGATTCTATTTTATGATTCTATGACATTAATCTCCCAGGACGCGCCAGTAGGCATGATTTGGTCAGGGAGGGCCCACTGCGCGCCCATCCTCGGTAGTGAGGTAGGCCCTTTCTGCTCACGGGTGTCCTCCTGGTCACTGCCCTCCCCGTACAAGGGTGTGACGGTCCTCTGGGAGGATAGTAGTTCTGAAGGGGAGTTGTCAGTCTTCCTCGGACTCCGACGCGGAGGACTAGCAGGCTCCCTAATCTCTCCACTATGATGAAAGGTCTAATAATGGCGATACAAGAAACTTTTCATCTCACTGAGCAGAAGCCAGCTTTGCCGGAGATGTCCATCTCTTTAAGGCGTCCCAGGCGCGCCTCGAAGACTTCTTCCCCATTAGGATTTTGACAAGGTTTTGTCTAAGGAATAGAAAATTCATAACAAATGTTTTCGAAATTGGGTTATTGGACGTGATGTACCCTTTTCCACAAGATCTGGTGGAGAAGTCGTCATCTTCACTGACAGTCGATCCGCCTATCTCTTGCTTGGCGAAGCAAACTGTTCTTCCAATGGCGGATGCTTCTTCTCTCAAAGAATCCCAAGATCGAAAGCTGGAGTCTTTGGTGAAGTCCGTGTTTGAGGCAGCGGGTTCAGATCTCAGACCTGTATTCACCTTATCCTGGGTCAGTAAGGCCATCACAGATTGAGTGAAGCAGTTGCGCCAGGGAATCCTTGCGGGGGCTTCTCTAGGGGATCTGGCGGATATGGCGCAGCAGATCGAAAAGGCAGGTTTCTCTGCGAAGCTTCTTTGGATGTGGCCAATCCTGTGGCACAAACATCCGCTGCCTCTGTGGTGACCTGCCGGATCTGTGGCTGAAGTCCTGGGATGCAGACGTCCCCTCCAAGGGGTTGCTGACCTGAATTGCCTTTGCGGGATCTCGCCTTTTCGGTGCCAGGCTGGATGAGTTCATCTCGGAAGCTACAGGAGGAAAGAGTTCTTATTTACCGCAGAGCCACTCCAAGCAATTGACGGCCCCACAACGTAGGCGTTTTCGTTCCTTGCGCCGGGCGAGCCCTCGCAGGTCGGAGGGCAGGAAGGCCCCTCTGGAGCAAAAGAAAAGACCGTCGTTCAAGCGAAGGCCATCCTGGCGAACAGGGCCTCGGTCCGCTAAGACCTCCAGGACCAAGTCCTCTGCATGAGGGGCAGCCCTCACCCATCTCGGACGGGGGGGGGGGGGACACTTCCCAGTTCAGCGTAGTCGAGTCGAAGGATCCAGGGAGGGCCAGCTGTTTCCTTCAAGCTGTCCATCACCTGGGTACCTGGGGCACCCGCCCCCGGCAGTGGACCATACTGTTGAGATGGGACAGGTTGGTGCATTTCCTCGATCGAAAGATAAGAGTTCCACTGAGGACGCAGTGCTTTCTCTCCAATGGTGGCTGGACTCTCCACACATTCAGCAGGGCAAGTTGTTCCTACCCCTACAGTGGCAAGTCCGCTACATGGACACCAGTGTGACAGGCTATGGTGCTACACTGCGGGGCCTAGTGGCACAGGGGACCTGGTCCAGGCAGGAGTTCGGTCTCCCAATCATCGTACTTTCCTCCACGAGAGAATCTTCTCTCTCTAGGACCCCTCTACCGAGTTTGCCACGCTACCTTTAACAGCATGGTGGTCGAGGCCGCGATTTTAAAGGCAAGACCCGGTCATCCAAACGATGATTAAGGCTAGAAGCCGCCCTTGTTGGGGGTGTATCATCGCGTTTCGAGAGGGTTCGTCCTTTGGTGCGAGAAGAAAGGCTTCTACCCTATCTGTTTTTCTTTGGCCCGCCTCCTGTCCTTCCTTCAGGATGGGCTGAACATGTGGCTCAGCCTCAGTTCCCTCAAGGGACAGATTTCTGGCTTGTCTGTACTTTTTCAGTGCCCCTTGGCATCCAGGTCAGCTTTGTGCACCTTCCTGCAGGGAGTTGCTCATACTGTACCCCCGTTTCTCTCCCCGGTTCCACCTTGGGATTTGAATCTGGTCTTGGACACCCTACACGCTCATCCATCCGAACCGTTAGCAGAATTACACTCTGCCAGGGCTTTGGGGGCCTCAAGGGCGGTCTGCCATGGTGTTTTCGCTTTGCAAGTGTGTAGAGCGGCTACTTCACTAGGTGGGAAGGTTTTACAGATGGCAGTATGGATTCAAAGCAAACAGGCACTGCAATTCTAGAATAAGTCTAGCTTCTCTAAACCCTGGCACCCACTACAAGAAAAATGAAGCTTTACATGCTGACTAAAGAAATATCCAACCTTGTAATACATAGACATCTGCTTCCACCAGAACCACCACCTCTTCAGGCTCGTAGGTGAGTTTATTAGCATTATATTGAGTTTTCTTTGCTAGTTTAACTTGCCTGCAGTCACTTCTTCAGTCACTTTGTGTTTTATGTCCTCTGTATTTGCTATGATTTTTCGAAACTAAACCGTTAGCTGCATTGTATGACCATAAAATGTAAATATAAATTGTACTGTGCATGGAAAAGATGAAATCCTATCAGTATGCAGAGGATTAACAGAGTACTAAAACTGTGGTCAGTTTTCAGCTTGTTCTTTTGGAGCTGCTGCAATCTGGCAGTATGAGTCCCTAAAAAATCAAATGAAGAATTACCTAGACGACATTCGAGCAGACTGGCTGGAGAAGACACGGCTAGCCAAACATGGGGATTTTAGAAAGCAGGTACAGTACTAGTTTTATTGACTTGAATAAAGTTTTTATACCTGATCTGTTCATTTGGGGTAAATGGCACTCACAGGAGCTGACAGATTCCCTTTATCAGCCCCTCCAGCTTCTCCCTGACTCGCTTGGCTTGATTTGATTACTTGGTTTCCCTATAGGTAGAGACCTGTCAATCAAGCCATGATTGAGAAGCTAGAAGAGAGATTCCCGGCAGGGATTTCTCCACATGGCCCTCTGTCTATAAAACTCTTTTCTCTGAAACACAATAGCGTCTCAAACTAGAAAAGGGGGACTGTTGCTGTATCACACTGCCCGGGACTAGGGGGACTGTCGCTGTATCACACTGCCCGGGACTAGGGGGACTGTCGCTGTATCACACTGCCCGGGACTAGGGGGACTGTCGCTGTATCACACTGCCCGGGACTAGGGGGACTGTCGCTGTATCACACTGCCCGGGACTAGGGGGACTGTCGCTGTATCACACTGCCCGGGACTAGGGGGACTGTGGCTGTATCACACTGCCCAGGACTAGGGGGACTGTGGCTGTATCACACTGCCCGGGACTAAGGGGACTGTGGCTGTATCACACTGCCCGGGACTAGGGGGACTGTGGCTGTATCACACTGCCCGGGACTAGGGGGACTGTCGCTGTATCACACTGCCCGGGACTAGGGGGACTGTCGCTGTATCACACTGCCCGGGACTAGGGGGACTGTCGCTGTATCACACTGCCCGGGACTAGGGGGACTGTCGCTGTATCACACTGCCCGGGACTAGGGGGACTGTCGCTGTATCACACTGCCCGGGACTAGGGGGACTGTCGCTGTATCACACTGCCCGGGACTAGCACAGCTGGAAACTGGTAATAGATATATAGTGTCGGGGTTGCCGCTCACTACATGAGTATAGTAAGCTGCAGCTAGTGGAGGCTTCAGACAGGCAGACGGAGCCAAATTTTGGAAATCTGACATGTCACTTTAACATCGAACAACTCTGCAAAGATTTTGCATATCCAAGCGATTCTGGCATGGTTTTTTCGCTACATGTTGTACTTGATTTAGATGGTAAAAATAGACGAATTAAAATTTGTGTATATTTATTAAAAGCATCAAAATTAGGAAAATTTTGAAAAAATTCACATTTTCAACTGCAATATTTCAAATATGTGCTTTTTTTTCAAGAGTTCATGGAATTAAAATTTAAAATTTCATATTTTTGCAAATATGTCGTTTTAAAGATACAGATAGTCCCCGACTTGCGAACATTCGACTTACGAATTTCGCTAGATACGAACTATCTGTACAGCACAGTATGATGTAATGCTATGGCATTACATCATACTGTGCAGGGACCGGACAGGCTTCTATCAAGCTTGATAGAAGCCTGTCCGGTCAGATCGCGGTTGCTGGGCAGCCGGGGGCCTTCTGAAAGGCCCTAGGGCTGTCTATGCAGAGCGCCTAGCAAGCCGTGCGCTTGATGGGCACTCTGCATAGGCAGCCCTGGGGCCTTTCAGGAGGTCCCCGGCTGCCTAGCAACCACACAGCGTCCCGCGATCTCATCGTGGGACGCTGTATGGGCCCCCTGAACGTCGGGTGCAGGCTGTTTCTTACAGCGGGCACCCGGCGGCAGCAGTTCCGACGAGCCGCGCCGCTCGTCAGAACTGTTAACACTTTAAATACCGCTGTCAGAGCGGTATTTAAAGTGTTAACAGTTCCGACAAGCGCCACGGCTCGTCAGAACTGCTGCCGCCGGGTGTCCGCTGTAAGAACAGCCGGCATCCGACGTTGTATGGAGCAGGATCCACCCGCGATCCTGCTCCATACTACCATTTGTTCGACTTGCGAACAAAACGGACTTGCGAACGGGCTCCCGGAACGGAACCTGTTCGCAAGTCGGGGACTATCTGTAGTTGTTTTTTTTTATAAATTGCACATGAAAATGAGGATTTACACCCCAAAAAGGCTATCGCTGTTTGTACTGTGTTCAGAAACCCGTTGTAGCCCTAATCTTATGTCTGTATGCACAATGGGGCCCAAATCGAAAGGAGCAACCGGTGGCTTCCTGAACAGAAATTTTCCTTAAAGGCCTTTTAGGCCCCATTGCACACATTAAATCCTCACGTGGGCCCTGGGAATTAAAGCCCATTTAGCTAGGATGTAAAAACACAATGAGGTGCCCAATAAGGGGTTAAAAGGCCATGTGTCACCTGCTATTTGCTGCTGTTGCACTGGTGACCAGGATTTATCAGCCATGTTTTTTGTTAATGCATGAATAATAATTTGGTTTTAAAATTTCTGTAACAGGTTTAAGCGCAATATCTGTCATGTGAAGGTCCATGCTGCAGGATAGTTTGTGTGAATTCATAGAAATAATGTCCGGTATTTACAGAAGTGTCCATCATTGTGTCACAGAACTGCAGAAAACTGTCCACAAAATTTTATAAAAAATCACATTGAGAAATATTTGAGTAATCTACCTGAACTGAATAATCAAAATTGGATGGAACCTAAAGTATCAGTTCACAAATACCCAAGCAAAATTAGCAATCAAAATGAATGAGCTGAAGGCTTAATATGGGAGGAACATGTTGATGTAGTGAACCTAAATGGTTTTACAGTCTTTCTGACAGACTGCTAGTAGGAAAGGAGGACTAGTTTGTCTGCATGTTAGAAATGATATGAAAGTGAGGGTGAAAAGGGGATTATAATTGTGAGGTTTTTTAAACCTTGTATATGTAACAAAGTTAAGTAACAAGTGATTTTGTATATATAGACCATCCCAGTAAAATGCAACCTAAAGGAAAAAGCTGTGCTAGGTAGACTTTTCCATAATTTTGTTGTGGAAAAAGCCCCATAAAACACAGGGAGAGTGAATCCAGTATTCTCATTGTGAGTCTGTGGAATAGCCAGCTTGAGCTGGTTTTAGCAGAAACAGTTGATGATGTAAAGCATGGCCTAGATAATTACTTAGAATAAAATAACTGCTAAATGTAATGGAAATTTATAGAAAATTAAATTTCTTGTTTGAACGTTAAAAGGGTAATTCCATCTTGGCAAGTTATCCACTGTTAGTGACATGAATATGACTCCATGTTCTATACTATATGTAGCCATTTTCTGAGCAAGTAGCCATCTTCTGTGTCAATTATTTTGTGCTTTTCCTTTAACAAGATTTGCTAAAATGTATTAACCCCTTAACGACCAGCCCATAGTGTTTTTACGTCCTCCCGAAGTGGGCTTTATTCTCTGAGGACGTAAAAACATGTGTCCTGCAGAGAATAAAGCCCCTCGGGCTGTGGACGTGACAGCTCCATGCTGTCGGTGTCCGCAGGTAGCCGACAGCATGGAGCTGTCATCCCGGGCTGTACGGACCCCCCCCACCGGCATTGCGATCGGCGCTATCCAATGGATAGCGCCGATCGCAAAAAAGTAAATAAAAGTACAAAAAAGTTAAAGATTCAGCTGCCCTGATGGATCGGATCCATCAGGGCAGCTGAAATTACTCACCGAGGTCCGCCACACTGCTCCCCGCTGTCCCAATGCTCCGGCCACCGTAGCCGTCCTTCTGCGCATGCGCGCCAGGCGGCATTACGTCAGCCGCATGCGCAGAAGGCCCGGCGGCGCGGGAGACTTAAAGGGGTTGTCCCGCGGCAGCAAGTGGGGTTATGCACTTCTGTATGGCCATATTAATGCACTTTGTAATATACATCGTGCATTAAATATGAGCCATACAGAAGTTATTCACTTACCTGCTCCGTTGCTGGTGTCCCCGTTGCCATGGTGCCGTCTAACTTCAGCGTCTAATCGTCCGATTAGACGCGCTTGCGCAGATGGGTCTTTTCGCTTCGGCTCGGTTCGCAAGCAGCGGCGTTCTGGCTCCGCCCCTTGTACGCGTCATCGCGTAGCTCCGCCCCCGTCACGTGCCGATTCCAGCCTCCTGATTGACTGGGGACCGTGGTATGCGGTTTCCAGTCATTCATATAAAGTTAAAAAGTAAAAAAAAAAATAAAAAAATTTTTTTTTAAAGTTTGAAAAGGTAATGTTTCATCTCCCCTTACGGATCGTATCCGTAAGGGGGGATACAATTACGTACCCAAGGTCCCAGATTTGTTCCCTGATGGGATGTTGATTCGCGGACCTTACCCCAGCTTCGGCGCATGCGCCCGTCAGCATGATGGCGGACGCATGCGCAAAAGTGAAAGATTGCCCAAGAAATGTAAAATCTCCCTGCTCCTGGCTACCAAAGGAAGCCAAGAGCCTGGAGATGTCACGGGGAGCCGCGGTATGCAGTTACTGGTCACGTGATCGCCGTTATCCAATGCATAATGGCGATCACGTAAAAGTTCTTTAAAAAGTGGCAGTTTCATCTCCCCTCACCGATGCGATCGGTGGGGGGAGATGAAACATCTTCTCGGAGGCTTCCGCATTTGAATCCAGATGCGATTATCCTCCATGGACCCTTCGTGCTGCTGCGCATGCGCCCGCCGGCAAAATGCCGGACACATTCGCAGGAGCCGGGGAGCCCAGGAAATTTTAAATCTCCTTGCTCCCAGCGACCAACGGTCGCTGAGTGCTTGAAGCAGTGACCGGTGGCCTCGCTGAGTAGTCCCGGTCATGTGATAAAGTAGCGATCTAACATTAGGCCGGTCACACATGACCGGAGAGGAATTACAGGTTCTGCATGCGCTTGATCAGCGGTAATCCACGGATCAATCGCATGCATTGGATTACACAATTCCCCCCCAATTAGTGGGTCGCAATTACGGAATCCACTCACAGAAACAGAACACGGCATGCTATATTTTACCGCGGATATCCGCGACCTAGAGCCCATTGTGCTCTATGACCGCGGATATACCCGCAGCCCATATGCAAACACATTGTGTACGGGCTGCGGGTACCCGGGTCATCTCTAAGCGACGGCGCAGGAAATGCAAACAAAAAAAAAAGTACTGAGCATGACCGCCTGTGTGAGTAGGCAATTATGCGCAGTACATTACGCGGCCGTACGCAGGGTTACAGCCTGGCTCACAGCTGGAATCCGCTGCGGGCCTCCGCAAGAGGATTCTGCATACGGCTGTGTGAGCCCAGCATTATTCAGACCGCTACGTGTAATACGTAATTTACAAGAAGCCCCGGGAACGCTCGCCTTCATGCAGTTCCAGGAGCAGTTTGTTGAGAGCCTTCTCTGTGAGACCGCTGCACCGCAGAAAAATTACAAAGCCTCACAGAGCGCCACTTTTTACACCCCATCCCCGCCGCTGAGGTTACGAAATACCCCCCAAAATACATGAGAGGAGGGGAGATACCCGGTTTTCTTGCCCCATGTGCCCATCCCAAGCAGCCTCCGTAATTACCCCTGTCTTCGGACATAAAACGCAGTTTATATTATTACCTTTATCTAATATTTAGGGAATGCCAAAAAATGGGGATGGCGGGGGGTTGGGGGGGATTATTTTTAGGAAGTCAATTTTTTTTCCGTATAAGTGGGCAATGGGGCCTGGAATTTATTCAGTTCTGCCCTGAAATCCAGCGGGCATTCCCTCCATTATGGGCCTAGCCATGTGTCCTGTAAGTAGATTAGGGCCACAAGGGGTATATTTCTGAACACGGGACAAACGGGGGGATCCATTTTGGGGTGAACGTCTTCATTCCTATGTACACTGTACAAAAAAAACAGTTTTTAAATTAACAAAATTGCCAAAAAAATGAAAATCGCAATTTTTTCCTTTTGCTTTGCTTAGATTCATTCAAATACTGTGGGGTCAAAATACGCAGTACACCCCTAGATGAATTTGTTAAGGGGTCTAGTTTTCAAAATTGGGTCATTTGTGGGGGTTCTCCATCGTTTTGGCCGCTCAATGGCTCTACAAGTGGGCAATGGGGCCTGGAATTTATTCCGTTGTACCCTGAAATCCAATGGGTGCTCCTTCCATTACAGGCCTAGCTATGTTTCCTTTAAGTAGATTAGGGCCACAATGGGTATGTTTCTGAACACGGGACAAACGGGGGGATCCATTTTGGGGTGAACGTCTTCATTCCTATGTACACTGTACAAAAAAAACAGTTTTTAAATTGACACAATTGCCAAAAAAATGAAAATCATATTTTTTTCCTTCTGCTTGGCTTAGATTCATTCAAAAACTGTGAAGTCAAAAAAGTCATCGTACCCCTAGATAAATTCGTTAAGGGGTCTACTTTTCAAAATGGGGTCACTTGTGGGGGTTCTCCATCGTTTTGGTCACTCAATGGCTCTACAAGTGGGCAATGGGGACTAAATCTCCTTCAAGCAAAATTTCTGTTCCGAAAGCCACCGGTTTCTCCTTTCATTTTGGGCCCCATTGTGCATCCAGACATAAGATTAGGGCCACAATGGGTATGTTTCTGAGCATGGGACAAACGGGTATCCATTCTGGGGTACAAATCCTAATTTTAATGTGTACTATAGAAAAAAGTCCTGTCTTTAAAATGACATATTTGCAAAAATATGAAATTTTAGTTTTTCTCTTCTAAATTGCATTGACTCCTAAAAATAAACTGTGGGGTTAAAATACTCATGACACCCCTCAGTGAATACCTTAAAGGGTATAGTTTTTAAAATGGGGGTCACTTGTGGGGGTATCTATCATTTTGACTCCTATGAGCCTTTCCAATCTTGGCTTGGTGAAGGAAAACAAAGTGTTCCTCAAAATGCTGAAAAGTAATGTTAAATTTGTATGTCTTCTAAATGGTTAAAAAAAAAGAAAGTTTTTCCAATGTGCACCAAAAATAAAGTAAACGGATTGAAATATATCCTAGCAAAAATTTCTATATAATGTTTGCACATATTTCAGATATTGCAGTTGGAAATGTGAAAAAATGACGATTTTTTTCAAAATTTTCCCAATTTTGGCGCTTTTAATAAGTAAACACAAATTCTATCGGTCTTTTTTTTCCGCCTAGATGAAGTACAACATGTGGCGAAAAAACAATGTCAGAATCGCTTGGATATGCAAAACCTTTCTGGTGTTTTTCCATGCTAAAGTGACACGTGTCAGATTTGCAAAATTTGGCCTGGTCATTAAGGCGCAAACAGGCTTGGTCACTAAGGGGTTAAAGAATAGAAAGGGACCTCGGTGATTAGAACATTCCAAGGCCCTAGATTGAATGTCTCGGGTCATTGCGCCCTCTTCTCCCATTTCTCTCTAAACGACTATTGTTTATAATTAAAGTACCTTTGTGTTCAGAGAAGTTAATAATTTAGGATTGCACTGCATCTGCGCTGCTTTTCTTTCAGCAATTTTAAATGTTAAATTCCTTAGCTTGCATGTTTATGTTTCTTTGACCAATGGTAATAAATTAATTATAGATTTGAATTATTGTAATTAGATCATGTGTCTCTTTAAAAGTTGTAGTCTGTCAATCGATAAACAGATAACTTTGATCGCGCTAAGAGTTGATGTGCTGATAGTTATTCTCCTGAGCTCAGCTTACCTCTAACATTGAATTTGGACTCCAATAGCATATCGTACAGCAAATATTGATTTGCACAAACACCATAGTGAAGGGGATAACTTGCTGGTCGGTGGAGGTTCATCCACTGGGACCCCCACATTTTGAGAGACTTCTTCCCTGGCGCATCCTGAAATTTTGATAGCAGTGTCCTTGAGCTTGCACCACCATTCACTTCAATGGGTAATGCCAGAGATAGCCAAGAGCAAGCACTCAGCTATCTCTGGAGGTTTCATTGTAGATGATTGGACCGCCAGGGATTCTCGAGTTTCCATTGAAGTGAATAAAGAGGTGGCCATCACTGTCATAATTTGGGCATGCACCAGCAGGTGGACCCTCACAAATCAGCAAGTTATCCCCTATACTGTGGATAGCAGGGAATACCACTTTAAATTCGACTGGTTGCTATATGGGATTGCAAAGGAAATTTTTCCCTTTTAGGGCAGATTGGCTCTTGCCTTTTGGGTTTCTACCACCCTCTGGATTAATATTTTCCAATTGATATAATTTTTAAATTTAATTGAATCCGCCACTTCTTTCCCTGGTTGAACGTGATTCGCATACCTGTTTTTGTTTTTTCTTTTCTCTCTTCAACCTGCTATGTTACTAAAACATTCTCTCTGTATCTTTTTATGTAGGTTAATGAGTGGTGGAACAGTCTGAGTGATGGAAAGAGGACTGTGTCAGGTAATCACTTTTAAATAGCAGTATATGCCTTAATTTTTTTTCTTCTTTCTTTTTTTTCAATTTGGTAGGTTACAAAAATTTGCATTTCTCGTCCTTGTCATTGGGAAACATAGCAGACCTTGGGTATAGTTCTTGACACTAGTAAGGGACACTAGGCAAATAAATAGTTAGCCCCCCTACCAGCTATACCCTTCTTAAGCCCAATTTGGACGGGACTAATGTTGTGCAAACGATGCAAGACACTCGTCCTCGTACATACATGCTCCTGCACAGGAGCTTGTATCGCTGGCTCACAGTGGGGTGGCAGGAGTAGATTTTAGTTCTCGCTCCCCCCGCCCTTCTCCATTCAATTAACATAGTGTATCTTCAAATAGAAAAAACTCTTTCCGCGCTCCTGCTGTAGCTCCTCTTAGGAAAAAATGAACTGTCGTGGCAGACAGTATCTATATAAATTAATCATAAATTTATTTCCTAATAAAAGATTGCATGCAAGTGGAAATCTTGCAGCAATAGTTATACAACGCGTTTCGACGTTCTTAAGACGCCTTTCTCAAGTATACAGATAGATTAAAATGCAACCTTTAAATAGCATGTCTTACCTTTTTGGAGGTGGGAGTTATAGGTGCTTGCCGTGCACCTCCGTATCATGTCGCTCTGGCGCGGTATCTAGGTGTCATAGCTGTGTAACGGAGAGGGTGTTCCAGCGTGAATATGCGCTGATACTGAACGTAAACTCCGTATTCTGGAAAGGAGGGACGCTAGATGTGTAACTCCCGAACTGATGTTTAAAAGGGGATAACTCCGACCTCCAAAGGGGTCGATGCAATAATATTGCATCAAATTAATTATGCTAAAAATTCAATACTAAATCGATTAATGAAAGAAGTTAATACAAAGAATGAATAAATACTATATGATGGAATTATACTACTCGGATAAACAAATATATGCATACATCAATGAATGAATGATATGAATAATATTATTATTAATAAACCTATAAATACATTATAGATAATGTGGATAATAAATATTTAGACCAAACAAAAAAGGAAAAATGAAAAAAACACCTAAAATGGACCCAATACCCACATAAAACTCAATAAATAAATAAAACCATAATACCTTATCCAAGAAAAGGGGGATATACACCTTAAATTACATGCTAAAAATAGAAAACAGCTAGTGATGGGAAAATATATATAACAGTTACTGATAAAAAATAAATATCAAAATTTCTCTAAAACCTCATTCAGGCCAAACGGAGTTAGGGTGTTCATTCTGAAAATCCAGAACATCTCTCTCGTCCTTAGTTGTGCAAACGAGAGAGTGTGGATTTGTTCTACTGGTGTTATTTTCATGTCTTTTGGATTTTTATTATGTTTCTCCGAGAAATGGCGTGAGACACTATGTTTAGAATAACCTATTATATTAAATCTATGCTGATTCGCCCTTATATTTAAAGTATTAGTGGTACGTCCTATATACTGCATTCCGCATGGACATTCAATCAAGTATATAATAAATTTAGAACAACAATTTAAAAATTGGTTGATTTTAATATGTTTTTGTTCTTTAGGACAATATACTGATTTTCTACCCTGTGTAATATTACTGCAACACTTGCATTTTTTCTTTCCGCAACAATAAACTCCTGTCACCATAGGTTTTTTTGTTGTCTCTTTATTGAGTTTTTTATGTGGATTAGATGGAGCCAGTGCGTTTTGTATTGTTTTGTTTCTGCGGTAAATTACCTTAGGTTTATCTTGTATTTCTTTGTTTAAGATTGGATCCTTTAAAGGGGTTGTCCCGCGCCGAAACGGGTTTTTTTTTTTTTCAACCCCCCCCCCGTTCGGCGCGAGACAACCCCGATGCAGGGAGGTAAAGAAAGCTCACCGGAGCGCTTACCTTAATCCCCGCGCTCCGGTGACTTCTCTACTCACCGCTGAAGATGGCCTCTTCCTCCGTGGACCGCAGCTCTTCTGTGCGGTCCACTGCCGATTCCAGCCTCCTGATTGGCTGGAATCGGCACGTGACGGGGCGGAGCTACACGGAGCTACACGGAGCCCCATAGAAGACTGCAGAAGACCCGGACTGCGCAAGCGCGGCTAATTTGGCCATCGGAGGCCAAAAATTAGTCGGCTCCATGGAGACGAGGACGCCAGCAACGGAGCAGGTAAGTATAAAACTTTTTATAACTTCTGTATGGCTCATAATTAATGCACAATGTACATTACAAAGTGCATTATTATGGCCATACAGAAGTGTATAGACCCACTTGCTGCCTCGGGACATCTCCTTTAATAGGATATTCCAGTTATTTCTCATTATTTTTTCAATCATAGTGGATTGGGAATTGTATTTTGTTATAAATAACACATTTTTTTCTGAATCTATTGTTTCTGTTTTGTGAGAGATTTTGATTGGGTCAGTGGACTCATTGAGTGCCTTTATATAAGCAGCATCAATTAAATTAGCAGGATAACCTTTTTGTTTAAAACGCTCTTTAAAAAGCACAGGTTTTAATGCAGGACGTACCACTAATACTTTAAATATAAGGGCGAATCAGCATAGATTTAATATAATAGGTTATTCTAAACATAGTGTCTCACGCCATTTCTCGGAGAAACATAATAAAAATCCAAAAGACATGAAAATAACACCAGTAGAACAAATCCACACTCTCTCGTTTGCACAACTAAGGACGAGAGAGATGTTCTGGATTTTCAGAATGAACACCCTAACTCCGTTTGGCCTGAATGAGGTTTTAGAGAAATTTTGATATTTATTTTTTATCAGTAACTGTTATATATATTTTCCCATCACTAGCTGTTTTTTATTTTTAGCATGTAATTTAAGGTGTATATCCCCCTTTTCTTGGATAAGGTATTATGGTTTTATTTATTTATTGAGTTTTATGTGGGTATTGGGTCCATTTTAGGTGTTTTTTTCATTTTTCCTTTTTTGTTTGGTCTAAATATTTATTATCCACATTATCTATAATGTATTTATAGGTTTATTAATAATAATATTATTCATATCATTCATTCATTGATGTATGCATATATTTGTTTATCCGAGTAGTATAATTCCATCATATAGTATTTATTCATTCTTTGTATTAACTTCTTTCATTAATCGATTTAGTATTGAATTTTTAGCATAATTAATTTGATGCAATATTATTGCATCGACCCCTTTGGAGGTCGGAGTTATCCCCTTTTAAACATCAGTTCGGGAGTTACACATCTAGCGTCCCTCCTTTCCAGAATACGGAGTTTACGTTCAGTATCAGCGCATATTCACGCTGGAACACCCTCTCCGTTACACAGCTATGACACCTAGATACCGCGCCAGAGCGACATGATACGGAGGTGCACGGCAAGCACCTATAACTCCCACCTCCAAAAAGGTAAGACATGCTATTTAAAGGTTGCATTTTAATCTATCTGTATACTTGAGAAAGGCGTCTTAAGAACGTCGAAACGCGTTGTATAACTATTGCTGCAAGATTTCCATTTGCATGCAATCTTTTATTTGGAAATAAATTTATGATTAATTTATATAGATACTGTCTGCCACGACAGTTCATTTTTTCCTAAGAGGAGCTACAGCAGGAGCGCGGAAAGAGTTTTTTCTATTTGAAGATATGCTCGTTTTAACCCATTGACGGAAGTTTTCTCTCCTTGGGATTGCTTTTATTCCGGCGGCTCTCCTTCTGCATCGAAGGATATCTGAAGTCTCTTCGCATAACACTACAGGCATACTTGGATCACAGGTGCAGGCGGGGTGTTCCCCAATGATTTAACCGTCTACGGGAACCCCGCTGTGCACCAGGTGAGTCACTCTCATTATTTATTATATGGTGGCGCGGATCGTTACTTTGAATTCAATTAACATAGTGGCCATTCAATACTGAAGGCTGCTATTTACACTGCACTGTTATAGTTAACTTCATCGCTCATTGTTTATGCAGCCTAAAGTGATTTGCATGTCTGCCACACTCAAACTGCTAGTTTGTTAACAAGCAGCATTTGTTTGGCAAGTAGCTCTGATTTTTCCAGAACAATCAGCATGGGTTTGTTACAAACAAGTCATGCCAGACTAATCTGATTTCCTACTATGATAGATTCCCGCGACTGGGTTGATGAGGGAAAAGCAGTAGATATATCTTGACTTTAGTAAAGCAATACCATCTTTATTTAAAAAAAATTACCAAACATGAGATTGACAAGGCAACTCTAAGGTGGATTCACAACTGGCTGAGTGATCGTACTCAAAGAGTGATCATACATGGCTGCACATCCAAATGAAAGACTGTATCACGTGGGGCACAATAAGGCTCTGTGGTGTTGCACATTTTTATAAATGAACTGGAGGAGGTAAATGAAGGGAAACTGATCAAAATTTATGACACAAAGCTAGGAGGGATAGCCAATACGAGAGAAGAGACAGAGGATTCAAAAAGGTCTAGACAAGCTCGAACAGTGGTCAGCGACTAGCACACTGGTCTTTAACAAGGAGAAGTGCAAAGTCCTACATCTGGGCAAGAATAATGAAAAAAGCACATACAGAATGGGAGGAATTGAACTAAGCATCAGCAAATGTGAAAAGACTTGGGTATACTAATAGATCATAGACTGAACATGAGTCAACAATGTGATGCAGCCGCCAAAAAGGCAAACGCAATTCTGGGAAGTATTAAGAGAAGCATAGAGTCTAGATCACGTGAGGTAATTATCACTCTCTACTCTTCCTTAGTCAGACCTCATCTGGAATACTGTGTCCAGGTCTGTGCACCCCACTTTAAAAAGGCATAGACAAACTGGAGCAAGTTCAGAGAAGAGTTACCAAGATGGTAAGCGGTCTGCAAATCATGTTCTATGAAGAACGGTTAAAGGATCTGGGAATGTTTAGTTTGCAAAAAAGAAGGCTGAGAAGAAACTTAATAGCCATCTACAAATATCTGAAGGGTTGTCACAGTGCAGGGGGATCAGCCCTATTCTCATTTGCACAAGGAAAGACTAGAAGCAATGGGATGAAACTGAAAGGGAGGAGACACAAATTAGATATTAGAAAAAACTTTCTGACAGTGAGGGTGATCAATGAGTAGAACAGGTTACCATGGTCACTTCTCTTTCAATGGAAGTGTACAAACAAAGGGCGCGGTCACACGAGCGTAGGCGTATTTACGTTCGCACGTGCGCAGCGTTTAATCGCCGGAAAGAACGTTTTTCGGTGATCATGACCAGAGCTAGAAAGCGTATTATCGTTTGTTCCTACTTTGCAAACTATCTTTTCGGCCATCGAATATGCGTTGGCGCGTATTTCGGTCGCATATGTTCCGTTTTTTTTTCGGGTTGCCGTTTTTACGCGCCGTAAAATCGCCCGTGCGAATGAATACATTGGAAACCAATGCCTCAGATGGTCACGTTTATACGATTGGGCGCAAAAACACGCTGTTTATGCGCTCGTGTGAACGCACCCAAAGGCTAGACAATTATCTATCTGGGATGATTAAGTAAATCCCTCACTGAGCAGGGGGTTGGACCCGATGACTCTGGAGGTCCCTTCCAACTCTACTATTCTATGATTCTATGATCAGGATGGATGTAGTAGAACTGTGTGTGGGATGTCTGTGGATCAGGATGGATGTAGTAGAACTGTTTGTGGGGATGTCTTGGGATCTGGATGGATGTAGTAGAACTATGTGTGGGGTGTCTGAGGATCAGGATGGATATAGTAGAACTGTGTATGTAGCGTCTTAGGATCAGGATAGATGTAGTATAGCGGTGTGTGATGTCTGGGAATCAGCATCAATCTAGCATATAACAGAGCTGTGTGGTGCATTCCGCGACCAGAAACACTGATACTATAATTTCCTAAAAATTACTTGTAATTGTATAGAACAGGGTTTGGTCAACTACCAGCCTCGAGGATGCATGCAGGCTTTGGGTGCTGACTAAGCCGTTTTGGGTAGGCCACCCTTGCATCTGAGTACCATATAATGTAAGTGACTACTCAAAAGTTAACGAGGTTGTCTGAAAATTTGAAAAAGATAGTGAAAAAAATGCAGTGCATACAGTAGTGTCAATAGATCCTTCCAATTTCCTTCCAGAATTATTGTCCCCCTAGACAAAACGAGCAGCTAGAAATGACTTAAAGGTATTCGGGTATCTGTTTACACTACTGTATACACTTTTTTCCACTATTTTATTGCTTTCTATTTCTCAGACAACTCCTTTAAGAAGATGGTCTATGACTTATACTGCATGGCATGATTAGCACTGGTATAGTCTGGTATAAATGAATGATCTGTGGAAGCCTCACTGATGCCAAGAACTGGGATCCTGTGTCTTTTTTTTGCCGTACGGATTCTCAGGCATCCTCTATTATAACGAGTAGGAAATATTGAAACAGTGTACTTTGTTTTTGCATAATTCCATGAAGCAGTGTTTCTCCAACTCCAGTCCTCACCACCCCCCAACAAGTCATGATTTGAAGATATCCTATAGAGAGAACAACCGTGGCAATCTCTAAGGCACTCGCAATAATTACATCACCTGTACAATACTGCGGAAATTCAGAAAACCTGATCTGTTGCAGAATTTTGAGGACTGGAGTTTGGAAAAGGCACGTTATAAGTATTGCTAACCATTCCCAGAGTATTACCACACTATCGGCAGCGCATAACTCTCTAGAATAGCAAGGTACACCTCTGTCATTGTTTTTGCACTACAACCAACGGGGCAAGACCATGCCACGTAAAACACCCCTGAACCATAATGAAACTTCCGTCTTATTTAACTGTTGGCATAGCACACTTAGCCAAAAGGCATTCTCCAGGTATCCCCCACACCCAGGTGATCCATCTGATGTGAAGATGGAGTAGTGTGCTTTAGACGGACTAATGAATCATCTTGGAGAGAATTCGCCAGACGTTTGCAGGATGAATGGAGGGAAATAGCAGCGGAAGTGTATCAGATGCCTATAATATATATAGGTACCCTATAATGACAAAGTGACAGAATATTAGATATTAGCAAATAGTTCATCTAGTTAGTTGACTTTTTGGGTCTCTAAGGCTTCAAACTAGGAATCAGAGGATAAAATGTATTAACCATAGCTTGATTTGAGTCAACCTCCTGTGAGTCCTTGCCACAGAAATGTTGTAATTGGGCTGCTTAAGCCTTTTCCAGTCTATTTTGAGATTCAGGATTTCCTAGGGAGCTTGTTGTTGCTGCCATTGTACAACAACGTTACCTGCTGCCTAGAGCCATCATGCGGTGCGGGCAGAACACAGTCAGTATACCCTGTTTGGGTCTTCCGGCATCGGAGCTATACAGCCTTCAGTGATTATGTCGGAAGACTGCTAACAGTGGACAGGAAAGGGTTAGATCATATTACTTAAATGTATTTGAAAATATACTTTTAATTACTTTCTCTTCTCAATCTTTCCACAGGCATAATTGTAGCTAACATCCTTGTATTCTGCCTTTGGAGAGTACCCAATATGCAGCGTATAATGGCTCGATACTTTACATCCAACCCTGCATCTCGTAAGTGTCCTCCTCTCCCATCACATAAACATGCCTCTTTTTTTTTTCTTGGGCGTGGTCACAATGAGACAAGATGTTAGGATATCTATCCTGATTTTTGAGTGAATTGATCTGTTGTCAGAAAGTAATGGATTATTGTGTTTTGCAGTAGTGCTTAATTACGTCTCAATGTATCAGGGTTGTCTGAATGGATGTTTTCTCAACTTTTTCACCTCTGATTACAGAATATTGTTAAAGTAGACTTTGGTTTGAGACTGTTACTGCTCTATAAGATGCACATTTGTTTTAGAGAAGGAAAATAGAAGGAAAATATTTTGAATTCCCCCAGACCAGGCAGTGAGGGAGGTTTAGGTTTGGCTGACTCTACCATTAAACTGAGATGAAAAGCTTAATAAAGGTCTAAGTTTATTGGAAGGCATATTTGTGTTTGCGTGTTTTTATAAGCACAATCCAATGTAATGTTTCAGCTGTATAAGGGTGCATTTACACGAACGTATATCGGCTCGGTTTTCACGCCGAGCCGATATATGTCGTCCTCGTGTGCAGGGGGGGGGGGGGGGGGGGGATGGAAGAGCCAGAAGCAGGAACTGAGCTCCCGCCCCCTCTCTGCCTCCTCTCCGCCCCTCTGCACTATTTGCAATGGGGAGAGGCGGGATGGGACGGGGGCTAATTCGTGGCCTTTAGCCCCGCCCCTATCCCGCCTCCTCTCATTGCAAATAGTGCAAAGGGGCGGAGAGGAGGCAGAGAGGGGGCGGGAGCTCAGTTCCTGCTTCTGGCTCTTCCATCCTCCCCCTCCCCCCTGCAGAGAGAGACAACGTATATCGGCTCGGCGTGAAAACCGAGCCGATATACGTTTGTGTGACTTCACCCTCAAGCATGGCAGGCTGCATTTCTGTCCATTACTTTCAGGTACTACAGTTAATGCATCCTGTCAGAACATAAATATGCAGCGATAGTGAAATAGAGAGGATGTAGAGAAGTCATTCGGCAGCTACAGCTGATTTGTGGGGGAGCAGCAGAACATACCTCCAGCTCACTAATCGGCTCATTAGTAAGTCTCACTAATTATCACACAGCAGAAAGGCTCTCACAGGAGGACTCTCACTAATTGTTATCACATAGCAGGGGAGAAGTGCCACCATAAGAACAGGGAGCAGCTGCTCCCTGCCCCACTAATCAGCTGTTGGTAAGGGTGAGCTGACCAGGGATTGTTATCACACAGCAGAGAAGAGCCTCCATAAGAACAGCTGATAACTGAGTGATCAAGGGAATTGCGGCTCCCCCACCCGACTAATCAGCTGTTGGAATTTTAGTAAAAAGAAAGTCCGCCTAATGCTGTGATACTGATTATTAATAAAGGCTAAAGATTTTTTCCATACCTATGAAGGTGGACTTTCTTTTCACTAAAATTCCTATTTGATATTGTGAAGGACTACACGAACTGCCTAGGATGGATACATAGCCGAGCTGCAAGGATCAAGTGTATGCAGGAAAGAGGGTAAGCGTTTGTTTATTCTTGTTATATTCAGCTGTCGGTAAGGCTTCATTCACGTGATCGTATATCGGCTACGTTTTCACAGCTGGCCAATACATGCTACCCATCTGATGGATTGGTTTCCAATGTATCAGTCCAGATGCGTGAAAACAGCCAGCCGGCAAAGATAGTGTTCCAGCCAGCTGTTTTTACTCCTGCCGGAAAAGATAATTCTGGAAATATCTTCTGGTCAGAATACGGCGGCGGCTCCTATAGACTCCCATGGGAGCTGCCAGAGAAGGGAGGTGGGAGGGAGTTTAGCAGCATGTCTGGTGTTGCAGAACCACCTAATACACACAGCTGGTGTTGCAGAACCGCATAATACATACTACAGCCGCTACAGAACCTGATAATTCATACCACAGCTGCTGCAGAACCCCATAATATATAGAGCTGGTTCTGCAAAACCTGATATACATACCACAGCTGCTGCTACAGAACCTGATAATACATACCGCTGCTGCTGCAGAACCTAATAATATATAGCACAGCTGCTGCAGAACCTGCATAATACACCAAATGGTGCTGCAAAACCTGATAATACATACCACAGCTGCTGCAGAACCTGATAATACAGCTGGTGCTGCAAAACCTGATAATACTTAACACAGCTGCTGCTGAATCTAATAATACATACCACAGCTGCTGCAGAAACTGATAATACATACCACAGCTGCTGCAGAACCACATAATACACACTGTAGCTGCAATATAAATTAATTGAAAAAACAAACATTGCTGCTGAAGAACAATGGCTGACGGAAAACCTCAAAACACACATAACTGCTACAGCGGAAGATCCTAATACACACGTTTACTGCAGCAGAACATCATACGAAAATAAATATCCTTAAAAGTTTGCCTCTAGAGTCAAGGAGGCCGGGTCATGCTGGCTTTTCGCTGCCCCTAGGATGTTGACTGACAGCTTTCTCCCTAGGGAGAGCCGCTGCTACCAGACGCTGACTAGATAGCTCTGTTGTTCTGAGTGTTTAAGAGTAACCCTTCCATGTGTAGATCCATTCCCGCTACAGGCTGCATGAACTTAGCCACTTCTCCTTCTTAATTGCACATCCAAAACGCAAACAGCATTGCAGAACTGAGGCATCTTGCGTTAAAATGTAACCATTTTTCAATGTGCAGTTAACCGGCGCATCAAAAACACAGAAACACCCTGGAAATGTGGGTAACCATATGAACACAGGCGTGTAACTTCAGTACATTTCGTATTTATTACCCTGAGCGTCAATCTGCACCCCTAGATCGGACAATGGGCGCGGCAGAAGAGTAGACTTCTCTTGCTGAACTGCACCTTCCATACCCCGGCTCCCTCCCCGGCTCCCTCCCCGGCTCCCTCCCCGGCTCCCTCCCCGGCTCCCTCCCCGGCTCCCTCCCCGGCTCCCTCCCCGGCTCCCTCCCCGGCTCCCTCCCCGGCTCCCTCCCCGGCTCCCTCCCCGGCTCCCTCCCCGGCTCCCTCCCCGGCTCCCTCCCCGGCTCCCTCCCCGGCTCCCTCCCCGGCTCCCTCCCCGGCTCCCTCCCCGGCTCCCTCCCCGGCTCCCTCCCCGGCTCCCTCCCCGGCTCCCTCCCCGGCTCCCTCCCCGGCTCCCTCCCCGGCTCCCTCCCCGGCTCCCTCCCCGGCTCCCTCCCCGGCTCCCTCCCCGGCTCCCTCCCCGGCTCCCTCCCCGGCTCCCTCCCCGGCTCCCTCCCCGGCTCCCTCCCCGGCTCCCTCCCCGGCTCCCTCCCCGGCTCCCTCCCCGGCTCCCTCCCCGGCTCCCTCCCCGGCTCCCTCCCTCACCTTCTTGTCATTTGAACTCCATACCCTACGACTCTTCCGTCCACTGTCCATGCGTGTAGAAGTCTTCCACTGGCCCCCAGGTCCCAGCCGCCTGTTCCTGGACCATTGCACCGCCTGGCTCCCCCATTTCCAACCCTTATCTTTGGTGACTTCAACAACCCCATCTCCCCATCTGCTTCCCAGCTTTTATCGCTCACCTCCTCCCTTGGCCTATTCAAACTCTCAGACTCCCCCACTCACAGACACGTCAACACTCTCAACTTAATTTTCCTCGGTGCTGCTTCCCACTTTACTAACTTCCCTCTCCTACTCTCTGACCACAACCTTCTCTCCTCCTCCATCAGGCACCCTAGCATCTCCACAGTCCCTCCCACCTAACGCATCTAGGAATCTCCAGACCATCCACACCCAGCAGTTTGCAGAGACCTTACAGTTTTCCCTGTCCCCAATCTCTCCCCTCTCATGCCCCAACCTAGCTGTCGAACACTACTTCACCACCCTCAGACGTACCCTGGATGAAGCTGCACCCCCTTTGACCCGAGCCGTCAACCACAGACGACAGCAACCTTGGCTCATTCTCCAAACACGCTTCATCTGGTGATGCTCTAGGTATGCTGAACGTCTGTGGTGCAAATCCAAACAACCCACACACTTCACCCACTTCAAATTTATTCTCAAAACCTACAACCTTGCCCTCCAGCAAACAAGTTTCTTTCACCTCCCTCATCTCCCTATCCCACAAACCCAAACAACTATTCGATACCTTCCACTCCCTTCTCAGCCCCAAAGGACAGATCTCAGTGCTGGAGAGCTAGCCACCCACTTAAAGGAGATGTCTCGAGGAAGCAGTGATTTTTTTTTTTTGCCCAGTCCCCCTAATTAAACATACATTACTAATTACCCCTGTAAATGACTTTCCTAGCTGGTTTGTACTTACCGTTCCAGCGTTTCAGCAACTTATAAAAGTTTCCCCAAGATGGCCGCCGGCTCTTTCCCCGTCGCTCGCTGCAGCCCGACGTGCGCGCTCCCGAGACGCTGCCAGCTGTGTCTCCATGGCAACCGGATGCCCCGCAGCCGCCGACCAGACGCCCCGCAGCCGCCGACCAGACGCCCCGCAGCCGCCGACCAGACGCCCCGCAGCCGCCGACCAGACGCCCCGCAGCCGCCGACCAGACGCCCCGCAGCCGCCGACCAGACGCCCCGCAGCCGCCGACCAGACGCCCCGCAGCCGCCGACCAGACGCCCCGCAGCCGCCGACCAGACGCCCCGCAGCCGCCGACCAGACGCCCCGCAGCCGCCGACCAGACGCCCCGCAGCCGCCGACCAGACGCCCCGCAGCCGCCGACCAGACGCCCCGCAGCCGCCGACCAGACGCCCCGCAGCCGCCGACCAGACGCCCCGCAGCCGCCGACCAGACGCCCCGCAGCCGCCGACCAGTCACCCACCGCCAGGCAGCAGGTAACCGGCGCTAGCCCCCGGCTCCCCAGCGCTACGCTCCCGGCTCCCCAGCGCTAGACCCTCAGCCCAGGTGAAGGCCCCGTAGCCCAGCGCTAGGTTCCGGAGCCCAGCGCTAGGTTCCGGAGCCCAGCGCTAGGTTCCGGAGCCCAGCGCTAGGTTCCGGAGCCCAGGTGAAGGCCCCGGAGCCCAGCGCTGGGCTCCGGGGCCTTCACCTGTCAGTGAACATCACCCCCCGACCCATCACTTACCCCACTGGCCCAGCGCTAGTTCCCCCGGCCTAGCGACAGCCCCCCCATCGCAGCGACAGCCCCCCCCCCCGGCCTAGCGACAGCCCCCCCATCGCAGCGGCAGCCCCCCCCCCCCCATCGCAGCGACAGCGACGACAGCCCCCCCCCGGCGCAGCGGCAGCCCCCCCCCGGCCCATCACTTACCTGGACGGCAGGACAGCTGGACGGCAGGACAGCTGGGCGGCTTCTCCGGACAGCTGGGCGGCTCTGCACCTTCCTCTAACAGAGGATGGTACAGAATGGCCGCTCCAGCGCGCTCCCGAGCAGTGACAGCTCATCTGCGCATGCGCAGAAGAGCTGTAGCGGGGAGCACACTGAAGCGGCTCGTGCTGAAAGGAGAAGACCGGACTGCGCAAGCGCGTCTAAAAAAGCAAGCTGCCAGCGAATTTAGACGGAACCATGGAGACGAGGACGCTAGCAACGGAGCAGGTAAGTGGAATAACTTCTGTATGGCTCATATTTAATGCACGATGTATATTACAAAGTGCATTAATATGGCCATACGGAAGTGTATAACCCCACTTGGTTTCGCGAGACCACCCCTTTAAAAGAAAAAAATCAAATATATCTGCAAAGAAATCTCCGAACATTACACGGCTAGCCCTGACCCCAGTCTCTTCAGCACTGCATCCATCCATCCATCACTCGCTCACTATCTGTACTAGAACCCATGACAAAGGAAGAAATCTCCACACTGCTTTCTGCTGCTTGCCCCACCATCTGCACCAGCTACCATCTTCCCTCACACCTCCTCCAGTCTCTTTCCCTGGCTGTCATTACTCACCTCATCACCATCTTCAACCTTTCCCTCACCTCTGGTATTTGTTTTCCTCCTCATTCAAACACTCCATCATATCCGCTCTGCTAAACAACCAGACCCTTGCCCCGACCAAAGCTGCCAACTACCGACCCATCTCAAACTTCCTCTTCATCTCCAAACTACCGTACTTGAATGCCTGGGCCATTCCCGCTTCACATGGTTTCTCTCTGAAAACTTTCTCCTCGACCCCCCCCCCCTCTCTTCCCCCTCTAGTCTGGCTTTTGCCCCTACATTCGACCAAAACTACCCTCACAAAAGTATCAAACGATCTAAGGGCGGCCAAATCCTGCGATTTCTCAGCACTCTTCTTCACATTACCGACTGTCTGCTGTCTCCAACACCATGTTCTCCCTTTTTCTCAAACTTAACCTCTCAAAAACTGATGACCTTGTCTTTACTTCCTTAACCAGCCAATCCTCCCCCAACATCTCCATATCAGTATCTGGATTCATAATAACCCCCAGACAGCACGTCTGTTGCCTTCTGATCTCTCCTTTACTGTTCATATCTAATCTCTAGCCAAAACATGCTACCTGCACCTTAGGAATATTGATAAAATCTGGCCATTCCTGACTATGGTCATGCTAAAGACACTTGTTGTCGCCCTCATTCATTCCCGGCTCGATTACTGTAACTCGCTACTCATCGGCCTTCCCTGCACCAGGTTCTTCCTTCTCCAATCCATACTAAATGCAGCAGCTAGACTCCAATACCTATCTAGCCACTTCTCAGATGCCTCTGCACTATGTCAGTCACTGCACTGGCTGCCCATCCACTGAAAAACTCAATTCAAATTCATCATCCTCACCCACAAAACTCTTCGCGGCGCTGTGCCATCATGCATCGCTTCCTTCCTGTCCATACACCACCCAGCCCGCACACTTTGATCTGCTGACACATTCAGACTGAACACCCCTCTAATACAAACTTCACATGCTAGCCTCCAGGACTTCTGTAGAGCAGCACCGAACCTTTGGAACGCTCTCCCTCAAGGCATTCCCCAATGCGCGTAACTTCAGATGCGCCTTAAAAGCGCACCTCTTCAAAGAAGCATACCAAATCTCCTGATCTGGTCCCCCTCCCTATGTCTTTCCACTTCCTGCACCATACCTCCTACCCCCTACCCGTTTGTGTCCCAAAAAACTGTATATCACAAGTTGTCGTTTCATTGCTGCGTTATTCTTTGCATCACCGCCTGTCCCTGTGCCTTCTGTCTCACCCCCCCACCCACTCTGTTTCTAAATAATTGAATACCACATGTAATTTTTGTTTTGTTTGAGTTCCCCATGTGCCTCGAAAGTGCTGCAGAATGAGTTGGCACTATACCAATGAAGATTATTATTCAGTTTAAAATGATCTGCATTTATATATTCTGAGGTTGTGTTTGTAGATATAGCACTCAGCGCTGGCTGCAGGTCTTAGGCCACTAAGACTGGTCACATGTGGCGGCGGCAAGATGCCCCCCTGTAAAGTAAAAACGCCCCCCAGGGGGCAATAATACCCACATTGAGAACCACTGATTTAGATGAATTGGTTCTATGTAATCGTTACATGGATGGCTCCACAAGAACTGGAACCTGTCCTCTATTGCCTTGTTAGGCTGCTGGATTATTAGCCCAAGCATTCTGCTTGTTTTTCTTTACTCTTTAATCCCAGGAGTTGTTTTTCTCTCTACAGACAATCTCTGCCTGCCAATGGTTCTATCCACATTCAGCCACTTCTCTTTCTACCATCTGGCTGCTAATATGTATGTCTTATGGACCTTTTCATCCACTGTTGTCTCTATCCTGGGCCCAGAGCAGTTCTTGGCACTTTACTTGTCAGCAGGTAAGCATGTAGGACCTCATATATGAAAGTAAGTAATTGGAGGTGTTGCAGTCAAAATTATTTTCAGACCTGCTTTGAAAAAATAAAACCGAGAGAACACCTTTATTATTTTATATATGGCAATGAAGATGGAAAATGTTGTCTATTATCTTTTGCGCATAAGTATTTTTGTTCTAATAGACGTTACTCATGGCTAGACACAAACAGCATAGAATGCAAAAGAATGCAGGCTATCTGTAAGCAGAGAGATGGTGAGGGAACACTTAGCTAACTTAAATGAATCCAAGTCTCAAGGTCCAGATGAATTACATCCTAGGATACTATAGGAAGCAGCAGAGGTAATTGCTGAACCACTCGCCATAATCTTTGAAAATTCCTGGAGAACAGGAGAAGCCGCAGAAGATTGGAAAAGGGCAAATGTTGTCCCTATCGTCAAAGAAGGGAAGAAGGTGGATTCAGGAAACTACAGGCCTGTGAGCCTGACTTCTGTACTAGGAAAGGTCTTGGAATAAATTATTAAACAGCACGTATGCAAGTACTTGGATAAAAAGTGAGTAATTAACCAGAGCCAGTGTGGGTTTGTAACAAACAAGTCATGCCAGACTAATCTAATTTCCTTCTATGATAGTATCACTGAGTGAGTTGATCAGGGAAGTGCGGTGGATATAGTTTTTCTTGACCTTAGTAAAGCATTTGACAAAATATCCTATACTAGACTTATTGAAAAAAATGACCAAATATGGGATTGACAAGGCAACTGGATTCACAACTGGCTGAGTGATTGTACTCAAAGAGTGGTCATAAATGGCTGCACATCCAAGTGGAAGAATGTATCAAGTGGGGTACCACAAGGCTCTGTCCTAGGCCCAGTGCTGTTCCACATTTTTAGAGAATGATCTAGAGAAGTGAATTGATGAAAAACTGATCTAATTTGCTGATGACACAAAGCTAGGAGGGATAGCTAACACTAGGGAAGAGATAGAGAGTATTCAAAAAGATCTAGAAAAGCTTGCACAGTAGGCAGCGACTAACAGAATAGTATGTAACAAGGAGAAATGCAAAGTCCTACATCTGGGCAAGAAAAATGAAAAAAGCACATACAGAATGGGAGGAATTGGATTAAGCAGCAGCACATGTGAAAAAGACTTGGGTATACTAATAGATCATAGACTGAACGTGAGTCAACAATGTGATGCAGCAGCCAAAAAGGCAAACACAATTCTGGGATGTATTAAGAGAAGCATAAAGTCTAGATAACGTGAGGTCATTATCCCCCTCTACTCTTCCTTAGTCAGACCTCATCTGGAATACTGTGTCCAGTTCTGGGCAGCCCACTTTAAAAAAACACATAGAGAAACTGGAGCTAGTTCAGAGAAGTTACCAAGATGGTGAGCGATCTGCAAATCATGTTTTATGAGGAACGGTTAAAGCATCTGGGAATGTTTAGGTTGCAAAAAAGAAGGCTGAGAGGAGACTTAATAGCAGTCTACAAATATCTGAAGGGTTGTCACAATGCAGCGGGATCAGCCCTATTCTCATTTGCACAAGGAAAGACTAGAAGCAATGGGATGAAACTGAAAGGGGGGAGACACAAATTAGATATTTGAAAAAACTTTCTGACAGTGAGGGTGATCAATGAGTGGAACAGGTTACCACGGGAGGTGGTGAGTTCTCCTTCAATGGAAATGTTCAAACAAAGGATGGACAAATATCTGTCTGGGATGATTTAGTAAATCCTGCACTGAACAGGGGGTTGCACCCAATGACCCTGGAGGTCCCTTCCAACTCTACCATTCTGTTATTCTATGATAGAAGAGCAGTATGTGGGGTCCCTTGCTCGCCTATAGCTCATAATGTCTCTGTAGTAATCAACCAGTAATGGAACAGGCGATTTCCTAAGTGACCTAAATTCAATAAATGCCATTTCTGTGGTGTGACTTTGAACAATGTTTTGTATGTATTTGAGTGATCTGGGCTATAGCATGTAGCTGATGACATAGGAGGCATCATGGGATGTACATAAGCACTCTGTGTTTTTCCATACATTAGATGGTACATTAAAGTGGCTGCAGGAGTTGTATTTTTTCAGTAAAACCCTGTTCCCTATGATATATCTAACCAACGTATATTGGCCTCTCCCCGCTATATCCCTCGCTGCAGCACAGAATAGGAAGCCAAATATGCATTATCTGATATTGCAGGCAGACCCAATCACCATATCCCCTAGTAGCATGCAGAAAGCCAGATTGCAATATGAGGGAGCTAAATGTTCATGTGTCGGCTAAAATGCAGCCACTCAGCTCAACCCAAGATTAGGGGAGAGGTGACTGCAGACAAAATAGTCTGCACATGTGAACTGATACCAAGGATGCCAGCCATAGATAAGTGCGCCACACAATACAGGAATACATCCCCTACTGGCAAAGCAGTGAATTGCTCTTTATCAACACAATGCACCACACTGGTAGGGCATCCTGGGCTCCCCCAGCATCTATAGCATACTGCATCCAAAAAGCCCCCCAAAACACTGATAAATGCCGTTGTTAATTTGCATCTTGTGCAAAACATGTAAGCTAATGGCCCGCGGCAAGGCCACCACGCGTACGTCACTTATAGCTAAATAAAATCACAGAGGTGAGAGAAAAAATGTACAAAGACACAACTCACAGAAAAGGAAGCCAAATATGCATCACCTCTGGGTCTCCCCTCTGAAGTCACGTTTACAGGCTACTCCTGCCTGTTTATGCAACGCTACAGGTGCCACAGCCAATGACAGAGCTCAGTGCTGGTTCACCTGTGACGACCAGTACACCCGGTACGAGCGCAACCACTAAACAAACATAGGAGCAGCGCTGCGGGACACAGTGCGGAGATGTGAGTTTACGCTGGTTAGTTCTAGCGTAGAGAGCAAAATACAACTTGTGCAGTCTCTTTAAATGATACCATTAAAAAATGCAACTCTCCCCACAAAAAATATACGCCCTCTTATGGCTATGTCAATGGAAAAATAAGAAAGTTATGGCTCTTGGAAAGAAGCGGCAACGAAATAAAAATGAAAAATCTCTTGTTCTGAAGGGGTTAAATAAGACATAATTTTGGTTCCTGCAATAATAGCTTTTAAATTAACACAATCATTTAATTAAAAATGATTACTACTGTGCAGTTACTGAAAATACACTTAACAAGGAGCAATACTACCAACATATGGAGTCTGAATAATACCATCACTCCGTCGTTTAGTTCCTGGTGCTGCTGTTCTGGGTGCGGACTACAATACAAAGTCAGGACTTCTGCGACGGCGATGTCGGGGGGACTTTATTTGGAAGCATCTATCCAAGCCCATTATTATAAGTGTATGGGGATGGGCTGTCCCAGTTGTAACTTCTGCGATCCCTACAGCCTTACCACTTGTACCATGTTTAGTGTCCCCTTGACTGCAATAGTGCCCACCAGAGCTAAGTAATTGTTTCAAGTAGACTGTGCAGTTAGATGAGCGTTCCATCTATTTTTTAAGTCCATGCCACATTGTGTCTAGTCTGTAGCCAGGAGACTGCCGTCACTTAAGAACACAGTGGAGATAAAAAATTGTGGCATTTACTTAAAGGGGTTTTCCAGGGACGTGTTATTGATGACCTATCCTGAATATAAGTTATCAATAGCTGATCAGCCGGATACAGAGTGGAAGTAGATAACTCTCACCCCTGTGTAGTGGGCGGAGGTAGTAAATGCAGGTATAGCACCCGTTAAAATCAATGAGAGCTGTAATCTGTTTCTTCTCCCTACCCTGTGTTGCGGCACTTAACAGTGGACACCCAAACAGCTTATTGGTCGGGATTCCCAATGCTAGACCCCAGCCTAACAACTATTGATGACCTATCTTGAGGGTAGGTCATTAATAAAAATTGACAGAAAAACACTTTTACATAATGTTGCACCATTTTTGTTCAAATTGCAACATGCATATTCATTTAATGACGTGAATGCTGGTGGCCTCGCATGCTTAGGCACTCAAATCAAAGCCTGTTCTTTGGGTAGTGATCCTCTTTTCAATGCATGGCCGCCAATAGAAACTTCTTTGTTTGATAGGATTGTGAGGATAGATTGGAAACTAAGATCTTTTTAAAGGCGAGAGCACCCTTCACCTCCTCAGTACCTGTTTTTGGCTGTGTCAGCTCTTACAAGGATTCCAGATATCTAAAAGTACAGATTACATGGCTTCACTTCCAAACTCCATGGCAGCTTTGGTTGGAGGTTACATTGAGAAAGACTAGATGAATGGTAACTGCCACGGAAAGTTTGTATAAGAAACTTTCTTTCTGAAACCATGTCTGTATATGAAGGTTAGTCGTAAGGTGCCTTTACCCCTGACCTTTTTCTTTCCATTAGAATATTCAGCAATAGGATCAGGTTTTCTTACGTTAACCCCTAAGTGACCAAGCCTGTTTGTGCCTTAATGACCAAAATAAATTTTGGAAATCTGACATGTCACTTTAACATATAATAACTCCATAAAGGTTTTGCATATCCAAGTGATTCTGCCATTTTTTTGCCACATATTGTACTTCATTTAGATGGTAAAAATAGACCGATAGAATGTGTGTATATTTATTAAAAGTGCCAAAATTGGGGAAAATTTGAAAAAAAATATTTTTTCACATTTTCAACTGCAATATCTAAAATATGTGGAAACATACTCTACACATTTTTGATGAGGTATATATTTCCATCTGTTTACTTCATTCTGGATGCACATTTGAAAAGCTTTCTTTTCAATTGGCAACACTGAGAGCTATTGACATCATGGTAAGGAGTTTGGTGCTCACTGAGCAGACACTCGCTGGGGTAGAGGTTGGGGCGGATGGTGGTACGGAAGAGCAGGGGGAGCAGGCAAGAAGCTGGGTGACAGATAGGAGGCGTAGAGGGAATAGAACCCGGGAGGCTGGTCCATAACTGGCACAACCCAGCATGTCTGCAACGTTGGCAGATGGGGGGGGATGCCATTACAGAGCCAGCACCGCTGCAGCACGACATGCCCTCTGAACGCCAGGGGGATGACTGCTCCGGTGAGACGGGGAGTGCAGGGCAGGCTAGACAGGTCCTAGTGGTGGGGGACTCAGTTATAAGGGGGATAGATAGGGCAATCTGCCATAAAGACCGGGATCGTCGAACAATGTGTTGTCTTCTTGGCACTCGAGTTCGACACATTGCAGATCGGATTGACAGATTACTGGGAGGGGCTGGTGAGAATCCAGCGGTCATGGTGCATGTTGGCACCAATGAACAAGTTAGAGGTCAATGGAGGGCCCTCAAAAATGATTTCAGGGACCTAGGGTCCAAGCTCAGGGCGAGGACCTCCAGGGTAGTTTTCTCGGAAATACTTACCTGTACCTAAAGCCACACTGGAAAGGCAGCAGGATCTTAGGGAAGTAAACAAGTGGCTCCGGAGTTGGTGTAAGAAGGAGGGATTTGGGTTCCTGGAGAACTGGGCTGACTTTGCTGTCTACTACAGGCTCTACCGTAGAGACGGGCTGCATCTTAATGGGGAGGGTGCAGCTGTGCTTGTGGATAAGATGGCTAGAAGGCTGGAGGAGTGTTTAAACTAGGGACTGGGGGGGAGGGTAAAATGAGAAATAGTGGGGTAGCCAATATAACTAGCGACTCGGGTCCAAGCAAAGGGAATGGGGGTCGAGCAGGGGGTGGGGTTAGTACAGTTAGAACTGTTAGATCAGCCATAAGTACGAATAACAACCAAAATTTAAAAAACAAAAAAAAACGATATAAATTGTATGACCACGAATGCAAGAAGTCTGATCGGTAAAGTGGGTGAGCTTGAAGCGAGAATGACTGATGAAAATTATGATATAGTCGGAATTACGGAAACATGGCTGGATAAGTGCGATTGGGCGGTGAATTTGTAGGGGTACAATCTCTTCAGAAAAGACCAAAGGAACCAGAAAGTGGGAGGGGTATGTCTGTACGTCAAGTCGAACTTGAAGCCGAGGCTACGGGAGGATATAGGGGTAGGAGAAGAACACGTAGAATCTCTGTGGGTAGAAATACAGGGAGGGAAAAATAACAAAATCCTGGTAGGGGTCTTCTATAGACCACCAAAAGTAACAGAAGAAACGGAAAACTTAGGGCAGATAGAAGAGGTGTCAAACCGCAATGAAGTAATTATCATGGGGGACTTTAATTGCCCAGGTATAACATGGGAGAACGAAACCTGTAAATCACATAGGGTTGATAAGTTTTTGAGAGTAATTAAAGATAATTACCTGAACCAACTTGTGCAGGAACCAACAAGAGGGAGGGCCGTTCTGGACCTTGTACTAACTAACAAACCGGAACGGATAAAGGGGGTACAGGTTGAGGGCCACTTGGGGAACAGTGACCATAATATAATCAATTTCCAGCTGTCATTCAATAGAAAGCCTTATCAGGGAGCGACAAAAAAACTAAACTTTAGTAAAGCAAAATTCGATCAGATTAGAACTACTATCGGTAACATTAATTGAGACAATATCCTCAAAAATATCAGTACAGAGGATAAATGGGAAAAGTTTAAAAGGATCCTAATCACCTCATGTGAGCAGTTCATTCCCTTTAAAAATAAAAGAAACTCAATTAAAAGGAAGCCAATGTGGCTCGACAAGACGGTAAGGGAGGCAATTAACGATAAAAAGAAAGTGTTCAAACTACTAAAGCAACAAGGCAGCGAAGAAGCGCTAAAATCGTACAGGGGAAAAAACAAAATATGCAAAGATAGGATCAAAATTGCCAAGGAGGAAGCAGAAAGACTGATCGCCAAAAAGAGCAAAAACAACCCAAAGCTATTTTTCAACTATATTAACAGCAAAAGGATTTACAGAGAGAGCACTGGCCCTTTAAAAATAATGCAGGAGAGATCATTGAAGATGATGGAGGGAAGGCAAATCTACTAAACAGTTTCTTAAGTGTATTTACAAACGAAAAGGAAATGCCCAGCAAAATATCAATATTTGCAGATGACACAAAATTATACAATATGATTAATGCAACAGAGGACAATGTATGGCTACAAACGGACCTAGATAAGCTGGGGGCTTTGGCAGAAAAATGGCAAATGAAGTTTAATGTTGAAAAATGTAAGGTTATACACATGGGCAGGAGAAACGGATGTCACCAATATTCAATTGATGGAGTACCGCTAGGAAAAAGTGATATGGAAAAGGACCTGGGGGTACTAGTGGATAGTAGACTAAACTGGAGGAACCAATGCCAGTCAGCTGCTGTAAAGGCAATAAAGTCTTGGGGTGCATTAAAAGAGGTATAGGGGCGAAGGATGAGAACATTATCCTTCCACTTTATAAGGCACTTGTCAGGCCCCACATGGAATACTGCACACAGTTCTGGTCACCGGTGCTCAGGAAAGATGTTACAGTACTGGAGGAGGTTCAAAGAAGGGCAACTAAACTAATACATGGAATGAAGGGACTGGAATATCCAGAGAGGCTATCAAAATTGGCATTATTTACTCTAGAAAAAAGACGGCTAAGGGGCGACCAAATAACTATGTATAAATACATGAGGGGACAATACAAGGATCTCTCTCAAGATCTGTTTACACCCAGGACCGTGCCGGTAACAAGAGGGCATTCATTGCGTTTAGAGGAAAGCAGGTTTCATCACCAACATAGAAAGGGGTTCTTTACTGTAAGAGCAGCTAGACTGTGGAACTCTCTCCTGGAGAAAGTGGTGATGGCAAAATCCATAGAGGAGTTTAAAAGGGGACTGGATGTCTTTCTGGAGAGGAAGGACATTATAGGTTATAAATCTTGGGTCAATTGTTAATCCGGGTTACAGGTAGGTAGGAAATATTAGGGGTTGATCCAGGGAACAGTCTGATTGCCATTAGGGAGTCGGGAAGGAATTTTATTTTTCCCCAAAAGGGCTATTTGGCTTCTGCTCTTGGGGTTTTTTGCCTTCCTCTGGATCAACACAGGAGGATAGACAGGCTGGACTAGATGGACATTGTCTTCATTCAGCCTAACGAACTATGTTACTATGTTTTTTAGGAGACATACAAATTTATCATTAATTAACATTTTGAGAAACATTTGCTTTCACCTACACCAAGCCAAGATTGTAAAGGATCGTAGGTGTCAGAATAATAGATACCTCCACGAATGACCCCATTTTAACAATTAGACATCTTATTGTATTCACTGACGGGTGTCATGAGTATTTTGACCCCCCAGTTTCTTTTCGGGAGTTAATGCAATTTAGAGGTCAAAAAATAAAATTTAATATTTTTGTAAATATGTCATTTTCAAGGCAGGTTTTTTTTCATGGTGCACATGAAAATGAGGGTTTGTCTTGTGTTCAAAATGATACCCATTGTGGCTCTAATCTTATGTCCGTATGCACAACAGGACCCAAACCCTGAGGAGCAGTCGGTACTTTTCAGTACAGACATTTTGCTTTAAGTCGACTTAGAGCCCTTGAGTGGCGATAATGATAGAGAAACCCTACAAATGACCCCATTTTGAAAACTAGAACCCTCAACGAATTCATGTAGGGGTGTACTGCGTATTTTGACCCCACAGTCAGAGAAGAAAAAAAATATTATTTTCGGGGTTTTTTTTGGCAATTGTGTGATTTTTAAAACTGTTTTTTTTTTTTTTGTACAGTACACATCTGAATGAGGACTTTCACCCCAAAATGGATCACCCTGTTTGTCTCGTGTTTACAAACATACCCATTGTGGCCCTAATCTTATGTCTGGCTGCACAACGGAACCCAAACTGAACGTAGCATCAAACTTCAACTTTCTTTTTCAAATCTTACGTGATCACTAGAGATGAGTGAGCATACGCGTCCGAGCTTGATGCTCGTTGGAGTATTAGGGTGTTCGAGATGCTCGTTACTCGAGACGAGCACCACGCGTTACTCGAGTCAATTCCATTTCCTTCCCTGAAAGTTTTGCGGCATTTTCTGGCCAATACACATGCAGGGAAGGCATTACAACTTCCTCCTGTGATGTTCCAGCCCTATCCCACCCCCTGCAGTGAGTGGCTGACGAGATCAAGTGACCGCCGAGTATTTAAAGCTTTCCCGCCCGCTGCTCGCCTCAGACAAGCTGGCAGAGATTAGGGAGGGTGCAGCTGGTGCTATAGTTAGATTGTTGGCGTCTTCAAGAACCCCAACGGTCCTTCTTAGGGCCACATCTGACCGTGTGCATTACTGTAGTGACTGCTGGGAGCTGTTTTACTCATTTTTTAAAATTTTTTTTATATCGGGCGTGCAGGCTATAGTGTTCTCAGGCTGCAGTCTGTACTACGTAGTATAGGGGCAGTATTGGTTAGGCAGGGACAGTGGGTAGTGTGGAATCCTGTGTCCAAGAACCCCAACGGTCCTTCTTAGGGCCACATCTTACCGTGTGCATTACTGTTGTGGCTGCTAGGAGCAGTTTTGCACCGTTTTTTTTGTCATCTTGGGCTCTGCAGAGTATTGCGTTCTCAGTCTGCAGCCAATTATACAGAGTATAGGGGCAGTATTGGTGAGGCAGGGACAGTGGTAGTGTAGAATCCTGTCAAGAAGTACCCCAAAAATGTTCCTGCTTAGGGCTATCTGTGACCTTGTGCATTTAACTCTGTGGCTGCTGGCAGTTCTAGTACCTCACTATTGCACAGCTAGACCTGCTTGCAGGCTTCCATAATATTTTTTGTCCTGGGTGCAGTTTGCGTAACAAGCGCTGTTTCCCTCCAACTGCACGCCAATAATTCCAAATTTTTTTACACCGCTGTGTGTCTGCCGTCAACTGCACGCACAGCGGCGACAGCCCCCGGTTAGTGGGAAAGTCAGATGCACGATATATACCTCCATTGCATTTCCCAAAAACAAAAAAACACTTCTTACGGCTAGCGGTGACCCTCTGCATTTCACTGCGTGGCTGCTGTCAGTTTAGGTGCATCACCATTGCATATTGCACAGCTAGGCCTGTTTGCAGGCTTCCGTATAATTTTTTTTCTGGCTGCAGTTTGCGTAACAAAAGCGCTGTCTCCCTCCAACTGCACGCCAATAATTCAAAATTTTTTTACACCACTCTGTGGCTGCTCTATTCGTAATCCACCATGCTGAGGGGTAGGGGTAGGGCTAGAGAACGTGGACGAGGATGCGGAGTTCCAAGTGAGGGTATGGGCATAGGCTGAGTTCCTGGTCCAGGTGAATCGCTGCCGGCTGCTGCGGGATTAGGAGAGCGGAAACTTTCTGGGGTCCCCAGCTTCACATCACAATTTTTGGGTCCACGTCGTAGACCTTTATTACAAAATGAGCAGTGTGAGCAGGTCCTGTCGTGGATGGCAGAAAGTGCATCCAGCAATGTCTCCAGCAACCTGTCTTCTACGCCGTCCACTGCTGCCACTGTGAATCCTCTCGCTGCTGCACCTCCTTCCTCCCAGCCTCCTCACTCCATGAAAATGACACATTCTGATGAGCAGGCAGACTCCCAGGAACTGTTCTCGGGCCCCTGCCCTGATTGGGAAAAAATGGTTCCTCTCCCACCTGAGGAGTTTGTCGTGACCGATGCCCAATCTTTGGAAAGTTCCCGGGGTCCGGGTGATGAGGCTGGGGACTTCCGGCAACTGTCTCAAGAGCTTTCAGTCGGTGAGGAGGTCGATGATGATGATGAGACACAGATGTCTATCAGTGAGGCCGTAGTAAGGGCAGTAAGTCCGAGGGAGGAGCGCACAGAGGATTCGGAGGAAGAGCCACTGGGCGATGAGGTGACTGAGCCCACCTGGTTTGATAAGCCAACTGAGGACAGGTCTTCAGAGGGGGAGGCAAGTGCAGCAGCACGACAGGTTGGAAGAGGCAGTGGGGTGGCCAGGGGTAGAGGCAGGGCCAGAGCGAATAATCCACCAACTGTTTCCCAAAGCACCCCCTCGTGCCAAGCCACCGTGCAGAGGCCAAGGTGCTCAAAGGTGTGGCAGTTTTTCACTGAGAGCGCGGACGACCGACGGACAGTGGTGTGCAACCTTTGTCGCGCCAAGATCAGCCGGGGAGCCACCACTACCAGCCTCACCACCACCAGCATGCGCAGGCATATGATGGCCAAGCACCCCACAAGGTGGGACGAAGGACGTTCACCGCCTCCGGGTTGCACCGCTGCCTATCCCCCTGTACCCTAACCTGCCACTGCCTCGGGCCCATCCAGCAATGTCTCACAGCGCAGCGTCCAGCTGTCGCTAGCACAAGCGTTGGAGCGAAAGCGCAAATACGCTGCCGCGCACCCACATGCTCAAGCTTTAAACGTGCACATTGCAAATTGATCAGCCTGGAGATGCTGCCGTACAGGCTTGTGGAAACAGAGGCTTTCAAAAACATGATGGCGGCGGCCCAGTGCTACTCGGTCCCCAGTCGCCACTATTTTTCACGGTGTGCCGTCCCAGCCCTGCATGACTACGTCTCCCGCAACATTGTACGCGCCCTCACCAACGCGGTTACTGGGAAGGTACACTTAACAACAGACACGTGGACAAGCACAGGCGGCCAGGGCCACTATATCTCCCTGACGGCACATTGGGTGAATTTAGTGGAGGCTGGTACTGAGTTGGAGCCTGGGACCGCTCACGTCCTACCCGCCCCCAAAATAGCGGACCCCATCTCAGTGCTGGTATCTGTGGCGGTTTATGCCACCTCTACTAAACCTTCCCCCTCCTCCTACGCAACCTCTACCTCGCAATTAAGATGTGCCAGCAGCACGTCGCCAGCAGTCGGTGTCGCGCGGCAGCACAGCGGTGGGCAAGCGTCAGCAGGCCGTGCTGAAACTAATCAGCTTAGGAGAGAAGAGGCACATGGCCCACGAACTGTTGCATGGTCTGACAGAGCAGACCAACCGCTGGCTTTCGCCGCTGAGCCTCCAATCGGGCATGGTCGTGTGTGACAACGGCCGTAACCTGGTGGCGGCTCTGCAGCTCGGCAGCCTCACGCACGTGCCATGGCTGGCCCGCGTATTTAATTTGGTGGCTCAGTGGTTTCTGAAAAACTACCGGCACTTGTCAGACCTCCTCGGCAAGGTGCTCCGGCTTAGCGCACATTTCCGCAAGTCCAACATGGATGCTGCCACCCTGCGGACCCAGCAACATCTGTTTAATCTGCCAGTGCACCGACTGCTGTGCGACGTGCCCACACGGTGAAACTCTACGCTGCACATGTTGGCCAGGCTGTATGAGCAGCGTAGAACTATAGTGGAATATCAACTCCAACATGGGCGGCGTAGTGGGAGTCAGCCTCCTCAATTCTTTACAGAGGAGTGCGCATGGATGGCAGATATCTGCCAGGTCCTTGGAAACTTTGAGGTGTCTACCCAGATGGTGAGCAGCGATGCTGCAATCATTAGCGTCACCATTCCTCTGCTATGCCTGTTGAGAAGTGCCCTGCAAAGCATAAAGGCTGACGCTTTGAGATCGGAACAGGAGACGGGGGAAGACAGTATGTCGCTGGATAGTCAGAGCACCCTCATGTGTATATCTCAGCGCGTTTTGGAGGAGGGGGAGGAGCATGAGGAGGGGGAAGAGACAGCTGGGCCCACTGCAGAGGGTACCCATCCTGATTGCCTCTTATCTGTTCACCGTGTATGGCCTGTGGAGGAGGAGGATCCAGAAAGTGATCTTCCTAGTGAGGACAGCGATGTGTTGCGTACAGGAACCCTGGCACACATGGCTGACTTCATGTTAGGATGCCTTTCTTGTGACCCTTGCGTTAGACACATTCTGGCCACTACGGATCACTGGGTGTACACACTGCTCGACCTATGGTATAAGGAGAACCTTTCCACTCTCATTCCCGAAGAGGAAAGGGGTTCGAGAGTGATGCAATACCACAGGGCCCTGGTGGACAAACTGATGGCAAACTTCCCATCTGACAGCGCTAGTGGCAGAAGGTGCAGTTCCCAGGGCCAAGTTGCAGGGGAGGCGCGGAGATCAGGCAGCATGTTCAGTGCAGGCAGGGGAACACTCTCCAAGGCCTTTGCCAGCTTTATGGCTCCCCAGCAAGACTGTGTCACCACTCCCCAGTCAAGGCGAAGTTGGAGGGAGCACTGTAAAAAGATGGTGAGGGAGTACGTAGCCGATCGTACCACCGTCCTCCGTGACGCCCCTGCTCCGTACAACTACTGGGTGTCAAAGCTGGATACGTGGCACGAACTCGCACTGTATGCCCTGGAGGTGCTTGCTTGCCCTGCCGCTAGCGTCTTGTCAGAGAGGGTGTTGAGTGCAGCTGGGGGAATCATCACGGATAAGCGTACCCGCCTGTCAACTGACAGTGCCGACGAGCTTAGACTCATAAAGATGAACAAAACCTGGATTTCCCCAGACTTCTCTTCTTCACCAGCGGAGAGCAGCGTTACCTAAACATTGCAAGCATTGTTCTCTATCACCATAAAAAAAAGGACATTTACCTTTGTCAATCTGTGTATATTAGTCCTCCTCCTAAACATCTTGTCATCACGCTGAACTGCCAATTTTTCTGCGGCCCAAAAGGCTCATATAACTTTTTTCAAACAATATTTCTACGTTTCAAACTAAAGCATTGAAACTTCAACATGAACCAAATTTTTTTTAGCAGGGCTGCCTCCAGGATCTATTACAAATTAAGCCACAGTAAGCTAAAATATTAATGGGTTTCACCTGCCCTCTCGCTTGCACACTTTTTCTCGGGTACATTTGTACTGTTGGCACAGTAATTTTTTGAGCCCTCGCCTACACTGTAATCCAAGTAATTTTTCTGGCCTTCGCCTACACTCAAGGTACACCAATGTGTAAGGGGTTGGCCTACACTCTTGCTACAGAAATGTAACTCAGATCTGACTGCCTATACTTCTGCCACAGTAATGCTACAGGGGTCTGCCTATAGTTCTGCGACAGAAATGTTACTTCGGTCTGCCTATACTGCCGCTACTGAAATGTTACTGGGCTCTGCCTATACTACTGCTACGGAAATGTTACTGGGGTCTGACAATACTGTAACTACAGAAATGTTACTGGGGTCTACCTAGACTTCTGCAACATAACTGTTAGTGGGGTGAGCTTTTACTTTTGCTATAGGAATACTACAGGGGTCTGTGCATAGTATGGGTGCACTAAGTTTTCCGATCGCGGTGTTCTACGTATCTGGCCCCCCCCCAAAAAACCCAGTCTAACTCGGGCATGCAGTGTGGGCCGAAGCCCACCTGTATTTTATCTGACGTTAGCTCAGCTGTCCGGGTCACTGCAATGGGATTTATTAATGTACCGTCGGTGGCTTCCTGGGACCCACCCATGCTGTGGGTCCACACAGACTTCCCAGAGCGGAGATGTACCTGCCTGTGACTATTAATGAAAAAACCCAGTCTGACTCGGGCATGCAGTGTGGGCCGAAGCCCACTTGTGTTTTATCCGACGTTAGCTCAGCTGTCCGGGGCACTGCAATGGGATTTACTTATGTACCGTCGGTGGGTTCCAGGGAGCCACCCATGCTGTGGGTGCACACAGACTTCCCATTGCAGAGTTGTACCTGCCTGTGACTATGAAAAAAGGCCAGACTGACTAGGGCATGCAGTGTGGGCCGAAGCCAACCTGTATCTTATCTGACGTTAGCTCAGCTATCTGGGGCACTGCAATGGGATTTAATAATGCTGTGGGTCCACACAGACTTCCCAGAGCGGAGTTATACCTGCCTGTGACTATTAATGAAAAAAATCCAGTCTGACTCGGGCATGCAGTGTGGGCCGAAGCCAACCTGTACTTTGTCTCACATTAGCTCAGCTATCCGGGGCACTGCATTGGGACAAACAAGAGGAGCGATACAGCACTAATGAGACGTTCACAGCTATGCTAGCATTGGAGTCTGCTCTAGGCCCGTGATTGCTGGCGGTTTGTGCAGAGGCCTATGTCCTGAGTGCAGTGAAAGTCCGCTTCCTGCCTATGATTGCTGAAGCTGTTGGCCGAGGCCTATGTCCCGGGGGAACTGCAACTGCACCAGGTTGGGGCTGTGGAGCTTTTTCCTGGCTAATCCAGTCATTGGAGCGGTGAAAGGAAAGCTAATTGATTTAATGAGCCAGTCGCAGATGAACTAGCATCGAAGTCCGCTTCATGCCTACGATTGCTGAAGCTGTGGGCCAAGGCCTATGTCGTCAGCGCGGTGCAAGTCTGCCATGTTTGGCTGCTCTGATTTATTTATTGTTCATGTCTTGGGTTGCCTAGGACCCACCTATGCTGTTGAAGCACACTTAGTTCCCATCGCGGTGTTTCACCTGTCTGGCACAAAGACACTGACTGACTTGGGTAGGGGGCAGAGTGCAGATGGCTTTCCCCTTGCGGTGTCGATTGAGCTATGCGACACCTAGACAGAATGAATACTGTGTGGGCACATGGATTCCCCATAGCTATGTAACTCATGCCCACATTTGCAGCTCCTGACGGAGGTGGCACAGGATTGGAATGAAGATAGAACGTCAATTTCTCATCGATTCTCTACAGCACATGTGTCAAAAACAAGGCCCGCGGGCCGAATCCAGCCCACTGCCTTGTGTTATGTGGCCCGCGGCGTGCCGACGCCGCTCACCACTGCAGCGATTACCAGCGGGGGGCTTATTATTATTACTGAGGGGGAGTTAATGTTGCTATGGGTTTATTACTACTGAGGAGGTTAATATTACTAATTGGGCCACTGTGGGAGTCGTTGTTTTTACTGGGGCCACTATCAGGGTCACTATTAGGGCTCGTTCACATGGGTCTAATTGTATTTCGGTCGTGCAAATACGCTGCGTATTTTCGCTTATGCCTGTATATTTGCGTACGCAAAAAGGAACGCAGATAGGCCAATTGAAATGGTGCGCAAATATGCAGTGAATACATGGGTTTCCTGCGCATTCGCAACGTATTTGCGCGGCCCATTCACTTCAATGGCTTATTGCTGTGTGTAGTACGCAACAAAATAGGTCATGCTGTGTGACAATATACATCATGTGAATGAACTCATTGAAATCAATGGCTTCTAGTCACTGCATATTATGTACACAAATAGGCTTGTGTCAAAAGGCCCTTACTGTACTGACTTAGGCCCCCTGCACACGGGCAGAAATTCCGCGGCGGGATTTCCCTCAGAATTTCCGCCCGTGGAAGCTGCCATAGGATTGCGTTAGAAAACACAATCCTAGGCAGACGGCAGCGATTTGTCCACACAAAATCTCACGCGGAAAACAAATTGCGGCATGCTCTATGTCTGTGTGGGGCTCGCAGAGCCCTGCACAGAAATGTCACCCCCCGGCCTCTGGCTCCACTCTGCGCATGTCCCAGCTGCCTGGCAGCCGGCACATCACAGAGCCGGAGCCGCAGGAGCAGGTGATTGCCACGCTGGTTCCTGCAGGGGCTCGGGTCGGCTACCGCTGCGAGAATTTTTGCAGCAGAATCCGACCCAGCCGTCTGCAGGCGGCCTTACAATCGGCCCTTTGAAGGTCACCATATAAGCCTGATGTGGCCCTCGGTGAAAATTAGTTTGACACCCCTGCTCTACAGCATTGTGGGCTATCGCCCCGCCCCTTTTAAAGAGGGTCGCAACCTGGCTCTGCCAACCCTCTGCATAGTGTGCCTCCGGTTCATCCTCATGGCAGACGCACTTATAAATAGACATGAGGATGGTGTGGCTATGCAGCCAGCGTGTGGCATGAGGGCAGCTGAAGGCTGCGCAGGGACACTTTTGTGTGCTCTGCGGACACAGGATTGTGCGGGGGGGTTGGGCAGCATGTAACCCAGGAGAAGAGGCAGCGGTGTGTCCCGCAGGCAGTGCTTGTGCTTGGTTGGAGGTAGTGTGGTGCTTAGCTAAGGTATGCCTTGCTAATGAGGGTTTGTCCGAAGTAAAAATTGTTGGGGGGGGGGGGCGATATACACAAATGCTCGCCCATTGACTTCAATGGGGTTCGTTACTCGAAACGAACCCTCGAGCATCGCGGAAAGCTCGACTCGAGCAACGAGCACCCGAGCATTTTGGTGCTCGCTCATCTCTAGTGATCACCATTATCTATTGGATAATGGCGATTATGTGACTGGAGACCACTTACTGCAGCCCTCGGTCATTCCTCCAGGCTCTCGGCTACCTTTAAAAGCCAGAAGCAAGGAGATTTTAACTTTTCCGGGCCCTCACCAGCTTCTGCGCTTGCGCCCGCCATCTTGGTGACGGGCGCATGCGCCAAAGCTGTGGAGAGGTCAGTGGATAAGGATCCCATTGGGGGAAATCACCAGAGGCCTTAGGTAAGTAATATCACTTCCTCTCATGGATCGGATCCATGACGGGAGGTGAAACTTTGCCTTTTTTTAAAACTTTTATATGATCGCTGTTATCTATTGGATAACGGTGACCAGGGAGCACATACTATGGTCCTCCATGAAATCTCCAGGCTATTGGCTACGTTTAGTAGCTGGGAGCAGGGAGATTATAAATTACCCTGCAATCCACGGCTTTTGCGTATGCGTCCGCTATTTTGGTGATGGGCACGTGCGCAGAATCTGGGGTAGGATATGCGGATAAATCCAGCGGCCTTAGGTACATAATTTCATCTCCCCTCATGGATATGAAACTTAAACTTGTTTTCTTTATACTTTTTTTAACTTTTACATGATCACTGTTATCTATTGGATAACGGCAATCATGTCATCGGGAACCACATACAGGAGCTCCCAGTGACAGCTCTGTGCTCTCGGCTACTTTTACTAGCAGGGAGTTTTTAAATTTCCCGAGCATCCGTGTCCTCTGCGCATGACGTAATGACGTCTGGCGCGCATGCGCAGACGCCAGCGTCAGGTTCTGGAGGACCAGAAAGCGGTATCTCATATTGTAGCCAGGCTACAGATCGTACAACAGGGTACTAACTAGAGCCTCCATACACCCTATCACATCTTGTATCCAAGCAAGAGGCAGTACAACATGGTATTAGAGCCTCCGTGCCTGCCCGTATCACATATTGTATCCAAGATGGATGTTGTACAACTGGGTACCGCAGCCTCCATGACCACCCGTATCAGATCTTGTAGCTTAACTAGAGACTGTACAACAGAGTACTAGAGCCTCCATGCACGTCTGTATCACATCTTGTATCCAAGCTAGAGGTGGTGCACCAGGGTACTAGAACCCCCATGCCCGCTCTTATCACATCTTGCAGCCAAGCTAGAGACGGTACAATAGAGTACTAGAGCCTTCATGCCCACCTTTATCACATCTTGTAACCAAGCAAAAGGTGGTACACCAGGGTATTAGAGCCTCCTGGCCTGCCCATATCACATCTTGTATCCAAGCTAGAGGTGGCCCAACAGGGTACTAGTGCCTCGACGCCCTCCCATATCACATCTTGTAGTCAAGCTTATAGGTGGTACAACACAGTATTAAAGCCTCCATACGTGTCCTTATCACATCTTGTATCCAAGCTAGAGGTGGCCCAACAGGGTACTATAGCCTCAATGCCCCCTGTATCACATCTTGTAGCCAAGCTAGAGGTGGTACAACAGGATCCTGGAGCTTCTCTTCAAGGTTTTCCTGCAATAAATGATCATTTTACTCTGATATTGTAATCACCTACATATATTAACCTTACAATCACACAGAGAAAGTTTTATTCCATTTTAGAGTTGGAAGGGACCTCCAGGGTCATCGGGTCCAACCCCCTGCTCAGTGCAGGATTTACTAAATCATCCCAGACAGATATTTGTCCAGCCTTTGTTTGAACACTTCCATTGAAGGTGAACTCACCAGCTCCTATGGTAACCTGTTCCACTCATTGATCACCCTCACTGTCAGAAAGTTTTTTCAAATATCTAACTTGTGTCTCCTCCCTTTCAGTTTTATTCCATTGCTTCTAGTCTTTTCTTGTGCAAATTAGAATAGGGCTGATCCCTCTGCAGTGTGGCAACCCTTTAGATATTTGTAGACAGCTATTAAGTCTCCTCTTGGCCTTCTTTTTCGTAAGCTAAACATTCCCAGATTCTTTTTTCATAGGACATGATTTGTAGACCGTTCACCATCTTGGTAACTGCTCTCTGAACTTGCTCTAGTTTGTGTATGTATTTTTTCACTTCAAAATGATTTTATTGAATTCTTGATTTTTTTAACAAACTGAGAAGCTTTAGCAAATTCCCTCCGCAGGGGGTATCTTAGAAATTTAATTAAGGTAAACTAACGAAAACCACACATATAATCCGCTCTACACTCTACAATCCCCTGTCCGTAGAAAACCCTAGATCATCTAATAGCCCTTACTGATTATCCCTGGTTATTCTGTTGATTATTATAGCCAATAGGTTTGTCTGCCAGGAGTCAGGTTGCTGGAGAAATGGAGAAGGATCTACCCAGGACTTTAGATATCAGGTTGCCTCCAGAAGGCCATCTGCCTCTAGAAAGACCTTACCAATAAGCATGACCACCACGTGTGGGCTATTGATCCCAAAGTGTTACATCTCCTAAATCAATTTGGAGGGGTGCTTGGCGAGTATTTATGAATTATTGAGGGAACTAGATAGGATCTGTGTAATATTATAAGAGACAATTCTGCCAGCGTAACTTGATGGCTGCCCTTTGAAATAAAAATGTACAGCAATGAAGCCATCGGGGCAAAGAAAGGGTGATGTTAACCCCTTAGTGACCAGCCCATTGCCTTTTTACGTCCTGGCCTACTGGGCTTAATTCCCAGAGGACGTAAAAACATGCCTTCTCTGGGAATGACAGCCCTGCAGGCTCAGGACGTGATAGCTCCATGCTGCCGGTTACCGAAGGTAGCCGACAACATGGAGCCGTCATCCCGAGCCGCAGCACCCCACCTCCGGTCACGCGATACCCGGCGATCGCGTTAAAGTTATGAAAAGTTGAAAAAAGTTAAAATTTCAGCTCCCCTTACGGATCGGATCCGTAAGGGGAGCTGAGAATACTCACCCCCCAATCCTCCGCGCCGTCGAGTGTCTTTTTTGTACTTCCCGGCCCTGCTGCCGGCTTCTGTGCATGCGCGCCAGATGCCTTACGTCACGCGCACGCGCAGAGAACTGGGAGGCCCGAGAAACTTAAAAGCTCCCGGCTAGTATGAGTAGCAGAGAGCTGTCACCGGGAGCCACTGTATGCGGTTCCCGGTCACGTGATCGCTGCTATCCAATGGATAACAGCGATGATGTAAAAGTTTTTTTTTTAAAAGTTGAAAAAATGTGTAAAAAAAAGTTTGTTTCAGCTCCCCTCATGCATCATATCCATAAGGGGAGATGAAATTAGTTACCTAAAACACCCAGATTGTTTTGCGGACGTTGCCCGGCTTCTGTGCACGCGTCCGTCGCCATAATGGCGGACGCAGGCACAAAAGACGCAGATTGGCAGAGTAATTTAAAATCTCCCCGCACCTGGCTACTAAATGTAGCCAAGAGCCGGGAGATTTCACGGGGTGCCACGGTACGTGTTTCCCAGTCACGTGATCACCGTTATCCTATGGATAACATAGTAACATAGTTCGTTAGACAAAATTTAGAAGTGTGTTGGTAAATTTATTTTAGGAATTGGTGGATCAATCTTCTTGTGTCTTTAATGTTGTAAGTTTGAGGCTGTCATTTCATAACTAGCCACAAGGTGGCAGCAGAGAGATAGTGAAACAGTCTCAAGCTGATGGCCCTAAATCAGATAGTAACTAGAGATGAGCGAGTATACTCGCTAAAGGCAATTGCTCGAGCGAGCATTGCCTTTAGCGAGTATCTCCCCCGCTCGAGACTGCAGGTTTGGGTGCCGGCGCGGGGGAGCGGTGAATAGCGGCTGTCAGCAGGAGGGAGCGGGGGGGGGGGGGGAGGGAGAGAGACATCTCCCCTCCGTTCCACCCCGCAGCTCCGTGCCCGAATGAAGACAATGTCCATCTAGTCCAGCCTTCTATCCTCCTGTGTTGATCCAGAGGAAGGCAAAAAACCCCAAGAGCAGAAGCTAATTAGCCCTTTTGGGGAAAAAATTCCTTCCCGACTCCCTAATGGCAATCAGACTAATCCCTGGATCAACCCCTAATAGTTCCTACCTGCCTGTATACCCGGATTAACAATTAACCTAAGATTTATAACCTATAATATCCTTCCTCTCCAGAAAGACATCAAGTCCCCTTTTAAACTCCTCTATTGATTTTGCCATCACCACTTCCTCCGGCAGAGAGTTCCACAGTCTAACCGCTCTCACAGTAAAGAAGCCCCTTCTATGTTGGTGATGAAACCTGCTTTCCTCTAAACGTAGCGAATGCCCTCTTGTTACCGTCGTAGTCCTGGGTATAAACAGATCCTGGGAGAGATCCTTGTATTGTCCCCTCATGTATTTATACATAGTTATTTGATCACCCCTTAGCCATCTTTTTTCTAGAGTAAATAATCCCAATTTGGATAGCCTCTCTGGGTATTCAAGTCCTTTCATTCCATGTATTAGTTTAGTTGCCCTTCTTTGAACCTCCTCCAGTACTGTGACATCTTTCCTGAGCACCGGTGACCAGAACTGTGTGCAGTATTCCATATGGGGCCTGACAAGTGCCTTATATAATGGAAGGATAATGTTCTCATCCCTCGCCCCTATACCTCTTTTAATACACCCCAAGCCTTTATTTGCCTTTGCAGCAGCTGACTGGCATTGGTTACTCCAGTTTAGTCTCCTATCCACTAGTACCCCCAGGTCCTTTTCCATATCACTTTTCCCTAGCGGTACCCCATTAAGTGTATATTGGTGATATCCATTTTTGCTGCCTATGTGCATAATCTTACATTTTTTACATAACCCCTAGATAAATGCGTTAAGGGGTGTAGTTTTTAAACGGGGTCATTTGTGGGGGTTCTCTATCGTTCTGGCCTCTCAAGGGCTCTACAAGTGGGCAATGGGGGCTAAATCACCTTCAAGCAAAATGTCTGTTCTGAAAACCACCCCCTGCTCCTTTCGGTTAGGGCCTCTTTGTGCATATGGACAGAAGATTAGGGTCACAATGGGTAGGTTTCTGAACACAGGACAAACAGGGGTATCCATTTTTCAGTGAAAGTCTTCATTCATATGTGTGCTGTCCAAAAAAAAACGGTTTTTAAAATCACATAATTGATAAAAAAAAAAATTGTAATTTTTTTACTTCTGCTTTGATTCATTCAAAAACTGTTGGGTCAAAATACTCAGTACATCCCTAGATGAATGCGCTAAGAGGTCTAGTTTCCAAAATGAGCTCATTTGTAGGGGTCCTCCGCGTATTGGCCGCTCAAGGGGTCAACAGGTGGGCAATGGGGCCTAAAACGCCTTCAAGCAAAATGTCTGATCTGAAAGCCACCGGCTGCTCCTTTCTGTTTGGGCCCTGCTGTGCATACGGACAGAAGATTAGGGCCACAATGGGTATATTTCTGAACACAGGACAAACGGGGGTATGCATTTTGAGGTGTAAAGCCTCATTTTCATGTGCACTATAAAAAAAATCCTGTGTTTAAAATCATGTATTTGCAAAAATAAGAAATTTTATTTTTTCTCATTTAAATTGCATTAATTCCTGAAAAGAAACGGTGAGGTCAAAATACTCCTGATTTCCCCCCCCCCCCTGCCCTCAGTGAATACACTAAGGGGTGTAGTTTTTAAAATGGGGTCATTTGTGGGGTTATCTATAATTCTGTCACCTATGAGCCTTTGCAATCTTGGCTTGGTGGCGGAAAATAAAGTGTTCTTCAAAATGTTGATAATTAATGTTAAATTTGTATGGCTCCTAAATGGTTTAAAAAAAGAGTTTTTCCAATGTGCGCCCAGAGTAAAGTAAACAGATGGAAATGTATATCTTATCGAAAATTTCTATGTTATGTTTGCACATATTTGAGATATTGCAGTTGGAAATGTGAAAAAATGATATTTTTTTTTCAAAAGTTTCCCAATGTTACACTTTTAATAAATAAACACAAATTCTATCAATTTTTTCCGCCTAAATGAAGTACAACATGTGGCGAAAAAGCAATGTCAAAATCTCTTGGATATGCCAAACCTTTACTTTTTTTCCATGTAAAAGTGACACATGTCAGATTTCCAAAATTTGGCCTGGTCATTAAGGCACAAACAGGCTTGGTCACTAAGGGGTTAAGATCTGATTCCCATCGTTGCATAAATGGAAGTTTAGCTCCCAGTGGGGGCTGGTTCATGTTGGCATACAATAGGGATATTGTGCCCGTTTGCAGTGGGGACCACATACAGGTTCTCTCAAACGCTGTGGGAGTGAAAATACTATTAGTGGTTCCTATCATGGAACGGAGGAAGCTATAGATTTGTCCCAATTCCAACCAGAGGTGTTCTGGGGTTGAATATTTATCTATCAGTTGTTGTGGTGTGAGGAGTTTGCCGTGTGGCATAAAATAGTAAAGTAGGACGACCTCTCAAGCCCGCCACCATGAAAGACTATCCTCCCGGGAGTTTAGGGTGAATGCTTGATTAGGGATAATAGGCAGCAAAGGGGGGAGAGGTGACATCGTAGAGTATTTATTTAAAGCTGTTTTTCCTCCAGATCAGAAAAAGGTGGTAGGTCAGCAGTGATAAATAATGTACGGTTGTGGGTTTTATACCTTTATCCCAGATAACTGTCCCAAGTTCTACCGGGACCAAAAGGGTTGCCTCCAGATCTGCCCACAGAGGCCTCCTCGTACTCGCAAATATGGGTGGGGGGGATCTGTGACAATTGAGCTGCCAGAAAATACTTTGTTAAATTTGACTCATTTGTGCATAACTTTTTGTTTTATTCTGGGTCTTTTGTTCCTTCACATAAAGTGGAAGATAGGTTGTTGCATTTCTTTCATATCGTTTGCGGGGACCTCTATGGGCAGACACCTGAAAACATATTGGAGACGAGGCAAAATTGTCATTTTTACTGAGTTAGTACGACCTATCCACGAGAGGGTGGGTTGATCCCATTCCTTCATTTCTGACTTAAGAGAAGTAAATAATGGGGTAAAGTTCCATTTATATAGTGTGGCGAGGGAGGAGGTAAGTTTAATTCCCAGGTAGGTGATGTAGTGTAGGGAGGCTTTGAACCCAAAATTAAGCTCTATGAGCTTCTGCATATGAGGAGGGGGGTTTGTTGTAGAAGAGGGCTTCCGTCTTATCCATATTTACTATTAAGTCTAAGACTTCAGCGAACGAATCTAGTGATGCTATTAGATTTGTTAGGGAGGTGAGGGGTCATGATAAGGTGAGGAGGATATAATCAGCAAAAAGACTAGTTTTATATTGTTGCTTTCCCACTAATACCTGAAATGTTTGGATTTTTTCTGATAATATGGGCCAATGGCTCCATTGCTAGTGCAAAGAGAGCTGGTAACACGGGACAGCCTTGCCTTGTTTCTCTTTATATAGGTATTTTCCTAACTGTGGAACAGAGGAATTTTAATTCTGCTGAGGGGTTGGAATATAAAAAGTGCAGCGCTGTGACAGTCTCCCCAGATTTACTGCGTTTTCCAGGGCAGTAAAAAGGTAGTCCCAGGAAAGACTGTCGAAAACCTTTGTCCAGGGCTAAGGTTATTAGTGGGGTGCTATGTGTTTTTGAAATATGTATAAGGTTGAGGACTTTTCTAATATAGTCCGGGGCTTGTCGTAAAGGGATAAAGCCGACCTGGTCTCTGTGGATCAAAGAAGGGGGGAAATTTAGACAGCTAGCTAGGATGCTCGTCACGATTTTATAGCCTAAGTTTAGAAGTGAGATCGGTCTATAATTTTTTGGTGAAGTGCGGTCCTTATTTGGCTTTGGAATTACCGTTATGTGGGCACTCATAAATTCTTCGGGGATAGTTTTTCCAGCTAAAAAGTTATTATAGGGGAGCGTTAGAGGATGAGAGAGGGAAGTGAGGAATTTTTTATAGTTGAGGGCCGTCTGAGCCTGGGGCTTTACCCTGCTTTAGGTATTTTCTGTGTGATAGCTTGGCTTAAAGGGGTTGTCTCGCGGCAAACATCAAAATTTTACATTAGCCCATTCCCTCTGTCACCCCCCTGGCATAAAATAGCATTTTAAAGCGGTTTTTAAACCGCTTGCTACTCACCGATGTGATAAAAGATGAACTTATAAAATTCTTCTCCCAAGATGGCCACCGGTTCTTTCCCAGGGATGCACTGCGTTTTCTCCCATGGTGCACCACGGGTCTTCTCCCATGGTGCACCATGGGCTCTGTGCATTCCATTGCCGATTCCAGCCTCCTGATTGGCTGGAATCGGCACACGTGACGGGGCGGAGCTACGCGATGATGCGTAGAAGGGGGCGGAGCCAGAACGCCGCTCGTGCCCGGACCGACCAAAAGCAGAAGACTGCACAGCTCAAGCGCGTCTAACAACGCCAGAAGACATCAGAATTAGACGGAGCCATGGAGACGAGGACGCCAGCAACAGAGCAGGTAAGTGACTAACTTCTGTATGGCTCATATTTAATGCACGATGTATATTACAAAGTGCATTAAAGGGGTTGTCCCGCGCCGAAAGGGTTTTTTTTTTTTCAATAGCCCCCCCCGTTCAGCGCGAGACAAACCCGATGCAGGGATAAAAAAAAAAACTGGGTAGTACTTACCCGAATCCCCGCGCTCCGGTGACTTCTTACTTACCTTGCGAAGATGGCCACCGGGATCTTCACCCACGGTGGACCGCAGGTCTTCTGTGCGTTCCATTGCCGATTCCAGCCTCCTGATTGGCTGGAATCGGCACACGTGATGGGGCGGAGCTACGAGGAGCAGCTCTCCAGCACGAGCGCCCCATTCAACACAGAGAAGACCGGACTGCGCAAGCGCGTCTAATCGGGAGATTAGACGCTGAAAATTAGACGGCACCATGGAGACGAGGACGCTAGCAACGGAACAGGTAAGTGAATAACTTCTGTATGGCTCCTAATTAATGCACAATGTACATTACAAAGTGCATTAATATGGCCATACAGAAGTATATACCCCCACTTTGTTTCGCGGGACAACCCCTTTAATATGGCCATACTGTCGTGGAACCTTCCTTTGTGGAACCACGCCTTACTCAATTAGGAATGATCACACCCTTCCAGATTGATTGATTAAAGGTATCGGACAGTGCGCACTATCTCCTAGAAATCACTCAGTCTGACACAAGTTCAGAGAAAAAGTAACTTCCTGTTTATTCTTGGCGCGTAACAGGTTCTTATAAGGCACATCAAAAACAGCCCTTTTGGGGCAGGCAACAATTACATAAACACAACGTGTTGGTTGATTATTGGATAAGCGTTTTACTTCATCCGGTCATCTGGTATGGCCCATCACGTGGTAGCAGATGAGATGGGGCAGATACCATTTCGTGTCCCACCGAAATCATTGGCTGTGTCGTCATGAGTTAGTAATTGCATAGACCGCCCATGTTATTTGCGTCTGTTTCCAGTAAAATCGCTGGGGGATCTTCGTGGTAACCGAAAGCGGTAGTCCGTCTCAGGTGCGGTTGATCGTCTAATTTTTACTTCCGTATTAATGCATGCAGCTGGACGGTCAAATATATTTATACATGTTGGTTACGTGCTAAATTCTATCTGTGTCAGCAGAGTTATGAAAAACAGATATTTCATTGCCTAATAGTATTGCATAATTGTACGTACACTTCTATAGTTGAATCAAAACAGATTTAAAGCATTTGAATTAACAAATATCCCCGTAAGGCCCCCCAAATCCCAATACATAAAGATTTATATATTGGGGTTGCCACCACAATACAGAAGTGTATAACCCCATTTGCTTTCGTGAGACAACCCCTTTAAGCATGATTTTTGCTCCATTGTGAGTTTCCGGAGTGAAATATTTTTTTAAAAGTCTTGGAGGGCAATGGGGGGGGGGGGGGGGGCTTATATTTATAAAGGTTACTGTAGAAATCATAAAAAGTATGTGCAATCGTATCTGGGTTCGAGGTGTAAGCCACATTATTAGCTCTGGAGTATACTGAGTTTATTCTTTCCTCAGTTCTAAGCCGTGCAGCCAATAATATATCAGGCTTATTTACTAATTTAAAATAGGTGGACTGAGTCCACTGGAGGGCCCTCTCCGCTTGTGAGGTGTATAGAAGGTTAAGCTGTATTTCAGTGTCTTTAATGTTTTTAATTAGAGCCAAACAAGGATGCTGTTGATTTGCTAGTTCCAGTAGAGTCAAGCGTGTCTCCAGAGCTATTAGAGCCTGAGATTTTTCCTTCTTTTTAATAGAGGCAATTCTGCAGATTTGGCCTTATGTGCCAGACAGAGCCCTACAGGTTGTGTATCTGCAAGATTATTTGTTGCTAGAAATATTGTTAATTGTTCTGAGATTTGGGCAAGTGTTATGGGATCTTTTAGTAAAGTTTCTTTAAGTCACCATCTGTTGTGGAGAAGCACCCGGTTCAAGTACAATCTTTCCTCTAAGATTTCCCCCCTGCTACCAATACTTCATAACCCACAGTTTCCACCAAGCCAAGACCTAGCTCATTTTCAGTGGTGGCTAAGTAATTAAAAATCCACCCTACGACATTTCTACACACAGTCTAAACTTTACACCATACAACAATTTGTCGCCACATTTAAAATGCCCCCTCAGGAATATGAGAGTTAATCAAATATTCCACTTTATCCATACTATAGCACCCACCTCCAAGCCACTTTCGCCCACACCATTCCAAGCTACATGCGTCAAAAACCCTTCCCAGAAAGGAATGCTTTTATTTATATATATATAATATATATAATATAAAATATACTAAACCAACCCCTGACGGGGCAGAAACTTTTGTTTTTGAGGAGATTGCGAGCCGACCTTCAGCTTGAGATGACTTTGGATAGATGGCAGCACTGTTGTACCATGATCTCCAAGGATAGCCACCAAGTCTCTCTTATGGAGACCTCAATCAAAATTTTACACAGGACCTATTTAGTCCCACAAAGACTACACCATCTCTACCCAACCTCTTCCCCACTATGTTTTAGGGGATGTCAAGAAAAAGGAGATATGCTCCATACATGGTGGACGTGCCCGGAAGTTGACACACTGTGGTTGAAAGTCCACAGACTTCTCAACCAAATGTTTGTGGGTCTGATTCCTAAATCCCCTACGGTCTTCTTGCGGGGGGATCGCCCTGCGCGATCTAGGTACCAAGCCCATAAATTGATACAATATGTATGTATGGCTACAAGAATCCACATCGCCCTCCGCATGAGCGTCCGCGTCCAGAGCAAATCCTAGGCCCAAAGTGGAGTAACACTTTACCTGTGGGTCTCAGTGTTCTATCTCTAGTAACTAGTACCCCCCAAAAAAGGAAAAATCAACTTTGTCAAACATGAGTGCTGTCAACAGCACCTTGAAAAATGAAAAATAAAGACAGATAATACATTGCGTGTCTCAGAAGACTTGATCACGATGTCCCGCTGGTGTCGAGTTACGACCACTGTTGTCCAAGAACGTGTCACGCTGGAATCATGGGGGCTGACCGGTCTCCATTTCGTAGGGAATTCTTTCCTCTTCTGGCATGCATTTTCCTTCCTCTAGAGCTCTAATAGAGAAGGAACTGCGGGGGGAGAGCGGGGCAGAACGGAGGGGAGATCTCTCTCTCCCTCTCTTCCCCCCCCTCTCTCTCCCTCTCTTCCCCCCCCCCTCTCTCTCCCTCTCTTCCCCCCCACTCCCTCCTGCTGACTGCCGCTACTCACCGCTCCCCCGCGCCAGCACCCGAACCTTTCGTCTCGAGCGGGCAGGTACTCGCTAAAGGCAGTGCTCGCTCGAGCAATTGCCTTTACCGAGTATACTCACTCATCTCTAGTAAGCAATGCTCAGTTTGTTATTTTACATCATCCAGCCCTATTGAAGAAATGTTGTCTGCATTGAAATCTGCATCCAAATGCTTAACATCTGCGATTGCATTTATCTCCAATTTCAACCGTTGCAGTTGGGTGTTGGCTGTCTATTAAAGTATGGAGCGTCATACAAACGCCGTGCACAGAAGTCATCAAAGGGTCAACTGCAGAATTGCATATTTATAAGTTTTATTTATGTATATATTTTCATTAATACTTTTTTTAATATAAATTGTAGGAGTTGTGTCGTCTTTTACAAGCTATGTGTGCAAAGCTGCCACTGGAAACTTTCACCCATCTCTTGGTGCTGTAAGTGTTTTTTATTTCATTTTACTATTTAATGGTTTTGAAGCAGCAATGTTTTCAAAACAGTGGAAAGGACCCCCTAAATTGAACTTCTTACCAAAGCATACAAATTGTTTTCCTTTTCATAGAATCATAGAATGGTGGAGTTGGAAGGGACCTCCAGGGTCATCGGGTCCAACCCCCTGCTCAGTGCAGAATTCACTAAATCATCCCAGACAGATATTTGTCCAGCCTTTGTTTGAACACTTCCATTGAAGGTGAACGCACCACCTCCCGTGGTAACCTGTCCTACTTATTGATCACCCTCACTGTCAGGAAGTTTTTTCATGTGCATGAGCCCTTACTCATTGTCACTTTTGAATTAGCCACTTGACAACTGATGACCAACTCCCACTCTTTTTTTTTTATATATTGAAACTTCTCTAAGCTGTTTCTGACAACTACCATATATCTACGGCAAAAGTTACAGGGTATATACTCTGCAAGTAACATAGTATGTGTAAAGCCAAATGAAGACAATGTCCATCTAGTTCAGCCTGTTTATCCTCCTATGTAGTTGATCCAGAGGAAGGAAAAAAAAACCAAGAGGCAGGGGCCAATTAGCCCTTTTGGGGGAAAATTCCTTCCCCACTCCCTAATGGCAGTCAGACTAATCCCTGGATCAACCTCTAATAGTTCCTACCTGCCTGTATACCTGGATTAACAATTAACCTAAGATTTATATCCTGTAATATCCTTCCCCTCCAGAAAGACATCAAGTCCCCTTTTAAACTCCTCTATGGATTTTGCCATCACCATGTCCTCAGGCAGAGAGTTCCACAGTCTAACTGCTCTTACAGTAAAGAATCCTTTTCTATGTTGGCAATGAAACCTGCTTTCCTCTAGACGTAGCGGATGCCCTCTCGTTACTGTCGCAGTCCTGGGTATAAACATATCATGGGAGAGATCCCTGTATTGTCCCCTCATGTATTTATACATAGTTATTTGATCACCCCTTAGCCGTCTTTTTTCCAGGGTAAATAATCCCAATTTGGATAGCCTCTCTGGGCATTCCAGTCCCTTCATTCCATGTATTAGTTTAGTTGCCCTTCTTTGAACCCCCTCCAGCACTATAACATCTTTCCAGAGCACCGGTGACCAGAACTGTGTGCAGTATTCCATGTTAGGCCTGACAAGTGCTTTATATAGGGGGAGGATAATGTTTTTGTCCCTCGCCCATATACCTCTTTTAATGCACCCCGAGACTTTATTAGCTTTTGCAGCAGCTGACTGGCATTGGTTACTCCAGTTTAGTCTACAATCCACTAGTACCCCCAGGTCTTTTTCCATATCACTTTTCCCTAGCAGTAACCCATTAAGTGAATATTGGTGACATCCGTTTCTCCTGCCCATGTGCATAACCTTACATTTATCAATATTGAACTTCATTTGCCATTTTTCTGCCCAAGCCCCTAGGTAATCTAGGTCCGTTTGTAGCCGTACATTGTCCTCCGTTGCATTGATTATATTGTATAATTTTGTGTCATCTGCAAATATTGATATTTTACTGTGCAGTCCCTCTATCAGGTTGTTGATACATATATTGAACAGAATCGGGCCTAATACTAAACCCTGTGGAACCCCGCTAGCGACAGTGGCCCAATCAGAGTATGAACCATTTATTACCACCCTCTGCTTTCTATCTCTGAGCCAATTCTTTACCCAGATACACACATTTTCACCCAATCCGATCTGTATCATTTTATATATCTGCCTATTATGCGGCACGGTGTCAAATGCTTTAGAGAAGTCAAGATATACAAGATCAATAGACTCTCCCAGGTCCAGCCTAGAGCTTACTTCATCATAGAAGCTAATCAGATTGGTCTGACATGATCGACCCTTCATGAACCCATGCTGGTGAGGAGTTATTCCGTTGTTCTCCTTGAGGTGTGCTTCGATGGCATCTCTCAGAAACCCCTCGAATATTTTTCCAGTTACTGAAGTTACTGAGACTTACCTGCCTGTAGTTACCAGGCTCACTTTTGGACCCATTTTTGTAAATTAGAACCACGTTGGGAATCCAATGGTACAACCCCGATCTTGATAGTATCCAGAAATATTAGATATAGCGGCCTAGCTATCAAATCACTTAGTTCCCTTAGTACGCTTGGGTGTATTCCATCTGAGCCTGGCGATTTTCTTGATTTTAATCTTCTTTAACCTGTTCCGCACTTCCTCCTGCATTACGTATGAGATGTTTTGTGAGGGGTTCATTTTATTCCCCTGCGTATCATATGGCATTTCATTTTCGTTTGTTAATACTCTTGAAAAGAAACTATTTAATAGGTTTCCCTTCCCTCCGTCATCTTCAATGATTTCTCCTGCATTATTTGTTAAAGGGCCAGTGCTCTCAGTGCAAATCCTTTTGCTATTAATATAGTTGAAAAATAGTTTCGGGCTGTTTTTCCTCTCTTTGTCTCTGTCTTTCATTCCCCTCCTTAGCAATTTTGATCTTATCTTTGCATATTTTGTTTTTTTCCCTTGTTAGCGCAATTTTCGCTATTATAGATATACCGTGTGTTCCAAATTAGATAATATGTACAGGCCTGGAGAGCCTTTCAAAGACCACACGTATGACCATCATGTGTCCCCAAAAGAATCTGTCTTTATTAACGTGCGTAAAAGTTTTAAATGTTTCAACACAGGAAGTGAAGTAATTTAGGATACAGTTACATTATTTAGCATGCTGATTGGTCGTTCTCAGAGGGAGGTATTTGTGAGGTAGCTTGTGATGTCATCCATCTGGGAGGAACTTCGGTGAGCACGCTTAGTTCATTCTTGAATTTGGTCTCATGAGAAGAACATCCTGTTTCTCCTCTCTGCTTGTCCGAGACATACCTAGATAGGTTTTTCCCAGTTAGAACCGGTTTGACCAGTTTATGGACAATAAGCACTGCTCCTTAAATACTTGTGGAGGTGGGGGGGGGGGGGGGGCGATGTTCTCTTCCCCCAAAGGATTAGACCATAGACAAAATACAGTATATTCACATTTGATAACAGAAAATACATACAAAATGGTGAACCTATTGGAAATCTCCCACACCCTGTACCATTTTAGCGCTTTTTCGCTGCCTTCTTCCTTAAGTATTTTGAACGCTTTCTTTTCTTTTTATTTATTGCCCCTCTTACCGTCTTGTCGAGCCACAATGGTTTCCTTTTACTTGAAGTTCTTTAAATTTTAAAGGGAATGAACTGCTCACGTGAGGTGATTAAGATCCTTTTGAACTTTTCCCATTTATCCGCTGTACTGATATTTTTGAGGATGTTGTCCCAATTAATGTTACTGTTAGTAGTTCTGAGCTGATCAAATTTTGGTTTACTAAAGTTTAGTTTATTTGTCACTCTCTGAAAAGGCTTCTCATTGAAAGACAGCTGGAAGTTGATTATATCGTGGTCACAAAGTGCCCCTTGACCTGTACCCTCTTTATTCGGTCCAGTTTGTTAGTTAGTACGAAGTTCAGAATGGCCCTCCCTCTTGGTTCCTGCACAAGTTGGGTAAGGTAGTTAAATTTAATTGTTCTCAAGAACTTATCACCCATATAGCGATTTGCAGGTTTCATTTTCCAATATTATATCCGGATAATTAAAGTCTCCCATGATAATTACTTTGTTGCGGTTTGACGCCTCTTCCATCTGCCTTAATAGTAAGGTTTCAGTTTCTTCTGTTACTTTTGATGGCCTATAGAAAACCCCTATCAGGATTTTGTTATTTTTTCTCCCTGTATTTTTATCTACAGAGATTCCACGTGTTCATCTCCTGCACCTATATCTTCCTGTAGCCTTGGCAATAAGTACGATTTAACGTACAAACATACCCCTCCCCCTTTCTGGTTTCCATGGTCTCTTTTGAAGAGGCTGTAACCATGTAAATTCACTGCCCAATCGCACTTATCATCAAGCCATGTTTCCGTTTTTCCGACTATATCATAGTTTTCATCAGTCATTCTCGCTTCAAGCTCACCCACTTTACCGATCAGACTTCTTCCATTCGTGGTCATACAATTTATACAGTTTTTTGGTTCTTTAAATTCATTTTGTTACTAATGGTACTATTGGCTGATCTGTCAGTTCTAACTGTCCTAACCCCACCACCTGCTTGACCCCCATTTCCATTGCTTAGACCCAGGTCGCTAGCTACGCTGACTACCCCCCTATTTCTCTTTTTGCCCTCCCCCCCCCCCCCCAGTCCCTAGTTTAAACACTCCTCCAACCTTCTAGCCATCTTCTCACCCAGCACAGCTGAACCCTCCCTATTAGGATGCAGCCCGTCCCTACGGTAGAGCCTGTAGCTGACAGCAAAGTCAGCCCAGTTTTCTAGGAACGCAAATCCCTCCTTCTTACACCAACTCCAGAGCCACTTGTTTACCTCCCTAAGATCCTGCTGCCTTTCTAGTGTGGCCTTAGGTGCAGGTAGTATTTCCGAGAAAACTACCCTGGAGGTCCTCGCCCTAAGCTTGGACCCTAAGTCCATTTTTTGGGCCCTCCATTGACCTCTAATTTGTTCACCATGCACCATGACCGCTGGATCCTCACCAGCCCCTCCCAGTAATCTGTCAATCTGATAGCTTCCTATGCCATTCGAGGATGAAACAATGGACTCTGAGGGCTTTTGCCTTAGTACTCCAGATGGAGTTAGGACATAAGGCCTCATGTACACAGGCACGCATAGATTCCCAGTGCAGAATCCCGCAGTGGTTTCCAGCCATGCCCGCAGGCAAAGACATTTACTCACCTGTCCGGACGCGGCACAGGTCTCCTCTGTCACAGCCATATCTTTTTTTCTTCTTCACGGCGGGTACTTCCAGGCGCACCGTGTCCTTTTAAAAAAAATGTTAATAAAATCTCCTGCTTTCCCACGGATTTGCGGCACAGCCACAGTGTCATCAGCGGCTGTGTTGCAGGAAAACTGCAGAAAATTGAGCATTCTGCAGGTGTTTTCCCGTGCCGGAGAAAAATGACATCCACAGGTATTTCATTACCCGCGCAGATTTTTAAAATGCATTTGTACCTTGGACATGAGGCCTTAAAGTATTGCTGTGTATCATAAAAGCAGTTGCACACTTTGCTCTACTGGCTAACACTGTACCAAACCTCTTTTTTTCGTTTTACATAAATCATGAGACTTGCATACCAGTTACATCTACATAAGGCATCTATAATAAAAAGAAAAACATTCTTGCCATAAATGTTGATGCCATAACATTAAAATATGGTTATTCAGGGCTTTGTCTATTACCGAGCCATCCTTGGGTACGTCAACAATATCAGACTGGTGGGCGTCCATCTCTTAATGCACCATCACCAGGATTAGGTCATCAATGTCTAAAAGCCATTTTACATCTGCCAATGCAGCTTGTTCGACTTGCTTTTTACGCAAGTAAATTCAAACTCTTTGGAGGATGAATAGAGATGAGCGAATATACTCATTTCGAGTAATTACTCAATCGAGTACCGCGATTTTCGAGTACTTACGTACTCGGGTGAAAAGATTCGGGAGGCGCTGGGGGGCGGGGGGAGGCGTGGCGGAGCGGGGGGTAGCAGCGGGGAACAGGGGGGAGCCCTCTCTCTCTCCCTCTCCCCCCCCACTCACCCATGGCGCCCCCCCCCCCCCCCCGAATCTTTTCACCCGAGTACGGAAGTACTCGAAAATCGCGGCGCTCGGGTGAAAAAGGGGCGTGGCCGAGTAGGTTCGCTCATCTCTAAGGATGAACTATCTATCCATATATATAGAGACAAAAGCCCTCACTCACTGACTGACTCGCCAAAAGTTCTCCAACTTCCCGATGTCGCAGAAACATGAATTTTGGCACAAGCATAGATTATCTCCAAAATAGGAAAAGTAATTGGGTCCCAACTCGATTATTCAATTCTAGTGCAAGAGAATTAGCGTCGAAATTTAACGTACATAATCTAAATCTCTCACTTCCCAATGTCATAGAAACTTAAAATTTGGCACGGGCATTGAATATGTCATAAATAGGAAAAGTTAATAGGTCCCAACTTGATTATTCAATTCTATGCGCAAAAGAATTAGCGTCCAAATTTTACGTACGGAATGTAATTTTCTCACTTTCCGGTGTCATAGAAACGTGAAATTTGGCACGAGCATTGATTATGTCATAAATAGGAAAAGCTAATGGGTCCCAACTCGATTATTCAATTCTATGCGCAAAAGAATTAGCGTCCAAATTTTATGTGCGGAATGTATTTTTCTCACTTACCGGTGTCATAGAAACGTGAAAATTGGCAGGAGCATTGATTATGTCATAAATAGGAAAAAGCTAATGGGTCCCAACTTGATTATTCAATTCTACGCGCAAAAGAATTAGCGTCCAAATTTTACGTACGGAATGTAATTTTCTCACTTTCTGGTGTCATAGAAACGGGAAATTTGGCACGAGCATTGATTATGTCATAAATAGGAAAAGCTAATGGGTCCCAACTAGAGATGAGCGAATATACTAGTTTCGAGTGATTACTCGATCGAGCACCGCGATTTTCGAGTGCTTACGTACTCGGGTGAAAAGATTCGGGGGCGCCGGGGGGTGAGGGGAGGCGTGGCGGAGCGGGGGGTAGCAGCGGGGAACAGGGGGGAGCCCTCTCCCTCTCCCCCCCACTCCCCGCTGCAACCCCCCACTCACCCACGGCACCCCCCGAATCTTTTCACCCGAGTACGGAAGTACTCGAAAATTGCGGCGCTCGGGCGAAAAAGGGGCATGGCCGAGTAGTTTCGCTCATTTCTAGTCCCAACTCGATTATTCAATTCTATGCGCAAAAGAATTAGCATCCAAATTTTACGTACGAAATGTAATTTTCTCACTTTCCGGTGTCATAGAAACGTGAAATTTGGCACGAGCATTGATTATGTCATAAATAGGAAAAGCTAATGGGTCCCAACTCGATTATTCAATTCTATGCGCAAAAGAATTAGCGTCCAAATTTTACGTACGGAATGTAATTTTCTCAATTTCTGGTGTCATAGAAATGTGAAATTTGGCAGGAGCATTGATTATGTCATAAATAGGAAAAGCTAATGGGTCCCAACTCGATTATTCAATTCTATGCGCAAAAGAATTAGCATCCAAATTTTACGTACGAAATGTAATTTTCTCACTTTCCGGTGTCATAGAAACGTGAAATTTGGCACGAGCATTGATTATGTCATAAATAGGAAAAGCTAATGGGTCCCAACTCGATTATTCAATTCTAAGCGCAAAAGAATTAGCGTCCAAATTTTACGTGCGGAATGTAATTTTCTCAATTTCTGGTGTCATAGAAACGTGAAATTTGGCAGGAGCATTGATTATGTCATAAATAGGAAAAGCTAATGGGTCCCAACTCGATTATTCAATTCTATGCGCAAAAGAATTAGCGTCCAAATTTTACGTACGGAATGTAATTTTCTCACTTTCCGGTGTCATAGAAACGTGAAATTTGGAACGCCCATTGATTGTCATAAATAGGAAAAGTTAATGGGTCCCACCTCGATTTGTTCAATTCTAAGTGCAAAGGAATTAGCGTCCAAATTTTACGTATGGAATCTAATTCTCTCACTTACTGATGTCTTTTTATATAAAGGAAACGTCGCATGGTTACCTCCCCGTGGTGTTTCCTGGGTAACGCAGAGAACTATGCAAAATGGTGAACATATGTTTTTCCGGTATCTCTAAAGTAACCACGACTTCATAAGATTTTCAGTGTGAACACCAGATAAACACAAGTATCAAATTAACTCGGGCGAAGCTAGTATATATATAAAGATGAAAGCCCTCACTCGCCACTAATTCTCCAACTTCCTGATGTCGTAGAAACATGAAATTTGACACAAGAATAGATTATGTCCAAAATAGAAAAAGCTAATGGGTCACAACTCGATTATTCAATTGTAAGCGCAAAAGAATTAGCGTCCAAATTTGACGTACGGAATGTAATTCTCTCACTTCCCAATGTCATAGAAACATGAAATTTGGCACAAGCATTGATTATGTCATAAATAGGAAAAGTTAATGGGTCCCAACTCGATTATTCAATTCTAAGTGCAAAAGAATTAGCGTCCAAATTTTATGTACGGAATCTAATTCACTTCCCGGGGTCATAGAAACTTGAAACTTGGCACGAGTATTAATTATGTCATAAATAGGAAAATTTAATGGTTCCCAACTCGATTATTCAATTCTAAGCGCAAAAGAATTAGGGTCCAAATTTTGCGTACGTAATCTAATTCTCTCACTTGAAATTTGGTCACGAGTATTGATTATGTCATAAATAGGAAAAGTTAATGGGTCCCAACTCGATTATTCAATTCTAAGCGCAAAAGAATTAGCGTCCAAATTTTACGTACGTAATCTAATTCTCTCACTTGAAATTTGGCAAGAGCATTGATTGTCATAAATTGGAAAAGTTAATGGGTCCCAGCTCGATTATTCAATTCTAGCGCAAAAGAATTAGCGTCCATGTTTAACGCACATAATCTAATTCTCTCACTTGAAATTTGGCACGAGCATTGATTATTATGTAATAATTAGGAAAATTTAATGGGTCCCAACTCGATTATTCAATTCTAGCGCAAAAGAATTAGTGTCCAAATTTACGTATGTAATCTAATTCTCTTACTTGAAATTTGGCACGAGCATTGATTATTATGTCCTAAATAGGAAAATTTAATGTGTGTAACTTGATTATTCAATTCTAGCGCAAAAGAATTTGCGTCAAAATTTTACGTATGTAATGTAATTTTCTTACTTCCCAATGTCAAAGAAATTTGAAATTTGGCACGAGCATTGATTATGTCATAAATAGGAAAAGTTAATGGGTCCCAATTCGATTATTCAATTCTAAGCGCAAAAGAATTAGCGTCCAAATTTTATATACGGAATCTAATTCTCTCCCTTCCTGATGTCATTTTGTATGATGGAAATGTCACATGGTTACCTCCACATGGTGTTTCTTGGGTAACGCAAAGAACCATGCAAAATGGTGAACATAGTTATTTCTCGATATCTCTAAAGTAACCATGACTTCATAAGATTTTTTGTGTGAACACCAGATAAACACCAGTACCAAATTAACTCGGGTGAAGCCGGGTATATCCGCTAGTATATGTTACGGCACTCTGACCCCCGAGCGCCAGATGGGGTGCCCTGAACTTACCGCCCCCCACTGTCCCTGCCTACTTGCCTCGGCCCTGGCTAACCCCAGGCGAACAACTGGACAGCGGTACCTACCCTGGCTAGGGACCTGGTGACTGAAAGGAAGAATCTAACTAGCGGGGGACAGAGTGCCGACAGAAAAGGCAGATGGAGTAACGAAACAGAAAATACAAGCACAAGGCAAAACTGGAAGAGGCTGACAAGCAAACTAGAAGCTGACTGAGACAGGCTGCAGACAGGACTTACTAGGAGCTGACAGAACCAATAACTGGCAGTGAGCTCAGATCACTGCTAGTCTTTTAACTACAAGACTCCTCCCACTGCTGCATAAGAAGGATGGAGGAGTGCGGGCGGAAACGCCCACGCCGCCCCACGCCGCCGGGAGAGCCCCGACCCCAGAGTGCCAGGATGCCGGAGCCGACGCCGGAGCGACGCGCGCCGACCGCGGGACCCCGCGCCGCCCTGCATGGTAACAGTATATATGTAAGGATGAAAGCCCTCACTCACTCAATGACTGACTCGCCACTAATTCTCCAACTTCCGTAGAAACATAATATTTGGCACAAGAATAGATATATCAGCTAGTGTTACATATGATTGTTTATCTACTATTCTATTTCATCGCTGTTGGCAGAACATCCCTCATTCACATGAGAAGATATGCTGCCAAATACTGTGGATTTTTCTAGTTGCACAAAAAAATGTGATCAGCTGATAAAAATAAAGGTTTGCTTGTTCTTTCCCGGATTTCTGCCCTGTTGACACAGGGCAATGATCAGGTGTGTGGGCAGTCTAATGAACCCTTGTTTGTAATCATTGATTTAGGTAAACTAGCCTTAAGTCTTAGATAAACCCTCTAAAGGAGTACTTCTAGCACACCAAGTTATCCTTTCTAATTGGTGAGAGTCCGTCCGCTAGAAACCCCACCAATCATGAAATTGTAGCCACGCACTTTGAGACGCATTAGGGCTGCATTCTTGGGATTATTGGGGTTCTTGGCAGTTGGAGTTCACCAATTAGCAAGTTATCCCCGATCCTGTGAATGGAAATAGCCCTTTAACCCTTTCCAATCCAATTTGTATCCTGGTTTTACTAAGGGGCTTACTCTTTTTCTCCCGTTATACAATGGCGCTATATGCTGGCTAAAGCCAGTACTGCATGAGGTGACACGTTGGATAGGCTCCGACAGCAGAGAGGCTGGCAATATACAGTAAGAGAACCCCGACGGATGTCTTCCAACATCGGAGCTGTACAGCTTTAAATCATAATGTCTTCAGAGATCACACAGTGGATTGGAAAGGGTTAAGAGCATGTTTTATGCATGTATGAATTAGATCCACAAGACTAATTTGTTACATACCAATAACACTTTGTTTACTAAATCACCTTGTCCTTTTTTCATTTCCCAGTCTGGAGCAATCATGACGGTCCTTGGCCTGGTGTGCACGAAGATGCCTGAAGTCAAACTTGCCATCATTTTCTTACCAATGTTTACATTTACTGCAGGAAATGTATGTATGAAAAAATCTACTCCACATGTTAATCAGCGGTACATATTCTGCTGCCTTATTGCGTCTTTAAAGGACGCAACACATAGTGGGAAAGTGATTAAAAACAGTGGTCTTAATATTATTTTCCCTGGCGCACATGCCTCTTCATATATCTGGCACATCTCAGCTCTCTGTACACCTACACAGATATGTACCCTGGGCTTGATCTATAATTTATTCCAGTTTCTGTCGCAGATTATACATAAATGTGTCAGTTCGGGCAGCCATGACCCCTCCTGATAAGCAATGCTCTCTCTTTAGGAAAGTGGTGGCCAGCGGCGCAAAATACCAAAGTCACAAAAGTTTTGCACAAATAAGCCTAGTGTAAGATTTAGCAACTTTTTTATGACAAAGTGATGTAAAATGTTTCATACTGTAAATTTCACATGTTGGTTCACATGTTGGTTCACATGCGGCAGATATATTTTGGAACTGTCTGTTACATAAGCCTGAATTTATAGAAAACTTCGGACAGGAATCTTATTCCACGAGAAAGTCTTTACCAAAAAAAGAAGCTTTTAAAATTATAAAGATTTGTAGAAAAATGTTCATTTCATCTCCCAAAATGCACCATAAAAAGTGACTGGAAGGCACGTATGCAGTTCAATAAGCACCTATATGGAACATTCTATATGCTTCCCAAACTACGCAAAGATGGCAACCCAGCCACTGCACAACTAAAGAAAGACCAACTTACCTTTGGCTGATCATTTTTCTAGTTACAGACACAACATAGAACATATGAAAGTTAGTATATTAAAAGGCAACTTCAAATCTGAACGCCATACAAGAATTGGGGAGTACAAGTTTATAACCATCTTTGACACTCTCAAGACCGGAATGAATGTTGGAAGAGGCTTCATTCACCAGTGAAGAATCTGGTAAATCTATAGCACAGATACTACCTGGTGACCCCCTAAGAGCAATTTAGAGACCATAAACCTTTCACATCCTGATCAGTGGACTAATTCGGTACTTACTCCTCTGCTCATCTTGTTCTGGTATTGTTTTAAGTGCAAATTAATCCACAACAACCAGAGTTTTCAGCCTCCTGGGCCTTTAAAACTCAGCCTGCTGGCTCTTTAGCTGCACACACAGGACTTTACTTTTGATGGACATTTACCGGTATAAAAATTCACCGACCGCATCCAAACACCATATGTGGCGAGTTGGGGTTACATCCTGCTTACTTTCCCCTGCCCAGGGGTGGCAGCACTGCAATGATGTCCAGAAACACAAGGTAAAGTCCAAATGCTCGTTCCTCCAGGATTTATTTTAACATAGCAACGTATTCGATATACATACAGTCCAGGATGTCATATACAACTTCACACTGTTGTCTGTCACAATGCGCACAGCAACACGCACTGCTTCCTTCAGCGGACCTTCCAGGAAGGTGACTTCGCCTCAACAGGCGATCAGCGAGGGGCCGACTACTCCTTGTCCGCTCTGTGCTTCGGGGTCCCTCACAGACCAGCACTAGGTCTACATAGACCACGGGCCTAAATAGACCTAAGCTCGACAGGCTTCTGAGTTTGTGAAGGAGTGGAAATTTAAACTGCGTAGCCGCACCCTTGCAGGTGCAGGTTAACAATCAAAAACAGTGACTGTGCTCAGAGGCCCTCTACAGGCCACTCTTGCTACTGCACTGTCACAATATATTTATATAACTTCTGACCTATTCCATTAAGCCAGAGGAAAAACCCTAAGTAGGTTCTAAAGCTGCAGTAACATCAAGTCTTTTTTATTAAATACTAGCTTACCCGTCGCGCGTTGCTACGCAGACATACATACATACATTTGTTTTTATATATCTAGATAACAGCCAATCGCAGTGCAGCTTATATGTTACCTCAGCTTTATAATATATAACACCCAATCACAGCGCAGCTTTCATGTTACCTCAGCAGAAAGAGAAATAACAACCAATCACAGCGCAACTTTTATTCTGCCTCAGCAATATAAAAAATAGCAACCAATCACAGCGCAGCATTCATTTTACCTCAGCGGTATAATATATAGCAACCAATCACAGCACAGCTTTCATGTTACCTCAGTAGTGTAAGAAGTAGCAACCAATCACAGCACAGATTTCATGTAACCTGAGTAGTATAAAAAGTATCAACCAATCACAGCACAGCTTTCATGTTGCCTCAGCAGAATAATATATAGCAACCAATCACAGCACAGCTTTCATTTTACCTCAGCAGTATAAGAAATTGTAACCAATCACAGCACAGCTTTCATTTTACCTCAGCATTCTCAATATCCAGCAATTGTCTTGCGAAACGTTCGGCGGATGCATCATTTTGTAGTTGAACACGTATCCCGTTGCTCGTAATGCCTTTTGCTTTTGTGCTTGAGATGGAAATCAAACGATCTTTGTCTGGGGGGCATAACTGTCGACGATGCTCGTACGCGCGGCACCTATCGTAGGATAGATGTACTATGCCAGTAATCTTCCCAGAAGTGTACTCAACAACTTCCCAAAGTTTCATGGCGATTAGATGAATGGTGTAGTAGCGCAGAAAGGACAGACAGACAGACATACATTCCTTTTTATATATATAGATGACATCAGGAAGTGAGAGAATTAGATTCCGTACGTAAAATTTGGACGCTAATTCTTTGGCGCTTAGAATTGAATAATCGAGTTGGGACCTATGAACTTTTCCTATTTCTGACATAATCAATGCTCGTGCCAAATTTCAGGTTTCTATGACATTGGGAAGTGAGAAAATTAGATTCCGTACGTAAAATTTGGATGTTCATTCTTTTGCGCTTAGAATTGAATAATCGAGTTGGGACCCATTAACTTTTCCTATTTATGACGTAATCAATGCTTGTGCCAAATTTCATGTTTCTACGACATTGGGAAGTGAGAGAATTAGTGGCGATGGAAATCAAACGATCTATTGCACGCCATTTATCATAGCATAAATGTACTATGCCTATAATCTTCCCAGGCGTGTACTCAACAACTTCCCAAAGTTTCATGGCGATCGGATGAATGGTGTAGTAGCGCATAAAGGACAAACAGACAGACAGACAGACATTCAATTTTATATATATAGATTAAAAGGTCTCTGATCTACAAGATTACTTAGTTTCTCTTGCTGGGAACAGTCACACTATGCAGTTCTATGGCATCCCATCCTGCGTTAAGTGGGAAAGTTCACATGATGACTGTCTATATGTGTCATTGGACCTACCCATTTATGGGAGGCCTATGATGGATTTCATATAGCAATATTTGTTCTCCATAGACTATTATGTTTGGGTTTTTTTTTTTTTACAATACCCTGAGGGATATCACCAGTGATCTCATAATGTCATCACTTGGGGTTATGGCTCATAGAGAGAGCTCGTACTCCTAGAACCTCAGTATAAATCCCATCTTGTACCGCCTTAGGGTGAAGTCACTCGAACGTATATCGGCTCGGTTTTTACGCCGAGCCAATATACGTTGTCCTCGTGTGCATTGCGGGGAGGATGGAAGAGCCAGGAGCAGGAACTGAGCTCCCGGCCCCCTCTCCGCCTCTCTGCACTATTTGTAATGGGAAGAGGCGGGGCGGGGGCGGGGCTAAGGTCCGAGAATTAGCCCCACCCTTGTCCCACCTCTCCCCATTGCAAATAGTGCAGAGGGGCGGAGAGGAGGCAGAGAGGGGGGCGGGAGCTCAGTTCCTGCTCCTGGCTCTTCCATCCCCCCCCCCCCCCCTGCACACGAGGCCAACGTATATCGGCTCGGCGTGAAAACCGAGCCGATATACGTTCGTGTGACTTCACCCTCAAAGATAAAACCAGCATATGGAAAATGCTTACTCTCATCTGTTGTAGAAAGGATAAATGTAATTAAAATGAGAATTCCTCTGAAAATGTTTGTATGTCTTTTTGTATATTGATATGTGTATATCCCTCAGGTAAACTGCCTATTTTCATCATTTGTGGAAGCGGTAGGCTGAAATTCAAATTATAAACTCTTCAAAAACCTAAACAGCTATCGCAAACTGCCCTTCCTGATTTCAAGTTTTATTTTGTTACTGGACAACTTGAATATCTTAGACATTAGTTCACGGATGAATTTTTGTCCAACTCAGCGCATCATTTATTACATTTTTCTCACACACTTTATAGACTTTAGTGAAGTACTCTCAAGGTGGGGGTAGAGTTCTTCTGCCCCTTCACAAACTCGCTAAACAGATATATAAAAAAAAGTGTAAGAAAATTTTCAGATGTGATAGTCGTCCTATGGCATAATTGGACCCTAAATTCTATATCAGTCACCCAGTGCAAGTTTCTAGTCATTACAGGGTGTTAAAACAATGGTTTATGTTTATACGACAAGTATATTATGAACTATTTATTTCTTGTCCATATCATTGTGGGTCACAGCTTAAGATCTTGAGTATAGCTACTACCTCATACAGCTAACCCACGCTTAAAAAAAAAAATACAAAAAAAACCAAAACGCTGTGTCAAATCTAAATAAGATGTTTGAGCAAAATAGATATACCGTAAGCCAAAATTTGTGATTTTAATTTAATTTATTTTCTTTGTTAGTCTAGGAGCAAATGCCTTGGTAGATTGCTCCAATAACTTTCCTTGGACATACAACTTTTCCATTGAGAGACGGTCCTGACTGGGGAAGCTCTACGAGCTTCATATGACATAATAGGTGTATATAAACAGGGATTGTTCGTTGAGCTCTCAAACCTAAGTTTAGTGGCCCTAGGAGTTTTATTGAATTCTTTATTTGATTAAATATCCAAGTTTAGGAATAAATTCAATAATGTCTGTTAGTCAATTCCATCACTATTTGCAGAATTGTCCTTTGTGGCCAAAGGCGTTGAGAAGTTATAGTGTGCTGGGCAATTTTCCACTACTCTAATCGGTGGACACAGTAACCCCTATTGCTGATGTCCCCACATGTAGCTGATTCTTTGCTTCAGTTGCTTGAGATTCATAGCTTTGGTTCTACCAATACAGCTGGTCAAAGACGACCAACTGAGAAAGGCTAGAAAGGATGGAAGAAAAACACATTATGTATAAGGCAGGGATGCAAACAGTGCCAGGTTTCCCTTGTGGTTGGTGCCCATATCTGGCTGTGCTTGTTTGTGAAGTATTTGCAAGGATTTCTGTAAACCCCATATAGGAAAACGAAACGGTCACAGAAATTTTGGCAACAAATCTGTTGCATGTGAGAATATCTTACGGTTGCTAGCATAAAATCGATCCAGTGAAGACACATTTTGCAGTGAATGACCAATCTGCCTAGTCATGATCAGTTCTATCCCCTATTTCCATATCTGAAAAGAAAAATTTCTCAGAGCTCTGGGGAATTATATGATTATGGGTAAGCAGTGTTTAGGTAGATATTATAACACTTCACGGAGGTGCCTATGCGTAGGCACCTCCAGTCCCGGCAGGTGTATAGAAACAGATCCACAGCGGTGCAGGCTCCACTCTTTAATATTGTAACAAATGACGCGGTTCGGCCTTAGACAATGGCAGGCCAGTGTACTTGAAAAAGGCCTGCCATTGTCTATGGCCGAAACGCGTCATATAGTACAATATTAAAGAGTGGAGCCTGCACCGCTGTGGATCTGTTTCTATACAACTGTGGGCAAAAGCCCCGTTCAGACGTGCAGCCGATCGGGACTGTTTTCCCCTTAAATGCCGCTGTCAAATCTGATGTCAAAACGATGTTCGGGGGTCCCGTACGCCTCCCCCCCGCAGTGAGATCGGGAGAGCCGTGCAGGTGTCATGGCTGCCAGGAGCCTTCTGAAAGGCCCCAGGGCTGCCTTGAGAGACTGCCTATCACGCCACGTGGGGTAGCTTGATAAGCTGCCTGTCAGAATGCAGTATGATGTAATGCTATAGCATTACGTCATACTACAGGAGCGATCAAAGCATCGCATATTGTAATTAAAAAATCTAAATAATTAAATAAAAATACATATTTGGTATCGCCACATCCGTAAAAGTCCGATCTATCAAAGTAGCGCATTATATCCTACTCTCGGTGAACGTCGTCTAAAAAAAATATAAGGAACGCCAGAAATGCACTTTTTCAGTCACCCTGTCTCCCAGAAAAAATGCAATAAAAAGCGATCAAAAAGTCGTAGGTATTCCAAACTCTCATCTTTTCTACGTCTACGGAAAAATAGTTATTGCGCGCACAAGATGACCACAGAAAATAATTGAAAGAAAATTGTTTTTGGGAAAAAAAAGTAGTATAGTAAAAAAAAAAAAACGATACAAGTTAGGTATCGTAGCAATCATACTGACCCATGGAATTAAGTTATCATTTCACTTTTGTTGCAGTTTGTGCGCCGTAGAAACAAGACGCACTGAAAGATGGCAGAAGGTCTTTTTTTTTTTTTCATTTTACTCCACTTAGAATGCTTTAAATAGCACCATTAAAAACTACAACTCGCCCCGCGAAAAACAAGTCCTCATACAGCGATGTTGATGGATAAGTAAAGGAGTTATGATTTTTTTAAGGGGGGGGATGAAAAAACGAAAATGGGGGAAAAAACGGCGGCGTCATGAAGGGGTTAATTTTGTAAAAAAAAACAACCTTGTGCCATATTTACAATAAAAAAATCTAAATAATAAAACAAGATACATATTTGGTATCACTGCTTCTGTAAAATTCTGATCTATCAAAGTAACACATTGCAAAGTGAACGTCAAAAAAACGCCAGAAATGCGTTCTTCTGGTCACCCAGTTGCCAAGAAAAAAAATCTAATAAAAAGCGATCAAAAAGTCCTATGTCTTCTAGAATGCTACTAACGAAAACTACAGAACATTCCGCACAAAATGATCCCTCACACAACTATATTGGTGGGAAAATAAAAAAGTTATTGTGTGCAGAAGATTAATTATTAGAGATGAGCGAACACGTTCGGCTCCGCCCCTTTTTCGCCCGAACACCGAACTTTGCGAACACTTCAGTGTTCGGGCGAAAAAGTTCGGGGGCCGCCGTGGCAGCGCGGGGGGGTGCGGCGGGGAGTGGGGGGGAGAGGGAGAGAGAGAGGGCTCCCCCCTGTTCCCCGCTACTGCCGCCCGCGCCGCCGCGCATCTCCCCGCCCCCCCGGCGGCACCCAGACACTTGCGCGCGAACACTGCAGTGTTCGGCAAAGCCGGTGTCCGGGTGCGGATGTGTCCGTAACGGACACGTTCGCTCATCCCTATTAATTATCTTTAAAAAAATATATAAGTAGTACAGCAAAAAAAAAAACTATACAAGTTTGGTATTGTAGTAATCCTACTGACCCATACAATAAAGTTATCGTGTCATTTTTGTTGCTTTTTATGCGCCGCAGAAACAAGATGCACTGAAAGATGGCAGAATGTTGTTTCTTTTCCATTTCTCTCCACTTAGAATTTTGTAAAAATTTTTCAGTACATTATATGATAGATTAAATTGTACCAATGAAAAATACAACTCTTCCCGCAAAAAACAAACTCTCATACAGCTACGTCGATGGATAAATAAAGGAGTTACGATTTTTTAAAAGGGGGGAGGAAAAAACGAAAATGGGGAAAAAAGCAAAAACGTGTGGTCACTAAGGGGTTAATATGTATTCAAATTTTAATCTGGCCTTTATCTGACAGTGGCATTTAACGCCCAAATGTCACTGCGAAAGATTACGGTGACCCGTCCGGTTCTTATGGCAGCTGGGTTCCTTCTAAAGCCCCCATGTCAGAATACAGTAGAATGCAAGATTCATACATTATACTGCATGAGCGGCAAACGATTGCAAAAGTCCCCTGTAGGGGCTTAGAAAAAAAATGTAAAAATAAAAGATAATTTTTTTTTATAATCAATGTTTATTAAGATTTTCGATTATTCAACAAGTACAGACATGAAAAGAGAGAGGATTGGTTACATTGTCTGAAACAATACCGATCAAAATCTTACTGTGTATCATTAAAATAAAATAATTAAGTGCGTCAACAGAAAACAATGCAACCGTATGACTGTATAGGACCAAGGTAGGCCCGGTCAAGGAGGCAGGGCTCCCCAACAGGACTGGCCCGTGGCCCCAGTATGTTTAAACCGGGGAAAAACAGATCAAACGGGGGAAAAGGAGGACATCACATGGGAAACGGGAGGAGAGTAGGGGGGGGGGGAAATGGGGGGGTAAGGGGTAATCCTCACCGGAATTTCCCTCGGGGGGATAAATTACTTTAGCTTAAGCTAACCCTGTGTCCCTGTTCTCGGAGAGGGGTGAGGCGTAAAAGGGAGATAATGCACCACATCTCAGGGATGGTCCCCGACTCTGTCCGCCGTTCCCGGGAGGAAGTCAGGGAGCCGGTAACACCTCAATCAAACACAGGTTGTCATGAGGGGGAGTCTGCGTCTAAACCGACCTCATCTCTGATGGACCGCCATGGGCTCCACACACGTAGAAAGCCGTCGTGAGTGTCCTGAGACCAGCTATACAACTCTTCGAGATTCGAGAGGAGATCTACCTTGTCTCTCCACATCAGCAGGGAGGGGGGGTCCTTTCGGCGCTATAAGAGAGTGATGAGCGATTTAGCTGCGTCAAGTAAGTACGCTATCAGTTTTTGTTTCAGAGGGTGGAAAGTGGCAGAGGGCTTCCACAGGAGAACCACCTCAGGGGAAAGGACCAGGCCAGGGGAAAGTTTCTCCAGTACACACCCAACGTCTCTCCAAAAGGGGGTCAATTGTGGACATTCCCACCAAATGTGTAGGTATGAGCCGGGTGCGGTACCACATCTCCAGCAAGTGTCCTGCGAGGCCAATTTATGGTCGTAGAGCCACTGGGGGGGTCCTGTACCATCTCACCAAAAGTTTAAAGTGTGACTCCTGGGAGACGACACACGGAGAGAGACCGAAGGCCGTCTTAAGTATAAGTTTAGTATCGCTCTGAGAGAGGGATATCCGGAAATTCCCTGTCCCAAGAGGTAATAAAAGCGGGCCTGAAGTTCGCTGCAGGGGTTATATAATGCTTACAGATATAGGTCAACTTCCTCCTGACTGGGCTGCTCCCTGCAAGTGTCGCCTCGAAGTCAGTCAATGGCCTCGGTGACTTGTGTAAAGCTAGAAAGTCTTTGAGGACTTTAGTTATATGGGCAGTCACTAAGAAGGGGAGTGAGTGGTTGGGGAGGAGCACCGCCAGTATGTCTGAGGGAGGTCTGTGGGACAGGGGGTAGACTTCGGAGATGTTTTTATCTGAGAAAATTTGCCAGGTGCCCGCTGAACAGGAGTCCAGGCGTAGGTCTAGTACTTTATGCAGTGCGCATATTGGAGTGAGGGGGGAAGGGCCAGGGGCCAGAGATCCCCTTAATTCGCTCCAAGTCTCTAGTGGGCCTCTGAGAAGAGGGTTCATCCTTTTTCTTTTCCGTGTTATCTGATTAGGGAACCATAGGTCTTGTAGGAAGGTGGGACCATATGACCCCCTTGCAAGTGCCTGGACTAGTAGGTCTTTAGTTGGTTTAACCAGCTCCATCCAGTATATTAACTGGGCGGAGCGGTAATATTCTCTAAGGCATGGCATGTCCACTCCTCCTTCGTTCCGGCCCCTGACCAAGAGGCAGTGAGCCAGTCTCGGGTTCTTCTCCCTCCATATGTATTTAGAGAAGGCCAGTCTTAGGGATTTGAAGAAGGGGGGGCGGGATAAAAATAGGGAGGAGTCGAATTTTGTAGAGGATAATTGGGAGAACGTATGATTTTAATATGTTCTTTCTACCCAACCATGAAATAAATGGTAGGTCATAGGATCTCAAAAGATTTTTTTATCTGCGTTAGGAGTGGGAGAAAGTTTGCTGAGTAGAGATCCTCGGCTTTTTTTGTAAGTTTTATGCCCAGGAAGTCTATATCCGACATGGACCAAGTGAAAGGAGAGCTAATCTTCAGGGCATTACATCGGGCGGGGGGTATCGAGACATTAAGAACAGTAGACTTAGAATAATTTATCTTGAAGTTGGAGAGAACTCCGAATTCCTCTAGGAGGCTGGTAAGTCGTGGTATTCCTCTCTCAGGGTCTGTAACCAAAAAGACTATGTCATCGGCATAGGCCGCTGTTGAGATGACTGCTTGTTCAATCCTTAGTCCCTGGATGATGGGATCTGTCCTAATTTTCTGTAGGAATGGTTCAAGGGCCAGGATGAATAGGGTAGGGGAGAGAGGGCAACTCTGCCGGGTGCCGTTGCTTATGTTGAAATGGGGGGATAGGATATTATTTATTTTGAGCCTGGCATAGGGGGCCGAATATAGGGAAAAGATTACGGTTATGAAGGTGGGAGGAAAATTGAAATGAGAAAGAACCCGATTCATATAAAACCAATTTACCCGGTCAAAGGCTTTTTCGGCGTCTGAGCCTACTAATGCCAGGGGAATGTTTTGTGTTTGGGCATATCTCACCGCATGAAGCAGCCTCATGCAATCTTTGCCCTCTCTTCCTTCGACGAAACCGGTCTGCTCAAGGTTGACTAGGTCGGGAATGTATGTTTCTAATCTCTTGGCCAGGAGTTTCGCCCATAACTTCATATCGAAGTTGACTAAGGATATGGGCCTATAGCTCCCACATGCTTCAGGGTCCTTGTTATCTTTATGTATCAATGTTATATGAGCCTCTTGGGCTTGTTTAGGGAGGGCTGCCCCTTGCAGTAAAGAGTTGAATAGTTCCATTAGTTGAGGAATTAAGATGGGTTTGAGGGATTTATAGTAGATTAATGGGAAGCCATCAGGGCCTGGGCTTTTATTTGGTGGGGAGGAGGCCAAGAGATCCTCAACTTCCTGAGCCGTAACCGGTCTCGTCAAAATAGAAGCTGCTCCATCTTCTAACTTAGGGAGGTCTAGAGTCTCCATAAAGAAATCTATCAGGGTGAGGGCATTATTTTTCTCTTCTGGGGTAAGGGGTTTGTGGATATTATAAAGACGGGAATAGAAGGCTTGGATTTCAGCTGCGATATCTGTAGAAGACGTAACCGAAAGGCCTCAGTTGGTTTTAATGGCACTAATGTGGTTTCTCGTACGGGCTTTTTTGATTAAGGCAGAGGTGAGCTTACTGCCCCTCTTACCTTGAACGTAGGCTGCATATTTGAGGTAGAGGTGCTTTTTATTATATCTGGCATCAAAGATTAGTTTTAACTGTCTTCTGAGTGCAATTAGTTTATTGAGTGCAGATTTACTCTGGGAATACTTTGCCGCCTGTTCTAATTTCGCGATTTGTTGTAGTTTCTCGCCTATAACTTTTTGCTGTTTTTTCTTTATTCTGGAGCCCAGGGCGATTAGGAGCCCCCACGAGAAGGCCTTATGAACCTCCCAGACAAGGGGCATGGGAATGTCCTGGGTTTTATTAAGCTGAAAGTATTCCTCAATGGTGGATTTTAGTTGCAGTCTATCTTCCTCGGCATCTAGAAGAGAGGGGTTTAGTTGCCATCTCCACTCTCTTGGGGTAGGGGAAGGGAGGCGCACGTTGATGTGGAGAGGGGCATGGTCCGAGATCAGGATGGGGTCAATAGTGGCTGTCTTTACAGACTCTAACAGGGTGGAGGATATCAGAATGTAATCGAGGCGTTGGAAGGAGGAGTGGACATGCGAGAAGAAGGTGTAGTCTTTAACAGATGGGTTCATATGCCGCCAGGCATCTGTGAGACCCATCTGTGTCAGACTGCGGTTCAGTCTCCTCAATTTTGCTTGCGAGATGTGTGATTTTCCTGTAGAGGAATCTAGGGGGGGATAGAGGGTTAGGTTTAAGTCCCCTCCTTAGAAAATCGGGCCCGTGGCAAATTGTTTTAGGGTCTCCAACTGTCTAATTAGCCAGGGCACCTGTCCGGTGTAAGGTGTGTATAAGTTTGCGAGGGTCAGCTTACAGTTGTGGATAGAGCCTCTTTAGAATAAGACTCTTCCTTCCTCATCAGAGTATTGGGCCTCACAGGAGAAGATGATGGATCTATGGAATAGTATTGAGACTCCCTTCGAGGCAGACGCCGGGTGCGAGCTATGGAATCCCTGGGGAAATTGTTTTCCTGGTAGGGTGAGACATCTGTTTCCCCTGAAGTGGGTCTTCTGCAGGAAAGCGATTTTAGTGCCATACCTTTTTAGTAGAAGTGAGATGTGGTGCCTCTTGGAGGGGGAATTCAGGCCTTTTACGTTGAACGTGGATATTCGTAGAGGTTCGTCCTTGTTGCCTAGATCCAACCCGAGAGATCTCTATATAGGTGTGGAGAGAAGGAATAGCGTTAAGCGTAGTTAGGTGATTATCTAGACCTTAGAGGGTCCTGTGGATTGTCCGTCAGGGGTGCAGGATTTGAGAAAAGGGATAAAGTGTGGGGGGGGGGGGGTACCAGGGGGAGGTTAGACACACAGACGGGCTGAGAAACAACTTATCTCCTAAGTAGAATTTGGCGGAACCCGGTTATACTGTTTCGGCCAATAGGTAGGGGGGGGGAATGGGGAGGGGGGTGAGTCGGCTGGGCTACAGAAATTGAAGACCAGTCAACTGTGTACAGCCTGGACTGTAAGGCGCCCACCGAAACCCCAAGGTGTTTGGGATTTTGAGGGGGATCCGGGAAAAGAAGCAGCTCTAGGAACAGTCTACTCAGTTAAAATGCATAAGGCGAAATAATGAAGTTAGTAACATTTAACGTTAAACGGACCGCTGGAGCCGTCGGTAGTAAGGCGGCGGCCATCACGCAACAGAGCGCAGGTCCAGCAGGGCACCCTCGCAGGGTGATCTGGAAGGAGGATTCGAGATATCTCCGTGTCCATCTTCTGATCATGTAAGAAGATCGTGGTCCAGAGGGGGTGAAGGCAGAATCGGGCGATCTAAGTCGCCATGAGCTTCACGTATCAGTGTTATTGGTATTCCCCTTCGCCTTCTTTCTCTTCCCTCTTGGTGACTTCGGGTTAGTGGCCAATTGCCACGCATCTGGAGGTGAGAGATTCGGGAGTTTAGGAAACTCCGGGAGAGGAAGCCAGCAAGGTAAGTCAATGGGAGTTATCTCCAAGAGGGACCACGCATTGTGGAGGTCTTCCGGAGACCTAATAGCAAGCCTGCGCCCCTTGAGGGAAATCCCAAGGCCGAAATAAACCCCTTAGAGATGTTTTCTCTGTCGTCCTCGTCCGAGGAGGACTCCCCCCCCCCCCCCCTTACTGTGCACTGTAGCAGCCTCGAGGGCCGGCGCCATCTTGGACGCAGGGTGAGGTGAGCGGGAGCCGCGATCTTTCAGGTACCGCTGCATTCCCGTTTGATTCCTGTGTGAGCGAGGGGTGCCCAGCTGCTCACTAGTCTTCTCCTTAGCGATCCTCCTCATATCCGCCGCTGTTAGCTGCTGATTAGGGCTCTAGTGGATGCCTCAGACGGAGCTCCGTGCTCAAGCGGCCATTCGGCTTGGCTGTCAGACTCCGCCCCCCCCACCAATAAAAGATTATTTAATACTAAAAAATATATATTAAAACTTATTAACAATTGTCATTGATGCATCAATAACAATACAAATTATTAAAGGGGTTGTACAAAGTTATAAAATTATCCCGTAAAATTATTATGATCTGTGGGGCTCCGACTGCTAGAACTCTCTCCGTTTTCAATAATGGGGGTCCAGCAAAAAAAAGAGACGCCGCACAACCCCATCAACGGAAATATTGGCTGTAGGACTGCCCAGAAAAGTGTTTTAAAGGGCCAGTGTAGCTAGAGAAGTGGAGGTACTGAAATATGAATGGAGGAGGTCAGTGAAGACACGGTTAGGGCTCCTTCACACTGACGAGGGCGATATTGGTCCATGATTCATAGCCCGATATCGCGCTCCCCACCATATTGAAGCCCCAAATGATTTGCGAATGGACGATTTTTCTGCCTGTACAATCTCATCCTCCGCTTGTGTGAATGATAAATCACTCCGTGTAAACGTCCCCTGGTTCTGAGGGATGGAATGGATTTTTAGTGCCTGGACGCACCCAGACGATATCCTTCCGATCAGAGCAGCGGCTAACTGGATTTGCCACATTTTAGTAATGAGCAGAGAACTCTTTGACTGTACTATATATAATAAGCGATGATGTTTAAATATTGCATGGATTTCAGTTCACTGTAAAATGCATTTGCTTGGCGTCTGTCTCACGCATTATTTGCTGGTTTCCTACTTAGGCTATCAAGGTTATCCTTGCTTTGGATTCTGTGGGCTTGCTACTGCGCTGGAAGTTCTTCGATCATGCAGCTCATCTTGGAGGAGCTCTTTTTGGAATGTAAGTTTTCTACTTTGTTTTTGGTGAAATTTTGCACTGTGTAACCCTTACAAAAAAATTAGTCACCTGGCCCCATCAGACTAAACCGCATTAAACCTGGAACTTTATGTAGGGCTAGTGATATACTTTAAATATTGAGCTGCAGTCAAAACGGATACAACAGAGTTGCATGCGATCTTGTGGACTGTAACTGTTGCCCAGCAGTTAATATAAGGCCTCATTCACATAAGCGCTGTTTTAGAGCATTAGAGGGGGAAAATAAACGAAAAAAAGTGCATTAAAGGGTGGGTAATAAACAGAAAAAAGAAAGCGTTTAAACTACTAAAACAAGAAGGCAGCTAAGAAGCGCTACAATCATACAGGAAAAAAAAAACAAAGTATCTAAAGAAAAGATCAAAATTGCTAAGGAAGGGGAAGAAGGACTGTTAAAGAAAGCAAAAATAACCCTGAACTATTCTTCAGTTATATAAATAGTAAAAGGATTTGCACTGAAAGCACTGGCCCTTTAACAAATAATGCAGGAGAAATCATAGAAGACGATGAGAGGAAGGCAAATCTATTAGTTTTTCTCAGAGTTTTTATTTCAAAGAAATGTCACACAAGATACAGGGGTATAAACCCCACCCCCCACCCCACCCCCCGCTAAATATTGCATACCTAACAGAGGAGGAATTGCAAAGCCAGTTAAAGAGGATTAAGATTGATAAATCACCGGGCCCATATGGAATACACCCAAGGGTTCGAAGGAAACTAAGTGATAAGGTAGCTAGGCCGCTAGTTCTAATATTCATGGATACTATAAAGACTGGGGTTGTACCACTGGATTGGCGCATTGCCAATGTAGTTCCAATATACAAAAAGGGGTCCAAAAGAGAGCCTGGTAAACTACAGGCCGGTAAGTCTCACTTCAGTAACTGGAAAAATATTTGAGGGGTTTGTGAGAGACGCCATCGTAGAATACCTCAGGGAGAACGACGGAATAACTCCTCACCAGCATGGGTTTATGAGGGGTCGATCATGTCAGACCAATTTGATCAGCTTCTATGATTAAGTAATTTCTAGGCTGGATCGGGGAGAGTCTATTGATCTCGTATGTCTAGATTTCTCTAAAGCATTTGACATTGTGCCGCATAATAAGCAGATATATAAAATGATACAGCTTGGTCTGGGCGAAAACGTGTGTATCTGGGTAAAGAACTGGCTCAGAGATAGAAAGCAAGGGGTGGTATTAAATGGTTTGTACTCTGATTGGGCCATCGTTGCTAGTAGAGTGCCACAGGGTCCATTATTAGGCCCCATTCTGTTCAATATATTTATTAATGACCTGATAGAGGGACTGCATAGTAAAACATCAATATTTGCAGATGATGCAAAATTATACAAGGTAATTAATACAATGGAGGATAATGTACGGCTACAAAAGGACCTAGAAAAGCTGGGAGCATGAGTAGAAAAATGGCAAATGCAGTTCAATGTTGATAAATGTAAGGTTATGCACATGGGCAGGAGAAACAGATGTCACCAATATACACTAAATGGGGTACAGCTAGGGGAAAGTGAGATGGAAAAAGACCTGGGGGTACTAGTGGACTGTAGATTTAACTGGAGCATACAATGCCAGTCAGCTGCTGCAAAAGCAAATAAAGTCTTGGGGTGCATTAGAATTGGGGCGGGGGACGAGAACATTATTCTTCTACTATACAAGGCATTTGTCAGACCCCACATGGAATACTGTGTACAGTTCTGTACAGCGGTGCTCAGGAAAGATGTTGCAGTGCTTGAGGGGGTTGAAAGAAGGGTAACTAAATTAATAAACAGAATTAGAGGACTGGAATACCCAGAGAGGCTAACAAAATTGGGATTATTTACCCTGGAAGAAAGATGGCTAAGGGGCGATCAAATACCTATGTATAAATACATTAGGGGGCAATACAAGGATCTATTTATACCCAGAACTGCGACGGTAACAAGAGGGCATCCACTTTGTCTGAAAGAACGAAAGCAGATTTCATCACCAACATAGAAAGGGGTTCTTTACTGTAAAAGCAGTGAGACTGTGGAATTTTCTGCCTGAGGACATGGTGTTGGCAAAATCCATAGGGGACTTGACATCTTTCTAGAGCACTGCAATATTACAGGATATAGACATTAGGTGACTAGCAGGTTGTTGAACTCAAATATTGATCCAGGGATTACTCTGGCTGCCATTATGGAGTCAGGAAGAAATTTTTTTCCTCCAAATGAGCTAAATAGCTGCTTGTTTTTTTCCCTTCCTCTGGACCAAAAAGGGGGAGGAGGGGAAGGTGGAGTTTGAAACAGGCTGAACTAGATGGGCATTGTTTTTATTAAACCTAACATACTATGTTAGAGGCGCACAAAGAGAGTGCTTCTATTAGAACCAATGGCTTCCCATACAAACGTTCAAATGAAGAAATTTTGGACTAAATATTCACACCTAACAAAGATAGTACATGTGTGGCTACAATGCCCTCATTTAAGGTCCACAGTGTGTGAAAAGATAGTACCTGACCTATCTTTGGTGCATGCTTTTCATAGACTCATATGAGAGCTGGATAACGTGCACTTCAGATTGTGCGAATAGGCAATTTCACAGCTAATTAAAGTAGTTGCAAATCACTCATTCACACGATCTTTAATGCAATCTAGCCACAATTCTTTCATGCACCTATACTGTGCTAAAACACCACTTGTGTAAATGAGGCCTAAGCAGCAGTCTAGCCCAGGCCGTGGGTGCTAGTGACTGCTGCTATCTTGTTCGTTTCACTGATAATTGCTGGGCTGCACTTGTAAATGCAGGGTGTTAACAACACTCATATAATAGTGCCCTCATGAGAGATTGCTGGAGAAACCAATCAGAATTGTTATGTAATTAATAAGTTCTTCATCAGAGTGTGTTCACACATATCAGAACAGCTGTGAAATATAACCTGAAATTCTGCAGCAATGTACATTAAAGGGGTTGTCCCGCGAAAGCAAGTGGGGTTAAGCACTTCTGTATGGCCATATTAATGCACTTTGTAATATACATCGTGCATTAAATATCAGCCATACAGAAGTTATACACTTATCTCCTCCGTTGCTGGCGTCCCCGTCTCCATGGCGCCGACTAAAGCTGCTTCTTAGTCGCACGAACAGTCGCGCTTGCGCACAGCAGGATTCTTCTTTTGTCTCCCTCCGGGCTCACGAGCTGCGTGCTGGCTCCTCCCTCTTCTCCGCATCACCGTAGCTCCGCCTCCGTCACGTGTTGCCAATCAGCCAATGAGGTGGCTGTATCGGTAGTGGAACGCAGAACTAGAGAAGAAAATCCACGGTGCACCATGGGAGAAGACCCGCGGTGCACCATGGGAGAAGACCCGCGGTGCATCCTTGAGAAAGGACCGGCGGCCATCTTTAAAAGAAGAAAAGAAGAAGCTGCCCGAAGAAGAAGCTGCAGGTAAGCGTTTTGGTTTTTTTTTAAACTAACACAGGGATTGTTTTAAACGGGGAACAATGTGGGGGTATGTAAAAAAAATATATTTTTGAATTCGCCGCAGGACAACCCCTTTAACTAACTCCATTCAAATCGCTGGAGAACATCCACAAGAGGAGATGGGCCTGCTTTATTGTTGCACATCTGCAGCTTGCTTTTTTTGTCATTGAAATGCTGCAGATTTTCACAATAAAATTGGTTGATTGCCATTCATGAATTCCGTGGTGCATCTTGTCTGTGATGCTTGTCTGTGATACAATGCAGCCGACTCCATTGAAAGCAATAGGCTGCCGGCCAGCGCTGTAGTAATTTTTGGGGAAGGCCTTAAAATATAACCCCTTCCCTGAAAACCATCCTAAAAATTTGTAAAAAAAAAAAATGTATACTCGCCTCTCTGCCTCCGGCTCTTCTCCCTGCACTGCTCTCAGTAGTATTCAGCAGGAGGGGATTTTAAATGGGCTGCCTCTGATTGGCTGAGCACTGTGACCAATCAGAGGTAGCTCTCAGCTATTAAATGATTGGTCCCTGCGCTCAGCCAATCAGAGGCAGCACTCACCCATTCATGAATACTATTGAGAGCAGTGCAGGGAGAAGAGCCGGCTGGACGCTGCTGAGCCCCGGCAGCTGCAGAGAGGTCAGTATACATTTTTTTTACATTTTTAGAATGGTTTTTAGGGAAGGGCTTATATTTTAAGCCCTTCCCCGAAAATGACTACAGCACTGGCCGGCAGACCATTGCTTTCAGTGCATCTGGCTGTATTGGTGGCTCCATTGAATTCAGTGGGAGAACATCGGCTGTGGCAGAGGATCACGATCACAGTACATGTTGTCAATGGGGTCGTCGCTGCTGACGCCAGCCCCATTGAGCGCAAGCTGAAACCCCTGGATGCGACACCATCCAGGGGTTCCACATACACAGAACACCGATTTGTCGCAGAATGCAGTTACATGCGTACTGCGAATCATTGTGTCCCATAATTTTCGCCACATGCGTTTGTGTGCATGTAAAATTTGCACATGTGACCACTCCCATTGCAAAGCATTGTGTCTATATAGATGCAGATCGCAAACGCAACTGTCAGACGTGCGTACAAACGCCCCCGTCTGACTGAGCCCTAAACAAGCGGATTATTCCAGCAGCTTCTTCTGTGTCTCACGCGCTTGTTCACATAATGGATTTTTTTCCCTGAGATTAGAAAGAAGGGGATCTGTGAAACAGGTCCTGATAGGATGCTATTGACTTTCATGAACATAAACAGATGAGGATCTGTCTGTATGCACTCCTTCAGCAAGACAGAAGTCGTCTGCAACAAGTCTTGTCCTATTAACAAATAGTTAACCCCTTAGTTGCCAATCCTATTAGGGTCTTAATGACCAACTGATTTTTTAGGTTTTTTTCATCATCGCATTCCAGGAGCCAGAACTTTTTAATTTTTCCGTCAACCTAGCCGTATGAGTCTTTTTTGTGGGTCAAGTTGTTTTTTTATGTTTAATCAGTCTTTATTAATTAGTTGTCATTTTTAATTATTGCAAAAGTACAATATAAAATATCCGTCAAAGGGAACCTAATAATATAAGAATCAGAAATATAACATTTCAAACAAGCAATGGACTTGAGTATGCTCTGGACTCTTATTGTTCCCGACTTATTAAATTAATATGTAGTGATCTAATAAGGAATGCTGGGAACTATGAGAAGCGGTTGACAAGGGAAATATTGCAGTGTACCTCTTCACAAAGAGCCCTGTGTGGCACAGAGTGTTAAGGCAGCAGTATGCAGTCCTATGCTCTCGCTTACGACCTGAAGGTTACGGGTTCAATCCCAGCTCAAGGTTAACAGCCTTTCATCCTTCCGAGGTCAGTAAAAAGAGTATCCAGCTTTCTAGGGGAGAAAAAATGACTGGGGCAATGGCAAATCAACCCGCAAAAATTGTCTGTCAAAAAAGACTGAGGAGTCAATCATGACTCACAGCAAAGAAAAGAGTATAGAAATAGATAAGTATAACCAATAAGTATAATGGAGGAACTATCAAATAGAAAAGGTGGTAATAAATAGGGAAAAATGGGTGGAGGAAAATAGGGAAATATTATGCCTTAGAATCGTAATTATAATATTTATAGTAGTAATATGACTCCTTGCTACCTGGCTGGGTCTAAAAGCTCCCCTCAGCTGCCAACCCAGGAGTTTTAATGAGAGTGCATTCAAAGTCGATTGGATTGGTATAGGTGAGACATTTCTTGATGCCATTCAGACGAGACGTCAGTCAACAAAAAATTACTTTTGGCAATTTTTTGCCGAATAAAATGATTAGATTGTATGTGGAGATAACCTTATCTCAAAAAGAACTTTGCAAGCTACAACTCTACCACACCTGTACAATGATACCTTAATCAGTTCCACAGCACCAACACATCTCGGCCACCACGGGGAACATGGCATGAAAATAGACTGGATATCTGTATTATCTTGGCATGGTCTTGTAACTTTTTTCCTGAGTGGCACAGGCTATAGATGGTTTATGGGTAAAGATGAATGCCTACTGCTAGTCCTTCTGTGGTATTGTAACCCTCAGTTCCTGTTCCCAGGCCCACTTAAAGCTAGGTCCTGTGGTGGGGGTCTCCCGGATCAACAAGCCATAAATCAGGGAGAAACTGTATGTGTCGGAGGGGACTAGTGTGAAAACAGATGCTCAAAGGGAGCGAGTACTGTACTAAATAGACTTCCATCTCCTTGACTGGTGAGAAAGGAATGCCATTGATAAAACTCCAACCGAGAGAGGCTATACTCCCTGAATCTATTCCTTAAATCTTGAAAAGACGGCAATGAAGATCCATTTAGCACATTGTGCACCTGAGTGTCTTCACTTCCTTTCGATCCCAGAAAATGTTCTCATGTATTGCCTAGTGGCAATATTGTCTTAAAGAATAGTAGTGTAAGGGGACCATTGACCTGTGATAATACCTGCTTTTTAATTTTTTAGTCTCATAACTTAAGTGTCCCTTTCAATAAGTAGTCACGAGTGAGGGTCTGGGCCCTGTCACAAGGTCGAATGCAGGGGAGAAGTTTTATTGAGATCGAGCAGTCCACCTCTTCTATATTCACTTATTGCTTATGGGCGGCATGATGGTACAGTTATTAAATGTGTTAAGATTGCAGATGCATAGGCCCATTGACACGTAACGATTATCACTCAAAATTTGTTAAAACTACCGAAAATGAGCAATAATCGTTATATGTAAACACGGGCATTGTGGCATTGTGCACTTTTCATTTAAACGGTGATTTTAAGGTGAACCTAAAAACCAATGTTCAGCTAGTGAGAGATAAAGTATCTGTCAATAGATCGCACACTGTTCTCTCCATGGGAGGTGGCAGATAACCTTGTAATCTGCCATCAGCCTCTAGCAGAACAATGCAGCTACTTGTACAGCTGGGCGTGTGATTGATCACACGCTGGGCTTTGTAAACAGCTCCCGGAGGCACTTTTACATGGCCATTAACACTTTTGCAAATATATCAGTTGTTTGAAAAATTATTAGAGATGAGCGAGCACCAAAATGCTCGGGTTCTCGTTGCTCGAGTCAAACTTTCTGCGATGCTCGAGAGCTCTTTTCGAGTAACGAACCCCATTGAAGTCAATGGGGGACTCGAGCATTTTTGTATATGACCGATGCTCCAGATAGGTCTTAACTTGTGAAAAACCAGAAAACATCCAAAATCCACGGAAACACCACAGAAAAGGATAGGGCAGGGGCAGCATGCAGGGCTGCATCTCAGGTTCCCAGGTCCCACTATTAAGCCACAATAGGGGCAGCCTCCATCTTGTGTGACCCAGGGTGCCACGAGTTGCAGAGGAATGGGAAATCCATGTGTCCCGACACAATTCATTCTGTGTAGGTGTTAAATAGCTCAACACCGCAGTGGAAAGTCTTTGAGTTCCTTGGGCTTGCCTATGCTGTCGGTGCACAAAGATGGTATTACAGAAGAAGAAATCAGAGCGCCCAAACATGGCAGACTTTCACCACGCCAAGGACCTCGGCCCACATTTCTACCCTAGTCAGTCAGTGTATTTGTGCCAGACAGGTAAAGCAACGCAATGGGAACTCATTGTGCACCCACAGCATAGGCAAGCCCCAGGAACTTAATGATGGTATTACGCATAAAGAAATCACAGTGCCCGAACATGGCAAAGTTACACCCCGCCAAGGACCTCGGCCCCCCACCTTCAGCAATCGTGGGCATAAAGCGAACTTCGATGCTAGTACAGCTGTGAACGTCTCATTAAATTAGTTGCGGTTGCTTTCACCGCTCCAAAAACTGGATTAACCTGGAACAAGTTCCACAGGCCCAACCTGGCGCAGTTGCATTTCCCCCAGGACATAGGCCTCAGCCCACACCCTCAACAATCACGGGCATGAAGCGGACTCTGATGCTAGTCCAGCTGTGAACGTCTCATTAAATTAGTTGCGGTTGCTTTCACCGCTCCAAAAACTGGATTAACCTGGAACAAGTTCCACAGACCCAACCTGGCGCAGTTGCAGTTCCCCCAGGACATAGGCTTCAGCCCACACCCTCAGCAAACGCGGGCATGAAGCGGACTCCAATGCTAGTACAGCTGTGAAGGTCTCATTAAATTAGTTACGTTTTCTTTCACCGCTCCAAAGACTGCATTAACGAGGAAGTTCCACAGGCCCAACCTGGCGCAGTTGCAGTTCCCCCAGGACATAGGCCTCAGCCCACACCCTCAGCAAATGTGGGCATGAAGCAGACTCCGATGCTAGTCCAGCTGTAAAGGTCTCATTAAATCAATTACGTTTTCTTTCACCACTCCAAAGACTGCATTAACGAGGAAGAAGTTCCACAGGCCCAACCTGGCGCTGTTGCAGTTCCCCCAGGACATAGGACTCAGCTCACACCCTCAGCAAACGTGGGCATGAAGTGGACTCCGATGCTAGTCCAGCTGTAAAGGTCTCAATAAATCCGTTACGTTTTCTTTCACCGCTCCAAAGACTGGATTAACGAGGAAGAAGTTCCACAGGCCCAACCTGGCGCAGTTGCAGTTCCCCCAGGACATAGGCCTCAGCCCACACCCTCAGCAATCGCGAGCATGAAGCGGACTCCGAGGCTAGTACAGCAGTGAATGTCTCATGAATGCAGCAACGTTCCTCTTCTTTGGAGCCAAACCAGTGTCTCAGATAACTGTGGTAACACAAGAGAAAATACATGATGCCCAGTGCCGATCCCCTAACCCGAAGCAGGAGGAGGTGGCCTTAGAAGGCCAAGAAAACATGACCAGGAACCCACAGCAGCCTGTGTGGGAAGTATGTGAGTGGGCCCTTGGTCAGGCTCGGTCCCAGCAAACACCTTGTTTGGCCCAAGGTGCCGCGAGTGACATAGCAATGGGGAATCCATGTGTCCACACACTAGTCATTTTTGTTTGGGTGCCGGATACCTCATTGGCAACGCAAGGGGAAAGCCATCTGCACTCTGCACCCTACCCAAGTCAGTCAGTGACTTTGTGCCAGACAGGTAAATCATCGCTATGGGAAGTCAGTTTGCACCCAAAACATAGGTGGGTCTTGGGCAACCCAAGACATGAACCATGAAGAAATCAGAGTGCCCAAACATGGCAAACTTTCACTGCGCCGAGGACATAGGCCTCTGCTCACACCCTCAGCAATCGCGAGCGTGAAGTGGACTCCGATGCTAGTACAGCTGTGAACGTCTCATTAATGCAGTAACGTTCCTCTCCTTTGCCCAAACGAGTTTCTCAGATAATTGTGGTAACACGAGAGAAAATACATGATGCCCAGTGCTGATTTCTGACCCCAAGCAGGAGGAGGAGGTGGCCTTACAAGGCCAAGAAACCAGGACCAGGACCCGCTGTAACCTGTGTGGGAAGTATGTGAGCGGGCCCTTGGTCAGGCTCGGCCCCAGCAAACACCTTGTGTGACCCAAGGTGCCCTGAGTTACATAGCAATGGGAAATCCATGTGTCCCAACACAGATAGCTCAAATCTGCAAGAGGAAGTCTTTGAGTTCCTTGGGCTCGCCTATGCTGTAAGTGCACAAAGATGGTATTACACAGGAAGAAATCAGAGTGCCCAACCATGGGAGAGTTTCACCCCGCCTAGCAACTTGGCCTCGGCCCACAATTCTGGCCTAGTCAGTCACTGTATTATTTGTGCCAGATAGGTAAAACACCGCAATGGAAAGACTTAGTGCACCCATAGTATAGACAGACCCCTGTAACATTCCTGTAGCACAAGTATAGGCAGACCCCATTAACATTTCTAGTAACAGTATAGACAGACCCCTGTAACATTTCTGTAGCAGAAGTATAGGCAGACCCCTGTAACATTTATGTGGCAGAAGTATAGGCAGACCCCTGTAACATTTTTGTAGCAGCAACATAGGCAGACCCCTGTAACATTTCTGTAGCAGCAGTATAGGTAGACCCCTGTAACATTTTTGTAGCAGCAGTATAGGTAGACCCCTGTAACATTTTTGTAGCAGCAGCATAGGCAGACCCCTGTAACATTTCTGTAGCAGCAGTATAGGCAGACACCTGTAACATTTCTGTAGCAGCAGTATAGGCAGACACCTGTAACATTTCTGTAGCAGCAGTATAGGCAGACACCTGTAACATTTCTGTAGCAGCAGTATAGGCAGACACCTGTAACATTTCTGTAGCAGCAGTATAGGCAGACACCTGTAACATTTCTGTAGCAGAAGTATAGGCAGACCCCATTAACATTTCTGTAGCAGCAGTATAGGCAGACCCCCAGTAACATTTCTGTAGCAGCAGTATAGGCAGACCCCTGTAACATTTATGTGGCAGAAGTATAGGCAGAGCCCTGTTACATTTATGTGGCAGAAGTATAGGCAGACTCCAGTAACATTTTTGTAGCAGAAGTTTAGGCAGACCCCTGTAACATTTATGTAGCAGAAGTTTTAGGCAGACCCCAGTAACCTTTATGTAGCAGAAGTATAGGAGAAACCCCTGAAAATTGGGGTACCATGACTGTAGGCGAAGGCTGGAAAAATTAGTAAGTTAACCGTATAGGCGAGGGCCAGAACAATTAGTGTACCGAGAGTACAAATGTACCCCTGAAAAATTGCTCAACCGAGAGGGCAGGTGAAACCCATAAATATTTGTTTAAAGATACAGCTTGCTGTTGCTTAATTTGTAACACAGCCTGGAGCCAGCCCTCTTCAAAAAATTGGTTCATGTTAAAGTATCAATATTTTTGAAAATTTGAAAGATTGGGAAAAAATTGTTAGCTGAGCCTTTTGGGCCGCAGAAAATTTGCAGTTCAGCGTGATAACAAGATGTTTCAGGAGGAGGAGGACTAATATCAGAGACAGATTGACAAAGCTAAATGCCCCGTTTTTCCGGTGATAGAGAAGACTGCTTTTATCTGCGGTGGCAGCGAAAAGAAACTTTAGCTTCCGCTGCTCCAGGCTTTGTTCATCTTTATGAGTGTAAGCATGTCGGCACTGGCAGTTGACAGGCGGGTACGCTTATCCGTGATGATTCCCCCAGCTGCATTAAACACCCTCTCTGACAAGACGCTAGCGGCTGGGCAAGCCAGCACCTCCAGGGCATACAGCGCAAGTTCGTGCCACGTGTCCAGCTTTGACACCCAATACTTGTATGGAGCAGAGGCATCACGGAGGACAGTGGTACGATCAGCTACGTACTCCCTCATCATCTTTTTACAGTGCTCCCTCCGACTCAGCCTTGACTGGGGAGTTGTGACGTAGTCTTGCTGGGGAGCCATAAAGCTGGCAAAGGCCTTGGAGAGTGTTCCCCTGCCTGCGCTGAACATGCTGCCTGATCTCCGCGCCTCCCCTGCTACTTGACCCTCGGAACTGCGCCTTCTGCCGTTGGCGCTGTCAGATGGGAAGTTTAGCATCACTTTGTCCACTAGGGCCCTGTGGTATTGCATCACTCTTGTACCCCTTTCCTCTTCGGGAATGAGTGGAAAGGTTCTCCTTGTACCGTGGGTCGAGCAGTGTGTACACCCAGTAGAAAAATAGAAGTGGAGAGGAGCTACTACCGTTAAAAAAATGTTTTCATACACCCAGTAATCCGTGTTGGCCAGAATGTGTCTAATGCGAGGGTCACGAGAAAGGCAGCCTAACATGAAGTCAGCCATGTGTGCGAGGGTGCCAGCACGCAAGACGTGGCTGTCCTCGCTAGGAAGATGACTTTCAGGATCCTCCTCATCCTCCTCCACAGCCCATACACGCTGAACAGATGAGAGGCAAGCAGCATAGGTACCCTCTGCAGTGTGCCCAGCTGTTTCTTCCCCCTCCTCCTGCTGCTCCTCCCCCTCATTCCTCCTCCTCCAAAACACGCTGAGATATAGACATGAGGGTGGTCTGGCTATCAAGCAACATACTGTCATCCCCCGTCTCCTGTTCCAACCGCAAGGCGTCGGCCTTTATGCCTTACAGCGAACTTTTCAGCAGGCATAGCAGCGAGATGGTAATGCTAAAGATTGCAGCGTCGCCGCTCACCATCTGGGTAGACTCCTCAAAGTTTCCGAGGACCTGGCAGATGTCTGCCATCCAGGCCCACTCCTCGGTAAAGAATTGGGGAGGCTGACTACCACTATGTCGCCCATGTTGGAGTTGGAATTCCACTATTGCTCTACGCTGCTCATAGAGCCGCGCCAACATGTGCAGCGTAGAATTCCACCATGTGGGCACGTCGCACAGCAGTCGGTGCTCTGCCAGATTAAACCGATGTTGCAGGGTCCTCAGGGTGGCAGCGTCCGTGGCGGACTTGCGGAAATGTGCGCAGACACGGCGCACCTTGCCGAGCAGGTCACTTAAGTGTGGGTAGTTTTTCAGAAACCGCTGAACCACCAGTTTGAAGACGTGGGCCAGGCATGGCACGTGTGTGAGGTTGTCACACACAACCATGCCCGGTTGGAGGCTCAGCGGCGAAAGCCAGAGGTCGGTCGGGGCCGTGTGTCTCTTGTCACCTAAGCTGAGTTGTTTCAGCACGGCCTGCTGATGCTTGCCCACCGCTGTGCTGCCGCGTCGCGCCACACCGACTGCTGGCAATGTGCTTCTCACACTTCTTAATTGAGAGGTAGAGGTTGCGTAGGAGGAGGGGGAGGGTTTAGAGGAGAGGGCATAGGCCGCCGCAGATACCAGCACCGAGGAAGGACCCACTATTCTGAGTGTGGGTAGGACGTGAGCAGTCCCAGGCTCTGACTCGGTCCCAGCCTCCACCAAATTCACCCAATGTGCCGTCAGGGAGATATAGTGGCCCTGCCCGCCAGTACTTGTCCATGTGTCCGTGGTTAAGGGGACCTTCCCAGTAACCGCGTTGGTGAGGGCACGATTTATGTTGCGGGATACGTGCTGCTGTAGGGCTGGGATGGCACACCGGGAAAAATAGTGGCGACTGGGGACCGAGTAGCGTGGCATCACCGCCGCCATCATGTTTTTGAAAGCCTCCGTTTCCACAAGCCTGTACGGCAGCATCTCCAGGCTGATTAATTTGGCAATGTGCACGTTTAAAGCTTGTGCGTGCAGGTGCGTGGCGACGTATTTGCTCTTTCTCTCCAACGCTGCGCTGAGAGACATTGCTGGATAAGGGAAGAGGACAGTGGAGGTGAGGGTGTGGGTGTAGGCCGGGAGGTGCTCGTGCCTGTGTCCTGAGAGGGGGGTTGGATCTGAGTGGCAGGTTGGGGCACAGGGGAAGAGGCAGTGGTGCGACCCGGAGGCGGTGAACGGCCTTCGTCCCACCTTGTGCGGTGCTTGGCCATCATATGCTTGCGCATGCTGGTGGTGATGAGGCTGGTAGTGGTTGCTCCCCGGCTGATCTTGGTGCGACACAGGTTGCACACCACTGTTCGTCGCCCGTCCGCGCTCTCACTGAAAAACATTTACACCTTTGAACACCTAGCCCTCTGCACGGAGGCTTGGCGCGAGGGGGTGCTTGGGAAACAGTTGGGGGATTCTTCGCTCTGGCCCTGCCTCTACCCCTGGCCACCCCACTGCCTCTTCCAAGCTGTCCTGCTGCTGCAGTTGCCTCCCCCTCTGAAGACCTGTCCTGAGTAGGCTTAGCAAACCAGGTGGGGTCGGTCACCTCATCGTCCAGCTGCTCTTCCTCCGAATCCTGTGTGCGCTCCTCCCTCGGACTTATTGCCCTTACTACTACCTCACTGATAGACAACTGTGTCTCCTCATCATCATCCTCCTCACCCACTGAAAGCTCTTGAGACAGTTGCCGGAAGTCCCCAGCCTCATCCCCCGGACCCTGGGAACTTTCCAAAGGTTGGGCATCGGTCATGACAAACTCCTCAGGTGAGAGAGGAAACATTTTTTCCCACTCAAGGCAGGGACCTGAGAACAGTTCCTGGGAGTCTGCCTGCTCCTCAGAATATTTCATTTTCATGGAGTGAGGAGGCTGGGAGGAAGGAGGAGCAGCAGCCAGAGGATTCAGAGTTGCAGCAGTGGACTGCGTAGAAGACTGGGTGGCTGATACATTGCTGGATGCATTTTCTGCCATCCACGACAGGACCTGCTCACACTGCTCTGTTTGTAATAAAGGTCTACCACGTGGACCCATAAATTGTGATATGAAGCTGGGGACCCCAGAAGCTTGCCTCTCTTAATCCCTCGGCAGCCAGTTGTGATGATTCACCTGGACCAGGAACTCGGCCTGTGCCCACACCCTCACTTGGACCTCCGTGTCCTCGCCCCCTTCCACGTCCTCGACCCCTACCCCTACCCCTCATCATGGCGGATCAAGAATAGAGCAGGGGCCAAATAAATTACCCCACTCTACAGCACTGACAACTGGGCCTTATTTCACCACACACAGAGACTTGTAGATAGCGGAGGCTCTATTCTGTGATTAGGAAAAAGTAACCCGCTGGCTCGCGCTGATGCCTTGGGTTAATTTACTGCTCGCAGAGACTTGTAGATTATAGAGGCTGTGTGGAGTGGGAGAAGACTGTAAAGCCAGTGGATAGTGCTGGTAACTGCGGCGATCTAAACCCCACCAAAGGAACTCGTATTGTGGGACGCTCTGCACAGCGGCTGAGCTGAAATACTTAGCAGTGGCCCTGGTAATATTACAGTACTGTTTAGCGGTGAGACCGCGGTCTAATTCACTGCAGACAGAGAACTGAATAAATAATTATGGAAATATTTGCGTACACTTTCATGCTCACAGCGGTATTGTAACGCAAACTCCAGACAGAAAAAAATTATACGGAAGGCTGCAAACTGGCCTAGCTGTGAACTAGTGAAGCAGTACAACTCCCAGCAGGCACCCAGGAAAATGGAGACGGTGAGATGCAGGCCTACGAAGGAGCTGTTTTTCTTTTGGTTTGAAAAAGAATACCGGCTGTATACTGTCTATCACTTTCCCTCTAAAAGTGTCTGTGTTGGGCCTGGGCTGTGCGTAAAATTCACTGCAGACACAGACCGGTGTAAATAATTATGGAATTATTTGCGTACACTTTCACGCTGACAGCGTAACGCTATTATTGTATTGTATGTACAATATTATTATTGTAACGCTAACTCCAGTCAGAAAAAAATAAGGAAGGCTGCAAACAGTCCTAGCTGTGAACTAGTGAAGCAGTACAACTCCTAGAAGGCACCCAATAAATAAGGAAGGCTGCAAACAGGCCTAGCTGTGAACTAGTGAAGCAGTAGAACTCCTAGAAGGCACCCAGTAAAAGGCAGCCCAACGAAGGTTTTTTTTTTTTTTTGTGAAAAAGAATACAGGCTGAAAAATGTCTATATCACTTTCCCTCTAAAAGTGTCTGTGTTGGGCCTGGGCTGTGCGTATAATTCACTGCAGACACAGACCAGTGTAAATAATTATGGAATTTTTTGCGTACACTTTCACGCTGACAGCGGTATTGTAATGCAAACTCCAGCCAGAAAAAAATTATAAGGAAGGCTGCAAACTGGCCTAGCTGTGAACTAGTGAAGCAGTACAACTCCCAGCAGCCACCCAGTAAAATGCAGATAAAGGAAAATTCTTTTCAGCAGCACTCACCATAACCCATAAGGGGGGGGGGGGGTTCTTCCACATGTAGTGTCCTGCACGCCTATCTGGGATTGAATCCTAATCCCATAGATTGAGACAGAGTAAAAAAGAAAAATAGGCAGCAGAGTCCAGATCTTCAGGTGCAATAAAGACTTATATTTCCATCAGAACATCACATCATCATGAAATACAGCGACGTTTCGACCGTTACATAGATGGTCTTTGTCAAGCTTCCGAAGCTTCCGAAGATCTGGACTCTGCTGCCTATTTTTCTTTTTTACTCTGACCCAGTAAAATGCAGACGGTCAGAGGTAGCCCTAAGAAGGACCGTTGGGGTTCTTGTAGACAGGATCCTACACTACCACTGTCCCTATCTCAGGAGCACTTTCCCTATACTCTGTATAATAGACTGCAGACTGAGAACGCTGTAGCCTGCACAGCCCGAGATGAAAAAAAAATTTTGGTGCAAAACTGCTCCCAGCAGCCACAACAGTAATGCACACGGTCAGATGTGGCCCTAAGAAGGACCGTTGGGGTTCTTGAGGACAGGATCCTACACTAACACTTTCCCTATCTCAGCAGCAGCACTTTCCCTAATCTCTCCCAGTGTGTGTCTGAGGAGAGCCGCGGGCGGGACCCGTTTTAAGTACTGGGCGGTCACTTGATCTCGCCAGCCACTCACTGCAGGGGGGTGGGATAGGGCTGGCACGTCACAGGAGGAAGTGGTAATGCCTTCCCTACATGTCTATTGGCTAGAAAATGGCGCTAAACATGCAGGGAAGGAAGTGGAATTGACTTGAGTACCGCGTGGTGCTCGTCTCCAGTAATGAGCATCTCGAGCACCCTAATGCTCGAACGAGCATCAAGCTCGGACGAGTGTGCTCGCTCATCTCTAAAAATTATCTTTGCATGTAAATGGGCCTTAAGATTCGGCAGGCCTACCACCTCCATTTGTGTTGGGGCAGAATTAGGTGTGAATTCCCCATACGACGGCCCCTATACGAATTCAATCAAATCCGACCGCAGTGAATTAAAAAAGGATGGCCAAGCAGGAAGTAATCAATGCGGCTATATGAGTTATGTGAGTGTGAGAATTATGTATAATCTTTGTTTTGAGAATGTAATACTCTCCAATACGTGGATTCAAAGTAAAATTGAACTAAATCTGTGTCCTCGCCCAGAGGACATATGGTCCCTAGCGGGTGGCGGGCTTTCTAGAAGAGAAGTCTCCCTCTACAACATGATCTGTAATGAGTGCATAAGTTAAACTCATGTAACCAAAGTACGCCTCTAAGTTAGTAGTGGATTTACACTCCATCCCCTTTTTAGTAGTCGACCCACTGAGATACTCATGGCTTTCCCGCCTTACAAGATGAAGAAACTGAGTTGCTGCACATTACTGAGGGTCTACTTGAAGAAAAAATGGGTTGAACAGATGTGTAACCATATAGAAGAGTTCCCATTGGGTTGTGTGATTCTGGAGTCGAAGATACTCAATGGGAGAGCGCTTGTCTTCGGGTCTTGGCTGCTTTCCTGTGCCAGCTGACTCCAGCAGGACTGCAGCTGACTACTGCAGGGTTTTCCATGCCATTGCAGTCGGATCAGGCGCGTGTGCATTTGTGGTTGCCATATTGGCCCCTCGGCTGGCTTCGCTTCCACCTGCTGGGAACCAGACAGATATGTCTGGATTCCCCATTTTGACAGCGTTCCCATCAGAGAGGAGGTATAAGAAGGTACTTCTCTGTATTTTTTGCCCATTATAGTGCAGGAGGAGAGGATGTGCACGTCCTCACTCTTGCATAGCCAGGCCACGACTTCAAGTTGTATTTTTAATGGCATAATTTTTGGGTGCATATAATGTATTGCATAACTTTCATAAAATTTTTTTAGGGGTATTGGTGAAAAATAATTAAATTCTGTCATTTTGTTTTATGTATTTCATCTTTACGGTGTTTAGTGTGCAGAATAAATACTGTAATAACACTATTCTCCGGGTCAGCACAATTCCAGTGATACCAAGTTTACAGGTTTTTTTTTATGTTTTGCTCTTTGTACAAAAAACATTTTAACTTTTTTTTTTTTAAGATTTGTTTTTGTGTCGCTGCATTCCAAAATCCAGAACATATTTATTTTTACATCGACTGAGCTCTATGGAGGCTCGCTTTCTGCGGGATGACCTCTAACCATTTATCCAATTTTTGGGAACATATAACGTTTTGATTCTTTTTTACACAATTTTTATTCCAGAGGCAGGATTAAAGGGGTTGTCCCGCGCCGAAACGGGTTTTTTTTTTTTTTCAACCCCCCCCCCCCGTTCGGCGCGAGACAACCCCGATGCAGGGACGTACAGAAAGCTTACCGGAGCGCTTACCTTAATCCCCGCGCTCCGGTGACTTCTATACTTACCTGTGAAGATGGCCGCCGGAATCCTCTTCCTCCGTGGACCGCAGCTCTTCTGTGCGGTCCATTGCCGATTCCAGCCTCCTGATTGGCTGGAATCGGCACGTGACGGGGCGGAGCTACACGGAGCCTGCATTCTGCACGAGCAGCTCCATTGAAGAGAGCAGAAGACCAGGACTGCGCAAGCGCGGCTAATTTGGCCATCGGAGGGCGAAAATTAGTCGGCACCATGGAGACGAGGACGCTAGCAACGGAGCAGGTAAGTACAGGGTGGAGCGCGGTAATTTGCTAATTTGGGAGTGAAATAAAAAAATAATGAACTTGTAAAAACTTTATTTTTGTATTTTATTTACATTGAACAGTAGTGGAATTTACAAATTATTTGGTTTTAAATATTGTATCTGGCAAATGTTGACCTTCGCTATCCACACACTGCTGCATACGTTTTCGGAAGTTCTCATGCACTCTTTCAAGCATGTCGACTGGTATTCTGGCAATCTCAGCGTCAATATTGTTCCTTAGGTCTTCCAGGGTGTTGCTTTTTTGAGTTGCAGGTTGTGGCAGCGCTGTTGGTCGAAGAGAGTGGGCGTTGCTTATAGTGGCTGACGGGAAGTTTGTCTGCAGCTGCTTTTCAGTTGCCATCCTGCAGTGGACACGTGAGGAGCGTTCATTTTGTGTTGAAGCGTATTTTTCAAATAACCACTCGATCATTGCAATGCAATGCAGCAGTGTGTGGATAGCGAAGGTCAACATTTGCCAGATACAATATTTAAAACCAAATAATTTGTAAATTCCACTACTGTTCAATGTAAAGAAAATATAAAATAAAGTTTTTACAAGTTCATTATTTTTTTATTTCACTCCCAAATTAGCAAATTACCGCGCTCCACCCTGTGTAAAACTTTTTATAACTTCTGTATGGCTCATAATTAATGCACAATGTATATTACAAAGTGCATTATTATGGCCATACAGAAGTGTATAGACCCACTTGCTGCCGCGGGACAACCCCTTTAACCAAATCTGTGATTTTGTCATGTTTTTTTTTATTATTTCTGAAAGCGTTCACCGTGCAGTATAAATAATATGTTACATTAAAGGGGTTCTGTCTAGAGATGAGCAAGCGTACTCTGCCACGCCCCTTTTTTGCCCGAGCGCCTCGATTTTCGAGTACTTCCGTTCTCGGGCGAAAAGATTCGGGGGGCGCCGTGGGTGAGTCGGGGGTTGCAGCGGGGAGTGGGGGGGAGAGGGAGAGAGAGAGGACTCCCCCCTGTTCCCCGCTGCTACCCCCCGCCACGCCTCCCCCCGCCCCCCCCCCCGAATCTTTTCACCCGAGTACGGAAGTACTCGAAAATCGCGGTGGTCGATCGAGTAATTACTCGAAACGAGTAGGTTCGCTCATCTCTAGTTCTGTCATTAAATTAAAAAAAATTATGCTTGCCTATTCTTTCCCTATCAGTCTATTTACCAGATCTTCACCTTCCCTATCCTCTCCTGCCTCCTGCAGTCCTCCAGCTGGCTGATTCTTCTGCTTCCTGTTAAGTTACGTACATTGCTGGCAGTCTCCTTCCTGGCTGGCAATATACCTTACGTCACTGTTCATAAGCCAGTCTACTTCAGGGACTACTCATGTGAGCTGTCTTTGAAGTAGATTAGCATTCCTTTCTAGCCAATGAACAACGTGACCTTCACTGACCAGCCCGTAAGAAGAATATGAGGAATGCAGCCTTCATAACAAGCCGGCCGGCATGTGGTGGGGTGATCCCTGGGCACTACAGAAACTCAGCAAGGAGAAGATCTGGTAAGGAGACTGACTAGGGGGAGAAATAGGTGAGTATAGAATTTAAAATTTTTTTTTTTTTAAATGACAAAACCGCTTTACATCTGCAGGCTAGTATGATTATGTTAATTCCAAACTTTTATATGCTTGTTTTTTTGCAATTGTTTTACTTTGTTAAATGTATTTATTTTTGTTTATCGCTTCACTCAAAGACCCCTAACATTTTTCTAATTTTGTCAACGTGTTGAGAGTTGTTTTTTTTTTTGTGGGGTTGTACTTTTTAATAGTACCATTTGTTGATCCAAAGAGAGATTAAAAAATGTGATGCACAGAAGCTGCAGAAACCAAACTGTCATTTTTTTAAGTAAAGCGTAATTGTAAAAATGCTATTCAACCAAACTATTTTCGGCAGTGTTAATATCTCATCTACCTTGTATTTTACAACATTTATTCTTTTCTTTATAGTTTTTAATGCTTTGCCGCCATGTACTTGCTGTAGTATCTTAGTCAACTAGGTTCTTCTCACATTAGCCTGATGATTTTTGTTCTTAGCAGAGACATGACAGCTTATAAATCCCGTGTAAATGGGGTCTCTTGGGTTTCCATGAGATTTTTTAAATATTTGCCCAAAACAGCATTGCAGACTGCGCTATTCTTGCTAGTAAAGATATAAGCCTGACAGTGTCATTATATGAATGCAGCCTTTGGGTTTGTTTGTACAGGACTTGCATTAAACAAATATGCTTTGGATTTTCAAAAAAAAACAAACCTGCAACTGAAACTCCGACTGCTGTGAATTTGCATGTGTGTTCGCTTCACTGTGGTTGAACTGTGCTAATTCTCCGATTTTCAATCTGCATAAATAATGAACATGTTTAGTGTTATTAAATCGAAGCCATGGTCATTACTCAGATTTATTTTCTGGATCATGTGACTTTGGTTCTAAAACCCCATATACATGCATTGCATGAGAATTGTTTGGGAATCGTACATGTGGACAACAGTCCACAATGTGTGTACATGTACTCACTGGTCAAAGCATTATTTATAAACTAAAAAAAAATTGGAAATTTTTATGAGGTCAAATGATAAAAAAACAAGGAATAAACTGCAGACCACTGATTAAGGGCAGGCTCACACAAACGTAATTTCATCACGTATTACGCGGTGAATGGAGTCAATGAAAGTCAATTAATTTTCACATCTGCTTTGGAACGTCTGGTCGGAGATTCAGTTGCAGATTCAGCACACAAAAAACTGAAGAAAAAGTGCTGTTTCTTCTACCTAAAAGCCAGGCTGCTGGGTAGAATGCGGGTTGACCCCATTGTAATCAATGAAGTCTGCCTGGCACCATTCAGCTGCAGGGATTAACCTGCAGAACCCCACCGCACGTCCGAAAGCACCCTAATAACTTCAGGGCACTGACATTTATTTGGGCTGTTTCTGTAAAACTTTTTTTTTTTTAATATATAATCTCTTTTTTTTAAGAAATGCTTAACCCCTTAGAGACCAAGCCTATTTGTGCTTTAATGACCAGGCCAAATTTTGGAAATCTGATGTGTCACTTTAACATAGAATAACACCGTAGAGGTTTTGCATATCCAAGTGATTCTGACATTTGTTTTTTTCGCCACATGTTGTACTTCATTTAAGCGGTAATAATAGACCAATAGAATTTGTGTATATTTATTAAGTGTCAAAATAGGGGGCATGGCCAAGCAGCCGAGCTGACCGGCCGCATGTAAGAAGCGCTCCTGCTCTAACCGACCAGCCAGCAATCCTGCACCCATCCTGAGGACTCCCAACCCCGATATAACACCACCGGAGGAGGAGTGGAAGAGGCTAGACCACCAAAGCTGCCCCTGGAATACTTACAGCGGAAGCGGCACCTGCGGGAGACCCGAGAAGCTGAGGCCGCTACCACCACACAGCACAGGGTACCAGCCAGCCGGTAAGACCCTAGACCCGGCAGCGGAGAGAAGGGAGTGAGAGGTACAGACCATCAGCGGTACCTCAGAACACCAGCAATACTCACACAGCACCCGCAGTGAGGACGCCCTGACGGCGGACACGTTGAGCCGCGACCGCCGCCACCATCTTCCAGGGAAGACCATCAGCCAGCGGACGGCCACCCAGGCTCAGTGCACCTCCACTGACACAAGGAGGGAAAAGACCAGACACCCGGCGACGCACCCGCAGCGCCAGCAGCTACAGCGGACCCGTGGCGCCGCGGTCGATATCGCCGCCATCTTGTGGACAATGCTGACAGACCGCGTGGAGAAGGGCCGAGCAGAGAGGACACGCAAAGACCCCCTCCTAAAAGAAAGGCAGCGCCAGGAGCGGCAGCAGACAGCTAAGTGTGCAGGGAGGGAAGGGCGGTAGCCATTGCACCCTGTATAACCCAGAGACTGGGAGCGGAGCCCCTTTCCCCACCATACCTAGTGGAGAGGTCACAGAGGCAGCCATAGAATACCCCCAGTAGAGGGAAAGGGTGACACGAACCCTGAAGAAAGTCCCCCACAAATGGCAGTAAGCGACCACCGCTAACAAAACGCACACCCTGGGTAAAGAAACCGCAAATCACAGTAGCCAGACGGGACAGGTGCGAAACACCTTACCGGCCAGTGTGAACACCATATATTTAAACCCTGCACTGCATACATCTGATAGCCTAACTATAAAAAGGACACTTTAATAACTCGCACTGTCAGGGAAATTTCTTGCGTACAGCACCAATCAGGCCCACCCCAATGCCTCGCTGCCGGCGGTAAAGAAGAAAACACCGCACACGGAAGTCTGGTATAGCTCCTCACACGGGGACATGACTGCGCACTTTATTACAGATTACATGGGATCTTATACCCTTTGGTCTCATCACTAGGAATGGGTGATGGGCTCATTGGCTCAAATTCACCGCATAACCATATATGGGAAGTCCGGATTTCCGGCCTGAGACAGTGAAAGTTATATACGTAGTTGAACAGTCGTTATCTAGATATGGCGCTTCTGGGAAAACAGCCAAGCACACGACCTTCGTCCGATTCTTCTTTGCTGTGTTTAAAATACATTTTGTCTTCGCCTTGCAAGGCCTTTGGAATATCTGATGTAAGGCAACATATAAGTTTTTCTCATTTTAGCATTGAATAGAACTTGCATACAGGTATAAAAGCATAAAGAACATATGGCAATATATACATATACCCTCACAGCACCATAAACCAGAGGCAAAAAACCCGATACACTGCAAAACCTCTCCAAAGAGGGAGACTCAAAGCAACCTATCATGGGACCTACCAGACAAAACGCAACAGCTGATAAATTAAAAGCGTTCGCCAGAAGCGAAACTCGCAAGGACCCAAGCTCTGATTCCACACCATCAGCCCTGGCGGGCTCATCCCCCCCGAAAAAGGACATCAATTCAAACCCACCAGAGGGTACAGTCCAAACCCTGCAACAACTATCCGAGCAGTTACTAACTGCAATCCAAACATCCACGACCACCCTCACCAGCAAAATCGATGAAGTTAAAATGGATGTGAGCCTCCTTAGACAAGACCTCCAAAACCTAAGAGAGTGAGTCACAAATATGGAAGACAGAATATCCACACTAGATGACACTCTCTCCAATATCGGCCGCAATACAAGACCTCACACAAAAAGCTGAATATTGGAGACAAAAAGCAGATGACCTTGAAAATCGTTCACGACGAAATAATCTGCGCATAGTGGGCCTGCCAGAACGAACCGAGGGACAAAGACCTGAAGAATTCTTAGAGAATTGGCTCCGCGAACTTCTTCCCAATGCTGATCTATCACAGGTTTTCGTCATCGAACGGGCCCACCGACTGCCAATGAAGCCGCCCATACCCGGGGCCCCACCTAGACCCCTACTAGCAAAATTACTCAACTCTCGTGACAGAGACATTATTCTGCAAGCAGCCAGAAACAATGACATGACAATGCCGCAGTATCTATCTTCCCGGATTTTTCGGCGGACCTCCAGAAACAAAGAGCGTCATTCTTCGGTGTTAAAAGGCAACTTCGAGATTTACAGCTCCCGTATTCCATGGTGTATCCAGCATGATTGCGAGTGATCGACGAAGATCATACCCGTTTCTTTACCTCACCATCCGAAGCAGAAGAATGGTTAACCACTAGACGACGACCAGAAAGACTATAACGTATACAAAATCTAACCGTTCCTTATCTCCCTTTAGGTGTCGGGACTTCCATATAATGCACAAACGTGTCACTAAAACTACTTAATTGTATTGCAAACTCTTAAACCAAAGATGAATCGCCCCCCCCCCCCTTGTTATTAGTTGGTAGTACACTACTGCAATGTTTCTAAACTGTATGCATCAGATGCTTAATGTTCCTCCTGTAAATGTACTGAAATACGATTGCATAGTAGGTGATAAAAATGTTGCTGGGCGTGACGGGGGGTTTCCTAGTGGCCAGGATATTATAGAAAATCCTATCTGGACTCAATTAAATCACCTCTGCCAATGGCTGAGATAACCTTTATGTCCTGGAACGTCAGAGGCATGGGATCTCCCAGAAAGCGAACTACAATAAATTCTTTAATACGCTCATGGCGACCACATGTATTGTGCCTACAGGAGACCCACCTCACGCCTGAAACCTCTAAAATCTTGTCAAAGCCATGGATCCAGTGGTCAGCACACTCATACCACACATCATATTCCAGGGGGGTATCCTTATTGATAGAAAGATCACTTAGATGGGAAGTGGAACAACTGAAAAGAGACTCAGAGGGCAGATATATTTTCGTAAGATCCAAAATAAATAATGATCCATACGCCCTTCTATGCTACTACAATCCACCATCAACGTCAACAGTCCTCCCAGCGGAAGATATACAATTCGCTTTATTCTCGCCAGATGCAACGATTATTTGGTCATGGATATGGTCATGGCCCGCTCCTGGACAGATTTGGAGGTGGTGCTCGGGGGGGGGGGGACACGAGCCTGACCCGCCTAGCCTCTGTGATCTTGGAGACGGGGTGGCTGGATCTATAGCGAGTATTCCACCCTCATCAGCAGGAGGTTTCCTGCCATGCAGCCCACAACCATGCGCTGAGTCAAATAGATTACATATTTGGATCCCCCTCACTATTCTCAAGAATTGAATCAATAGAATTCCTCCCAAGAGGGGTATCAGACCACTCACCAATCCGCATGGTCCTCAAAAATCCAGGCCCCCTGTTATTAAGAGGCAACGAATACACCCGTTCTGGCCCTCACTGCTCGGCCCAAATGACCGTATAGTAGACCAAATTCAAATATATTATGAAGCACACGAAGCGAACTCTGACAGGATGCTGGTATGGGAGGCCTTTAAACCATATCTTAGAGGTTGCTTTAAATCCTCAATCACCTTTATTAAAAAAGCCACAGCAAAGAAAGGAGAACAATTGGTGGAACAATGCCAACAACTAGAAAAAGAATTTATATCTGAAGCCATCAAACACCAAAAGAGACAAATGGCTGCAAGCAGGCAGAGAGTCTCTGTTATACTTAAAAGAGAAAGCCCAGAGAAAATTATTCTTCACCCGTCAGTCCTTCTTCGAATTAGGTAACCAGTCCAGTAAATTATTAGCTTTTATGGCCCGACAAGAGACTGCCTCCCCGTCTATACTTAGGATCAAATCAACTGAGGGCACAATAATTACAGGCCCCAAAGATATATTAGGTAGATTCCAACTATTTTTCCATGATCTATACCAATCCCAAACTAACTATATTTCTGCAGAACTAGAGACGTACTTAACCAATATAACATTCCCAGTACTGCAAGAAACACATAGATCCCTACTAGACTGCCCCATTACAACAGAAGAGATAGAGGAGGCAATGAAGGACATGGCAAAAAATAAGACACCGGGTACAGATGGCCTACCAGTAGAGGTCTATCTACACTACAAAGAGGAAATAACACCACACTTACTCTCGTTATATGAATATATATTTGAAAAGGAACACCTTCCAGAGTCGATGCTAGAGGCCAACATAGTCCTCATCTTAAAACCCGATAAAAACCCAGAGGAGTGTGGGTCATATAGACCTATCTCTCTCTTAAACACAGATTACAAAATCCTTACCAAAGTGTTGGCTTCTAGACTGAATCAAGCAATTAAAGACATCATACATCCTGATCAATCTGGCTTCATCCCGGGAATGTCTACGTCAGACAACATCAGAAGGACGCAGGTGGGATGGAGGTGGAGATCGAATTGGGCCCTGGCCTTGCTGGACGCAGCTAAGGCATTCGACTCAGTAGAATGGCCATACCTGATAGAGGTCCTACGAAAATTCGGATTTGGAGAATCGTTCATTAAATGGGTTTCGATCCTATATAGTGCTCCGACGGCCAGAATAGTGGTGAACGGCCTGATCTCCACCTCCTTTCCACTCTACAGGGGGACCCGACAGGGTTGCCCGCTTTCCTCCCTCCTATTGGCAATTGCCATAGAACCCCTGGCCTTAAAGATCCGACAACACACACTATACAAGGGAATCCAGATGACATAATACTCTACATGTCAAAACCCAAAAGCACCCTACCGTTGGCCATCTCTCAAATAGATTAATTCAGAAATTTCTCAGGCCTATGTATTAATTGGCAGAAGTCTACCCTTATGCCACTGAGAGCGGAGGAATGGAGGACGGGAGAAGTGTATCACAACCTACAAATTGTTCCCCAATTCAAATACTTAGGGATCTATATCACCAGAGACTACACACAAAGGTTTGACTTTAACATTGCACCTCTAATGACAACCCTACAACTAAAACTAAAAGCCTCGAGCCCCCTACCATTATCTGTAGCGGGCAGAGTAAACCTTATTAAAATGATAATACTCCCCAAATATTTATACCATTTGGAACACGCAGAAACAACTATACCACAGAAATTTCTCAAAAAAACTAACTCATTATTAACATCATTCATCTTGGGGAAATCCAGAGCCAAGCTTCGCATAGAGACCCTACAAAAACCCAAAGAACTAGCAGGGATGGCATTACCAGACTTCAAAATATATTATTTAGCGGGGCAAGTCAGAGATATACGCCACTGGTTGTCGGGCTCTCCTCTCCCGAACTCCGAGCACCATCTAATGTTCTTCCTCTCGGAGGCATCGCTCTGGATCCTCCTGGAAAAACCAGGACTGTTGACCAGACAAATGCTGCCCATTCATAGACTTGCAACAAATGTTTGGATGGCATGTTAAGCGATTGACTACAAAAGAAGATACCCCCTTGAAAACCCCCTTATGGAATAACAGAGCGTTACCACATTTATTGAACCTGCCAGACAGACAATTTTGGTCAAACCTGGGAATTACCACACTAGAACACCTATATATTGATGGAATACTAGCCTCCTTTGAGCAACTACAGCAACTATAACAGGTACCTAGAACAGGCTTCTTTAGATACCTACAATTCAGACACGCACTGACAACCCAATTCCTAGAACCCAGAGGACCCTTTTCCACATACCCACTAATAGGTATACTGCACACCCAAGGTCCCAGGGGCCTAATCTCGACGTTATATACTCATCTGTTATACTCTAAGATCCAGGACACACAAATGGCGGTGCTGGAGAGATGGAGAGAACTTATCCCATCACTGACTAATGAGGACTGGGAGTGCGTAGTGGCTACGTACACTGGGGTCTCACCAGCTGCGAACAATAAGCTAACCCAATTATATATTTTGCACCAATGTTATCTGACACCGACTAGACTCCACAAAATGAATAGATCAGCTACCAGTCAATGTCACCGCTGTCGCGCACCTAACGCAAACTTTAATCACCTGTTTTGGGGTTGCCCGATGGTATACATGTATTGGGAAGAGGTCAGAGAGTTTCTAACCCAATTAATGGGAATACCAATACCACCGGACCCAGTGATGTGTCTGTTAGGTGTCATAAATGAAGAACAATGGCAACATCATGATAAAATATTCCTCACTAAAGTATTATTCTATGCCCGTAAAGTTATAGCGCTACGATGGATGAACAGGCGCCCCCCGACAATCACAAAATGGCAGAGTATTATTAATTCTATCTTACCATACGAAAAAATAGTCTACAAAAACACAAAATACCCCGAAAAATTCGATAAGGTTTGGGGGATCTGGTGCGGGTCAACAAATACAAACTTCACACAAGAAATGTTTCAAAATTTATTAAGACGAACCAAACCCAGGCTTGATATGTAAAATAAGTAACAATGTCATTAATACTATGGATGCACGTATTAACATATGCTTGGTAAATACAGAGAAAATGTAACGTATTTGTGTACCGAATATCTACACCAAAGAGCTTCCTGATGTATGCAAAGTTAATTTAATTGTTATTGTATGTAATGCATACTGTTCAATAAAACGAGTTTTTTAAAAAAAAAAAAAATAGTCAAAATAGGGAAAATTTTGAAAAAAATCATTTTTTCACATTTCAAGTGCAATATCTTAAATATGTGCAAATATAATATAGAAATTTCTGATAAGATATATTTCCATCTGTTTACTTTATTCTGGGCGCACATTTGAAAACTTTGATTTTTGTAACCATTTAGGAGACGTACAAATTTAACATTGATTATCAACATTTTGAGGAACACTTTATAACACTTTATGTTCCTACACAAAGCCAACGTTGCAAAGCTCATAGGTGTCAGAATGATAGATTTCTCCACAAATGATCTCATTTTAAAAAACATACACACCTTAATGTATTCACTGAGGGGCGTCAGGAGTATTTTGATCCCACGGTTTCTTTTCAGGAATTAATGCAATTTAGAGCGGGAAAAATGTCATATTTGCAAATATGTCATTTCAAAGACAGGATTTTCTTCTATAATGCACATGAAAATGAGAATTTGAACCCCAAAATATAGATACCCCTGTTCATCCTGTGTTCAGAAACATACCTATTGTGGCCCCAATCTTCTGTCTGTATGTACAATGGAGCCCAAACGAAAAGGAGCAGGCAGTAGATTTCAGAACAGACATTTTGCTTGAAGGTGATTTAGGCCCCATTGCACACTTGTAGAGCCCTTGAGCGGCCCAAACGATGGAGAACCCTGACGAATTACCCCATTTTGAAAACTAGACACCTTAATGAATTCATCTTGGTGTGTACTGTGTATTTTGACTGTTTTTGAATGACTCAAAGCAAAACAGAAGGAAAAAATTAAGATTTAGATTTTTTTTAGCAATTATGTCATTTTAAAAATAGTTTTCAGAAACCTACCCATTGTGGCCCACAATATTACGTCTGCATGCACAACGGGGCTCAATCCAAAAGGAGAAGCTTGTGGCTTTCAGAACAGATATTTAGCTTGAAGGCGTTTTAGGCCTCATTGTACACTTGTAGAGCCCTTAAAGGGGTTGTCCCGCGCCGAAACGGTTTTTTTTTTTTTCAACCCCCCCCCCGTTCGGCGCGAGACAACCCCGATGCAGGGAAGTAAAGAAAGTTTACCGGAGCGCTTACCTTAATCCCCGCGCTCCGGTGACTTCAATACTTACCGCTGAAGATGGCCGCCGGGATCCTCTGTCTTCGTGGACCGCAGCTCTTCTGTGCGGTCCACTGCCGATTCCAGCCTCCTGATTGGCTGGAATCGGCACGTGACGGGACGGAGCTACACGGAGCCGCTCTCTGGCACGAGCGGCTCCATAGAAGACTGCTGAAGACCCGGACTGCGCAAGCGCGGCTAATTTGGCCATCGGAGGCCAAAAATTAGTCGGCACCATGGAGACGAGGACGCTAGCAATGGAGCAGGTAAGTAAAAAACTTTTTATAACTTCTGTATGGCTCATAATTAATGCACAATGTATATTACAAAGTGCATTATTATGGCCATACAGAAGTGTATAGACCCACTTGCTGCCTCGGGACAACCCCTTTAAGTGGCTAAACCGATGGAGAACCCCCACAAATGGCCACATTTTGAAAACTAGACACCTTAATGAATTCATCTATGTACTGTGTATTTTGACCGTTTTTGAATAAATCGAAGCAAAACAGAAGGAAAAAATTTCGATTTTTATTTTTTGAGCAATTGTGTTATTTTAAAAATCGTTTTTTTGTACGGTACACATATGAATGAAGACTTTTACCCAAAATGCATACCGCCGTTTGTCCCGTGTACAGAGACATACCCATTGTGGCTCTAATCTTCTGTCTGGATGCACAACGGAGCCCAAATTGAATGGAGCATCAAACTTTAACTGTATTTTAACTTTTGTCATCGCCATTATCCATTGAATAATGGCGATCACGTGCCCGGGGACCGCTCACCGCAGCCCTCTGTTATTGCTCCAAGCTCTCAGCTACCTTTAGTAGCCAGGAACAAGGAGATTTTAATTTTCCTTCCCAGCTTCTGCACTTGCGTCCGCCATTTTGGCGACAGGCACATACGCCAAAGCTGGGGAAAGGTCCACGGATGACAATCCCGTCAGGGGACATCACTGGTGGCCTTAGTTAAGTTATTTCACCTCCTCTCATGAACCGAATCCTGCATGCGCAAACGCCAGCTTTAGGTTCTGCAGGACCAGAACGCCGAGGGACATTATGGAGGATGGGAGTGAGTATTCTCAGTGCCCATTACAGATCCAATCTGTAAGGGAAGCTGAAACTTCAACTTTTACTTATTTAACATTGACTTTAATGTGCCGGATACCAGTGATCATGTGACCGGAGGAGGGGTCCCACGGCCCAGGATGACAGCTCAAACATGTCTGCTACCTCCAGTAACTGATAGAATGGAGCTGTCACGTCCAGAGGCTGCAGCGCTTTCATTCCCAGAGGATGCATGTTTTTACGTCCTCTAAAAAGGCAATGGGCTGGTCACTAAGGGGTTAATAAAACATATAAATCTGAGAAGCATATCCATACAGATTGTTTAAACATACAGGATGAAAAGTAGGTCTCGCAAGAGATTACAATCTATCACAGATTAAAACGCTCATGAATGTTCTCATAAATATTTAAGTTCTATAAGGATTATGTCTTTTAAGTACATCATAACACAATGGTGTGTCAATAACCATAAAAACAGTAACTTATAAGATAATAAAAGGAGGGAAAGATGAGGGTGGGAGGGTTAGGGTATGGAGTCATCTATGTTGATTCTTAATAGATCCTGTCCTGAAGACTTGTTATTTAGTTATTTGTGAGGTATTTCCTCTGTAACTGTATGTAAAACCCTCAATGGATAAGGGGGATGTGCTTGAGTTAAGCGAAGGTGGGGTACCAGATTTATATTATTGTGACCTTCTGGTTATTTTTTAAAATCAATCCGTGGTGACCAAATGGTTAGAAACTTTTTCTGGTGCGGTTCAACAAATCAACAGATTTTGTTGGTTTGGGAAAATATTTGTTTCCAATATGGAACTATCCCTGGGCAATTCCATCAAATGTGGAGGAGGGTGCCCTCTTCTATAAAAACGTTAACAATTTTTTTTTTGTAAATGAATATTCAGTATTTACAAATAACATGTCTCCTATTCAGTAAGTGCAATCAAAGAAAATAGCCCAAGTTACTTTAAAATGTCTAACTAAAGTATGACTTGGACTAATAGCAGAATTGTTTTTACTTTGTTTCCTCTGCAGCTGGTATGCCTTGTATGGCCATGAGCTTATCTGGAAAAAGAGGGAACCTTTAGTGAAAATTTGGCATGAGTTTCGCAGTAGGCCCCGAAGAAGTGGAGGATCCTGACAGCCAACATCATTGCATCAAAGCAGCAGTCTTGATAGCTAATACATGACTTTATGGTATCTTTAGTACTAATTAATTTGGATACTCTTTACTATATACATTTTAATTATTGCAAAGCACATGCTTGTGATCCTTGTTTATGAGAAACCTTGTTTAAAGTCTGAATAATTAAATACAATACATATATTTTTGTGAGATGTAGAAAATCTTTTGGGAAATAAATATTTCTATTTGCCTTAAAACGCAGCACTTTAAACCACAGCTGTAAATCCAATTTAGATTTTCTTAGAAAGCTTCTCTCATACCAAGGCGGCGACTGTGGAACTCTCTGCCTAAAGATGTGGTGATGGCAAAATGGATAAAGGAGTTTAAAAGGGATCTAGATGTCTTTCTAGAGCGCTATGATATTACAGGATATAGATATTAAATAACCAGCGGTGTTGTTGTTCCGGGTCTCGGAGTCAGGTAGGAACTTTCAAGCATTGATCCAGGGATTATTCTGACTGCTATTATGGAGCCGGGAAGGAATTCTTTCCCCGAAATGGGCTACATTGGCTTCTGCCTCATTGGGTTTTTTTTGTCTTCCTCTGGATCAACAAGGTGAGTGGAAACAGGCTGAACTAGATGCACATTGTCTTTTTTCAGCCTAACATACTGTGTTGCATGAGCCTAGAAAATAGCGGGTCAGCTTTTTTTTCCCGCTGAAATAGTGCTAGCTACTGTATCTGGTATTGCAGCCCTAACCTATTCAATTAAGAATGTTTACACATCCAGAATTCTAGCAGGATTTAGACACTTATTCCACGCCAATGCTTCAGAAAAAGTACACGTAAAATATGGCAAACAAGACTGAGTGTGAATGGAACACCAGTCAAGCATGCGCCCTACCACTTCATTCACAGTCTATGGCGCTGATGGAAATAGCCATTGATTGTCCTCCTATAACCAACATTTAATGTATTATACGTAAATGGGTGCATTATTCTATTGTCAATTGGAGCTCAATTCTGATGCAGACCTGCAAATCAGCCACTTCATTGCATATAACCTTAGAGTTATAGGTGCCTGCACGTCACCATTAAAGGATCCTGCACTGAGCAGGGGGTTGGACCCGATGACCCTGGAGGTCCCTTCCAACTCTGCCATTCTATGATAGGATCTACTGCTGCATATTTTATTATCGATCTTTAATCCAACTTCCATTTTTTTCCAATGGAAATGTGCGCCATATGAAATCTAGTGACATGGGAAAAAAGTGACATGTCACTTCTTGATGTGTGATTGTTCTCAGTAAGAGAAACCAAGTGATCTTGTAACTACATGATGTTATAGTAAGCTTTTGAACCTACGCAGGGTTCTTCCTCAGACTTGAATGAAATAGAACCAAAGAGGGGTGTGTGTGTGTGTGTGTGTGTGTGTGTGTGTGTGTGTGTATATATATATATATATGTATATATATATATGTATATATATATATATATATATATATATATATATATATATATATATATATATATAGTATAAAAAGGCACAGACCTTGTGTGATTAATTTGCATTTAAAACAATACCAGAACATGATGAGTAGAAGAGTAAATAATTAATCCACTAATAAGGGATGTGAAAGTTTTACGATCTCAAAATTGGTGTTAGGGGTCACCAGACCAGCAGTGTTTTCTCAGCTTCAGATTTCTTATATTCTCCACTGGTGCAAAAAGACCCATCCGAGGTTCATTTCTGTCTTCAGAGTATCAAGGATGGTTATAAACTTGTACTCTGAAATTCTTTTGTGATGTTGAGATTTGAAATTGACTTCTTGATGTAGATACTGCAGTGGGTAGCCACACACATATTAGACCCATTGAATGAAGTTAATGTGTTCAGATTCTGTTGCACTTCAAACTGCAAAAGTTTGTCAGAAATCGGAGGGTCAGCCTTGGATTTCTGTCACGGATACTGCATCTGATTTTTCCAGTAGACCAATCCAGCTTGTGTACATGAGTTTATGCAGTAAGCTCATTAGCACCCCTGCAGGCACCTAGAATTTTTCTTTTAAATAAACACTAAATGTCTTTCGGACTTTGCCTATTAGGCCGCCTGCACACGAGCGTTCCGGATTCCGCTAGCGGATTTTCACGCGCGTATGGTACCTAAATGTGCTTGCGGATAGGTGCGGATGCGTGAAAAATCACAGACACCCGCAGAAAAACCAGCAGACACCCCTTATTGTAAACCCAACCCCTAGAGAACTGCCCATTCCTTGGAAAACAGCTTAAAAACCAACACCCAGACTCCGTTTTGTCCCTCTTGCTTGTGCGAGCACCGTTAAATTATTCTGGCAACATGCTTTCACCCGGTGAGCAGATATCTTTGTGGGCATGGTTGATCCATGTAACTTTTTTCAGACGCTTCTCCAGCGTGACTTTATTTCAGTCACTGCAAAAAAATTTACAAGAGGAATTCATTACTACAGATTTTGCATTCTTACATCCTGCATTGGCAAGAAATACTACCTATCTCCCTCTACAAATTTGCCTGTGAAGCTCTGTGCTGTGTGTTGGGACGCCTCCTACCATGCCTACTTCCTGTAGTCATAGCAACCAGTGACTCCATCTGCAGCTGCACTGTGGATGTTCTGCGTGAAAAAACGCACCCATTCACTTGTATTGGAGGCTTCACGTGCAGAATCCGACCCAAATTAGAACAGGTCGCAGATTTTTTTCACGCGCGTGAAAAAACGCGATACAAATCCGTCCGTCTGGGGACAACTGCGGATCCTCATAGGAGTATATTGGCTGCGGTCTGGGGCAGATAATGTGCCTAAAATAACGCGCTGGAAATTCCGTTCGTGTGCAGGCACCCTTAGTGTTCCTCTCGTAACTTTAAAACAAATTGAAGTGATTAAATGAAGTTTGTATGAGGTTCAAGCGGAAGGTGAATAGGGGCTAGGACTGTATATACCTTACGTATTCAAGGGGCTTAGGAATACCTCAAATTGTTGCATCTTAAAAAAAGATTTATGTAGCGCTCCAAACCCAATAGGATTGTCAATGAAGGACCTCATCGATTTTCCCGGTGAGTGCATTGGTAAATTCCTGAATGGCCGACAGTCAAATCTGTGCTCACTGGGGCTTTAACGAGGCTGGGGGATCCAGAGTTATCATTGCTTGATGTAGTCTGAGAGAAATCTGGACCTGGGTCATCATGAGATCTTCTTCTAGCAAAGGTTTTAAGTCTGTCTATAGAGGTGGTTTGTTTTGTGGGTCCCATGTTGGGCCGATTCCCTCTTTTCTTTGTTTTGGAAGTGATCTTGCTTTAAGGATAAGATGCCCTCCAGGAGGCCTGTAAATAACCTGATATGTAAATATGAGTATAGGTTCAGTATCTTCTGGGCTTTTATTAATGTAGAAAGAACCCAATACACACTGTGACTGTGCACAAACTTATATGTATATATATTTGCCCAGATCCTGGATCTAAATGTGCAACTGGCAAAACTTAGATACATTAACAATATGGAAAGGAGTTTGCTGATCACTGAGCAGGCACTCGCTGGGGTAGATACAGGGGTGGATGGTAGTTTAGGAGAACAGGGGGAGCAGGCAAGCTAGCTTGGGTAACAGAAGGGGTAGAGGGAAGAGAACCAGGGAGGCTAGTCCTGAACTGGCACACCCCAGCCAAGTTGGCAGATGAGGAAAATGCCATTACAGGGCCAGCACCGCTGCAGCACGACATGATCTCTGACCACTAGGGAGCTGACTGCTCCAGTAAGAAGGGAAGCACAGGGTAGGCTAGACAGGTTCTAGTGGCGGCGGACTCAATCATTAGGGGACAGACAAGGCAATCTGCCACAAAGAACGGGATCGTCGAACGGTATGTTGTCTTCCTGGTGCTCAAGTTCGAGACATCGCGGATCGGGTTGACATATTCTTCGGAGGGGCTCGTGAGGATGCAGCGGTCATGATGCACGTTGGCACCAATGACAAAGTTAGTGGTCAGTGGAGGACCCTCGAAAACAATTTCAGGGACCTAGTATCTAAGATTTGGGCGAGGACCTCCGAGGTAGTTTTATCAAAAATACTACCTGTACCACGAGCCACACCAGAAAGGCAGCAGGAGATTAGAGGGGTAAACAAGTGGCTCCAGAGTTGGTGCAGGAAGGAGAGGTTCGGGTTGTAGAACTGGGTGGACTTCACTGTCGGCTACAGGTTCTATAGTAGGGACGAATTGCATCTCAATGGAGAGGGTGCAGCTGTGCTGGGGAGATGATGTCTAAAAGGCTGGAGGAGTGATTAAACTAGGGACTGGAGAGGAGGGCAAAAAGGGTATTAGGAAGGAAGACAGTGTAGACAGTGACCTGGGACCAAGTAATGGGAATGAGGGTCGAGTGGGGAGTGGGGTTAGTGCAGTTAAAACTGATTGAACAACTAATAGGACCATAAGTAGCATAATGAATTTGAAGAATAACAGCCGTATAAATTGTAGGGCAAAGAATGCAAAAAGTCTGATCAATAAAGTGGGTGAGCTTGAAGCGAGAGTGTCTGAAGAAAATTATGATGTAGTAGGAATAACGGAAACATGGCTTGATGACAAGTACAATTGGGCATTGAATTTACAGGGTTACAATCTCTTTAGATGAGATCATGGGAACCAGAAAGGGGGAGGTGTATGCCTGTATGTTAAATCCTACTTAATGTAGAAGCTACAAGAAGATATAGGTGTAGAAGATTAACACGTAGAATCTCTGTGGGTAGAAATACAGGAAGGGAAAAATAACAAGATCCTGATAGGGGTTTTCTGTAGGCCCCCCAAAATAATAGAAGACACTGAAAAGTTATTAATAAGACAAATAGAAAAGGTGTCAAACTGCAATGAAGTAATCATTATATGAGACTTTAATTATCCAGATATAATATGGTAAGACAAAGTCTGTGAATCTCACAAGATAAATAAGTTCTTGAGAGCAATTAAAGATAACTACCTTACCCAACTTATGCAGGAGCCAACTAAACGGAGGGCCACCCTGGACTTATTAACAACAAACCAGACAGAATCACAGCAGTACAGGTTGAGGGACACTTGGGAAATATTGCCCATAATATAATTAGTTTCCAGTTGTCATTTGATAGGAAGACTTATCAAGGAGCAACAAAAAAACTAAACTTTAATAAAGCAAAATTTGAACAGCTCAGAATTACTATCGGCAACATTGGGACAATGTTCTCAAAAATTATAGTACAAGGCGGAGAAGTTTAAAAACATCCTATTAACCTCATGTGGGCAGTTTATACCCTTTTGAAATAGAAGAACTAAAAGTAGAAGGAAACCAATGTTACTCAACAAGATCGTAAGGGGGGCTATAAGTGAAGAAAAAGAAAGTGTTTAAATCATTAAAACAAGAAGGCAGTGAAGAAGTGCTGAAAACGTACAGGAAAAAAAACCAAGTATGTAAGGAAAGACTGGCAGAAAGATTTGATTGCCAAAGAGAGCAAAAGTAACCCTAAGCTATTTTTCAATTATAGAAACGGTAAAAAGATTTGCACTGAAAGCACTGGTCCTTTAACAAATAATGCAGGGGAAATCATAGAAGATAATGGGGGAAGGCAAATCTATTAAGTAGTTTTTTTTCTCAAGTGTATTCACGAAGTAAAAAAAAAAGTCACACGAGATGCAGGTTGATAAAACAACCCCTCCGCAAAATATCACTGCCTAACTCTGGAGGAAGTGCAGAGCCGGTTAAAAAAGATTAAAATCGACAAATCGAGGGGCCCAAATGGAATACACCTGCGGTTTCTAAGGGAACTAAGTGACGTGATACGTGTTTAGGAACGCTATTGAGACCGGGGGTTGTACCACTAGATTGGTGTATTGTCATTGTGGTTCCAATTTACAAAAAGGGGTCAATCAGGTGGCTACAAAATACCCAAAACCTTGCTGGAGAAATTTTTTTTCAGAACAGTTTGGCTTCCTTGGGTGGGCATGTGGGCTACGACCATTGCCAGGCCGGACACTGAGGAGAGAGATCGGAGGAGCAGACAGTGAACCGGATGCAGTGGGCCACATTTAAACAACACAGTAAGATAACTTTAAGTTTTCTACCTGTGTAGCTGACTCCATGGCTGGCTGTCTTCCTGTCTCTAGTCCGACCACTGGTGGTTATCAAAGATAGGTAATTTAGTTTTGCCTACTCCAAAGATCCACAGTGCAACCTGTAGATAAGGGGTATTTTTGTTTTGAGACTGTTATTGAGGGAATGCTGAGGACCAAGAGACTATTTGGGAGGGTTAATTTGGAATAGGCGTACTCATGTATAATAGAGCATGTTATGTTCTTATACACTTGGAGGGCGACGCCGGGTAAAATTTAAATAGGTGTACTCAGTTGTATAATCGAGCATGTTACGTTCTTATACATTTGGAGGGCGACACCAGGATTATAGCCGCTGTACATGATGGCTGCTTACTCCGAATATTGTTGAGGTCCTGGTCAGTACCTATATAACCATCCGTCATTGTGTATAGTCAAATGTCATGTCCGAAGTGTGTTCAGGGTTTACTCCTGGGAATTACTAATGGAGGGTTAGCTGTTGCGAAGATAGGAGAGACATATACTTTAAGCCACTGTGGGTATTCTCCAGTAAATCCATCTTGTACACTTGTTTTGTGTTATAGAGTTAATGTGCATTGTGATTTGCGGAGGAAGGAGGGGTCCTCTTGGAAGGATTTGAGGAAGGTGGAATCTGTTAAAGGAGTATTACTGTGCCCAGCAATTCAGGACCAGATAGAATAAGCAGGAAGGGTAGAGTTGATGAGACTGGGCATTGATCCCAGTTATCCTGAGTCACCGGAGAATGGGGAGCAAAGCAAGTAAAGATAAGGGGCATAGAGCATGCAATGTAGTTGCTGAGAGAGAGGGAGCAGATTATGCCAAGAAATTGGGGAAAATTAGGAAAATTGCAGGGTGGAAAAGAATGGAGGGGTGTAGGTTGCAGGCAGAAGAATGGAGAAAAGTTTTACTGGATAAGAAAGAGGCTTTGGCAGACAGGGAGGTGCAAAAGGGGGGGGATGTCTATTATCTGTACCATGAACAATGTAATGCATTTGTGTCATCCACTTCGTCCCCTCCCTACTACGGTGGTCGCCCCTGCTGGACTTCCAACGTCTGCAGTGTCCAAAACCTCGCATGGTGTGACGTTACAGCAAATGTGAGTTGCCACGCGCCCACTCAGAAGTCACTTCCTCCCATGTGCCCATATCCGGTGTCCGTGACATAACTTCTGGCCCTTCCCCGTCTGGGACAGGACTAAGCCCAGCCTCTTTCTTCTCTGGCGACCATCTTGGTACATACGGAAGGCCTAATCCCCCGATGCCACTGTATCCAGTGCCAACATCACCATTGTCTGAAGTAAGGTCTTGTTTGACCAGACTTTATTACACGCTAAATGTAGCCACTTTGGATGTGTGATAACTTCAGGGAAATAAACCTTTGTTCTTTGCAAAGATGCAAGCTTAGGACATAGTAGATGACTAAGCTAGATTATAGTGTATAAAAGACTGGAGTTGATGCATGGAGAACAGAAGCCATGGACCCATGAGTAGGGGACACTCTCTCATGGTGTAGTTTCCCAGGGACACTCTGTTTTCCGCTGCCCGTTTCTCCAGCAGATGTCCAGATAAATGATCTTAAGGAAGGCTACTACAGATGGAATAATATCTCTACAGTCAGTCAGCAAACTTTTTCACAAAATTTGCCAAAGTAGTCTTAATATTTATGTGAGAAAGAGAGACTTGACTGATCAGAGTAGGATGTCAATTCAGCCGCATTTTTTATTTTTTTCTGTCTGTATATTTTAGTGTCAGTCTTCACTGAAACTGTAGTTTTATTCAGTCAGAATAATCAGTGATAAACAGTGTCATCCCTGAAATTCCACAGACTGGATGGCTGGCAATGGCCCCCTCCCCCAAGCATTTTACGCAACACGCCTCCACTCTGTTGCTTGTGTTGTGCCCTCTTGTGTTAGAAATGCTAACTGCAGCTGAGGGGGAAAAAAAAGTTTTCGCTCAGATTTTGACCTACAGTGCACCCTGCTCATGCCACTCAATGTGCCAGTGTTGCAATGCCCCCAGTCCAGCTACCTTGCTGCCACTGGAGAATAGGGGGAAGTGGGAATAATCACCTGATAGTTTTTCCTTTTAGCTTGATACACATGACTATGCACTAGCTAATAGCTCAAGAGACAGGGGATTTAGTCATGTTGATCAGTCATTAGATAACCCTGATTTTGCACTCTTTGTGGGTGGATCGAAGTATGGTCAAGAAGGCAGTTTCTATACAGGTTATGTTGTACTCTCCTTACATGATGTAGTCAAAGCCGAACCTCTTGCTCATGAGAACGCGCTTAACGTCTACACAGACTCCCGCTATGCCTATGAAAAGTAAATGAAAAAAAAGTAATTAAAAAACAGAAAAGGTGTTCCCGCACTAATGGAAGCCCTTTTGCTGCCCGAGAGAGTGGCCTGAAAATGCAACAAAAGGCCACTCTAAGAATGGCACAAAAGAGACAACTGTAAATCACCCGGCTGATCAGGCTGTGAAGACAGCCCCACAGAAGCCCAGACTTGATTCTCCAGGGGTTGGGGCAGTACAGGTACCCCATCAGACATCACCCCCGGTGGATTATGACCTGTTGAATCAGTTATAAAGGCAGGCAACCAATGGAAACCAGCAAGAGGGGCAGAGAGACACCCTGAGATAAATGGATGGTATCCAACAAGCCTTATCTACCACAGGCCCCACGGAAATACACACCTGTCAAAAACCGTTATGACCGATGTGTTTGCTAGTCCCTGGTCTGCACCAGGATTTAGCGTCATGACAGCTAAACACACACAAGGCTGCCTGATTTGTGCACAGAACAACGTGGGTAGGTCTGTATAGGCTCCCATGCAGTGCACTCCTCGTCCTGACTACCTGTTCCAGCGTCTTCAAGTAGACTGCTTCCAACTGCCAAGGGTGGGCAGGTACGCATTCGTTCTGGTCTGCCTAGACCCGTTTTCAGGGTAGCCAGTGTGGCATACCCACCACCAACAACTGATCTCTGAGGTAGTATACAGGCACAGAGAAGTAGAGACAACTGTGAGTGACCGAGGTACTCCCTCAACGGAAGAAGTGATGCAGAAAGTAATGAAAGTGTTGGGGGTAGAGCTGGCCTTTTATGCTCCGTACCATCCACAAAGCAGTGGTAGAGTATCTTAGAAACCACGATCCAGCAGACCATGGCAGAGCTCAAAAGATCATAGACCAAGTGCCTTTCCCTGGTACTCTTCTCCGTAACGTACCCACCGACAGAATAGGCCTCAGCCCATATGAGGTACTTTTTGGGTTGGCCCCAAGGTTAGGATTGTATTTACTGCAATATCTCCAGATGCAGCATGGTAGCTTGACAAACCGTGTTATTGCTCTCACAAAACACTTAACTAATATATATCCTTAAGTGTGTACTTCCCTTCTAGATCCAGAGACTGATACGGGGACCCATGACCTGCTCCCCAGAGATTGGGTCTATGTAAAGAAATTTGTTAGAAAACACTCCCTTGAGCCTCGATTTGATGATTCCTACCAGGTGCTCCTGACTACTGCCACAGCAGTGAATCTGGACTGAAAACCTACTTGGATCTATGCTTCACATTGTACTAAAGCCTCATCTCCAAAGGAGCAGGTCTGGTCATGCTGTGAGTGTTCCTTCTGTTGGGATTGTTTAGAGTGGGGGAGCATTACAGTCTACCCTGGTAATTACACTTGCTATGCAAATAGACAGGGGGGAGGGAGATTTTGGGGGGGAACTTCACAGACTGGTATTGCTCCTCCTACAGTACACTAGGAGGTAAAGAGGCACAGAACCAGGTCCAGTCCCTAGAAGATGTTTATTGACTTTGTGGGGACATGAGGTAGAGGACTCGCCTGGAAGGTAATTGGACAGGGGAGTGTGCCTTAGCCAAAGCCCTTATGCCCCTTCACATTCTGTCAGATAACGTTGGGGATAATGAGGTTACATCCAATAGTTACCATAGAGCAAGAAGAGAGGCCCCGGGACGTAGTGTTGATCCACACATGTATATTGACGCCATAGGATAGCCATGGGGGGTACCTGACAAGTTTAAAGCTAGAGACAAAGTTTAATGCTAGGTTCGAGTCCATTTTCCCAATCATTACGATAAACACAAATGTTGACTGGATTGATTATATCTATTATAATCAGCAAAGGTTTGTAAATTATACCAGAGACTCCTTAGAGGGAGTAGCTGCTCAATTAGGGCCCACCTTGACTATAGGCCCATTTAGACACAACAATTGTCGCTCAAAATTCGTCTTTTGAGCAATAATCGTTGTGTGTAACTGCACTGACATCGTGCAGTTTTCGCTATGCCGTCGCTCTTTGTCTTTCAGCGTGCTGAAAGACAACAATAAGTCTTATCAGGGATTCACAGCGGGATACAGCTGATACTATTGTTTCAGCTGTATCCCGCTCCGTGATGACAGCTGCGTATGAAGAACAGAGCGCTCCGGCACATACCCGGCACGGAGCACTCTGCTGTATAACAGCCGGGCACTCCGTGCAGAAAACATCTGGATGCAGAAGGCAAGCCGGGACACCCCGCTTCTCTTCTTCATCCTCCGCTCCGAGCTCTCAGACCGGGGAACAGCTGGATGCAGAAAACAAGCGGGACACCTAGACTGGTTCCATAGAAGAAGAGACCTTCGGTTGTTTTGCCATACATAAGGGGCTGACAATTTGGATTAGAAGGATACACTCTGTGGAATGTGGTATTGTTGTTTTAATATGCTTAAGATCTTATTAAAGAAGGCGGAGCCCCTTAATCCCTTAAGGACATGGCCTATTTTGAGCTTAAGGACGCAACAATTTTTGGCTGATTTTCATTTCCATTTTTCAAAAGCCATAACTTTTTTATTTTTCCGTCAACGCGGCCGTATAAGGGCCTGTTTTTTTGCGTGGCAAACTGTAGTTTTCATGGTGCCATTTTTTGGTACATAGACTATATTGTAAACCTTTTTTTTATTTTTTTATGATAACTGAGAGAAAACGCATCAATTCTGCCATAGATTTTTTTTATTTTTTTTACAGCGTTAATAATGCAGCATAAATGATACAATACATTTTTTCTGCGGGCTGGTACAGTTACGATACCAAAATTCGTATATTTTTTTTTAGGTTTTTCCACTTTTTTGCAATTAAAACTCTTTTTTTTGGAAATCTTTCTTTTTTATATATCGCTGCATTCAAAGTCCTGCAACTTTTTTATTTTTTTATGTACGGAGCTCTGTGAGGGCTTATTTTTTGCGAGATGAGCTGTAGTTTTTATTGGTACCATTTTGGGGAATATACGGCTTTTTTGATCACTTTTATTGCATTTTTTGGTAGGCATCTGTTTTTTAGCGTTTTTTTAACGATTTTTGCCAAATGTGTGCCATTTTAATTTTTTATGCTAATATTAGAAAAAGCCCAAAAATGGTTTTTTTTTAAACATTTTTTTTACATTTTTCTTTTTTGTACATTTTTATTTTTATTTTTTTTACACAATTTGTGGCCCCCTGAGGGACTTAAAGCACAGCACTGATGATCGCTGTGATGAGGCATGGCAGGACTTCCGTCCTGCCATGCCTTATCGCTTATACAGTGATCCCAGGCACTGGCAACACAGGACGCATGGCAACAGGCCAGGCTCTTTGCAATTATATCACGAGAGCCCGGCAACTTCACAGAGGGAGTGCACTCCCTCTGTGAACCCTTCCCATGCCACGATTGCGGCAGGGAAGTGGTTAACAGCGGGGTGCGCATCTCCAATGCACCCCCACTGCTGCGGCGGGAGGCCGGCTATGACTGACAGCCGGTTCCCGCTGCGGGATAGCGCAAGATCAGTCATGATCTTGCGCTATTCCTATGACGTAAGGGTACGTCATTTTGCGGGAAGTACCCCGCCCCATGATGTACCCTTACGTCATGGCGAGGGAAAGGGTTAAGGGCCACCGCCAAGCGGATGAATTGGTGGTGAAGAGACAAGGGTCCTAGTTTGTAAAATGTAAGAAAACGCTTATGAAAATCTGTGACATGGACCCGCAGGGTAGATTACAGTATGGTGACTGGAAGGAGGTCCTTAGGACCAAGAAGGGCACATTGAAAGACAAAGGTTTACTAGAAAGTGCTGAAATGAGGAGCAGAGGGACAGTCAGGGAAAGTTGAGTATGTACATGTATTATTTGCCTAAGAAAGTATCTGTAAGTGAAATGTTTGAAAGTACAGTATGTGATATATTGTGCCCGGCATTGTGATAGTGTCTACTGACCGTTACATTGGCAGTCAGGTAGGGAGAGAAATATGGGGAACAAGCATAGTGGAGAGAAAGGTTACAAGACATGTGATTTGGTGGCAGAGAGAGAGAGGATCAATATGTGATTGTGTCACCTATTGATATATAGAAAAAGGTGTATAATACTAGGTAGATAGATATAGATTTGTGTGTGTGTGTGTGTGTGTGTGTGTGTATATGTGTGTGTGTGTGTGTATGTATGTATGTATGTATGTGTATATATATATATATATATATACACACACACACATACACACAAATGGTCAATTGAGCTTGCTTTTAGTGGTAGGAAGATTGTTTACTTAAAGCTGCAGGGTGAGACATCCCCCCCCCCCCTTCTCCTTGTTTCTGCCTTCTCCTCCTCCAAGGCCAAGAGATAAGAACAGAGAAAGAATGTGATACTAACCTTGGAAAGGAGCTTTGTTTGTTTTAATGGAATAGAAGCTTGTAATGAATCTAATAAATTATACTGTCCTAGAAGGCAGGAAAGGAATTTTAAGGTACATTCTTGCTGGGTTCTGAGGTCACAAATGGACACGTCTTGGTCTCTTTCATACAGGAGTAAGAAAGTTATACCCCACTCACAACAGGGGTTGAAAATGCAGAACATGTTGCGTTGTCAGAAGGTTTCAGCAAATGTATTATTTATTAGTTTAAATGCAGGGAATAGGTAAACTAAAACAACTTTGTTCAGTGTGTGTTTCATATTCACAGAGAGATAACAGTAATTTTGCAAAGGTGGGGGCTGAAAGATACCCACACATTCTAAAATATATCAGCATTTAATATAGCATATAACAGCTTCAGTAAATAAGAAAGATAGAATGTCTCAGTCACTCAGCAAACTTTTTCACACAAATTGTCAAAGATAGGATTCATTCACAATCTCATCCCAATAGAATCATGTACTTTATAACATTATAGCACTCACCTCAATGTTTTTCAACTTATGTGTGTTTGTCACACTTTTTTTCTGTCCATCTGTATGTACTGATAAACCCTTCAAATGGTGGAGTGACGGGGCAGACTCGACCACATGGATGGATGAGAGTTAATGACCCGTGTTCAGGCTGTGATGAATGTAAAATGTGTGCACAGGTGAAATAATGCAACACATCATGGCTGCTTTGGGTATATCCCAGGCCTTTCACACACTCTACCATCCACAGGGTAGGGGGAAAGTAGAAAGCATGAAGGATACCCTGAAATTTAAGATACAAAAGGCAATGGAGGAAACGGGCAAATCTTGGGTTGAGTGCCTTCCATTAGTTTTTTTCTCGGTTAAGTACATACCACAGCAGCTGAGCTTGGGGAATGATTCTCTTGTTAATTTTGTCATAGGCCTCTCCAAGGAATTGTCAGTAATGCATTCTGCAGTCTCTGCTTCTCTCCCAGGTCCCACAGAGGAGTGTCACGATCTGAAACCAGGTGACAGGGTCTATGTGAAAAAATTTGAGAGAGAAGGACTAGAAACCCGGTTTGAATGTCCCTACCAGATGTTGCTCACCACCCCAACTGCAGTCAAGCTTGAAGAAAGCCCACTTGGATCCACGCTTCACACTGCAAAAAGACCTTGGTTCCCGGAGCACAAAACACATGATCCTGCATATCCTTTACATGCTATGGGCAGGGTGGGGGACCTGGGCGGAAGTGTCTGTCACACGTTCAGGGGCAGGAAAGGAGGGAAACTGGAACCCCTGGTCCGGAGAATATGAAAGGAAAGTGACATTGTGGTACAATTCTTCTAACACACACATAGCCACATACACCTTTGTCTACTGCACACTAGCCCCCTGTTTCAGGGATCAGAACAAATTAATACAATCAAATGTGCAATATGAAGACTACACTGAGGGTGAGAATTCAACACCGCATCATGCTAAGAGAGAAGTTGATGCTCCAGGTGGTAGCTTTGATCCACATGTATACATAGATGCAATAGGAGTGCCAAGGGGGGTGCCAGATGAATTCAAGGCCAGGGATCAGGTTAAGGCGGGCTTTGAATCCCTATTTCCTATTGTCACTGTTAATAAGAATGTAGATTGGATAAATTATATCTATTACAATCAGCAGAGGTTTGTAAATTACACTAGGGAGGCTTTACAAGAGTTAGCTGACCAACTAGGGCCTACTGCATCCATGATGTTCCAGAATAGAATGGCCCTGGATATGATTTTAGCAGAAAAAGGTGGAGCATGTAAGATGATTGGTAAAACTTGATGCACCCACATTATCGATAACACCGGACCTACAGGTAAAGTGACTGTCGCTATTAAAAAATTAACCAGTATGTCAGAAGAACTTCAAAGGAATTCAGGGATTACAGATCCCTGGGACCAGTATTTTTCTTAGTTGAAGGGATGGCAGAAAGTTCTGATTCAAGTTGGTATAATCCTGCCCATTGTTTTGGTACTTCTGCTGATCACCTGTATGTGTATTATCCCCTTGATCAAAAAGAGTATGAGTAAGGGACTGGACAATGTGACACCAACATTTCCCTTGTTTGAAAAAGGATGAAGAGCAAGTCCTGATAATGCCAACTACAGTACGCTACCAAAAGAATGGAGAGATGTACTAGTACTAAGCCTGCCCTGGTCTCCTAAGGTGAATTGTCAGTGGATTTCCAATTTGCCTAGGGATAGTGTAGAAGACCATAGGTTCCAGCGAGGGCGCACTCTTCGGGGGGGTTAACTTGTACAGATAGAGGGTATGGATGCCTGGAAAATGAGCCCAGGGAATCCATGGCCTCCTTCTGAGGTGAGGTAGGGATCCCCACTTCTAGGAGTAGGGCCTTGCAGGCAATGGGGTAACCCTGATCCAAGGGAGAGGCGACCGAGGTAGAGTGTGTGGCCTGGTGCTTGATCTCCATATCAAGTTTTAGGTTTGTGAGGGTATATGTATATATTGCCATATGTTTGTTATGCTTTTATACCTGTATGCAAGTTCTATGCAATGCTAAAATGAAAAAAACTTAATATGTAGCCTTAAAAATCATATCAGATATGCCAAGGCTTTGCAAGGCCGAGAGAGATGATACAGAACCGGATACGAAGGCCGCGTACTTGGCTGTTTTCCCAGTATCTAGATAACGACTGTTTAACTACGTATATGACTAACACTGCCTCATGCGGAACTGCAGACATCACATATATGGTTATGCGGTGGATTTGAGCCAATAAGACACACTTCTAATGATGTGATAAGGGGTATAAAGCCCCATGTAATCTGTAATAAAGTGCACAGTTATTTCCCTGTGTGAGGAAGTATACCAGACCTCCGTGTGTGGTGTTTCTTCTTTATCGCCAGCAACGGGGCATTGGGGTGGGCCTGATTGGTGCTGTACACAGAATTTCCCTGACAAAAAGTCGCTTGAGCGACATCTTTTGAGCGATAATTGTGTCTGTAAGTTGATAGGGGAGACTTGTTGTACCTACATTCCAGACTACAGGACCCACAGGTAAAGTCACAGTTGCCATTAGGAAGCCGATTGCACTATTGGAAGAACTAAAAAGGAACTCGGGCATAACTGACCCTTAGGACCAGTACTTTTCATGGATGAGGGGTGGCAAAGGATCCTGGCCTAGATAGGCATTGCTGTCTTGTGTGCATTAATCATTTTTGCCATTGTAATCTGCTGTGTCCTACCATGTATAAAGAAAATGTGCGAGAAAACAATCGCTGGTGCAGTGCCGACCATGCCCCTTTTGGAACACGGAAACAGACATTTAGAAACCTCATGCTCCATTGCAGTCCCTTTCCCCCAGATACAACAAGATTCGGCCTTAGGGAAAGCACTTTATCCTCTAATATGCTGAGTTGGTGACTTTGGGATTCTATGGATAAGCCGTGGTTTGTCAAGAAGTGCCACAGACGTGTTTAAGAAAGGCATATCAGGGCAGGTGGACAGGTCTTCGTGGTTAGGGACAGTAAAATAGACATTTCAAAGGGGGATTATAGTGGAGAGGAGCATTGACCAGCGTAAAATGTTTATTTGGTGTACAACTATATGTATTTCACTATAGTGATTCGACCTATAGAGACACATAACAACGTCTCTCAACATGGTTGCTGCTGGACAGCAACCTGAAGTCAGATATGCGCTGCATTGGCCGCTGAAGATGGGTTTAGTAGTCCGGATGATGGGGAGGTAGTCTTTGCAGTATCAGACTAGCTCCATATTTAGCCAACTTGAATTACATGACACACACACACTGACTTCATTCTCCCTGCCCCTCCCTTTTTCCAGCGTAGAGCCGAGGACAAAGGAGAAGTTTGCACATGGCACTACAGACTACATAGCAAGAGGACAAAGACCAACTAGTTTATGGAGACTGGGAGGAGGGAAGGGGAGGAGGTTCTATATAGCTCAACCTATAGCAATTAGTATATACTATGTATGTTATTCCTTATACGCCCAAAAAGGGTAGGTATTATGTGTTTAGATAAAAGAAGTTTCATGCATAATAAACAGCAGAGCTCTGGAGACTTCAAACTGAGCTGGACTTAGTGTGAAATCTTTTTGTGTGCACATAAATCAGAGTTTTTAACCCCATAGTAACGGAGCTTTTTTACTTTTTTCCATTTTCGTTTTTTCCTCCCCCCTTTAAAAAAATCGTAACTCCTTTATTTATAATAATAATAATCTTTATTTGTATAGCGCCAACTTATTCCGCAGCGCTTTCAGGCATGGATAAATGCAAAACAATACAACAATTACAATGTGAGGTACATTGGGTTAGACACAAATGGGTTGAGGGTGGTACAGGAGGTGCAGGGGTTGGGGAACACAGGCAATAGGAAATTTCATGGACAGATCATTTATTAGAAGGCAAACAAGGTGGGGCACCATAGGGAGGGGCGAGGGACTAGGTCAGGAGATTTGGTATGCTTCCCTGAAGAGGTGCGTTTTTAAGGCACGTCTGAAATTTCGTGCATCAGGAATTGTCCGGATGCCTTGCAGTAGAGCATTCCAGAGGATGGGTGCTGCTCTGGTGAAGTCCTGTAGGCGAGCATGTTAAGTTCGTATTACAGGGGTGTTTAGTCTGAGTGTGTTAGCTGATCGGAGTGAGCGGGCTGGGTGGTGTACTGACAGTAGGGAGGCGATGTATGGTGGCGCAGTGCCATGCAGAGCTTTGTGAGTGAGGTAGAGGAGTTTAAATTTAGTTCTGCAGTGGATGGGCAGCCAATGCAGCGACTGGCATAATGCAGAGGCGTCTGAATAACGACTGGATAGAAAAATGAGTCTAGCTGTTGCATTTAGTATGGATTGGAGTGGAGCGAGTCTAGTGCGGGGGAGGCCGATGAGTAGTGAGTTGCAGTAGTCAAGCCGGGAGTGGATGAGGGCAGCAACGAGCGTCTTTAGTGTGTCCGTGGTTAGGAACAGACATATTTTAGCAATATTTCTGAGGTGCATGTAGCATGTTTGGGACAGAGATTGGATATGGGGGGCAAAGGAGAGGTTAGAGTCCAGCGTGACTCCAAGGCATCGGGCATGCCGTTTGGGGGTTATGATGGTGCCAGACACTGGAATGGAGATGTTGAGGGGAGGTCGGTTAGAAGGTGGAAAGACAAGGAGGTCAGTTTTAGAGAGGTTTAGTTTGAGAAAAAGGGAGGACATAGTGTTAGAGACAGCGGACAGACAGTCGGTGATATTTTGGAGGAATGGTCCAGAGATCTCACGAGAGGAGGTGTATAGTTGGGTGTCATCAGCGTAGAGATGGTATTGGAGGCCAAATTTGTGGATGGTTTGTCCAATTGGGGCAGTATAGATAGAGAAGAGAAGGGGACCAAGGACCGAGCCCTGGGGTACCCCAACAGCGAGAGGAAGTGGAGCAGAGATAGAACCAGCAAAGGAAACACTGAAAGAGCGGTCAAAGAAGTAGAATTGACAGCGGCATTTCAAGGGTTAATAGCTGCGATCGGCCACGTGGCCAATTGCAGCTATTACCCGTGGGTGCCAGCTGTAATCAACAGCTGATGCCCACACTGTATGGAGGGAGATAGCTGTGCTATCTCCCTCCATACATGTCCTGCAATGGCAGGACGGAAAAGCACTATTGAAATTTTGTTCCAGAACATTATTTATGTTGAATCCGTTTTTTATTGAAAATTCGCATGGCAATGAAAACAAGCTAACAAGAAAGAATGTATATGCTGGACATTATCAAACTACTAACGACCACTTGTCTGTATGTGTGTGAGTGATTGATATGCTCCACCCCTGGTAACATCATTGCTCTGTCCCCTGGTGACGCCATTGAAGGTCCTACAACATATATAAAACACAGAGTCTGACCGACAGATAAATAACAAAGTTAGGGCTCTTGGAAGGGGAGAGCAAAAATAGCAAAATGAGAATACAACTAAGCCCTTATTATATCAGAAGACACAACTCAGCAGTCCTGACAGAACACATTGACCTATCTCCACCACAGAGCAAGTTCTCTCATGTCTGGACCTGGGAATAAAGGCATGTCCTATTAAAGGGATTTTCCGGTAACAAAGTCACTTTTATCTAAGCCCATTTTTGTATAGCAATCAACTCAATCAACACCTTCAAATAACTTTTATCTTCTTTTTTTCATGTCTTTCTGCTATTGCATGCTGCTGCAGCCCCACTGCTTGTTTGTTAACATGCTGAGCTTCAGTAATGTCACTTCATTCTCCCTAGTGCTTCACTAGGGCTCCAGCACGCGAAATCCGACCCACCTGTGGACATGAGGCCATATTCTCTCTCTGATTTGTTCTCTCTAATTCATTCTCTCTCTCGTTCATACTGTCTTTAATTCATTCTTTCTATCACATTCTCTCTCGCTTGTTCATTTTTAGAGATTAGCGAGTACCTGCCCGCTCGAGACTGAAGGTTCGGGTGCCGGCGCGGGGGAGCGGTGAGTAGCGGCAGTCAGCAGGAGGGAGCAGGGGGAGAGATCTCCCCTCCGTTCCTCCCCGCTCTCCCCCGCAACTCCCTGCCCGATGCCGGCACCCTAACCTTCAGTCTCGAGCGGGCAGGTACTCGCTAAAGGCAATGCTCGCTCAAGCAATTGCCTTTAGCGAGTATACTCGCTCATCACTATTCATTTTCTCTTATTCATATTCTTTAATTATTTCATTTTAAATTCTCTCACTCTTAAATTTATTCTATCTTTTTCATTTTATCTCTACTCTCTTTCATAATATCCCTCTCATTTTCTCTCTCCTCTCTTCATATTCTCTTTCTGATTTATATTCTCTCTCATTTTCTATCATTCATTCTTTCTTACTCATTCTATTATTCTCTCTTATTTTTTCTTTCTGATTTATTCTCTCTCATTTATTATCTCTCATTCATATTCTCTCTCATTTATTCTCTTTCAGTCTCTGATTAATTCTTTTATTCTCATTCACTCTTGTTCATTCTCTGATTTATTCTCATTCTCTCTCATTTACTCTTATTAATTCTCTCTGATTTATTCTAATTATCACATTATCTCGTTCATTTATATTCCCTATCACATTAACTCTCTTTTGTTTATTTTCTCTCATTCATTCTCTATCACATTCATTCTTTCATTTATCCCCTCATTATCTTTCATTCTCTCTCTCATTCAGATTGACTCTCAGATTGACTCACACTTTCAGGGTGCATTCCCACGAACATATATCGGCTCGGTTTTCACGCCGAGCCGATATACGTTGTCCTCGTGTGCAGGGGGGTGAGGATGGAAGAGCCAGGAGCAGGAACTGAGCTCTAGCCCCCTCTCTGCCTCCTCTCCGCCCCTCTGCACTATTTGCAATGGGGAGAGGTGGGGCGGGGCTAATTCCTCGGCACTTAGCCCCGCCCCGCCTCCTTTCATTGCAAATTAGTGCAGAGGGGTGGAGAGGAGGCAGAGAGGGGGCAGGAGCTCAGTTCCTGCTCCTGGCTCTTCCATCCCCCCCCTGCAGATGAGGACGATGTATATCGACTCGGCGTGAAAACCGAGCCGATATACGTTTGTGGGAATGCAGCCTCAGATTGACTCTGTCTCTCTCATATTCTCTTTCATTTACTCTCACATTCTCCCTCACTCTACCTTCTTCCCTCCCACACCTATTTTGCACAAGCACTGTCTAATGAACAAAATCAACACGGTCAAACAGTGTAAAGGAAAGAGAGATGACAGCTGGGCATGCACAGTACACCCGACCCTGCCATGATATTCATCTGAGCACATGGCCTGACCTTGCACTCTGACTGCACATGCCCAGCTGTCAGGCTGGAAGTCCGCATAGGAGAGCTGAGACCCGACCTCCTTTAGAGTACACTTTGACTAAAAGTACACTTTGGGAGTTACTACGGTGCTGCAGGGAGATGAACAGATGAATCTTCATGTGGTAAATATATTGAAGTCTCTTCTATGTCACTGTTTGTTTAGAAAATGAATGATTAGTTTTTCCCTGGAATAACCCTTTAATGTCCAATTTTTGGAATTATTGTAATGTCGGGTAAACATAAGAAGCCAAGATCTTATAAAAGGTACCAAGTTGGTCATATGGCTTAGCATTCCAAGAGTAAAAGATAAGCATCAAAAAGAAGTTTTTTTCAAAAACAGTAGAAAAGACAAGTAGGAGTGAAGAAAGAATATAAAGAGAAGAAGGAACAGGAAGAGAAAAACAAGGGGGCATAAGCGTGAATAATAAGGAGGGCGGTAGGAAGAGGCCCATGCTAAATGGGCTATAGGGAATTGGTAAAGTATATCTTTGTTTCTTAGAGTATACCAAAAAACTGATCAAGGGCTGACATGAGGATATGCATAGTGGGTGGCAACTAACAGAATAGTATTTAACAAGAAGAAATGCAAAGTCCTACATTTGGGCACGAAAAATGAAAAAAAGCACATACAGAATGAAAGGAATTAGGCTAAGCAGCAGCACGTGAAAAAAAACTTGGGTATACTAATAGATCTTAGACTGAACATGAGTCAACAATGTGATGCAGCAGCAAAAAAGGCAAACAAAATTCTGGGATGTATTAAGAGAAGCATAAAGTCTAGTTCACATAAGGTAATTATTTCTCTCTTCTCTTTCTTAGAAGACCTCATTTGGAATACTGTGTTCAGTTCTGGACATCACGATTTAAAAAAAAAAAAAAAAAAAATAGACAAAATTGGAGCAAGTTCAGAGAAGAGTTACCAGGATGGTGAGTAGTCTGAAAATAATGTTCTATGAGGAATGGTTAAAGGATCTGGGAATGTTTAGCTTGCAAATATTGCATTTCTCCTTGTTAAATACCATTCTGTTAGTCGGTGCCCACTGTTCAAGCTTTTCTAGATCTTTTTGAATCCTTTCTCTTTTCTCTAGTGTTAGCTATCCCTCCTACATTTGTGTCAACTGCAAATTTGATCAGTTTTCCCTCAATTCCCTCTTCCAGATCATTTATGAAAATATTGAACAACACAGGTCCAGGACAGAGCCTTGTGGTACCCCATTTGATGCATGCATCCAATTGTTTGTGCAGCCGTTTATGACCACTCTCAGCCAGTAGCTTTACTAAGGTCAAGAAATACTATACCTACCACATTTTCCTGATCAACCCAATTGGTGATTCTGTCATAGAAGTAAATTAGATTAGTCTGGCATAACTTGTTTCTAATAAACCCATGCTGGCTCTCCTTAACCACTCCATTCTCATCCAAATACTTGAATATATACTATTTAATAATTTGTTCAACTATCTTTCCTGATATAGAAGTCAGGCTCATAGATCTATAGTTTCCTTGGTCCACCTTCTTCCCTTTTTGAAGATAAGAGACATTTCTCCTTTCCAGTATTCTGGGACTTCTCCTGTTCTCCAGGAATTTTCAAAGATTACAGCAAGTGGTTCAGTATTTACCTCTGCTGCTTCCTTTAGTACCTTTAGGATGTAATTCATCTGGACCTGGAGACTTGAATTCATTTAAGTTATTGAAGTGTTCCCTCACCATCGTTCTGTTTTTAGATAGACTGCATTTTTTCATTCAATTTTCATTCAAAAGTTTGGCCTTCTCTACATTAATTTTTTTGTTTTGTTTCATTATTGTTTATTGAAGGAATAAACATACAAACATACTGTTTAATGCTTTTGGAGATAACCATATAGCAGAACACTTTCTCCTAGAACATCATTATTGAACACATGTAATCACAAATAGACATTTCCAATTATTTACAAATTGATCTGTAAGATCTACCTGCCCTGTTTATAAATCTTCATTTTTAATATCTATTAGTAACTTTCTATTTATTTATAGACCTCTGTATGAGTTTTTATAGCTGTCTTCTCCTCGTACTGCTGTTCTTTCAGATCTTTTTATTGTTAGCTTATTAATTATGCAACTTAATTATATATTAAAGTCAACTTTCCCATGCAGCCTTAAAGGTAGGGTAGCCTATTTTGTCTTTTTGAGAAAGCTCTCTCGTAGGTACATTGTTTGATAACTAATTCAGTGACTTCATGTAGTGAGGGTACTCTGAGTGATACCCAGCTTCTAGCGATCATTAATTTCACTGTGAGTAGAATGTGAGCTATGAGAATTCTAGCTTTCATTGGGACTGATTCTATAACCATTTGGTACTAGGTAGGTCCTTGTCAATTTATGTATTAGTTTAAACGTTGCCTCCCATATAAATGTAATTTCTTTACATTCCCAGAAAATATTGATCAGGGAGCCCACTACATCACAGCCCCTCCAGCATGTCTCTTTGGTTCTCGGCAATAGTGTGACCAATCCATAAGGGTACTTCCCACAACTGGACATACCTTTACGTCATGTGGATAGTACGAGATCATAAGAGATCTTGTGATATCTGGCAGTGGGAGACGACTGTCACTGATAGCGGGCCTCCACTGGAACAGCGGGGGTGCATCGGAGATACCCCTCCCACTGTTAACCCCTTGCCTGCCGCAATCTATGTAGATCGCGGCATGGGAAGGCTTCACAGAGGGAGCGCACTCCCTCTGTGATGTTATCGGGCTCTCGCGATATAATTAGTATAAATAATGTAGTATAAATAAGAGTGATTTTCAGGGGGGTTTTGGGACTCCATTTGTTGCCTAGCAGACATGCCGGCGTTTTCCCGGATTCCTCCTACCAATCGTACCTGGAGATCCCCCGATTGCGGAATGATGCTACAATATCCGGTGATGTATTCATGCTTATTTTGTTACCCATGTGATCTGTATGCTTATATGTTAATTAACCGTTTCACTTACATTTATATACTAAGAATAGATCAGAGACGCGCCAAGTGATAAAAAGACAATAAAATGTAATGAGCCAATATTAACTCACCTGGTGCCTGACGGGGAAATCAGCCTGATAAACCCCGTCGGCACCGATGTCCAGAAAGACTTTGCACAAGTTCTTTTATTCCCACATCCGCAGCACGACGGAGAGCAGCAAAAGGGTATACAGCACACAAGCACCTGTCCGGCGCTTGATAGACGGCAATACTAAAAGAAAAAAGCTGCTTTTGCGCTCGTCGGGATAAAAAGATGAAAAAGATGTAAATATATTAAATTTATTTACATAAATACGAGCGACGCGTTTCGACGAATACAATCGTCTTTTTCAAGCTCAAAAAAACTTACAAGTAAGTTTTTTTGAGCTTGAAAAAGACGATTGTATTCGTCGAAACGCGTCGCTCGTATTTATGTAAATAAATTTAATATATTTACATCTTTTTCATCTTTTTATCCCGACGAGCGCAAAAGCAGCTTTTTTCTTTTAGTATTACATTTATATACTAAAGAGTAAATAAACTCGTGTTTTATATTTGTCTTGCCTCAAAGCTGTCTCAGTTTTGCTTAGTTGGTATGCTAATGAGGTTGTAGAATTGCCAAATCTTGAGCAGGTAAGACATTAATTGGCGTAGTCTGGCAGGATATTGTTGTTGTCTTTGGTAAGGTTGTATTACTGTATAATTTGGTATTGTGACAGTGGTTCCCAGTGCACGGGGGGTTATTGTCACCCATATTAGATTTTTGGCCCATTGCCAAGGGGTTCAAATGGTTATAACTTTGCTTTGGTAAATGATAGAGTAATAATAGTAATACACATTAACAGTCGCAGTAAGGGGGACCTCTGTGCAAAATTTCACCAATTGGCACGTTGCCAAAATTTTGTGAGTTCTGTAACTTTGAGACAGGACTCAGGAAATTGGTGCCAGTTTGCAGAGTGGTGTCTCGCAGTAAGGGGGACCTCTGTGCAAAATTTCACCAATTGGCACGTTGCCAATAAGACAACAATATGTTTACAAAAAGAACCAAAAAAGTTAAATCTGAACAGAAAATAGACATCCCCGGCTGGTCCGAGGGTCCCTATGATATATTAGCTCAGGAGTTGATGCATAGTGGGCTTGCAGAATCATGGGATAGTAAGCTAAAAAATGTTAAGGTACTCGAGGAGACCCCTGCCAAGGCAGGTGATGCAGTTCAGTAGGGTAGGAGAAATTGGGTATTGGCCTCAGCCTATAGGAATATCCATAAAAAGAAGTCCCAACTAGTGCGAAAACTTAATCAAGCAGAACAAAAGTTAAAATAATCTGAAGGAAAGAGAATGGTGTTGGAATGTTACCAAAGTCTGATAAAGGAAAAAATAGAACATTATCAGAATATTGCAGAAAAGGCTGTTGTAAAAGTTGCTCAGAATAAATATAAGGGACGTAAAGGTAAAGTTGATAAGCGAAAGGTATCGAAAGTTATAGCTTCCGCTTCTGTGAACTGGGACCCAGATAAGTGGGATGGAGACTTATGGGATTCCTCATCTTCTTTGGGGGAGGAGGACTGGCATAAGGGGGATTGGGAAGACACACCCAATCCAATAATTGATCCACCCGCTTTAAAACGTGCCCAGCCCATTAGCAGAAGGAAGGAAACTACTGAATATGGACCCGTTACCCAGCCTATCCTAGGTCATGATGGGCAAAGGTTGCCCAGGTATGACGATCAGGGAAACTATATGTACGATGCCGATGGGAGACTGTTGGTGCAAGAAGAATTGGTGCCACATAGGCGCACCAGGCTTACCCTAGAGGATTTTTCTCAGTCAGAAGTCGATGATATACTGAGTAGATTTAGGCAAAAGCCTGGGGAATCTGACATACCATGGTTGGTCCATCTATTTAAGCATGGTGCGACTGGGGTAATGTTGGATCCAAAAGATGCAATGAGATTTGTTACTCTAACTAGAGATCCAGTAATCAGTAGAAATTTTAGAGAATACTTTCCTAATCATCAAGGAGAAAGTAGTATTTCCCTGTTTAATATGGTGACCAATGGGTTTCCTAATAAGTTCCCGACAGAGGCAGACATTCCAATCAATGACAAACCTTGGTACACTATCAGGGATGGCATTGAAAGGTTGAAGGAGGAAGCTATGAGGGTCTCATTAATTATCATCGAGCAAATGGATGATTATTTGGCTACTCGACTGACAGCAGGAATTAGAAATTGTTTAATTAAGACTGCACCTCCGGCTTATAAAGCCATGATGATGACCCTACTTTTATCCATGACTAATGAGCCAATATCTGCGGTCGTGGCTAGAATACGGGAATTGCAAGATATGGGAAACTGGGATAGAGAGGAAAAGCGAACAGATCGTGATAGGTCTAGGAATCCTAGTTCCCAGGGGACTGGTGATTCAGGAGTGCCAAGGGTATCTCGTAGAGATATGTTTCAGGCTCTCCTGAAAGCTGGAGTCTCCAAAGACGCCATTGACGGAAAAGATACAGGTGATTTGCGGCGTCTTTATAAACAGAAGGTATTATCCAACAAAAAGGTGGATAAAAGGAAAGATTCAGTGGCCCCAAAAACTTCAAAAAGAAAGAGAAGCAGGTCACTAATTCAGTACCTAAGAAATTAGAATGGGAGGACTTTCAAAAGATCTATCCATGGAAGGAGTTGGCTGCAATGGTAGCTACCCAAGTGCAGGACCATATGAAGCCATCTCCGCTCCTGGAGGAATCAGATTCTGATTCCACATAGGTAGCAAGCCAAGCCCCTGTCTGGGTTAGGCGGGATGAGAGACCCTACGTCCCGCTAGCCATACATTGGAAAGAGGGTAATGTCCAAAGGGTCCCAGCTTTAGTAGATACAGGGGCGGAGGCTACTCTGATTTATGGAAATCCAAAAAAGTTTAAAGGTCCAAAAGTTAATATTTCAGGGTTGGGAGGAAAAGTTACCGAAGGAGTACAGACACAGGTAACTTTGAAACTGGGCAATTTGCCCTTACGTAAATACACGGTGTTAGTAGTACCTATTCCGGAATATATCATTGGCATAGATATTCTGAAAGGATTGACACTACACCTGGAGGATGGTAAGTTTGCCTTTGGCGTAAGGAAAATAGGGATAAAAGCTTGTCCAGTTACGGTGGGAAAGGTCAAAATGCCACCCGTACATATCCCTCCTGCAGGAAAACTGGTTGCTATGAAGCAATACAGAATTCCTGGAGGTCACAAGGAAATAGGAGAGACCATTAAGGATTTGGTCGATGCTGGCGTTGTGAGGCCTGCAACCACAGCATGGAACAATTCGGTATGGCCTGTGAAGAAAAGTGATGGGTCTTGGATGATGACTGTCGATTACAGGGAGTTGAATAAACAAACACCTCCCTTGACGGCAGCTGTACCAGACACCATTACAATTGTGGAGCAGATCCAAAGTCACAGTGGACAATGGTACGCTGTGATTGATATCGCACAAGCCTTCTTCACAATTCCAATAAAAGAAAAGGCACAAGATCAGTTTGCATTTACGTGGCAAGGACGTCAATATACGTTCACTCGATTGCCACAAGGTTGGATACATAGTCCAACCATCTGTCACCGGACGGTGGCAGAACATTTAGATGAGTTTGATTTACCATCAGAAATGCAGTTTTCACGTTATATCGATAATATAATGATTCAGGGACCGGATGAACAATCTGTAAAGAAACAATTGAACAGATTGTTACATCATCTGCGAGAAAAAGGATCAGAAATAAATGATAGCAATGTGCAGGGCCCCTCTCAGACGGTGAAATTCTTAGGAATTCAATGGAATAAGGGCCATAGGGAGATTCTCCCTAAGGCAAGGCAGAAAATCTTAAATTTTCCCACCCCGAAAGACAAGAAGGAAACACAATCCTACATAGGATTGTTTGGATTTTGGAGACAACACATTCCGCATCAGGGGCAGCTTCTTGCTCTTCTTTACAAGGTGACTCGCAAGAAATACAAGTTCACGTGGGGAGAGGAGCAACAGGTTGCGTTTGAGGCAGTAAAAGAAGCCATACAACAGGCTGAGATTTATGGCCTTTACAAGATGGTGAAATAGAACTTCATGTATCAGTTCAGCATATGTATGCAAACTGGTCGTTGTGGCAGAAGCAAGGGGGCAAAAGAGTGCCACTGGGCTTCTGGAATCGAAAATTACCAGATGCAGGAGAAGAATACACTCCACTGGAGCAACAGCTGTTGGCATGTTATTGGGCCCTGGTGGATACTGAACAATTGACAACAGGACACATAGTCCTTCTGAGGCCGCAAATACCCATCATGAGCTGGGTATTATCTAATCCAAAGTCCAACCGGATAGGACATGCCCAGGAGCAGAGTATCATTAAGTGGAAATGGTACATCTCAGAAAGAGCGAAAAAAGGCGAAGGGGGGATAGCTGCCCTGCATGAAAAGATAGCTGATATCCCTCCAGATGGTCAGGTTACACCAGTAGCACAAATGGAGGAATCCCCAGTAAGGTGGGGAATACCTTACTCTGAGTTGACAGACTCCCAAAAAGAGCATGCTTGGTTCACGGATGGTTCGGCCAAGTATATCAGTGGAAGGCATAGATGGAAAAGTGTAGCCTTTAATCCAAAATTAGACAAGACGTTGGTCATGGAGGGAGAGGGTAAGAGTAGTCAATATGCAGAACTTTGTGCGGTATTCTTAGCTCTGAAGCAGGAACAAGGGCAAGAATGTCATTTGTATACGGACTCATGGTCAGTTGCCAATGGTTTAGCCACTTGGATCATGGGATGGAAGAAGAACAATTGGAACATTCATGGTAAGGAATTGTGGGGGAAAGAGCTTTGGCAAGACATAGAGGAATTCATTAGGAGTACCAAAAGTACTGTGTTTCATGTTGATGCTCATGTCCCTCTTGACTCATTGAAACGTTTATTTAATTCTCAAGCAGATGCGGCAGCATCGATCTCTGTTGCCGTACAAGAACCTGACAAGGAAAAGGAAGCATGGCTTCAAGGTACAGCTGTTTGGGCTCACCAAAAAAGTGGACACTTGGGAGAGAAGGCCACTTACAGGTGGGCACAAGAAAGAGGTATCCCATTGACGGTGGACATGATCAAACAAGTAATCGCGCAATGTCCAGTATGTCAACATGTTCAAAAACGAGAAGTGCCTCATACAGTAATGGGACACATAGGGAGAGGCCAGTTGCCAGCGCAGATTTGGCAGATGGACTTCGTAGGGCCCCTCCCTGAGAGCAGAGGATGTAAGTATATTTGTACAGCAGTAGATACATTCTCAGGTCTGATGGTGGGATTCCCGTGTAAAACAGTAACATAATGGAGTACTTTACGTACTCTGGAAAATATTACCCAGTATTATGGGACTCCCCTGCAGATCCAGACAGACAATGGTTCACATTTTACCGGTAATTAGGTAAAAGAATATGCCAGTAAAAACAACATAGAATGGGTATATCATATGCCCTACTATCCACAGGCTGCGGGCTTGGTGGAACGAATGAATGGGTTATTAAAATCTACCCTGAAGAAGCTTACGGAGACCGACAAATATGGTCAATGGAGAGATAATCTCACTGATGCTTTACAGATTATCAACAACAGGCCCATCACTGATTCTATGACACCCTTAATGCGCATGCTAATACCCAATCTCAGCATAGATGTAGCTAAGGTAGAGACAATCTTATACTGGAAAATAAATCCAGATGCGCAGGCACCTTATAGAGCCACTCCTGCCACTGCAGGGTTGGATCTATACGCTCTTGATACGGCAGTGATAGCCCCGGGAAAGGTAAGTACTATTTCCACAGGGATAGGATGCAAGATCCCGGAGAATCACTTCGGGCAGATAGCTACTAGATCAAGTTTTGCTCTGAGAGGTGCAGTGGTCCTAGGGGGAGTCATAGATGCGGATTATCAGGGGGAAATTAAAGTAATCATGATAAATTTAGGAACAGATCCTCTGATAATAGGGAAAAAGGAGCGCATGGCACAGCTGCTATTAATACCAGTGTATCTGACACAAGTGGAAGAAGGGGCGGCTCCCACTGAACTTACAGTGAGAGGAGATAAAGGCTTTGGCTCAACTGATGTTACTAATGTAGAGGCAAAATATGGGCTCAGAATCACCAAGGACCGCCCCCCCCCCCCCCCCCCCGGCAGAAGTTATTGCTGTGGGGAAAGATCGAACTTTGCTCATTATGCGACCCGGAGTAGAGAAATGGGAATATGTCCCACAAGAAAAGTGCTATTTGCGGGAATAATGCTTGTTTCCTTGCCTTCTCTAGAATCACATAATCATTTTTGGAATCCTTGGCGTCATGTGTTCGGTATTCGCAGTAGGTGATGCGTGGACGCCAGGGATCTGCGTCAATGACACCGGAAGGAATGACTATTCTTGGGGCTGGAGGAGTTCAACCCGAACAAGGAAGCAAGACAACTACACTTGTGAAGCCAACCAGAAATGTTATATCGTGAATATTACCTTTGATGGGACTATCTGGAGTGGAAATCCATTATCGCATATAAGTTCGACCTACCGCCCTTCATATGCACTGCATAAGGCCACGGGACAAATAAACATTACGTCACTTGTGAAAGTGTCTTGCTGTCAGAGACCAAAAGAGTTGCCATATCTCAATTACTCCCTGGTGATGCAATATATTCAGAATTGTACAAGTACGGGAGTGCAGTTTTCATTTCCTTTAAATGAGACAGAAGTAATTACATGTGGGAATGCAACAGAGATCGTGAATCGGACCATGTGGGGCCAGTTCCTGGTATTCGTGAACATTAATACTTCTAAAATAGATCCTGGACATATAAAAAGGGTTCCATCTACTTGTCGCCAGGTGGGATGGGACGCTCAAAAGACTGTTATACAAGGCTCTGTGCAGTTTCCACCCTCAAGGACTTGTTCTACCAAGCGTTCCCGTTGAGCTTGGTATGATACCTTACTCGGAGGCTACAGAGCGCTTTCTGGGACTATTAATGGTTTTGATATAGAGACTTTAGCTAATCGAATGCATAACGTGGGAAGTAGTGTTAAAGATGTGCTCACATTGCAGGCTAAATGGATGCCCACTATATGGCAGCCTTTTAGTATGCAAACAGATGTGGACACAATAATGCTTGATTTGCAAGATGCATCTAATAGGTTTTCATATGAAATAAATTCTAACATATCTAACTATGTTAATTGGTCAATATGTACCTTGCAGACCATTTATCAGCAACAACAAAAGAACACACTTCAAACTATGCTCATGACTGGCAATTAGCAGATGTGGAGGACCGTGTTCAATCAGACTATAACTGAGACTGATTGGATACAGTTGGAGGCGCAGAAAATGGTTTGCAATGATACATTATGTAAAGGGACCATATTCATATACAATGTTACTAAAAAGAATGTTTGTAGTTCTCCCCTTACTTATAGGTGTTCCGGAAGATATGCATTTCTGGGTACCTAGATTTAACGGGATTTACATTGATGAGCAAAATAGAACTCATGATTTATCATTGTGTGATGATACATTAGAAGGGACCATATGCAAGGTCCAATCGGCTGTTTATGAACCATGTTTATTACAAAATACAATCAATGTATGTGAATGGACTCTGCTGCCACTCACGTTTAAGATGATGGTTGAAATAGCCCCACAGGAGGTATGTTTGACAACTAATCATCCTGTTGTACCTGGGATGGTTTTCCCGTTTTCAGGATGCTTGCGAAACATATCGGCACTTGTTTGGGAAAATGAGACCTTTGTGTTATTACCCGAACAAGACAAGACAGTGGCTGTCAATTGGCAACCACTGCCTTTAAATGTGTCAAATTGGGATCTAAATTTGACTAAATTCAAAAAGCTGTTAGAAGACACAGAAGAAGTACAGCAACATATTAAATTGCTTATTAAATCTTTGGCAACGCATATTATAAGTACTACTGTAATAGCTGGCAAAATTGTAAAGATGGGATCGGCTATTGCTGATGCCACGTCACACCATTGGTATGAGATCTTTATGGGATATTCATCATCTGCACAAACCACACTTAATTGGCTAATACATCCTGTTTTGGTATTGGCCATAGTTGTAATACTTTTATCGCTATGGAATTGTTTCATGGCATATAAGGTATTCTGTAGAAAACCCCAAGTTTTAATGGTATCATACGGCAAATAGTGAATGATTAAGGACCGATTGTGATACGTGTGTGACACGATTGAACTGAGTGGCTATGCAAAGGCATAGGTAGATCGTAATCACTAACTAGTAGCCGTATGGTTTTCCATAAGATTAATACTAGTTCAATGAACTAATGAACTTATCTGAATGTTCTTCTGAGATCTGCTCAAAAGCAGTATATTCTGGAAAAAAACAGCTAGAATGACTCATGGTCATCAGATATTGTAAGTAATAGAAAACAGATGTGGATAACTTTATAGAGAAAATATGCAGTATTATATGTTGCCAAGGTTTTACGGAGCATGCGTAAAGCTTGATTAGTTACATAAGAATGACGTGTTTTATCATACTGCGCAGAAGCGAATATTACACATAACCAAACAGTAGTATAAATAAGAGTGATTTTCAGGGGGGGTTTTGGGACTCGATTTGTTGCCTAGCAGACGTGCCGGTGTTTTCCCGGATTCCTCCTACCAATCGTACCTGGAGATCCCCCGATTGCGGAGTGATGCTACAATATCCGGTGATGTATTCATGCTTATTTTGTTACCCATGTGATCTGTATGCTTATATGTTAATTAACTGTTTCACTTACATTTATATACTAAAGAGTCTAAGTTTTGCTTAGTTGGTATGCTAATGAGGTTGTAGAATTGCCAAATCTTGAGCAGGTAAGCCACCTGTATTACCATTGCCTATGATCACTGTAATAAGCGATAAGTTATTGCAGGAGAGAAGTCCTGCAATGCCTTATCATAGCGTTCATCGGTGCTATGGTTTAAGTCCCCCAGAGGGACACAAATGATGTAAAAAAAAAGATCAAAATAATGTACAAAAAATAAAAATGTAAAAAAAACCTTTTTTGCATCTTTTTCTCATTTTAGCATAAAATAAAATAAAAACATTCCCACATATTTGGTATTGTCATGTCCGTAACGACATGTACAATAAGTTGAACATGCTTTTTATCCTGCCCGGCAAGAAGCGTGAAAAAAAACTTTAAAAAACTGAGGCAAAATGCTAATTTTTAGCATTTTGCTTCCCGAAAAATGCAATAAAAGTGATCAAAAAAGCCATATGTGCCCCAAAAAAGGTACCAATAAAAACTACACCTTGTCCTGCAAAAAAAAAATAAGCCCATACAGAGCTCCATCCATGGAAAAATAAAAAAAAAGTTATAGGACTTTTGGTATCCTTGTAATCGTACTGACCCGCAGAAAAAAAATTATTGTGTCATTTATACTGCATAATTAACGCTTTAAAAAAAAAATCTGGCGCAGAATTGATGCGTTTTCTCTCCCTGCGATCATAAAAAAATAAAAGTTTTACAATGTAGTCTATGTACCCAAGAATGGCACCGATAAAAACTACCGTTCGCTACGCAAAAAACATGCCCTTATACGTCCGTGTCGACGGAAAAAAAAAAAAGGCTTTTGAAAAATAGAGATTAAAATCCGCCAAAAATCGTTGGGTCCTTAAGCCTAAAATAGGCCATGTCCTTAAGGGGTTAATGTGTACCTGTCGCTATACTTGCCGCACCGTGATGGTGGTCTCTGTCTACTTGTGTGTGTGGGGGGGGGGGGGTTGCTGTTAGTTTGCTTGTGGGGGGGCAGGAGGGTGTTGTCAGTGTACTTGTGGGAAGGGGGGGGTGCTGTCAGTCTACTTCTGGGGGTGCTGTCAGTTAACTTGTGGGGGCAGGGCTGTGGGGTGCTGTTAGTGTACTTGGGGGAGAGGGGCGGGGCTGCTGTCAATGTACTTGTTTGGGGGAGGGGTGGGGGTGCTGTCTGTGTACTTAGTAGGGAGGGGTGGGGGTGCTGTCTGTGTACTTAGTGGGGAGGGGTGGGGGTGTTGTCAATTTACTTGGTGGGGGGTGGTGGGTGCTGTCAGTGTACTTGTGTGGGGTAGGGGTGGGGGTGTTGTCAGTGTACTTGGGGGTGCCGAGGGGCGGTGGGTGCTGTCAGTGTACTTGGGGGTGGCAAGGTTCGGGGGTGCTGTCAGTGTACTTGGGGGAAGGGGTGGGTGGTGTTGTCAATTTACTTGAGAAGGGCAGGGGGTGTTGTCAGTGTACTTTTGGGGGAAGGGCAGGGGGTGCTGTCAGTGTACTTGGGGGGGAGGGGCAGAGAGTGCTGTCAGTGTACTTGTGTGGGGGAGGGGCAGGGGTGCTGTCAGTGTACTTGGGGGGAGGGGTAGAAAGTGCTGTCAGTGTACTTGTGTGGGGGAGGGGCAAGGGTGCTGTCAGTGTACCGGGGGGGAGGGGCAGGGGTTGCTGTCGGTGTACTTGGTGGGAGGGGCGTGCTATCAGTGTACCTGTGTGGGGGAGGCACAGGGGGTGGTGTCAGTGCACTTGTGAGAGGGAGGGACGGGGGGGATGCTATCAGTGTACTTGTGTGGGGGAGGGGCAGGGGTGCTGTCAGTGTACTGGGGAGAGGGGTGGGGAATGCTGCTGTACTTGGGGGGGAGGTTCGGGGGTTTGCTGTCAGTGTACTTGTGTGGGGGAGGGGCAGAGTGCTGCCAGTGTACTTGAGGGGGAGGGGTGGTGGGTGCTGTCAGTGTAGTTGAGGGGGAGGGGTGGTGGGTGCTTTCAGTTTACTTGGGGGAAGTAATGGGGGTGCTGTCAGTGTACTTGTGTGGGGGAGGGATGGGGGTGCTGTCAGTGTACTTGTGTGGGAGAGGGGCGGGGATGCTATCAGTGTACTTGGGAAAAGGGGTGGGGGGTGATGTTAGTCTGCTTGTGTGGGGAAAGCGTGGGGGGTGCTCTGTGTACCTGTGGGGGTAGGGGTGCTGTCAGTGTACTTGTATGGCGAAGGGGTGGGGGGGTGCTGTCAGTGTACTTGTGTGGGGTCGGGGCGGGGGGAGGGGGTTCTGTCAGTGTATTTGTGTGGGGGAGGGGTGGGGGTGCTGTCAGTGTACTTAGGGGGAGGGGCGGGGGGTGCTGTCAGTGTACTTAGGGGGAGGGGCGGGGGGTGCTGTCAGTTTACTTGTGTGGAGGACAGGTGCTGTCAGTGTACTTGTGTGGGGGAGGGGCGGGGGTGTGCTGTCAGTGTATTTGTGTGGGGGAGGGGCGGGGGTGCTGTCAGTTTACTTGTGTGGAGGACGGGTGCTGTCAGTGTACTTGGGGGAGAGGCGGGGGTGCTGTCAGTGTACTTGTGTGTGGGGTGATGCTGTCAGTGTTCTTGTGGGAGGGAGAGTCAGGGGGTGCTGTCAGTGTACTTGTAAAGGGGAAAGGGCGGCAGGGGATGTCAGTTTACTTGTATTGGAGCACTGTGTGGGAGCATGTGGTGTTACTTTCACTTTGAATTCGTGATCCTCTGCCATTGAAAGTAATGATAAAGATCGCAATGATCTGCTAGAGTTGTGACTGCTGTAGCAGGAGATTCCTTCATCTCCCCTGCATGTCATCTCATCATTGTGACAGTGATGTGACAGTGTCCAGTGATGCGGGGAGATGAAGGTATCACTTACTACAGCTGTCACAGCTCTTGCAGGAGATCACATTGCTCTTCCATTGCTTTGAGTGGGGCTGGTGCAGCTACTGCTCCATTGAAAGCAGTGAGATCAGACGACTCACATGGAGGAAAAGAGCGATATCGGTCCATCACTCACAGCCTGATATCACTCTCCCCATCACAGCATGCGTCTCACATAATGACGCCGGCCTTCCAGTCATGTGACCGGCATCATGGGGAGCACACATGCTGAGGAGGAGAGGAAGAGCAGTGCATCACAGGAACTACCCGGGCGGTGCCATTTTTGATATGTTCTGCAGGTCAGTTTTATAAGATAAGGAATAAAAAGGTTAGCAGAATATCATTTTTTATGTTAATGCTATATTGTATGATGCTTTTACTCTACAGGACAGTAATGGGGGAAAAAATCGTTTTAGACGGCAGGACAGCCCCTTTAATCTCTCAGCCTCATTCACCATTCTCTGTTCTAGGCATCAGTTCCACAGTGAGGCTCTGAGAGCTCATGTTTTATTTTTTTTTACTTTCACTTTCATCAGCCTGCCGTCTCTCTGCTTCTTCTCCTCCTTTCTCTGCTGCTTCCAGCGCTATGTCCTGTGTGGGGCTCTAGGGGTAACACAGTATGTTAGGCTGAATGAAGACAATGTCCATTTAGTTCAGCCTGTTTTAACCTCCCCCTTGTTAGTCCAGAGGAAGGCAGAAAAAAACCGCAAGCCAATTAGCTCCTGGAGGAAAAAAAATTACTTCCTGACTCCATAATGGCAGCCAGAGTAATCCCTAGATCAACATTTGCGATAAACAACCCCGCTGGTCACCTAATGTCTATATCCTGTAATATCATAGTGCTCTAGAAAGACATCTAGTCCCCTCTTAAACTCCTCTATGGAGTTTGCCATCACCATGTCCTCAGGCAGAGAGTTCCACAGTTTCACTGCTTTTACAGTAAAGAACCCCTTTTTGTGTTGGTGACAAAAAAATGTGTTCCTCTAGACGTAGAGGATGCCCTCTTGTTACAGTCGCAGTCCTTGGTATAAACAAATCAATACTGGTGTATCTTGTCTCCACCACAAGTGTGGGTGGAGACCTAGTGATGGGCTGTATCCGCTCAGTATACAAGCTGCTGATTGGCTGGCTGCAGCAAGGTCATAGCACCCCAAGACTTTATTTGCTTTTGCAGTAGCTGACTGGCCTTGATTACTCCAGTTAAATCTACAATCCACTAGTACCCCCAAGGCTTTTTCCATATCGCTTTTCCCTAGCAGTACCCCATTTAGTGTATATTGGTGGCGTCCGTTTCTCCTGCCCATGTGCATAACCTTGCATTTATCAATATTGAACTTCATTTGCCATTTTTTACCCAAGCCCCCAGTTTATCTAGGTCCTTTTGTAGCCGTACATTATCCTCCATTGTATTAATTGTCTTATATAATTTTGTATCATCTGCAGATATTGATATTTTACTGTGTAGTCAGTGCAGTACATTCTGTTCAACATATTTATCAGGTCATTGATAAATATATTGAACAGAATGGGGCCTAATTCTGAACCCTGTGGCACCCCACTAGCAACATTGAGCCAATCAGAGTATGAACCATTTATTACTACCCTCTGCTTTCTATCTCTGAGCCAGTTCCTTACCAGATACACACGTATTCACACAGAGGTATGCAGTGTCTGCACTACTCTTCTCCCTGTAACTCCCCCAGTGTTTCTCCTGCTCAGGAGATAAGGGGACCGATCAAGCCTGCTTACCACACTCTCCTCGCAGGGAATCCCCTGGGTCCACCGCCCCTGCCATCTTCAGCTGGTCTGTGCCTGGACTATGTGTCCTCTGCTCTCCTTCTCCATCTTGCATCGGGAAGAATGTTGTCAGTCTCTGCAGACTTTCTGTTGTCAGCTTCCTCTCTGGCATCCTCCTTTCTTCTCCTGCACCTTGGTAAGCCCTTGCTCCCCTTTTTTGCTGTTTACCGTCGCTTAGAGGTCTTTGTTAGCGGAGTTCAGCTTCTTGCCATCCAGGCCATGCCCCCTTTCTCAACATCATTTTTAAGCAATTCACCATTTTCATCCTGTAAACCATCCTATAGCATCTTTAACTTTTCTTTTGCTTTTGACATACCACCACATTCCATTTTATTTCTTTTAGGCACTTTTGCAAGCCTCAATTCATTATTAGTTTTAATGACAGTTGCCCTACAGTTTTTTCAGAACTCATTCTTTTTTCCTTTAGATATTTCTCCCTCTTCCTTTTGATAAACATTTTTCATTTTAGCATGTGTGTGTATAAGTTCTGTGTTCATCCATCTCTTTAAATGCTTCCAATTCTTCCTTCTTTTAAGGATTGTTATGTTAACTATTGTGCTTTGAGAATCTCATTTCGAAATATTTCCCAACCTTCTTGGACATTTCTGTCTTTGAGTACATCTAGCCATTGGATCCTTCCTACCCTCTTTCTGAGTTCATTAAATTTGCCCTTCTGAAATTTAACCTTGAGGTCTGAGTCTTCTCTGGTCTTCCTCCCCTTGTTATCCAAAATTCAAGGATAGCATGATCACTGCCTCCCAGCCACCCTTACTTCCTCAACCATTCCCTCCCTTTTGGTAAGAATTAGGTCCAAAATAGCAGATCCTCTTGTTTTTTTCTACATTTTGAAAGATAAAGTTGTCAACAAGAGTGGATAATAATTTGTTGGACCCATTACTTTTGCCTGAGAGAGATTCCCTACAAATGTCTGGATAGTTAAAATCTCCCATGATCGCTATGTTGTGCTTTTTTGAGAGCTTGGCTATGTGATGTAGAAAGAGTTCATCCATATCTTCTGCTTGTCCAGGCGGCTTATAGTAAATGCCTACAATAGTGTCCTGACTACTGTTCTCTCCTTGTTTTCCTACCCAAACAGTTTCTATTTTATTCAGCTCACGTGTTGGAATGACCTTGATTCCAGGTTGCCTCCTCCGTGTTTCTCTGTGCAGTCAGGATGCTTTGTCTGCTTTTCCACATCTGTCCAGATTTCAAAACTGTGACCCTCCCCTTCTGATTTGCATAATCTCTTGCACCTTGGTACGGTAGAGAACCAGAAGTAGGAGTCCTCTTTGTTGCCTCCTAGAAAGTCTAGTTTGCATTCAAGTCACCAGCCCTGTCTCGCTTCCTGCTGAATCTTGGGAAATGCTTTGCGCCAGGATAGGTCTATCATTTCCACCTTGACTCTCCCTAATTTGGAGAGAGGGGCATGCGGCGCGGTATACAGTATATTTCACAGAGATCTTACTTTTGACCGTGCTCGCTTTGGCAGCACATATACTAAAATTGGAACGATACAGAGAAGATTAGCATGGCCCCTGCGCAAGGATGACATGCAAATTCGTGAAGCACTCCATATTTTATTTAGCTCACGTGTTGGAATGACCTTGATTCCAGGTTGCCTTCTCTGTGCAGTCAGGATGCTTTGTCTGCTTTTCCACATCTGTCCAGATTTCAAGACTGTGACCCTCCCCTTCTGATTTGCATAATCTCTTGCACCTTGGTACGGTAGAGAACCAGCAGTAGGAGTCCTCTTTGTTGCCTCCTAGAAAGTCTAGTTTGCATTCAAGTCACCAGCCCTGTCTCGCTTCCTGCTGAATCTTGGGAAATGCTTTGCGCCAGGATAGGTCTATCATTTCCACCTTGACTCTCCCTTATTTGGAGAGAGGGGCATGCGGCGCGGTATATATTTCACAGAGATCTTCCATTTGACCGTGCTCGATTCGGCAGCACATATACTAAAATTGGAAAGATACAGAGAAGATTAGCATGGCCCCTGCGCAAGGATGACACGCAAATTCGTGAAGCGTTCCATATTTTATTCAGCTCACGTGTTGGAATGACCTTGATTCCAGGTTGCCTCCTCCGTGTTTCTCTGTGCAGTCAGGATGCTTTGTCCGCTTTTCCACATTTGTTCAGATTTCAAGACTGTGAACCTCCCCTGGTTGTACGCATTTTTTTGTCTTTCATTTTTTGCTGGTGATCCACCTCAGTCAGCAGAGCACTTTTACAATGGTTTCAGGATCTGAGGCACCCCATTTGTGGTATGCTTTGTTTTTTTTTCAAAGTAACTTTTGCCTTTTGATAAATATTTCCATGGATAGGAGCAACAGTGAGTTTTGTAGCATTTTTTTTGCATGTTTCAGCTTCACAGTGGATTTTTTTTTCTCTGGCAAAAATTATATATTAATGAGGGAGGGTTCGTAATGTGTTAATAGTCCCTAAATATGCCATATTTGCATACTGCAGAAGTGAAGGATTCTGGGATAGATGTGCTGTTTGTGCACAATTTCTTGTCCTACCTTGTTTTTGGGTGGTCTCCCTTGGCTAAGAGAGCATTGTATGTATAGCATTAGGATCGGAGGTGCGCTGTGCGAACTGTGTTTCATTTTGAATATAATATTTTTTTTTATGAGCAATTTCTGTGGAGGGGAAGAGTTTTGTATTGTTTTTAACATATTTCTTTCTGGTGATAGAGAATGAGTGACGGTTTGGAATGTATTGTTCCTTCTTGAGTTGTGACCTTATTTGCATACTGCAGAAGTAAAGTTTATTGGGAAAGATCTTATCTTGGCTGGTTGTGCATAGTTTCTTTTCTTTGTGGTCATCCTGGCTTAAAGGCCCATTTTGGCCCAACGATTCTCGCTCAAAACCGTCTTTTGAGTGAGCATTGCTGGGTTTAACTACATGGACGTCATGTAGTTTTCGTTAACGATTCGCTCATCGCTTTTTTTTACACGTTGAGAGGCAGCATGTAGGAATGAATCTCCTTACCAGTCGTTAAATGACAAAATACATTTCTTTAAACGTAGTCCACATGAAAAGCGACGTTTTGACCAAAGTGTCTATGGTCTTTCTCAGGCATATACCACAGGCAACCCTGGTCACATTAAATAGTGGTAACAACCAATCACCACAAAAGTGCACACCCACAATTAATTAAAACCTACTTACAGGTGTATCAAGGGAGCCTATCGCGTGTTCCCCCAGGTGTTTTTCCCAGGTGCTACGATAAGTCTGTGGTTTGTGAAATACATGTACTATACCATACCCCCTGTTAGTACCTTTAGCCCACTTCATATCATCCTCTAAATTTATACAGTGGCAGATATCGCCCGATTAAGGTTTTCCAGCTCTGCTGCATCTGGTCAGCTGACCGGAACAGATGAGGCTTGAGAGCCGCTGTGCAGAACCACTGTGTTAACGCAGTGACTGACACATTGGGCTGGGTGACGCCCCTTTTCTGACGCGATAGGTCAGCTGACCGGGACGGCTGGGTCAGCTGATGTGTCATGTGGCGCGGGTGAGTGACGTTCTCATGGTGCGCGGCGCTGTTTTGCCGACACTGACCTAAGGAGGTACTGAAGCTGGAGGACTTTGCTATGCAGCTGAGTGGGGGAACACGCGATAGGCTCCCTTGATACACCTGTAAGTAGGTTTTAATTAATTGTGGGTGTGCACTTTTGTGGTGATTGGTTGTTACCACTATTTAATGTGACCAGGGTTGCCTGTGGTATATGCCTGAGAAAGACCATAGACACTTTGGTCAAAACGTCGCTTTTCATGTGGACTACGTTTAAAGAAATGTATTTTGTCATTTAAGGACTGGTAAGGAGATTCCTTCCTATGTGCTGCCTCTCATCGTGTTCATACTGTTAGTTTATACGGGTGTCTGGAGTCCGACATCCAGTTTGGCGTGCACTGGACTATTTTTTTCACTCCCACAGCAATTGCTGGTTTGTTTATGCTGCAGGTCCACTCCTGTTTTTTGCTGTGCTATTGGACGTCTGGATCAGCGTGCATATATGCGTATTGGGAGTTTTTCTGTTTGATTATGAATGCCCTGGAGTATGGAATGGCAGGGCTGTCCACTACTTTTGCTTACACTACGGCAGAAGCAGATCGCATATTTACTGATACGGCAACTGATGGCTCCTTCTTGGAAGCCCCCGATTTACGGGTTATGCAAAGAAAATTGGAACAAACATACAGGCATTTGATTTCTCTTCAACTGCATGCTGCTACGTTGAGGGAATATATGCAGCTAAAAGAATCCCACGAGGCCTTAGGCCGCACGTACGTCCAACATTAATGGCGGACAACAAGGACTTCTGCGCTAAGTTTATTAGTATTTCTAATAAATATGCTTTTGGCTTAATACTGTTAAACCTTGAGTTTTTGCATGGAGAGATTAAGAAAACTAATGAGCCGGTGAAATCGCAAGAACAAAACGTGATGACTACAATGGGTACAGACTGGTTACCCTTTAAGGAGCGGAGTGATGCAAATTGTAAAAGGTATAGAGAGGAGGTTGAAGCTACAAAGAAACGTAAATGGCAACGCGACCTTGAGGATTATTAGAGGGGGACAATCTATGGTTGGCAAAATACGGGCCATTACCAAGGGCCACCAAACATTAACAAAGGTGCCTTTGGCAGAGTTTCTAGGAGAACACGACGGAGACGTATGTCGTACAAAGGTCCTAGATCAGCCACGTCAGCTTCTTCTGATTCCCTTGATGACATGGGGTCCAGAAATTCTAACAGAGGACGAGGGGGCCCCTCCACCTCTTCTGCTTCTTCCTCTTTTTTAGGATCATGCCCTCCACTAATGGGACAGAGAGCAAATGCGACTGGCAACCTCAGAGAAGGAGATCCTGGAAGAGGAAGGTCTTAGGTAACAACGAGAGCGGGATCACGCCAGAGGAGACAATAGGAGAACACTCTCTTGTCATCAACATCTCAACTAAGGTACTTTCCCGGGTGGAAGTAGACATCCTGTCTAAAGGACTATCCTTTTGCCCTGTCCCACCAACAGACTGGTTTCAGACTGACCTGGACTGCAGGAGACTGATCAGGGGTCTTAAGCTTAAAAAATTCTTTTCTACACAGGATTCGGATTTACGTGCTGCTGATACGCAGTCCGGCCCCGTTGGGGTTTATACCTCGGCGGGAGTAGGGCTGCGTGACTGGAGCACTTTCCAACCTCCCATTACAGATGCCGCTATTGACACCTTTGAAAGGCTGGTCCAGAAGGATCTGTACGAATTAAGGGCAGAATCAAAGTATATGAGAGTCAGAAATAACTTGACCCATATTGAACGGGCGGCTTTGAAGGCGTTAAAAGATGATGATGCCATAACCATCCGTATGGCCGATAAGGGCGGTGCGGTGGTTGTACTGGATACACCAAAGTATGAGTGTGAGGCCTTACGCCAGCTTCAGGATGCTGACGTTTATGAGCGTCTCCAGTGCAACCCCACTGCTAAGTATCGTGCCAATTTACAACTCCTCCTTGATGATGCGATGTATCAGCTAATTATATATAGGAAATTACATGACTTCCTATTACCAGCGCACCCTAGGACACCAGTACTCTACTTATTGCCCAAGGTACATAAGGATTTGAAAAATCTCCCCGGGCACCCCATTGTGTCGGGGAGGGACTCTCTGTTTAGCAGAGCCGCCAGATTTCTGGATGTGGTTCTGCATAAACATGTTGAAAATTCATCGTCGTATATCAGAGACACATCAGATTTTTTGAATAAAATTAAAGGCCTAACTTTAGAGCCGGGTACATTGTTAGGGTCCTTTGATATTGTCTCGCTCTATACAAACATCAAACACGAGAGAGGGATTGAGGCGGTGAGAAAATGTCTAACCAATACGGACATGCCCAACAGAAGTCTTTCTTTCGTATTGACCTTGTTAGAGGAAGTTCTGACGAAGAATTACTTTCTTTTTGGCGATAAGATTTACAGCCAGAAGAGAGGGACGGCGATTGGGGCCAACATGGCCCCCTCGTACGCTAATCTCTTTATGGATGACGTTGAAACGGCCTTTGTCTATACCTCCCCAAGCTGGATTCATATCCAGTCTTGGTGGATGTATATTGACGATGTATTTTTTATCTGGAAGGGGTCAGAGGAACAGCTGAGTTCGTTTCACAATGAACTCAACAACATCTACCCGGAATTAAAGTTTACTCTTGTATATTCTGCCTCACAGATACAGTTTCTAGATGTTTTGGTGTCCAACGAGAATGGCGTCCTGACCACAGATTTATTTGTCAAGCCCACCGACAGGAACAATCTCCTTACTTTCGATAGCTTCCACCCCCCACGAATGGTAAGGTCACTGCCTTGGAGACAGCTACTCAGGGTAAGATGTATTGTTGATGATGGATTCATTGATTGTAGACTTGAGCAAATGTGCCAAAAGTTTTTGGCTAGAGGCTACCCTGACTGGCTGGTGTCCGATCTAAGTGACAAAGCTAGGAGTTGTGAAAGGGATACACTGCTAACCAATGTACGTGGTAAGAGGAGTGAATTATTGAGGATCCCTTTCGTGAGCACTTACACTCCCATGAGTGGTAGAATTGCACAGATTTTGCGCAAACACTGGCCAATTTTGTCCAATGGACATCCGGAGATTACAGAATATAAATCTCCTCCCCTGATGTCTTATCGGAGGGGGAGAAACTTGAAGGATGCTTTGGTAAAGACAGCCCCTACACCCTTGCCCTGCGCAACACTATCCACGAGGAGGAGTAACTTTGCATGCTTGAGTTGTGCAAGCTGCAATAATTTGATTAAAGGACATATGTTCACACATCCGAGAACAGGTAAAAAATATCAAATTAAAGGGTCCTACAACTGTAATTCGACCTATGTAGTGTACTTGATTAGTTGTCCCTGTGGTTTGATGTATGTTGGAGAGACGACCAAAGACATCAAATGGAGAATTAGTAAACACAAGAGTACCGTGAGGACTGGTCGTGTCGATGTCCCAGTGGGGAAACATTTCCGCAAGTTTGGCCACTCGGTGAGCCAACTTCGCTACCGGGTCATCGACCAAGTACCGATTGATGTCAGAGTGGGCGATAGATTAAAAAGATTACAGTATTTGGAACTTAAATGGATTTGCGAATTGGACACCTTACAGCCTAGGGGACTTAATATAGAGTACCATGCTGCCCCTCATATGTGAGATTTCTTCTGCATACTGTATGTTGTTTATTTGATCCGTCACCCTGTTTGCCCATTGTTTTTAAGTGATTTTAATTCTTGTATGCTGTTACTATTGTAGGTCTTCGGTGGTGGTCTGTTCGTTGTGTTCCTCCCTCCGCTGCGTATCTTCATCCCCTTCATGAACCACCTATGATTGTTATGGATTACGTACGATTCACGTCCTTTTGACACGCTGATGACACTGCTTGAGGGCTGTTTGGGGGGGGGGGGGTATGCGCACAACACACTCTTGTGTTTACTGCCTAATAAATTGAGTTTTTGCAAGAATTTTGTCTTGGGATCATTTCTCTTTAAGGGCTCAGTTTGTTAATTTATTTTGGTCTAACAGTATATGTTTTGTGATTTGTGGGTCCTAGAGAGTGGTTCCTAGAGGGATGGTATGATGCAATCCGGTTATATAAATTAATGTGTTGACAAGAATAGATGAGTCACCCTTTGGGTGGCTATATTAGATCCGGTATTTGGGGATTAAAGGGGTTGTCTCGCAGCAAGCATCAAAATTTAACATTACTCCATTCCCCGTCACCCCCTGGCATAAAATAGCAAATTAAAGCGGTTTTTAAACCGCTTGCTACTCACCGATCCGACGAAATAAGGAGTTTAAAAAAATCTTCTACCAAAGATGGCCGCCGGTCCTTTCCCAGGGATGCACTGCGGTTTTCTCCTGTGGTGCACCGCGGCTCTTCTCCCATGGTGCACTATGGGCTCTGTGCGTTCCATTGCCGATTCCAGCCTCCTGATTGGCTGGAATCGGCACACGTGACGGGGCGGAGCTACGATGACGACGCGGTGACCAGCTCTCCGGCACGAGCGGCCCCATTCACCAGGCAGAAGACCGCACAGCGCAAGCGTGTCTAAAAAAGCAAGAAGCCAGCGAAATTAGACGGAGCCATGGAGACGGGGACGCTAGCAACGGAGCAGGTAAGTGAATAACTTCTGTATGGCTCATATTTAATGCACGATGTACATTACAAAGTGCATTGATATGGCCATACAGAAGTGTATAACCCCACTTGCTTTCGCGAGACAACCCCTTTAACTATTAGTTGTGCTATGAGCAGTGTATGTTTCCCACGCTTAGATGCTGTCTGTTTTTCCCAGGTGCTACGATAACTCTGTGGTTTGTGAAATACATATACTATACCATACCCCGTTAGTACCTTTAGCCCACTTCATATCATCCTCTAAATTTATACAGTGGCAGATATCACCTGATTAAGGTTTTCCAGCTCTGCTGCATCTTGTCAGCTGACCGGAACAGATGAGGCTTGAGAGCCGCTGTGCAGAACCACTGTGTTAACGCGGTGACTGAAACGTTCGGCTGGGTGACGCCCCTTTTCTGACGCGATAGGTCAGCTGACCGGGACGGCTGGGTCAGCTGATGCGTCATGTGACGCGGGTGAGTGACGTTCTCATGGTGCGCGGCGCTGTTTTGCCGACACTGACCTAAGGAGGTACTGAAGCTGGAGGACTTTGCTATGCAGCTGAGTGGGGGAACACGCGATAGGCTCCCTTGATACACCTGTAAGTAGGTTTTAATTAATTGTGGGTGTGCACTTTTGTGGTGATTGGTTGTTGACACTATTTAATGTGACCAGGGTTGCCTGTGGTATATGCCTGAGAAAGACCATAGACACTTTGTTCGAAATGTCGCTTTTCATGTGGACTACGATTAAAGAAATGTATTTTGTCATTTAACGACTGGTAAGGAGATTCATTCCTATGTGCTGCCTCTCATCGTGTTCATACTGTTAGTTTATACGAGTGTCTGGAGTCCGACATCCAGTTTGGCGTGCACTGGACTATTTTTTTCACTCCCACAGCAACTGCTGGTATGTTCATGCTGCAGGTCCACTCCTGTTTTTTTCATCGCTGTTTTTTATCAAGCTGAAAGACAACGATGAGTCTTATCAGTGCCGTGGGCTGCGTTCTCAGCGGGATACCGCTGATACTATTGTCTTAGCTGGTATCCCGCTCGAAGAACACAGCAGAAGTATGCAGAAGACAAGCGCTCTAGCTGCCTTCTGTATACTCCGCTCGGAGCGCTCAGCTGGATATCAGCTGAGCGCTCCGTGATCACAGCAGGAGTATGCAATAGACATCACTCCAGTTGTGTTCCGCATACCCTGCTTGAAGCGCTCAGCTGGATATCAGCTGAGTACTCTGAGAAGACAGCAGCTGTTTGCAGAAGATAGCGTTCCTGCTTGTCTTCTGCATACAGCGTGAGCTTTCAATTACACACTTATGCAAAGTGAACGCTCAAAGCTGTCACTCAAACTGTCGTTTGAGCAAATTTTGAGCGATCATCTTCCTGTGCAAAATGCACACAATGATTATCACTCGAAAGATGTCTTTTGAGTGATAATCGTGTCTAAATGGGCCTTCAGAAAGAATTGCAGCTATGGTGCTAGAATAGGAGGAAACGTCTGAGCAGCATGCTTTGTTTTTTTTTCAGAATGTATAAATCTGTCGCATTTTGTTAAAGATTTGTGTGGAGAACAGCCTGGAGTTTTTTAAAACAATTTTAATACAGTATGGCTTAGTTTCTTTTCTCTGGTTAGAAAATAAGAAGGCGCCTGAGTTTGGGACGTGTTAACAGCTCCTAAATGGGGGCATTATTTGCATACTACAGAAGTGAAGGATCCTGGGAATGAGGCAACCCTGGTTATGCACAATTTCTTGTTTTTGCTCTTTTCTGGGTGGTCTTCTTGGGCTTAAAGAGCATTGTAGCCATGGTGCTAGGAATGGAGGGACCCTACATCCAGCAGCCTCTGGTTTCTTCTCAGAACATATACATTTTACTAAAGATTTTTGTGGAGAGAAGCCATACTGAGATTTGTAGCAATTTTTGCATGCACTAGCTTTGCTGGTGAAAAATCAAAGAATGAGTGTGTGTTTGGAGTGTGTTAACATTTCCTGTATTTGGGCCCTATTTGCATTCAGAAAGTATTAATCTCTTGCCTGTTATTAAAGATTTCTGTGGAGCAGAGCAGCACTGAATTTCGTAGCAATTTTTGCATGTCCAAGTTTCACTGGGGGTTCCTCTTAGAGATGAGCGAGCACCAAAATGCTCGGGTGCTCGTTACTCGGGATGAAATTATCGCGATGCTCGAGGGTTCGTTTCGAGTAACGAACCCCATTGAAGTCAATGGGCGACTCGAGCATTTTTGTATATCGCCGATGCTCGCTAAGGTTTCCATTTGTGAAAATCTGGGCAATTCAAGAAAGTGATGGGAACGACACAGCAACGGATAGGGCAGGCGAGGGGCTACATGTTGGGCTGCATCTGAAGTTCCCAGGTCCCACTATTAAGCCACAATAGTGGCAAGAGTGGGCCCCCCCCCTCCCAACAACTTTTACTTCTGAAAAGCCCTCATTAGCAATGCATACCTTAGCTAAGCACCACACTACTTCCGAAAAAGACCAATCACTGCCTGCATGACACTCCGCTGCCACTTCTCCTGGGTTACATGCTGCCAACCCCCCCCCCCCCCCCCCCCCGCACGACGCAGTGTCCACAGCGCACACCAAAGTGTCCCTGTGCAGCCTTCAGCTGCCCTCATGCCACACCACCCTCATGTCTATTTATAAGTGCGTCTGCCATGAGGAGGAACCGCAGGCACACACTGCAGAGGGTTGGCACGGCTAGGCAGCGACCCACAATGCTGTACAGAGACAATGAGAAATATAATCCTGTGCCACCACCATCAGGAGCTGCACACGTGGGCATAGCAATGGGGAACCTATGTGCCACACACTATTCATTCTGTCAAGGTGTCTGCATGCCCCAGTCGAACCGCGGTTTTTTATAAATAGTCACAGGCAGGTACAACTCCGCAATGGGAATTCCGTGTGCACCCACAGCATGGGTGGCTCCCTGGAACCCACCGGCGGTACATAAATATATCCCATTGCAGTGCCCAGCACAGCTGAGGTAACGTCAGCTTTAATGCAGGTGGGCCAAAAATTAATTGGATTACACTGTAGGCGAGGGCCCCAAAAAATTGGTGTACCAACAGTACTAATGTACCTCAGAAAAATTGCCCATGTCCAACCAAGAGGGCAGGTGAAACCCATTAATCGCTTTGGTTAATGTGGCTTAATTTGTAACTAGGCCTGGAGGCAGCCCAGTTAAAATAAAAATTGGTTCAGGTGCAAGTTTCAACGCTTTAATGAGCATTGAAACGTATAAAAATTGTTTACAAAAATTATATGACTGAGCCTTGTGGGCCTAAGAAAAATTGCCCGTTCGGCGTGATTACGTGAGGTTTCAGGAGGAGGAGCAGGAGGAGGAGGATGAATATTATACACAGATTGATGAAGCAAAAATGTCCCCGTTTTTGATGATGGTAGAGAACGATGCTTCCATCCGCGGGTGCAGCCTACGTATTGTTTAGGTATCGCTGCTGTCCGCTGGTGGAGAAGAGAAGTCTGGGGAAATCCAGGCTTTGTTCATCTTGATGAGTGTAAGCCTGTCGGCACTATCGGTTGACAGACGGGTACGCTTATCTGTGATGATTCCCCCAGCCGCACTAAACACCCTCTCTGACAAGACGCTAGCCGCAGGACAAGCAAGCACCTCCAGGGCATACAGCGCGAGTTCAGGCCACGTGTCCAGCTTCGACACCCAGTAGTTGTAGGGGGCAGAGGCGTCACGGAGGACGGTCGTGCAATCGGCTACGTACTCCCTCACCATCCTTTTACAGTGCTCCCGCCGACTCAGCCTTGACTGGGGAGCGGTGATACAGTCTTGCTGGGGAGCCAGAAAGCTGTCAAAGGCCTTAGAGAGTGTTCCCCTGCCTGTGCTGTACATGGGAATGTTACCATCAGCTTGTCCGCCAGGGTCCTGTGGTATAGCATCACTCTTGAACCCCTTTCCTCTTCTGGAAAGGTTCTCCTTATACCGTGGGTCGAGCAGTGTGTACACCCAGTATACCGTAGTGGCCAGAATGCGTGTAACGCGAGGGTCACGAGAAAGGCATCCTAACATGAAGTCAGCCATGTGTGCCAGGGTACCTGTACGCCACACATGGCTGTTCTCACTAGGAAGATCACTTTCAGGATCCTCCTCCCCCTCCTCAGGCCATACACCCTGAAAGGATGACAGGCAAGCAGCATGGGTACCCTCAGCAGTGGGCCAAGCTGTCTCTTCCCCCTCCTCCTCATCCTCCTCATGCTCCTCCTCCTCCTCCTCAACGCGCTGAGATATAGACAGGAGGGTGCTCTGACTATCCAGCGACATACTGTCTTCCCCCGGCTCTGTTTCCGAGCGCAAAGCGTCTGCCTTTATGCTTTGCAGGGAACTTCTTAAGAGGCATAGCAGAGGAATGGTGACGCTAATGATTGCAGCATCCCCGCTCACCATCTGGGTAGACTCCTCAAAGTTTCCAAGGACCTGGCAGATGTCTGCCAACCAGGCCCACTCTTCTGTAAAGAATTGAGGAGGCTGACTCCCACTGCGCCGCCCATGTTGGAGTTGGTATTCCACTATAGCTCTACGCTGCTCATAGAGCCTGGCCAACATGTGGAGCGTAGAGTTCCACCGTGTGGGCACGTCGCACAGCAGTCGGTGCACTAGCAGATTAAACCGATGTTGCAGGGTGCGCAGGGTGGCAGCGTCCGTGTGAGACTTGCCGAAATGTGCGCAGAGCCGGTGCACCTTTCCGAGCAGGTCTGACAAGCGTGGGTAGCTTTTCGGAAAGCGCTGAACCACCAAATTAAAGACGTGGGCCAGGCATGGCACGTCTGTGAGGCTGCCGAGCTGCAGAGCCGCCACCAGGTTACGGCCGTTGTCACACACGACCATGCCCGGTTGGAGGCTCAGCGGCGCAAGCCAGCGGTCGGTCTGCTCTGTCAGACCCTGCAGCAGTTCGTGGGCCGTGTGCCTCTTCTCTCCTAAGCTGAGTAGTTTCAGCACGGCCTGCTGACGCTTGCCCACCGCTGTGCTGCCACGCTGCACGACACCGACTGCTGCCGATGTGCTGCTGCTGACACATCTTGATTGCGAGACAGAGGTTGCGGAGGAGGAGGGTGGTTTATTGGAGGAAGCATACACCGCCGCAGATACCAGCACCGAGCTGGGGCCCGCAATTCTGGGGGTCGGTAGGACGTGAGCAGTCCCAGGCTCTGACTCTGTCCCAGCCTCTACTAAATTCACCCAATGTGCCATCAGGGAGATATAGTGGCCCTGCCCGCCTGTGCTTGTCAACGTGTCCGTTGTTAAGTGGACCTTGGCAGTAACCGCGTTGGTGAGGGCGCGTACAATGTTGCGGGAGACGTGGTCGTGCAGGGCTGGGACGGCACATCGGGAAAAGTAGTGGCGACTGGGAACTGAGTAGCGCGGGGCCGCCGCCGCCATCATACCTTTGAAAGCCTCCGTTTCCACAACCCTATACGGCAGCATCTCCAGGCTGATAAATTTGGCTATGTGCACGTTTAACGCTTGAGCGTACGGGTGCGTGGCGGTGTACTTGCGCTTGCGCTCCAACACTTGCGCTAGCGACGGCTGGACGGTGCGCTGACAGACATTGGTGGATGGGGCCGAGGACAGCGGAGGTGAGGGTGTGGGTGCAGGCCAGGAGACGGTAGTGCCTGTGTCCTGAGAGGGGGGTTGGATCTGAGTGGCAGGTTGGGGCACAGGGGGAGAGGCAGCGATGCAAACCAGAGGCGGTGAAAAGCCTTCGTCCCACCTTGTGGGGTGCTTGGCCATCATATGTCTGCGCATGCTGGTGGTGGTGGCTCCCCGGCTGATCTTGGCGCGACACAGGTTGCACACCACTGTTCGTCGGTCGTCTGCACTCTCAGTGAAAAACTGCCAGACCTTTGAGCACCTCGGCCTCTGCAGGGTGGCATGGCGCGAGGGGGCGCTTTGGGAAACAGTTGGTGGATTATTCGGTCTGGCCACCGCATTGCCTCTTCCAACCTGCCCTGCTGCTGCCCTTGCCTCCCCCTCTGAAGACCTGTCCTAAGTAGGCGTAGCAAACCAGCTGGGGTCAGTCACCTCATCGTCCTGCTGCTCTTCTTCCGAATCCTCTGTGCGCTCCTCCCTCGGACTTACTGCCCTTACTACTACCTCACTGATAGACAACTGTGTCTCATCGTCATCGTCCTCCTCACCCACTGAAAGCTCTTGAGACAGTTGCCGGAAGTCCCCAGCCTCATTCCCCGGACCCCGGGAACTTTCCAAAGGTTGGGCATCGGTCACGACAAACTCCTCCAGTGGGAGAGGATTCGGAACCATTGCTGCCCATTCTGGGCAGGGGCCCGAGAACTGTTCCTGGGAGTCTGCCTGCTCCTCAGAATGTGTCATTGTAATGGAGTGAGGAGGCTGGGAGGAAGGAGGAGCAGCAGCCAGAGGATTCAGAGTTGCAGCAGTGGACGGCGCAGAAGTCTGGGTGGTCGATAGATTGCTGGATGCACTTTCTGCCATCCACGACAGGACCTGCTCACACTGCTCATTTTCTAATAAAGGTCTACCGCGTGGACTCATTAATTGTGAGATGAATGTCGGGACGCCAGAATTGTGCCTCTCTCCTAATCCCGCAGCAGTCGGCTGCGATACACCTGGATCAGGAGCTCGGCCTGTGCCCACACCCTGACTTGGGCCTCCGCGTCCTCGGCCGCGTCCACATCCTGTAGGCCTAGCCCTACCCCTCAGCATGGTGTATTACCAGTAGTGCAGAAATAGAACGCTGTAATTAAATGTGCCGCTTATTGGCCTGTGGTTGGAGGCTGATTTCGCTTACGGAGCGCACAGCAGAGCCAGGAAAGAATTTTGCGCATGCCTGCTTTAACACTTAGCTGGCTGCGTATGAATTAGGACAACTACCCCCAGCAGAGACCCAGTACAATGAGGACGGTCACAGGCAGCCCAAATAGATTTTTTTTCCCAAATGTTTTTGGAAAGGCCCACTGCCTATATACACTAAATATGTCTTCTGTCCCTGCCTCACCACTACTGGCCCTGGACAATGTAAAATTACTGCAGACTGTTTCACTGTGGATAGGAATACAGCGGTGATGTAACAGGCAACACAGAGCCAGGAAAGAATTTTGCGCAAGCCTGCTGTAACACTTAGCTGGCTGCGTATGAATTAGGACAACTAGCCCCAGCACAGACCCAGTACACTGAGGACGGTCACAGGCAGCCCAAATAGATTTTTTTCCCCAAATGTTTTTGGAAAGGCCCACTGCCTATATACACTAAATATGTCTTCTGTCCCTGCTTCACCACTACTGGCCCTGGACAATGTAAAATTACTGCAGGATGCAATGCTCTGCACGGCCGATATACAAAAAAAATAAAAAGTGCAACACTGCAAAAAGCAGCCTCCACACTACTGCACACGGTTAGATGTGGCCCTAAGAAGGACCGTTGGGGTTCTTGAAGCCTAAAATCACTCCTAACACTCTCCCTATAGCAGCTCCGGCACCAGCAGCACTTTCCCTGATCTATGTCAGAATGCATCTGTAGCGAGCCGCGGGAGGGGCCGATTTATATACTTGGGTGACACCTGATCTCGCCAGCCACTCACTGCAGGGGGGTGGTATAGGGCTTGAACGTCGCAGGGGGAAGTTGTAATGCCTTCCCTGTCTTTCTATTGACCAGAAAAGCGCGCTAACGTCTCAGAGATGAAAGTGAAAGTAACTCGAACATCGCGTGGTACTCGTCTCGAGTAACGAGCATCTCGAACACGCTAATACTCGAACGAGTATCAAGCTCGGACGAGTACGTTCGCTCATCTCTAGCCTCTCTCTTAAAAAAAAAAAAGAATGAGTGATCGTTTGGAATATGTTAACAGTTCTTGAATCCTCGCCTTATTTGCAACCTGCAGTAATGAAGGATTCTGAGAAAGATGTGATTTTGGCTGGTTGTGCCCAATTTCTTTTCTTTCCTCTAAATTGGGTGGTCTACTTGTGCTAAAAGAGCACTGCAGCTAAGGTGCCAGGATCAGAGGAACCTCCTATCTAATAAGCTATTGTTTCCTGAGCATTTGGATCCCTGGCCATTCCTATACATATTGGGCTGAACAGAAGGCTTGTGTGCACCCAGGTGTTTTATTTTTAGATATCAAACATGCAGAGGTCAGTTGGAGAGAAATGAGAGGTCTTAGCTGGGTTCAGTTGATGCCAGAAGTGGTTAAAGTTTTCCGTTCTTGTATGAGTCCAGTTAGTCTTGATATTCATGCTAGGTGTAACAATATGTAAAAGATATGTGATTTTATCTCCCTATTAAACTGGATTTGCATCTTTTCAAGGCCTTTTTCGATCAGGTAGTGTCATGTCGTGATAGTTTGTACTCCTGGGTCTTGTAGTACTCTGTACTTCCAGGAGATTTCTCTAGCCAATCAATCACTTGGGGTCTGTGCACATAAATACTGGTCCTCTTATTAGAGGGAGCTGGTCATTATCCATATCTCATTTCAAAACTCTGGTGATTGCATGCATTTTGTTCTGTTTAGCGTTTCCTCCATCTAGAAAAGTGCAGATGCCTGGTGTAAACTATGTTCTGTTTGAGGTACCCCCACTGTCCTTAGGTGTGCAGACGCCTCAGCCCCCTTCTGCCCTTAGGTATGTGGATGCCTGAACCCCCTTACACCCTTAGGTGTGTAGACGCCTGAATCTCCTTTCGCCCTTAAGTGTGCGGACACCTGAACTCCCTTCCATCTGTAGGTGTGCGGATGCTGAAACCCCCTTTCTTTTGTAGGTGTGTGGATGCCTGAACCCTCCTCCTTCTGTAAGTATGCTGACGCCTGAACCCCCCCTCCTTCAGTAGGTGTGAGGACGCCTGAACCCCCCCTCCTTCTGTAGGTAAGCAGACACCTGGTCTGAACTATGTCCTGTTTTGGTGCATGTCTGAATTTCCCTCCATCCTTAGGTGTGCGGATACCCGTGTCCGAACTATGTCCTGTCTGTGGTTTGCTGTGTCTGAAGTTGCTCTGACATTGAAAGCAATGGGATAGCATGCCGCTGACTTCTGCCACAGCTGTGGCAGAAGTCCGCGGCATTCTCCATATCTTTTCAATGGAGCTAGCACTGCTGCCGCTGGCCCCATTGAAAAGACTGGCGATGTCGCAGCGATATCCCAGCGATTTTGGGATTTCTGCCTGCGTTTTTCTTGCACTGCGATGCGAGACTTTAACTTTAGAATCGCATCGCAGTGGAGGAAAATACTCCAGTGGGTGGGAGCCCTAAAGGGAAGGGGTATTTGGACAGTGAGAGGCGAACACGAGTATAATTATTAGTGAGTTAGGTTGAGAGCGACACTTGGACATATGTTGGCTAGAGTTGGTTTATTAGCTTAGTTTCTCTACATAGTGTAACCATGGTAACCATAATTTCAAAAAGTTACATCTTGTTCCTGATTCTTATGCTTCTTCCTGACTTTCTCAAAGCAGAGTATCTGTGACACCCTATCTTTCCATTGGGACAATGTGGGTACTTCTTTCTTTCTCCAACACACTGGTGGGCAAGGATTTTTTTGAAGGCCTAAAGTGAATTGAGGGTTTCCAAAGCAGCAGTTCCTCAGGAGAGAATGTGTAGGAAGTCCCACAAATGCTGCTTATGTGTTTGGTGATTGTTTGCCAGAAAGGTTTAATGCTTGGACATTACAACCATATGTGGAGAATTGTACTCCTCTGTGATTTGCACCTGCAGCAGATATCAGATGGGGCAAGATTAATTCTGAATCATGTGTCGGGAGTTTTGTGCCATCTTGTGAGTAATTTATAAGAGTTCTACTGAATGCGAACACATTATTCCTACATTCCTAGCCAGTGTTCCTTGGAGATTTCATCAAGGTCAAGTGACCATTTGAACCTACAGAACTAAGTGTCAGTTGCTTAGACTCTGCTTTCAAAAGGGTATTTTATATTTCAGACTCAAATCCCTTTTCTTAAAGGCTTCAAGACTCCTGTCTTCAATAGATTTTTAGTTTCCACATAAAATCTTGATTATCTTTAGTGCACCGAAAAGTTTCTTGTAATTGAATTTTTAAAAATGTATACGCAGGTATGAAGTCAAACAAAGAAATAGAACTATGAAAAGAACTATGAAAAGGGCCCCCAGTGTGTGTGTGTGTGTGTGTGTGTGTGTGTGTGTATATATATATATATATATATATATATGGCTATTGTTACCTGGGCTAGTTGTTTCTTACTGTCTGAAACTCCCAGCATCTTTTTCCTCAGATGGTTATGTGATCTCAGTTCTGACCAGCTCGCATCTACTTGGGGTTATGATCTTTTAAACTAGTCAATTTTTCAGTTTGTGTGAGACTCTTACATGAATCTACCACAGAAATTGCCTAGAGGGCAACAGAGGCACTCCTATCACAGTTACTAACGATGATCACACAGCTCCTGTCACATAGTTATAATAGAGGAGATCACAGCTCAGCCTTTTGACTATATACTTATAGTCTGCAGTAGAGTTAAGCAAACATACTCTGCCGAGCTTGATGCTCGTTCGAGTATTAGCGTACTCGATGGTGCTCATTACTCGAACGAGCATCAAGCCGCGTTTGACCCTGCCCCAGTTTTTGCCTCCTCCCCGCTGTGACATGCCTGTTTTGGCCCCTCTGAGAGAGAGAGAGACCTAGGAAAAAAAAGAAAAAAGCTCGTCATCCGGCGTCCCACATATAAAAATGCTCGAGTCTCGCCTTGTTGTCAAGGGGGTTCATTACTCGAGTAGAGCTCTCGAATTTTACGAAAAGCTCGACTCGAATTACGTGGACTCGAGCATTTGGGTGCTCGCTCATCTCTAGTTTGCAGCTTATTTGGTAATGATAATCAAGTTGTCCCATCTACAGGCTAAAATGGTATAGCCTTAAATAATGCTGTGCTGATGAATTATGGGATTGATGTGAAAGTAAAATCAAAATCTCTCACTCTCTAGATGGTGGGGGTCGCGCTGCATAAAGTGTGACAGGCAATCAGGTAAGGGGGTCAGGGATGGAAAAATGTGTTTTCACCGAAGTAGCCTTTTAAATTAAAAACATTTTGAAAATGTAAGTTTTAATTTCACAATAGCCATCTGATAGAAGCTCCCGTACTAGTGCCCTCATCTTATGTCAGCTGCATTTTAAAATATCTATGTGCTGTTTTTTTTTTTTAAACTAATAACTGCAAATCTGCAATACTCAATGTGAACACTTGATGGTGCTATATTTCCATGTATTGAAGAATTTGGTTAAAGGCTTATGGCATAACAAGGTGTTATTTCTGTGATTTCACAAAATGTGTATTTTGGATTAAAAGAGAGCTAGGCCCTGTTCACTCTTTGCATTTTTGCAGTAATCTTAATAGGGAGGATCTTGAAGGAGACATCTGGGGAAAAAATAAATAAAAAGGCTTATTAGGTTGCATCAAATTATAAAAAAAATGTTTATCTTTTTCGTCATTAAAACAGGATCATTCCAAGTTGCAGTTAAAAGTCAAAACATGAAGTCTGACTATAAACATGTTCCCTTTTAATTTCTGCCAAGTATAGCTATGTCATGAAAACTTGTAGACTCTGTAAAAAACATGTCTACTTTGTACCCATATGGGAGCATTAATGCATTTGGTGCTTTGGATCCATACAAGGCCCTGATGACAACACTGTAACAGAAATCAGAATATTGAATGTTGTCATCTGATTCTCTCAGTAATGCATCTCAGGCTTTGGGTCTGTATCTTCAAGCTGTAATATTCCAATATAGAAGTAACATATTATTTGGGGATAGGGAGAGGGAGAAGGGGCGGGGGGATAAAAGGCAAAAGTGGTTGAGTTCAGTGGAGAAATAATAGTGATGATTTTATGTCATATACCGGCATGTTTTAAGTGCTACAGAAGTAGAAGCTTTTAACCATACTTAGCAATTTTGCATTTCCATGTTTGTTTTTTTACTTTTGTTTCTACCTTTTTTTCTTATCATTATCCAACTTTGTATATACTTTGCCTCAATCATTTATATAGTATGTTCCCAGCAATTACTGACGAAGAGATGCATTTCACCTTGAAACATGTCTAATAATTGCTGGTACTACTCTCTTTCACTGAAAGTAAGACCTACCCCGAAAATAAACTCTAGTTGGATTTTCGGGGAGGCTTAAAATATGAGCCCAACCCTGAAAATAAGCCCTAGTTACACTACATTAAAAAAAGGAATACATTATCTAGCAGGCTTGGTCAATGTCCAGCACGCGCTTTTCCCACAGTCCTCAGCACTTGTACAACATCACTTCCTGGTTACAGTATTCATAAATCCCGCCTCCAGGAAGTGATAGCTGTGATTGCTTCATTGAACGCTGCTCAGCCAATCAATGCAGCGCTGGATGAACCAATGTGATGCCTACATTGTGGAGGCGGATTTATGAATTGGCTGGCCACGGCTCACAGCCAATTCATAAATACCATCTCCACAACGTGATGCCTGTTGATTGGCTGAGCAGTGGTCAAAGAACCAATCAATGCAGCGCTGGATGAACCAATGTGATGGCTGTGATTGGTTCATCCAGCACTCCATTGATTGGCTGAGCAGAAGTTGAAAAACCAATCAACAGCTATTGATCGCATTGTGGAGGTGGGATTTATGAATCCCATAACCAGGAAGTGATGTTGTACGAGCACCAAGGACTGCAGGAAGCACGCGCTGGAGCTATGAAGAGGAGCATAAGGGAAATGGAGCTGGACCGAGCCTGCTAGGTAAGTGTAATAACTAGAGATGAGCGAACGCGTTCGTCCGAGCTTGATATTCGTGCGAATATTAGGGTGTTCGGGATGTTCGTTATTCGTGACGAACACCATGCGGTGTTCTGGTTACTTTCACTTCCTTCCCTGAGACGTTAGCGCGCTTTTCTGGCCAATTGAAAGACAGGGAAGGCATTACAACTTCCCCCTGCAACGTTTAAGCCCTATACCACCCCCCTGCTGTGAGTGGCTGGCGAGATCAGGTGTTCGCCTAATATAAAAGTCGGCCCCTCCCGCGGCTCGCCTCAGATGCGGTGTGAGTTAGATGAGGGACAGTGCTGTTTATACCGGAGCTGCTGTAGGGAAAGAATTGGTAGTTAGTGTAGGCTTCAAGACCCCCCAAAGGTCCTTATTAGGGCCACTGATAGCTGTGTGTTGGCTGCTGTTAGCAGTGGGATTTTTTTTTTCTCAAAATCGCCTCTGCAGACCGTTGCACCTGGGATTAGGGACAGAAGTGCTGCATAGGCAGGGAGAGTGTTAGGAGTGAGTGTAGCCTTCAAGAACCTCAACGGTCCTTTCTAGGGCCATATTTATCCGTGTGCAGTACTGTCCAGGCTGCTGTTGGCTGTGCTGCATTTTTTTTGGGCTTCTCAAAATCGCCTCTGCAGAGCATTCCACCCTCCATTGATACTGCAGGGAAAGAATTGTATAGGCAGGGCCACAACACAGTTATTATTCATAGAATATACGCAGTGCTGCCTGTTGGTGGGAAAAAACTGAAAACAAATCTATTTGTCCAGCCTGTGTCCGTCCTTACGGGCGGTGGACACGTGTGAGCTGCGTGAAAAACATTGCTAAATCATACGCAGCCAGCTACGCTTTACTGCTGGGTTCGCCATTTGCTTTCCTTAATTGGGAAAAAAAATACCTGCTCTCCAAGAGTTATAATAACTCTGCTACCCTCACGTTCTGTGACACATAAGCAGGGACACAGCACAGTTATTAAACTTCTCAGGTTCATTGAATATACGCAGTGCTGCCTGTTGGTGGGAAAAAACTGAAAACAAATCTATTTGTCCAGCCTGTGTCCGTCCTTACGCCTGTGGAGACGTGTGAGCTGCGTGAAAAACATTGCTAAATCATACGCAGCCAGCTACGCTTTACTGCTGGGTTCGCCATTTGCTTTCCTTAAGTGGGAAAAAAAATACCTGCTCTGCCACAGTTAATAACTCTGCTACCCTCACGTTCTGTGACACATAAGCAGGGACACAGCACAGTTATTAAACTTCTCAGGTTCATTGAATATACGCAGTGCTGCCTGTTGGTGGGAAAAAACTGAAAACAAATCTATTTGTCCAGCCTGTGTCCGTCCTTACGCCTGTGGAGACGTGTGAGCTGCGTGAAAAACATTGCTAAATCATACGCACCCAGCTACGCTTTACTGCTGGGTTCGCCATTTGCTTTCCTTAATTGGGAAAAAAAATACCTGCTCTCCAAGAGTTATAATAACTCTGCTACCCTCACGTTCTGTGACACATAAGCAGGGACACAGCACAGTTATTAAACTTCTCAGGTTCATTGAATATACGCAGTGCTGCCTGTTGGTGGGAAAAAACTGAAAACAAATCTATTTGTCCAGCCTGTGTCCGTCCTTACGCCTGTGGAGACGTGTGAGCTGCGTGAAAAACATTGCTAAATTATACGCAGCCAGCTACGCTTTACTGCTGGGTTCGCCATTTGCTTTCCTTAAGTGGGAAAAAAAATACCTGCTCTGCCACAGTTAATAACTCTGCTACCCTCACGTTCTGTGACACATAAGCAGGGACACAGCACAGTTATTAAACTTCTCAGGTTCATTGAATATACGCAGTGCTGCCTGTTGGTGGGAAAAAACTGAAAACAAATCTATTTGTCCAGCCTGTGTCCGTCCTTACGCCTGTGGAGACGTGTGAGCTGCGTGAAAAACATTGCTAAATCATACGCACCCAGCTACGCTTTACTGCTGGGTTCGCCATTTGCTTTCCTTAATTGGGAAAAAAAATACCTGCTCTCCAAGAGTTATAATAACTCTGCTACCCTCACGTTCTGTGACACATAAGCAGGGACACAGCACAGTTATTAAACTTCTCAGGTTCATTGAATATACGCAGTGCTGCCTGTTGGTGGGAAAAAACTGAAAACAAATCTATTTGTCCAGCCTGTGTCCGTCCTTACGCCTGTGGAGACGTGTGAGCTGCGTGAAAAACATTGCTAAATCATACGCAGCCAGCTACGCTTTACTGCTGGGTTCGCCATTTGCTTTCCTTAATTGGGAAAAAAAATACCTGCTCTCCAAGAGTTATAATAACTCTGCTACCCTCACGTTCTGTGACACATAAGCAGGGACACAGCACAGTTATTAAACTTCTCAGGTTCATTGAATATACGCAGTGCTGCCTGTTGGTGGGAAAAAACTGAAAACAAATCTATTTGTCCAGCCTGTGTCCGTCCTTACGCCTGTGGAGACGTGTGAGCTGCGTGAAAAACATTGCTAAATCATACGCAGCCAGCTACGCTTTACTGCTGGGTTCGCCATTTGCTTTCCTTAAGTGGGAAAAAAAATACCTGCTCTCCAAGAGTTATAATAACTCTGCTACCCTCACGTTCTGTGACACATAAGCAGGGACACAGCACAGTTATTAAACTTAGATTATTCATTCACTAGAGGCAGTGGGGCCTTTCGTTTTCCAAAAAGGGCAAAAATTATATTTGGCCTGCAGTCTTGCGCCAATTTATTTCCTGCCTGGGAAATCTAATCACTGGTAATACAGCATGCTGAGGGGTAGGGGTAAGCCTAGAGGACGTGGACGTGGACGTGGCCGAGGACGCGGAGGGCCAAGTCAGGGTGTGGGCACAGGCCAAGCTCCTGATCCAGGTGTGTCGCAGCCGACTGCTGCGCGATTAGGAGAGAGGCACGTTTCTGGCGTCCCCACATTCATCGCCCAATTAATGGGTCCACGCGGGAGACGGTTATTAGAAAATGAGCAATGTGAGCAGGTCCTGTCCTGGATGGCAGAAAGTGCTTCGAGCAACCTATCGTCTACCCGCAGTTCTGCGCCGTCCACTGCTGCCAATCCGAATCCTCTGTCTGCTGCTCCTCCTTCCTCCCAGCCTCCTCACTCCACTACAATAACACCTGCTCAGGAGCGGGAACACTCCCAGGAACTGTTCTCGGGCCCCTGCTTAGATTGGGCAGCAGCGGTTCCTCTCCCACCAGAGGAGTTTATCGTCACTGATGCCCAACCATTCGAAAGTTCCCGGGGTCCGGGGGAAGAGGCTGGGGACTTCCGCCAACTGTCTCAACAACTTTCTGTGGAGGACGATGACGATCAGACACAGTTGTCTTGCAGTGAGGTAGTAGTAAGGGCAGTAAGTCCGAGGGAGCAGCGCACAGAGGATTCGGAGGAAGAGCAGCAGGACGATGAGGTGACTGACCCCACCTGGTGTGCAACGCTTACTCAGGAGGACAGGTCTTCAGAGGGGGAGTCAAGGGCATCAGCAGGGCAGGTTGCAAGAGGCAGTGCGGTGGCCAGGGGTAGAGGCAGGGCCAGACCGAATAATCCACCAAGTGTTTCCCAAAGCGCCCCCTCGCGCCATGCCACCCTGCAGAGGCCGAGGTGCTCTAAGGTCTGGCAGTTTTTCACAGAGACGCCTGACGACCGACGAACAGTGGTGTGCAACCTTTGTTGCGCAAAGCTCAGCCGGGGAGCCAACACCAACAGCCTCACCACCACCAGCATGCGCAGACATATGATGGCCAAGCACCCCACAAGGTGGGATGAAGGCCGTTCACCGCCTCCGGTTTGCACCCCTGCCTCTCCCCCTGTGCCCCAACCTGCCACTGAGATGCAACCCCCCTCTCAGGACACAGGCACTACCGCCTCATGGCCTGCACCCACACCCTCATCTCCGCTGTCCTCGGCCCCATCCAGCAGTGTAGTTCAGCGCACCGTTCAGCCGTCGCTTGCGCAAGTGTTCGAGCGCAAGCGCAAGTACGCCGCCACGCACCCGCACGCTCAAACGTTAACCGTCCGCATCGCAAAATTCATCAGCCTTGAGATGCTGCCGTATAGGGTTGTGGAAACGGAGTCCTTCAAAAGTATCATGGAGGCGGCGGCCCCGCGCTACTCAGTTCCCAGTCGCCACTACTTTTCCCGATGTGCCGTCCCAGCCCTGCACGACCACGTCTCCCGCAACATTGTGCGCGCCCTCACCAACGCGGTTACTGCCACGGTCCACTTAACTACGGACACGTGGACAAGCACAGGCGGGCAGGGCCACTACATCTCCCTGACGGCACATTGGGTGAATTTAGTGGAGGCTGGGACAGAGTCAGAGCCTGGGACCGCTCACGTCCTACCCACCCCCAGAATTGCGGGCCCCAGCTCGGTGCTGGTATCTGCGGAGGTGTATGCTTCCTCCACTAAAGCACCCTCCTCCTCCTCCTCCTCCTCTGTCTCACAATCAAGATGTGTTAGCAGCAGCATGTCGCCAGCAGTCGGTGTCGCGCGGTGTGGCAGCACAGCGGTGGGCAAGCGTCAGCAGGCCGTGCTGAAACTACTCAGCTTAGGCGATAAGAGGCACACGGCCCACGAACTGCTGCAGGGTCTGACACAGCAGACCGACCGCTGGCTTGCGCCGCTGAGCCTCCAACCGGGCATGGTCGTGTGTGACAACGGCCGTAACCTGGTGGCGGCTCTGCAGCTCGGCAGCCTCACGCACGTGCCATGCCTGGCCCACGTCTTTAATTTGGTGGTTCAGCGCTTTCTGAAAAGCTACCCACGCTTGTCAGACCTGCTCGTAAAGGCGCGCCGGCTCTGCGCACATTTCCGCAAGTCCCACACGGACGCTGCCACCCTGCAACATCACTTTAAGCTGCCAGTGCACCGACTGCTGTGCGACGTGCCCACACGGTGGAACTCTACGCTCCACATGTTGGCCAGGCTCTATGAACAGCGTAGAGCTATAGTCGAATACCAACTCCAACATGGGCGGCGCAGTGGGAGTCAGCCTCCTCAATTCCTTTCAGAAGAGTGGGCCTGGTTGGCAGACATCTGCCATGTCCTTGGTAATTTTGAGGAGTCTACCCAGGTGGTGAGCGGCGATGCTACAATCATTAGCGTCACCATTCCTCTGCTATGCATCTTGAGAAATTCCCTGCAAACCATAAAGGCAGCTGCTTTGCGCTCGGAAACGGGGGCGGGGGAAGACAGTATGCCGCTGGATAGTCAGGGCACCCTCCTGTCTATTTCTCAGCGCGTACAGGAGGAGGAGGAGGAGGAGGATGAGGAGGAGGGGGAAGAGACAGCTTGGGCCGCTGCTGACGGTACACCGGCTGATTGCCTGTCATCCTTTCAGCGTGTATGGCCTGAGGAGGAGGAGGAGGAGGAGGAGGAGGATCCTGAAAGTGATCTTCCTAGTGAAGACAGCCATGTGTTGCGTACAGGTACCCTGGCACACATGGCTGACTTCATGTTAGGATGCCTTTCTCGTGACCCTCGCGTTGCACGCATTCTGGCCACTACGGATTACTGGGTGTACACACTGCTCGATCCACGGTATAAGGAGAACCTGCCCACTCTGATTCCCGAAGAGGAAAGGGGTTCGAGAGTGTTGCTATACCACAGGACCCTTGCGGACAAGCTGATGGTAAAATTCCCAGCCGACAGCGCTAGTGGCAGAAGGCGCAGTTCCGAGGGCCATGTTGCAGGGGATGTGCGTAGATCGAGCAGCATGTACATCCCAGGCAGTGCAACAGTCTTTAAGGGCCTGGCCAGCTTTATGGCTCCCCACCAAGACTGTGTCACCGCTCCCCAGTCACGGCTGAGTCGGCGGGAGCACTGCAAAAGGATGGTGAGGGAGTACGTAGCGGATCGCACGACCATCCTTGGTGACGCCTCTGCCCCCTACAACTACTGGGTGTCGAAGCTGGACACGTGGCCTGAACTAGCCCTGTATGCCCTTGAGGTGCTTGCTTGTCCTGCGGCTAGCGTGTTGTCGGAGAGGGTGTTTAGTGCGGCTGGGGGAATCATCACAGATAAGCGTAGCCGCTTGTCAACCGACAGTGCCGACAGGCTAACACTCATCAAGATGAACAAAGGCTGGATTTCGCCAGACTTCTGTTCTCCACCAGCGGACAGCAGCGATACGTAAGCAATACGTAGGCTGCACCCGCGGATGGAAGCTACGTTCTCTCTCACCATCCAAAACGGGGACATTTCTGCTTCATCAATCTGTGTCTAATATTCCTCCTCCTCCTCCTCCTGCTCCTCCTCCTGAAACCTCACGTAATCACGCTGAACGGGCAATTTTTCTTAGGGCCACAAGGCTCACTCAAATAATTTTTCTGAACAATTTTTATAAGTTTCAATGCGCTTAAAAGCATTGGAACTTTAACTTGAACCAATTTTTCGTTACACTGGGCTGCCTCCAGGCCTAGTTACCACTTAAGCCACATTAACCAAAGCGATTAATGGGTTTCACCTGCCCTCTTGGCTGGCCATGGCCAATTTTTGGGATGTACATTAGTACTGTTGATACAGCAATTTTTGTGGGCCCTCGCCTACAGTGTAATCAAATTAATTTTTAGCCCACCTGCATTACAGCTGACGTTACCTCAGCTGTGTTGGGCAATGCAATGGGATATTTTTGTGTACCGCCGGTGGGTTCCAGGGAGCCACCCATGCTGTAGGTGCACACTGAGTTTTTAATACTTCTGTACACTTCTAAAGAACCCGTCTGACTGGGGCATGCAGTGTGGGCCGAAGCCCACCTGTATTACGCACGACATTACTACCTCAGCTGTGTTGGGCAATGCAATGGGATATTTCTATGTACCGCCGGTGGCTTCCTGGCACCCACCCAGGCAGTGGGTCCACAGGGAGTTAAACCTACATGTGTCCACTTGTAAAGAACCCCAGTCTGACTGGGGCATGCAGTGTGGGCCGAAGCCCACCTGCATTAACCCTTTCCAGTCCACTGTGTGACCTGTGAAGACATTAGGGTTTAAGGCTGTACAGCTCCGTTGTTGGTAGACGTCCGTCGGGGTTCTCTTACTGTATATTGCCAGCCTCTCTGCTGTCGGAGCCTATCCTACGTGTCAGCTCATGCAGTACTGGCTTTAGCCAGCATATAGCGCCGTTGTATAACAGCAGAAAAAGAGTAAGCCCCCTAGGAAAACCATATACAATTTGGATTGGAAAGGGTTAAGCACAACATTACTACCTCAGCTGTGTTGGGCAATGCAATGGGATATTTCTATGTACCGCCGGTGGCTTCCTGGCACCCACCCATGCTGTAGGTGCACACGGAGTTTTTACTACATCTGTACACTTATAAAGAACCCCAGTCAGACTGGGGCATGCAGTGTGGGCCGAAGCCCACCTGCATTAAGCACGACATTACTACCTCAGCTGTGTTGGGCAATGCAATGGGATATTTCTGTGTACCGCCAGTGGGTTCCAGGGAGCCACCCATGCTGTGGGTCGACAGGGACTTCACAATAGGGAGTTGTACCTGCCTGTGTCTATGAATTAAAAAGCCCGGTCTGACTGGGGCATGCAGACACCTTGACAGAATGAATAGTGTGTGGCACATAGGTTCCCCATTGCTATGCCCACGTGTGCAGCTCCTGATGGCGGTGGCACAGGATTCTATTTCTCATTGCTTCTGTACAGCATTGTGGGCTATCGCTCCGCCACTTTTAAAGAGGGTCGCTGCCTAGCCGTGCCAACCTCTGCAGTGTGTGCCTGCGGTCCCTCGTCATGGCAGACGCAATTCTAAATAGACATGAGCGTGGTGTGGCATGAGGGCAGCTGAAGGCTGCGCAGGGACACTTTGGTGTGCGCTGTGGGGGGGAGGGGGGGCGGTTGGGCAGCATGTAACCCAGGAGAAGTGTCAGTGGAGTGTCATGCAGGCAGTGATTGTGCTTTGTTGGAGGTAGTGTGGTGCTTAGCAAAGGTATGCCATGCTAATGAGGGCTTTTCAGAAGTAAAAGTTGTTGGGAGGGGGGGGGGCCCACTCTTGCCGGTATTGTGGCTTAATAGTGGGACCTGGGAACTTGAGATGCAGCCCAACATGTAGCCCCTCGCCTGCCCTATCCGTCACTGTGTCATTCCCATCACTTTCCTGAATTGCCCAGATTTTCACACATGAAAACCTTAGCGAGCATCGGCGAAATACAAAAATGTTCTGGTCGCCCATTGACTTCAATGGGGTTCGTTGTTCGAAACGAACCCTCGAGCATCACGGGAAGTTCGTTACGAATAACGAACACCCGAACATTTTGGTGTTCGCTCATCTCTAGTAATAACACATCACCTAAAAATTAGACACTGTGCTTCTTTTGGGGCAAAAATTAATCTAAGACAGGATCTTATTTTCAGGGAAACACAGTATCAATAAACAGAGAAGTTGAGCTGAAATTGCTGTATTTTTGTACATTTTTCAGGTATACCTAATTCTTAAATTTTTACCTTTTTAATGATGTCACTGACAAGTCAACCCATGTGCTTTTGATGGTATCTGGATTGGCTGCACCTGTGAAAAATTGCTTTCTGGGGCATATCCCCAATAAGAACTCGTGTTTTTTCCCGCTATGAACCTTCTTTCTTTCTATCCCCTTTGTGTTAGCTCCAACCCCCCATTTTTATTGCTCATTCATGTGAATGGAAGTGCTTTAATGCAATTATTTCCCCTGTAGTATCTGAAATGTCAATCAGGCCTCTATTTGCCAGGGTTGTTAGGAGTCAGACTTGGAGCAATCAGCTGATTGTCCAAGGCCCACATTCTCAAATGGGTTGTGTATTGTGGCACAACCCATTTAAAAAAGTTTGTTCACTTTTTCAATATGACATTTATTTTACCCTCTGCAGTACCATCTTCCCCAACACTGGCAGTGGCATATCTATTGAAAGTTGATAAAACGTTGCACCATCAGTCTGACAATATTGGTATTGTGCAAAGAGCAGAAACATCCACTTGGAGGGATATTACCAACTAATGACGTTATTGCATATCATTTAACTAGCACTTCAGGTCCATTATTCTGGTGATTAGTGGGGATTCTGGAAGTTGGACCTTTACCTATTAGGCCTTATTCACATGAGCGTTTTTATGCGGCTGTTTAGCTACGTACATACATCGGCTGAAAATAGCGACCCTCTAAAGCATTGGTTTTTAATGTTTTTATTCAGATGACCGATTTTTAGCTGCGTTGTGCCCCAAAAAAATAGCACATACGTGGTCAAAATCGGCGTCCAAATTTATACACTGCCGAAAAAAATAGGTCTTGCCCTATCTTTTGGACGATATACACTGGTGGCTCCCATAGACTCGTATAAGAGCTGTAAAAAAAAGGAGGGGGAGGGAGTTTAGCTGCATCCAACGCAGGGTAAAGCTTACAGGTGCTTCTATTTAGGCATTAGAAGTCATTCCGAGGATTTATGCTGAGTGAGGGATTTACGGGATGCAGTGCATTTTTTCGCTAGTATGTCACATCCAGCCATGTGAATAGACAAGAAAACACTAATTAAGCTTGGGACTTAATCGCGGCTTTTCTTCATTCATGTGATTTTCGGCCGCGATGTGGCCAGAGTGACAACGCATGCGCTCGTGTGAAGGAGGACTTAGGGACTGGTGGCATTTCCTAGCAATATGTTATCCCTTCCTTTAGTGGGAAAACCCCTTTAATTAACAAAGCAAACACAGCACCGTACTTTTCTCCTGATATAGGTGATACTTCCACTGACTTCATGCTGCTGTGATTGAATGTTGAACAAATACCAACACACTGCGCTGGAAAAAACAATTATTAAGATTGTAGTACACAGAGTGATGCAGTAGCGTTAGGTCAAAAGAATCATTTGCCTGCTAATATATATTGGTTCTAATGAAATGGAAATGACACACTTTAATTAATTCCTCCATTCACAATACTTCATTGGGGTTAATTGGGAGCAATAATTCAACATTACATAAGTCATTGCAAAACTTCCTACCAGTACAAATATTATTCTTCAATTATGGGGATATTATTTCACCAAGTTACATAAGTATTGCAGATTCAACCAGTCATAATTTGTAGATTTTGAAGGGATTTTCCAAGTTATTTATTTCATATTGCTTTTGTCCCCCATGTCCAAAACTATATAAAATTAACATACGTACCGCAGTGACGGAACGCCATGACATCTGACAGGTGACGTCTCGTAAACTTGATACTTGGCAAGTTTATGGGATATCATCAGTGATGTTCCTGTCGGGCCTTCTATTGGCTGCAGTGTACACGTGGGTAAACAACCCACGTGACCACTGCAGCGCTTGTAAACAGAAGACTGGAAGAGGGAGGAGTGAGCAGCAAGAGGTGCATATTCTGTTTACTTTTGTATGTATACTGCACCCCCCACTGTCACCAATAACTCAGACAACCCCTTTAAGACCGTCCATCACCAAAATGCAGTTGTCCTATGTGATTGTTCTCCAAAAGAGAAACCAAGTAATCTTGTAGATATGACAGCTTTTAATGGCTAACAAAAAGACATGATGTTTATAGCAAGCTTTCAAACATACTTAGAATTCCTCATCAAGCTTAAAGGGGTTCTGTCATTAGAAAAAAAATGTCAATACTTACCTATTTCTTCCTAGGCCGTTTTCTTACCAAATCTTCTCCTGACTTCTCCAGTCACCTAGGTCACCTCACCTCCAGCCGATCCTCTTCTTCCTGTTTTGGAGCATCCATTAACTGCAGTTCACTTTCTATAGGGCAGTGAATGCTACGAGTGACGTAGTGTCTACTCCTGGCTCCTGCAGTACCACAGGTAACGTCACCTCCAGACATCTGAATCCTCTTCTTTCTGTGACATAGCGTACATTGCCCTGCAAGAAGCAGAATGCCATCAATGTACACTTCATCACAGAAAATAGAGGATCTCACCGGCTGGAGGTGACGTGACCCGTGGAAAGATAGGTGAGGTGAAGATCTGGTAAAGATTCGAAGAGGCATATATATATATACATATGAAAAGGCATATATATATATATATATATATATATATATACACACATATGAAAAGGCACAGACATGGTGTGATTAATTGGCACTTAAAACAACACCTGAACAGGATGAGCAAATACTTAAATACGAATGTGAAGGTTTTATGGTCCCTAAATTGGTTTTAAGGGCTTCTCAATCCCGTGTGCTATCTCTGCTATAGATTTTTCATAATCTCCAGTGATGCATGAAGCCAAATCCAATGTTAATTCCTGTCTTGAGAGTGTCAAAGATGGTTATAAACTTGTGCTCCCAAATTCTTCTATGACATTGAGATTTGAAGTTGCCTTTTAATATAGTAACTTTCATATGTTCTATGTTGTGTCCGTGACTAGAAAAATGCTCAGCTCACAGGTAATTCTGTCTTTCTTTCTTTAATTGCGTGGTGCTGAGACCTCATCCTCACTTTCAGTTATTTTCCTGTTTCTCAAACAAAAACTGAAATACTGTTCTGATATTAAGTGCAAATTAATCACACCATATCTGTGCCATGTATGTCTGGGAGCCTCTAGCATTTTTGTCAAAAGATAGGGCAAGACACATTTTTTGACGCAGCGTGAAAATTCAGCGCCAGAAAATTGCCCATGTAAATGAATGCATTGGAATCCAATGCTTCACCTGGTAGCAATTTTCGGTCCGCGTTTTATCGCTGCAAAATAGACTTGTAGAAACACTTATGTGAATGAGGCTTGACACTGTAAAGCATAAGCAAGTTGGATACTGGGCTATTGGTATAAGCTGTACACTTTTGAGAGAAGACAAAATCACTTTTTCTGCCTCTGTATTATAGCTTATGCTAGTGTTCTCCAGCTCCAGTCCTCAAGGCACCCCAACAGGTCATGTTTTCAGGATATCCTGTAGTAAGAGCACCTGTGGAAATGTCTGAGGCACTGACCATAATTACATCACTTGTGCAATGCTGAGGAAATGCAGAAAACATGTTTGTTAGGGTGCCTCAAGGACTGGAGTTGGGAAATACTGACATATGTAGTGCTCAATGAGTGATAGTTACTGAATAAGCAGTGATAGAACTGTGGCATCTATTAGATTTGATGATCATGTGACCTGCAGGCGCTTGCTCAATACAAGATGCCCTACTTACAACTGAAAATTGCACCATAATAAATATCAGTATTAGGGTGCGTTCACACGAGCGCATAAACGGCGCGTTTTTGCGACCAAACGTATATACGTGACCATCTGAGGCAATGGTTTCGAATGTATTCGTTCACATGGGCGATTTTACGGCGCGTAAAAACGGCAACCCGCGGAAAAACGGACATACGCGACCGAAATACGTGCCAGCGAATATTCGATGGCCGAAAAGACCGTTTGAAAAGTAGGAACAAACGAAAATACGCTTTCTTGCTCTGGTCGTGATCGGCGAAAAACGTTCTTTCCGGCGATTATACGCTGCGCTCGTGCGAACGTAAATACGCCTACACTTGTGTGAGCCTACGCTTAGGCTGCATTCAGACGAACGTATATCGGCTCGGTTTTCACACCAAGCCGATATACGTTGTCCTTGTGTGCAGGGGGGGGGGGGAGGATGGAAGAGCCAGGAGCAGGAACTGAGCTCCCGCCCCTCTGCACTATTTGCAATTAAAGGAGGTGGGGCGGGGGTGGGGCTAAGTTTTGAGAATTAGCTCCGCCCCCGGCCCGCCTCTCCCCATTGCAAATAGTGCAGAGGAGCGGAGAGGAGGCAGAGAGGGGGCGGCAGCTCAGTTCCTGCTCCTGGCTCTTCCATCCTCTCCCCCCTGCACACGAGGACAACGTATATCGGCTCAGCGTGAAAACCGAGCCGATATACATTCGTCTGAATGCAGCCTTAGGGTGCCTACCCACTTGCGATTTTTTTTCCTGTGATGTTTTGCGTTTTTTCTCAAGAGCAATTAGTATAGAATGTGTTCTTGTCCATCTGGGTTTTTTTTCCGTTTCGTGGGGTTTTTTCACATAGGAACTGTCAGTTGCATATGTGTCCTTATTTTTCTCTTAATGCACCCATGATTGTCAATGGAGGGCTGCAAAAAACGCCGCAAAAAGCGCGCGAAAACACCGCGTTTTTCACGCGCGAAAATCGGCAACGCAAGTGGGTAGGCGCCCTTAGGGTGACTACCCACTAGCGTTTTTTTTCACAGCGAAATTCGCAGCGTTTTTTTTTTCTGCAGGGGTCTATGGGACTTTTGCGCGATCGCGATTTACCACGATATCACGATTTTGCGCGATCACAATTTTAGCTTTACATGTCCCATAGCCCAAAGACCCCTGCAGAAAAAAAAAAAACGCTGCGAATTTCGTAGTAAAAAAAACGCTAGTGGGTAGTCACCCTGAATAATAAAAATGAGCAGAACAACATGGGAAACCAAAAATTTGCATCACCTAAGTGACCATAATGTTGGAAAAACTGCTGCTAGCAGTGTTTATCCGCGCAAAAGGGCTCTGTCACATAGGCGTTTCCCACTATCCCTTGCTGCGGCTGTGACAGCTGTGGCAGAGGATTTCTTCATCTCCACAGGAAGTCCCATTGTCACTGGACAGTGACAATGGTACTCCCCGCGGAGATAAAGAAATCCTCTGCCACAGCTGTGACAGAGGAGCGCGATGTTCTCCCATTGAATTCAATGGAGCCAGCAATACAGCCGGCTCCATTGAAAGCAATGGGCTGCCAGCAGGCGCTGCAGTGATTTTCAGGGAAGGGCTTCAAATATAAGCCCTTCCCTGAAAATGAATCCAAAAATGTGTAAAAAAAAATATCTATACTCACCTCTCTGCAGCTGCCGGGGCTCAGCCGTGTCCAGCTGGCTCTTCTTCTGCACTGCTCTGAGTAGTATTCAGCAGGTGGGGATTTAAAATTCCTGCCTGCTAAATTGGCTGCCTCTGATTGGCTGAGCACTGTGACCAATCAGAGGCAGCTCTCAGCTATTGAATGACAGCTGAGAGCTGCCTCTGATTGGTCCCTGTGCTCAGCTAATCAGGGGCAGCATTCACCCATTTATGAATTTACTTCCCCGAAAATCACTGCAGCGCTTGCCGGCAGCCCATTGCTTTCAATGGAGCCAGCTGAATTGTCGGCTCCATTGAATTCAATGGGAGAACATCGCACTCCTCTGCCACAGCTGTGGCAGAGGAGAGCGATCTTCAGTATATGTTCTCAATGGGGTCGGCACTGCTGCCGCCGTCCCCATTGAGCGCAAGGTGAAACCCCTGGATGCAAGAGCATCCAGGCGTTTCACATACATAGAACACCAGTTTGCCGCAGTTACATCCGTTCTGTGAACCGGTGTCCTATAATTTTTGCCGCAGGTGGTTTTTCGCACGTAAAATTCGCACATGTGACCGCTGCTATTGAAAAGCATTGGTTCTATCTAGTGTAAATTTTTTGACGTGTGGAAAAACGCCCGTGTGACTGAGCCTTTAATGAGAATAATCTAATAAATGGCAACTTCCCCCCAGCCCTATATTATTATAATTCCAATAAAGTATTGGAGTAGCCCAGCAAATAAAAAAGTGTAAAACACTCAGGTCCTTAAGGGGTTAAAAAATTGTGCTTGATCATATTGTCATTATCTGTTAGAATGGTAAGCATATGGCCTGTCTCTGGCAATCTTTAAGGTGTGCATTTGCTGCATCTGAAACATTCAGCATAGCTCATTGCTGTCTTGAATAATGATTTTGCATGAGCAGAAATGTCAGTTGAACTCCAGAATCTCAAAGAACCTTCTGTTTGTCAGCAGTATTGCGTGTGAATTATCTGAAAGCCCTTCATCCCATCTGTACGTCTCGTGGCCACTTGTTTCTTATGCAAAACAAATACCATTCACATCACAACAATGACATTACATTTTATTTAATGGTAAATACCAGAAGAGAACCAAGTAATAGACACAAAATACCAAATGCATAGGCTTCTGCATGGTGCACTGTACTTCTAATTGTCACATGGGAAACATAAAACCAAACCATTATTTTACCTATGGACACCTTGATTTTTTTATTGTTCATCTACTGCTAAATGTGAAAAACAAGCAGCTTTCTTATGGGATCTTCATTAAAAATATCCCACTAGCCTTAAAGGGGTATTCTGGGAATTATTTTATTTTTTCTTTTCATGAAAGACAGGTTGTCAATAGATGATCACTGGCGACCTGTCTCTCAGATCCCCGCCAATCAGCTGATTCCTGGGTTTGCTATTGCTGTGGTCAGCACAGGAAGCGCTAACTATTGTGCAGCATCCCAGGTTGGTACTGCACTGCATCTGTCATTGAATGTGATGGGAGCTGTGTATGCAATATCAACTTGGGCCACTGCACTATGGCCAGTGCTTTCTGCTTCCTGTGCTGACACAGTGACAGCGGACCTGAGAATCAGCTGATTGGTGGAGATCTGTTAAAAAGTCCCAGAATACCCCTTTAATCCAGCTCTGAGTATGGAACTGATATGTTAAGCAAGATGTGATAAAATATCTCCAAACAGGTTAAGACCTCATACCTTAGTTCCATACTACAGAGGCATAAGGACCTTGTGTGCTGTGATATGGTGCCTCCTTAAAGTGACATACTGTATTACAAAACCATTCTCCCCTGGAGGCTTTCCTTCAAGCAGAGAACAGCTTTGTAATAGAGAATCCAGTGGAACATGGCACACATCAAATCTGAGTTATACAGAGGTACCTTAGGGCTTCTACCCTCTATTGATATTTTTTCTTGTGAGGCAAGAGTGAGTGAAAACACATGATTATGAAACCAATGATTTTCAATGGTTGCATACTCATTTGCGATGCTTTCACTGAAGCCTCGCAAGCGCTAAGAAAAAGCTGTGCTACTGCCCATTGTTCTCAATAGGACCAGCGGCAGCAGAGCCAGCCCTATTGAAAACATAGGGAGTACATTGCACTCTCCTGACACAGCTGTGACAGCTATGGCAGGGAATTCTTTCATCCTCGTAGGAATGCGAGAATGAAGGAATCCTCTGCCACAGCTGTCACAGCTGTGGCAGAGGTCCACGATGCTATCCCATTGCTTTCAATGGGGCTGGCTCTGCTGCCGCCACATTGAAAACAATGGGTTGCAACCAGCCACCGCAGCAATGATTTTCAGGGAATGGCTTGAAATATAAGCCCTTCCCTGAAAATCATCACTAGCTGTTACAAAAATTAAAAAATAAAATAAATTAGCTCAACTAGAAGAGCTATCCGGCTCTTCTCTCCGGACGCCGGGGATTGAAAAATCCCCACCTCCAGAAAGCACTCCCTCTGATTGGCTGAGCGCTGTAACCAATCAGAGACAGCGCCCAGCTGTAACTGAATGACAGCTGAGCGCTGCCTGTGATTGGTCACAGTGCTAAGCCAATCACAGGCAGCGCTCTGCCATTCATTGAATTCAATGAATGGCTGAGCACTGCCTGTGATTGGCTGAGCGTTGTGACCAATCACAGCAGTGCTCAGCCATCTTTTGAGCGATAATCATTGTGTGTGCGCATGCGCATTCCCCACAGAGGAGAAGACAGCAGACAAGTTAACTGGGGTCACTGGCCGGGCAACAGGTCGAACTCCGCTGCGGGGTCCGACCCACCTGTGTGCAGGCAGCGTAAATGTTTAATAAGAGCCCCTCTGCATTGACAGAATATAGCTGCAAAAGATATATAGCTGCTAAAAAGTTGTCCTCTATACTTAAAACTGCTAAAGTTACAATACATGTACAGCTTTTTTGTTTCCTTTTTATGCAATGATTTTCCTAATCAAGTCAAAATGTACATGTATTCACTAAACTGTGGCAAAAATATTTCATTCTTGTGAAACTGTGACTTCATTGTCAAATTTGCGTGAAAAAAAAACTGGACAGGTAAGAAATGCATTCTCTTACTGGGGTGTATACAAAGTCGGATTAAGGGGTTTAAACCTTCTGTGTTCTATTTGCACTCCTTATATGCTGTTTTATTACAAGTGACAAGATTTTAACAAGATGATCAAATAAAAAAGGAATATTTTTCACTTTCAAGTGCTGGTATTCTGTTTGGGTCTGCAATTGTGACTTAATACAAAACCAATCTAAACTACGGTATTAACCCAACAGTTGTATTGTTCACATCTTTTACTGAGCTCATTGAAATATCCACAGTGCAGGGAGAAAAAGTAAGTGAACCATTGAATTTCATAGCCTGTATATACTACCTTATCAGGAATCCCCTCCAACAAATAATATGATTTACACAGCGCAAATATTTTTCAGTCCATCAATATTTCTGGGATTCTATGCATGCACAGCCCTGTTTAGGTTATGCTAAGCACCTCAATAGGGTTAATGTCAGGACACTAACATGGCCCTTCTAGAAGGAAAATCTTTCTCAACCATTCTTTAGTTGATTTGCGTGTGTGCTTTTGGGTCACTGTCTTGCTGCATCACCCAATGTCTCGTAAACTTGAGGTCATGGGGCAATGGACTACTGGCCCTACACACAGTACTTAAGGGCCTTGTGTGACACAGTGTTAAGAAAGCAGAATGCAGTCCTAAGTTCTCACTCACAACTTGAAGGTTGTGGGTTCAATCCCTTCTTGGTTCAGGTAGCTGGTTCAAGGTTGATTCACCCTCTGAGGTCAGTAAAATAAGTACCCAGCTAGGGGGTAATAAACAAAATACCTGAAAGCGCTGCAGAATAAGTTGGCGCTATACAAATAACAAGTCCCTTCTCCTGTAAAATGCTTTGATACATCTTAGAATTTCTTAATAAGAACTGCGTAATAAGTTGGTGCTATACAAATAAAGACTTATTATTATTTGTTGCTACCTCAATGATTGCCAGACCCTGAGGCACCAAAACCACCCCAAACCATAATGCTCTTTCCACCATGCATCACAGCTGGTGATGTGCAGTGTTCTTTTTCCTCCAAACATAGTTTTGTGCATTTGTACTAAAAAGTGTTGTCTCATCTGTCTATAGAACATTTTTGCTGTAGCATTGTGGAACAGCCAGATGGTCTCAGATTAACTTGATGTTTCTTTTTTGGATAGCAGCAGCTTCCTGCATGGTGTCCTTCCATAAAGACTGTTCTTGTTCAATGTTTCTCTGATAGTGCACACATGAACAAAGGGTTTTGTAGTTTGTTGTAGGTCTTTTGTTGGTACTCTTGTGTATTTTCTCACTTCTTATAGGATTGTTCTATGTGCTCAAGGATTAATTTTAACAGGGCTTTCACTCCTAAGAAGAGTAGCAATAGGCCTGAATTTGCAGCCTTTTCCAGCTTTAGGGTGCGTTCACACGAGCGTAGGCGTATTTACGTTCGCACGAGCGCAGCGTATAATCGCCGGAAAGAACGTTTTTCGCCGATCACGACCAGAGCTAGAAAGCGTATTTTCGTTTGTTCCTACTTTTCAAACGGTCTTTTCGGCCATCGAATATTCGCCGGCTTGTATTTCGGTCGCGTATGTCCGTTTTTCCGCGGGTTGCCGTTTTTACGCGCCGTAAAATCGCCCAGGATCTCATGCGGTGATCCGTTGTTTCCATAGAAAGTGGTGGGCGCACCCGGCACCTCTGTGAACGCCAGTGAAAAGCAGCTACGTGCGAACATGGTTTGACAAGTAAACTTTGTCAAGGCAAACCTACTCGGGGAGGGCTTCTTCAGGTTTTTTTTATCCCTCATCACCCGCAAACTTTGTTAGCATTAAGGCCTCATGTCCACGGGGAAAATCGGGCCCGCTACGGATTCTACATGGAGAATCTGCAGCGGGTCCCTCCTGCCCCGCGGACATGAGCGCTGAAAATAAGAATTTATAAGAATTTACCTATCCGTAGCGGGCGGCGAAGGTCGGCACTTCCTCACGGCCGGATCTACTTTTTCGGCCGGCGGATGAATTCCTCACGCCGGCGGCACGTCGCCGGCACGTCGTCGACGTGCCGCGCGCATGCGCCGGGCACATCCGCCGAGCCGAAGCAAGGGAGATGCGGCCGTGAGGAAGAGAAGACTTTCCCGGCCCGCTGCGGGTGAGTAAATTCTTTTAAATTCCTATTTTAGGTCTCCCGTGGATCCGGACGGCTTCCATAGGCTTCAATAGAAGCCCGCGGGAGCCGTCCCCGCGGGAGACCCGCACGAAAATGGAGCATGGTCCAGATTTTTTCATGCTCCATTTTTTAAAAAATCCCTTTTATTGACCATCCGCGGGTATTTATCTACCCGCGGGTGGTCAATGCATCCCTATGGGTGCGGATCCGCGTGCAGGTAATCCGCTGCGGATCCTAAATCATATTTTCCCCGTGGACATGAGGCCTAAGCGCCAATTTAAAATCTGCATCGGACAATATTGACTTAGTTAAAGAAAAACATTTCAAAGAAGTGGAATTGGGGCGTATGGCTGGCCCATTCCAGGAACCTCCTTTAACAAATTTGTGTGTGTCTCCTTTGGGCTTAGTACCAAAAAAGGAGACAGGTAAATTCAGGCTGATACACCATTTGTCTTTCTGAGTCGGTAAATGATGGCATTACAAAAGAACAAGTGGCGGTGTCTTACACCTCTTTCAACTGCACAGTATTTTTTGTGCAGCAGGCGGGTAACAGAGCCTGTTTGGCCAAGGTACACTTTGAGTTGGCTATCTATTTGCTGCTGGTGCACCCTGAGTGTTTTCATTTAATGGGTTGCAGGGTAGAGGGTCAGTTTTTTGTGGATATGTGCCTGCTGATGGCATAATCCATACTGTGTTATTACTTCAAGTTTTTCAGCTCCTTTTTAGAGTGGATGCTGGTATACGAGCTGGGCATCACATCGGTCATACACTATATGGATGATTTTCTATTCGTGGGTCCAAAAGATTCTTCAGTCTGTGAGCTCCTGTTATTGTTTCATAAACTAATGAGGCATGCTGACGTCCCTCCGTCGGAAAGTAAATGATGGGGCTGGTTTCATGCCTAGTTTTCCTAGGTATCAAAATAGATATGAACAATGTGGTTTTTTGGTTGCCGGGAGAAAAAGTGGTGGCTTTAAAGCAAATGGTCAAGACAGTCAGCAGTTGCAAGAAGGCTACTTATCATCAAATACAGGTGCTCTTGGGACTGCTGAATTTCATGTGCAGAGTTATTCCAATGGAGCATGCATATTTGTGAAAACCTTCGTTGGTGACAGTGGGAGCAAGAAAACCACACAATTTTGTGCGTATAACGTGGGACATACGGGCCGATCTCCATGTCTGGAGAGCTTTTCTTCAATCGTTCAATGAACAGGTCCTCTGTCAGAAGGAGGAATATTCCAATAGTGAGCTCAGTTTGTTTTCGGATGTGGCAGGAGCCGTTGGTTTTGGAGTCATTTTTGGAAATCATTGGTGCAGGTTTCCCTGGCCAAGATTTTGAAAGGAAAAACAGATGATTAGAAATATAGTCTTGCTTGAACTCTTTCCCATTGTGGTGGCATTGGGGGTTTGGAGCCCAAGAATGGTCGATCAGAGAATATGCTTTTGGTCAGACAACAAGTCAGTGATACAGGTGATTAATAAACAATCTTCTTCGCTCCAATTTTGGCTTTGCTGAGGCACTTTGTTTTACGCTGCTTGCAGTACAATGTGAGGTTTCGCACAAAGCATGTTCCATGGGTGTCAAAACGGAGCAGCTGATGCACTTTCTCATTCTCAGATGATGACATTCAAGGAACGTCACACAACAGTGGATGTTGAGGGGGTACATTGCCCTTCTTCCTTATGGGGAATCGTAGAATAGAACTGCTGAAGTTGGTCCATTCAACGATGTCAGAAAATACATGGAGGAGTTATAATGCCATCTGGTCATCATGGTTACATTTACAGAAGGGATTTTTCCAGGAGTGGAGTGGGCACGTTTGGTAATGTTGGACCTGTTATAGGGGTTGCGGAACCGTGGGGCCTTGGTGGGCGTGGCAAGGAAATACCTGACAGGTGTCGTCTTTTTATTGCGCTTGCACGGCAGGCCGGATGTGATGAAAGAGTTTGTTTTTGGCCAAATCATAATGGAAGAACGAACGGGTACTGGTGGACAGTCGGCGCCCGATAACATTTTCTTCGTTGTGTCGTATTTTTGAAATTTTGAGAAGGAAGTGTGTGAATGAGCCGGAAGCATTGTTGTTCTGGGTTGGTTTTGTGCTGGCATTTTGTGGGGCACTTAGGATTAGCGAATTGGTTCCAGCTAGCAAGACTAAGGTGGGAGGTTTAAGGTGTAGGGATGTATTAGTAGTGAATAGAGTTCTGAAGGTGTGCGTGAGGAAGTCGAAGACAGATATATATGGTAGGGGTGAATGGTTGTCAATAAATGCGTTGGACTCTGAGTGGTGGCCAGTTAGATTATTGGAAAAATATTTGGCTCAGCACACAGAAAAATGTTAACTGTTGCATGGATCAGGTTTTCCATTAAAGTGCTATCTATTTTCAGTGGTTTTTCGTTCATGTTTGAAGAAGTTGGGTCTGGATCCGAGGGATTTTGGTACGCATTCGTTTAGGATCAGAGTGGCCACGATGGCGGATGCTTGTGGTGTGGATGTTAAGGGGTTTAAATGGTTAGAACGATGGAAATCAGAGGCATACAGGTCATATGTGTATCCCGATTTGATGAATGTTTGAAGTGTTTAGTGAAAAGAAAGTATGCTGGTAGGTGCGGAAGGATTTTGTTATGGTTGAAATTGTCGTTTTCCTGTTTTGTTTTTTTTTACATCTGGAGAAAAGTGTCATATCTGGATCGTTGGACACTCATTCGTTTATTGGTCTAGGAGAAAAGCAAGAATTCGGTCAGTCTGAGATAATTTAAGTCTGGACAATGCTATAGTACATTGGCATGGCATCTGCGGTCTTCAGTGGTCCAGGCTGCTACACAAGGTAATGTGGATCAGCAGGTGGACCCCCGGAAAGTAATCTTGCTTATGCACGCTGGAGGCAACGACTTGGAGAGCGTTAAGTTGGGAGAATTATCAGCACTCATGAAGCAGGATATTTTGTGTTTTCCGGAATGTTTCGATAGGGTGGTATTACTATGGTCGGATATAATAGCGAGGAGGGTATGGAGAGGAGTGAGAAACCCAGAGGCCATCGATAGAGCAAGGAAGGTAGTGAATGTAAAGATGTCATAGTTTGTACAGTCAGTAGGGGGAGTAGCAGTGAAGCACTGGGAGTTAGAGGGATGAGATTAGAGCATTCTTAGTGAAGACGGAGTACACCTAAATGAGATAGAGCTGAATATTTTTTTGTCTAGGTGGCAGGACAGTTTAGAGGCGGTGTTAGTGTTGGCAGGTGGGGTAGGTTGGAGTGCAGCATAGGTATATCCTGCATCCTTCATGGCGGAAAGCTCTTTCCATGCCAGCAGTTGGTAGGAGAAGGGTGGTTCATCAAGCGTGGGTTATATTGGGGCTTTCCAATGCCTTTCGGACTCATGAGAGAATTGGAGTTTTAAGCAAGAAAAGTGTTAAAGTTTTAAAGGATTTTAAAAATAATTTAATAAAGCTGTGACCAACCCCACTAAAAGCCAAATGTGTGGAGTTTTCTGTTTAAGATATGAAGGGGAGTGGGTTGAAAATGAAGAGAGTACATCCAGTCTGTAAGGCAGCATAATGCAGCTGTTAGTAATTGAATGGTGTGGTTAGGATAATAAAGGGCTGTGACCCACAGGAAGAGAAGTGGGCAGAAATAATTAGGGAAGGAGAGAGGTAGGGAGAGAGGAGAAAGAAGGAGGAGTGCAGCAGTTGGAGCCAGGAGTGTTGAGAGGAAGACACCTGCCCACCCTGCCGGGAGTGGAGTGATGTAAGTTTCTTTGTTAGAGTTGTGAATCATAGGATGTTAGGATTTAAGAAGTCATCACAGCTGTAGGTGAAGGTGGAAAGTTCTTCCCATGCCAGCAGTTGGTAGGAGAAGGGCGGTTATATTAGGGCTCCAGTAATATCAGGGCTTTTCTGACGCCTTTCGGACTCATGGAAGAATTGAGGTTTTAAGCATAGAAAGTGTTAAAGTTTTAAAGGATTTTAAAGGTTTTGAAAATAGTTTAATAAAGCTGTGGCCTACCCCACTTAAAGCCAAAGTGTGTGTGGAGTTTTCTAAGATAAGAAGGCGAGCGGGTTGAAAACGGAGTGAGTACATCCAGTCATGGAGGGAGCCAGAAGAGTAAGAAGAGCTTGTTGGTTTTCAAACATATTTCTTTTCATTTTCTAACTGTTGTTCATCTTGGTTATCCATATATATATAAATGAATGTATGTCTGTCTGTCCTTTATGCATTACTACACCATTCATCCAATCACCATGAGACTTTGGGAAGTTGCTGAGTACACTCCTGGGAAGATTACTGGCATAGTACAACTATCCTACGATAGGTGGCAGCATGTGAGCATCGTCGACAGTTATGCCCCCCCAGACAAAGATCGTTTGATTTCCATCTCAAGCACAAAAGCAACGGGATGAGTGTTCAACTACAAAATGATGCATCCGCCGAAAGTTTCGCAAGACAATTGCTGGATATTGAGAATGCTGAGGTAAAATGAAAGCTGTGCTGTGATTGGTTACAATTTCTTATACTGCTCAGGTCACATGAAAGCTGTGCTGTGATTGGTTGCTATTTCATATACTGCTGAGGTAAAATGAAAGCTGTGCTGTGATTGGTTACAATTTCTTATACTGCTCAGGTCACATGAAAGCTGTGCTGTGATTGGTTGCTATTTCATATACTGCTGAGGTAAAATGTAAGCTGCGCTGTGATTGGTTGCTATTTCTTATACCGCTGAAGTAACATAAAAGCTGCGCTGTGATTGGTTGCTATTTCTTATACTGCTGAGGTAACATGAAAGCTGCGCTGTGATTGGTTGCTATTTTTTATACTGCTGAGGTAACATGAAAGCTGCACTGTAATTGGTTGCTATTTCTTATACCACTGAGGTAACATGAAAGCTGCGCTGTGATTGGTTGCTGTTCCTTATACTGCTGAGGGAACATAAAAGCTGTGCTATGATTGGTTGCTCTTTCTTGTACTGCTAAGGTAACATGAAAGCTGCGCCGTGATTTTTTGCTATTTCTTATACTGCTCAGGTCACATGAAAGCTGCACTGTGATTGGTTGCTATTTCTTATACTGCTGAGGTATACTGAAACCTGTGCTGTGATTCATTGCTATATTCTATAGTGCTGAGGTAACATTAAAGCTTCGCTGTGATTGGTTGCTATTTCTTATACTGCTGAGATACCATGAAAGCTGTGCTGTGATTGATTGGTTGCTACTTCTTATGCTACTGAGGTTACATGAAAGCTGTGCTGTGATTGGTTGCTATTTCTTATACTGCTTAGGTAACATGAAAGCTGTGCTGTGATTGGTTACTATATATTATACCACTGAGGTAAAATGAATGCTGCGCTGTGATTGGTGGCTATTTCTTATACTGCTGAGGCAGAATAAAAGCTGCGCTGTCATTGGTTGCTATTTCTTATACTGCTGAGGTAACATAAAAAGCTGCGCTGTGATTGGTTGTTATATATTATACTGCTGAGATAATATGAAAGCTGCGCTGTGATTGGTTGTTATATATTTTACTGCTGATGTAGCATGAAAGCTGCGCTGTGATTAGTTGTTATATATCATACTGCTAAAGTAGCATGAAAGCTGCGCTGTGATTGGGTGTTATATATTATAAAGCTGAGGTAACATGTAAACTGCTCTGCGATTGGTGGTTATATATTATACTGCTGAGGTAACATGAAAGCTGCGCTGTGATTGGTTGTTATCTATATATATATAAAAAACCAATGTATGTCTGTCTGTCTTCGCAGCAACATGCGATGGGTACGCTAGATACTTATATAAAATTTACCACAAAATAGTTTACAAAATCTCACTGGAATTTTCCTGGTAATATAAATTTACTCCAGAACATTTGACTAAAGTACAATTCATTATAATTTACTATTTTCATAACTTTTTTAGATATTTTATTTAAGATTATTGCAATCTCTTTTGACAGTATAATTTGCTGTGTGCATCTTCTAAAAGGTCAGCCTCAAATTACAGTAAAGTAGTTTTTCACATATGATTTGCTGCGCACTTATCACATGCTGCTAAATGTACTGTGCGTCTGCTTAATTTCCTTGTGGACAACCTGCTATTTATGTGGTGGTCTGTAAATGTGTGCAAGTCTATGTTCCATGAAGTGTATTTACTTAGTAGGCGATTACACTTAGCTGTTAATTACCGAATTTTTCATTTGAGTGGATTTCTCCACATAAAGGTAAAGACTTACACTTGGCATGTCTACTAATAAAACTATATCAATACAGACTATAGTTGTAGCCGACGTAAAGTTGTGCAGCTAATCAATCTGCCTTCCTATTTAAAGCTGTAGATATAATATCACGATCTCACAACATTTTGCACCAAATGACAAACTCTTTTTTACCTACCTGACAAATTAGTCTTTGCTACAGTAAATCTGTGTTAGGGTGCGTTCACACGAGCGCATAAACGGCGCATTTTTGCGCCCAATCGTATAAACGTGACCATTTGAGGCATTGGTTTCCAATGTATTCGTTCGCACGGGCGATTTTACGGCGCGTAAAAACGGCAACCCCAAAAAAACCCCGGAACATATGCAACCGAAATACGCGCCAACGCATATTCGATGGCCAAAAAGATAGTTTGCAAAGTAGGAACAAACGATAATACGCATTCTAGCTCTGGTCATGATCACCGAAAAACGTTCTTTCCGGCGATTAAACGCTGCGCACGTGCGAACGTAAATACGCCTACGCTCGTGTGACCGCGCTCTAAATATTTATTTTCACACAGTAGCCATTTTATAATATAATAATTTAGCTATGTGCATTTAAATGGTCTTCCTTATTTGCATATATTACCCAGAAGAGCATGCGTGGCCTTGTAAGTCTTCTCACTCACCTCCTAGGTGTCTCCACAACCCTTTTGGGTGTTCTCCTTGGGGAGAGACGATGCTTCCACACGACCCACTCACCTACTAGGTGTCTCCACACAACTGGGTGCTCTCCTTAAGGAGAGATGACACCCTTTCTGACCTCTAAATAGTCACAAACTTGTGCTTATGTAATAACCAATCTGAAAACTAGAAAAATTAAAAATCTTTTTATTTATCTAAAATTATGTTTTTAATATGAATAAAAAACACTAAAGTGTTGGCAAATAGTGATCCCCTTTTTTCTAATTTGCAATGCATTGCCTGTTGTCAAGTGATTGCCCATCTTTAAGTAATGTCCCTTTTACATGGGACAACAGTCATCTAAACGATTGCACAAGCCCTTATGTTACCGTTAAGGTCATTAGCGCTTGTGCAGAACATCTAGACATGTGGACTTTGCTGCTGGATTGCAGGCTGCTTTTGTATTTACACTGGAAGATTGTTACTAGAGATGAGCGAACGTACTCGTCCGAGCTTGATACTCGTTCGAGTATTAGCGTGTTCGAGATGCTCGTTACTCGTGACGAGTACCACGCGATGTTCGAGTTACTTTCACTTTCATCTCTGAGACGTTAGCGCGCTTTTCTGGCCAATAGAAAGACAGGGAAGGCATTACAACTTCCCCCTGCGACGTTCAAGCCCTATACCACCCCCCTGCAGTGAGTGGCTGGCGAGATCAGGTGTCACCTGAGTATAAAAATCGGCCCCTCCCGCGGCTCGCCACAGATGCGTTCTGACATAGAGGAGGGAAAGTGCTGTCTTGCTGGAGCTGCTATAGGGAGAGCGTTAGGAGTATTTTAGGCTTCAAGAACCCCAACGGTCCTTCTTAGGGCCACATCTAACCGTGTGCAGTACTGTGGAGGCTGCTTTTTGCAGTGTTGCACATTTTTTTTTTTTGGTATATCGGCCGTGCAGAGCATTGCGCCCCGCAGTAATACTCCAGGGCCAGAAGTGGTGGTTAGGCAGGGACAGAAGACATATATTGTGAGGCAGGGACAGAAGACATATTTATTGAATATAGGCAGTGGGCCTTTGCAAAAACATTTGGGGAAAAAAATCTATTTGGCCTGTCTGTGACTGTCCTCAGTGTTCTGGGTCTCTGCTGGGTGTAGTAGTCCTCCTAATTCATACGCAGCCAGCTAAGTGTTACAGCAGGCTTGCGCAAAATTATTTCCTGGCTCTGTGTTGGCTGTTAAATCACCGCTGTATTCCAGTCCACAGTGCAACACTCTGCAGTTATTTGACATACTCCAGGGCCAGTAGCGGTGACGCAGAGAGAGAAGAGATATATTTATTGAATATAGGCAGTGGGCCTTTGCAAAAACATTTGGGGAAAAAAATATATTTGGGCTGCCTGTGATTGTCCTCAGTGTTCTGGGTCTCTGCGTAGTCCTCCTAATTCATACGCAGCCAGCTAAGTGTTACAGCAGGCTTGCGCAAAATTATTTCCTGGCTCTGTGTTGGCTGTTAAATCACCGCTGTATTCCAGTCCACAGTGCAACACTCTGCAGTTATTTGACATACTCCAGGGCCAGTAGCGGTGACGCAGAGAGAGAAGAGATATATTTATTGAATATAGGCAGTGGGCCTTTGCAAAAACATTTGGGGAAAAAAATCTATTTGGGCTGCCTGTGACTGTCCTCAGTGTTCTGGGTGTCTGCTGGGTGTAGTAGTCCTCCTAATTCATACGCAGCCAGCTAAGTGTTACAGCAGGCTTGCGCAAAATTATTTCCTGGCGTTCCGTAAGCGAAGTCAGCCTCCAACCACAGGCCAATAAGCGGCACATTTAATTACAGCGTTCTGTTTCTGCACTACTGGTAATACACCATGCTGAGGGGTAGGGGTAGGCCTAGAGGACGTGGACGCGGGCGAGGACGCGGAGGCCCAAGTCAGGGTGTGGGCACAGGCCGAGCTCCTGATCCAGGTGTATTGCAGCCGACTGCTGCGGGATTAGGAGAGAGGCATGTTTCTGGCATCCCCACAATCATCTCACAATTAATGGGTCCACGCGGTAGACCTTTATTAGAAAATGAGCAGTGTGAGCAGGTCCTGTCGTGGATGGCAGAAAGTGCATCCAGTAATCTATCGTCCACCCAGAGTTCTGCGCTGTCCACTGCTGCAACTCTGAATCCTCTGGCTGCTGCTCCTCCTTCCTCCCAGCCTCCTCACTCCATTACAATGACACATTCTGAGGAGCGGGCAGACTCCCGGGAACTGTTCTCGGGCCCCTGCTCAGATTGGGCAGCAGTGGTTCCTCTCCCACCAGAGGAGTTTATGGTGACTGATGCCCAACCTTTGGAAAGTTCCCGGGGTCCGGGGGATGAGGCTGGGGACTTCCGGCAACTGTCTCAAGACCTTTCAGTGGGTGAGGAGGCCGATGACGATGAGACACAGTTGTCTATCAGTGAGATAGTAGTAAGGGCAGTAAGTCCGAGGGAGGAGCACACAGAGGATTAGGAGGAAGAGCAGCAGGACAATGAGGTGACTGACCCCACCTCGTTTGCTACGCCTACTGAGGAGAGGTCTTCAGAGGGGGAGGCAAGGGCAGCAGCAGGGCAGGTTGCAAGAGGCAGTGCGGTGTCCAGGGGTAGAGGCAGGGCCAGACCGAATAATCCACCAACTGTTTCCCAAAGCGCCCCCTCGCGCCATGCCACCCTGCAGAGGCCGAGGTGCTCAAAGGTCTGGCAGTTTTTCACTGAGAGTGCAGACGACCGACGAACAGTGGTGTGCAACCTTTGTCGCGCCAAGATCAGCCAGGGAGCCACCACCACCAGCCTCACCACCACCAGCATCCGCAGACATATGATGGCCAAGCACCCCACAAGGTGGGACGAAGGCCGTTCACCGCCTCCGGTTTGCACCGCTGCCTCTCCCCCTGTGCCCGAACCTGCCACTGAGATCCAACCCCCCTTTTAGGGCACAGGCACTACCGTCTCCTGGCCTGCACCCACACCCTCACCTCCGCTGTCCTCGGCCCCATCCACCAATGTCTGTCAGCGCACCGTCCAGCCATCACTAGCGCAAGTGTTGGAGCGCAAGCGCAAGTACGCCGCCACGCACCCGCACGCTCAAGCGTTAAACGTGCACATAGCCAAATTTATTAGCCTGGCGATGCTGCCGTATAGGGTTGTGGAAACGGAGTCTTTCAAAAGTATGATGGCGGCGGCGGCCCCGCGCTACTCAGTTCCCAGTCGCCACTACTTTTCCCGATGTGCTGTCCCAGCCCTGCACGACCACGTCTACCGCAACATTGTACGCGCCCTCACCAACGCGGTTACTGCCAAGGTGCACTTAACAACGGACACGTGGACAAGCACAGGCGGGCAGGGCCACTATATCTCCCTGACGGCACATTGGGTGAATTTAGTGGAGGCTGGGACAGAGTCAGAGCCTGGGACCGCTCACGTCCTACCCACCCCCAGAATTGCGGGCCCCAGCTCGGTGGTGGTATCTGCGGCGTGTATGCTTCCTCCACTAAAGCACCCTCCTCCTCCTCCTCCAACGCAACCTCTGTCTCGCAATCAAGATGTGTCAGCAGCAGCACGTCGCCAGCAGTCGGTGTCGCGCGGCGTGGCAGCACAGCGGTGGGCAAGCGTCAGCAGGCCGTGCTGAAACTACTCAGCTTAGGAGATAAGAGGCACACGTCCCACGAACTGCTGCAGGGTCTGACAGAGCAGACCGAGCGCTGGCTTGCGCCGCTGAGCCTCCAACCGGGCATGGTCGTGTGTGACAACGGCCGTAACCTGGTGGCGGCTCTGCAGCTCGGCAGCCTCACGCACGTGCCATGCCTGGCCCACGTCTTTAATTTGGTGGTTCAGCGCTTTCTGAAAAGCTACCCACGCTTGTCAGACCTGCTCGGAAAGGTGCGCCGGCTCTGCGCACATTTCCGCAAGTCCCACACGGACGCTGCCACCCTGCGCACCCTGCAACATCGGTTTCATCTGCCAGTGCACCGACTGCTGTGCGACGTGCCCACACGGTGGAACTCTATGCTCCACATGTTGGCCATGCTCTATGAGCAGCGTAGAGCTATTGTGGAATACCAACTCCAACATGGGCGGCGCAGTGGGAGTCAGCCTCCTCAATTCTTTACAGAAGAGTGGGCCTGGTTGGCAGACATCTGCCAGGTCCTTGGAAACTTTGAGGAGTCTACCCAGATGGTGAGTGGCGATGCTGCAATCATTAGCGTCACCATTCCTCTGCTATGCCTCTTGAGAAGTTCCCTGCAAAGCATAAAGGCAGACGCTTTGCGCTCGGAAACAGAACCGGGGGAAGACAGTATGTCGCTGGATAGTCAGAGCACCCTCCTGTCTATATCTCAGCGCGTTGAGGAGGAGGAGGAGGAGCATGAGGAGGATGAGGAGGAGGGGGAAGAGACAGCTTGGCCCACTGCTGAGGGTACACATGCTGCTTGCCTGTCATCCTTTCAGCGTGTATGGCCGGAGGAGGAGGAGGAGGAGGAGGAGGAGGATCCTGAAAGTGATCTTCCTAGTGAGGACAGCCATGTGTTGCTTACAGGTACCCTGGCACACATGGCTGACTTCATGTTAGGATGCCTTTCTTGTGACCCTCACGTTACACGCATTCTGGCCACTACGGATTACTGGGTGTACACACTGCTCGACCCACGGTATAGGGAGAACCTTTCCACTCTCATACCCGAAGAGGAAAGGGGTTCGAGAGTGATGCTATACCACAGGACCCTGGCGGACAAACTGATGGTAAAATTCCCATCCGACAGCGCTAGTGGCAGAAGGCGCAGTTCCGAGGGCCAGGTAGCAGGGGAGGCACGGAGATTAGGCAGCATGTACAGCACAGGCAGGGGAACACTCTCTAAGGCCCTTGACAGCTTTATGGCTCCCCAGCAAGACTGTGTCACCACTCCCCAGTCAAGGCTGAGTCGGCGGGAGCAGTGTAAAAGGATGGTGAGGGAGTACGTAGCCGACCGCACGACTGTCATCCGTGACGCCTCTGCCCCCTACAACTACTGGGTGTCGAAGCTGGACACGTGGCCTGAACTCGCGCTGTATGCCCTGGAGGTGCTTGCTTGTCCTGCGGCTAGCGTCTTGTCAGAGAGGGTGTTTAGTGCGGCTGGGGGAATCATCACAGATAAGCGTACCCGCCTTACAACCGACAGTGCCGACAGGCTTACACTCATCAAGATGAACAAAGCCTGGATTTCCCCAGACTTCTCTTCTCCACCAGCGGACAGCAGCGATACCTAAACAATACGTAGGCTGCACCCGCGGATGGAAGCATTGTTCTCTGTCACCATCAAAAACGTGGACCTTTTAGCTTCATCAATCTGTGTATAATATTCATCCTCCTCCTGCTCCTCCTCCTGAAACCTGACGTAATCACGCTGAACGGGCAATTTTTCTTATGCCCACAAGGCTCAGTCATATAATTTTTGTAAACAATTTTTATACGTTTCAATGCTCATTAAAGCGTTGAAACTTGCGCCTGAACCAATTTTTATTTTAACTGGGCTGCCTCCAGGCCTAGTTACCAATTAAGCCACATTAACCAAAGCGATTAATGGGTTTCACCTGCCCTCTTGGTTGGGCATGGGCAATTTTTCTGAGGTACATTAGTACTGTTGGTACACCAATTTTTGGGGGCCCTCGGCTACAGTGTAATCAAATGAATTTTTAGCCCACCTGCATTACAGCTGACGTTACATCAGCTGGGTTGGGCACTGCAATGGAATATATTTATGTACCGCCGGTGGCTTCCTGGCACCCACCCATGCTGTCGGTCGACACGGAGTTGTAACTGCATGTGTCCACTTCTAAAGAACCCCAGTCTGACTGGGGCATGCAGTGTGGGCCGAAGCCCACCTGCATTAAGCACGACATTACCTCAGCTGTGATGGGCACTGCAATGGGATATATTTATGTACCGCCGGTGGGTTCCAGGGAGCCACCCATGCTGTGGGTGCACACGGAATTCCCATTGCGGCGTTGTACCTGCCTGTGACTATTTATAAAAAACCGCGCTCTGACTGGGGCATGCAGACACCTTGACAGAATGAATAGTGTGTGGCACATAGGTTCCCCATTGCTATGCCCACGTGTGCAGCTCCAGATGGAGGTGGCACAGGATTGGATTTCTCATTCCTTCTGTACAGCATTGTGGACTATCGCCCCGCCCCTTTTAAAGAGGGTCGCTGCCTAGCCGTGCCAACCCTCTGCAGTGTGTGCCTGCGGTTCCTCCTCATGGCAGACGCACTTATAAATAGACATGAGGGTGGCGTGGCATGAGGGCAGCTGAAGGCTGGGCAGGGACAGTTTGGTGTGCGCTGTGGACACTGGGTCGTGCGTGGGGGGGGGGGGGGGGGGGGTTGGTCAGCATGTAACCCAGGAGAAGTGGCAGCGGAGTGTCATGCAGGCAGTGATTGTGCTTTGTTGGAGGTAGTGTGGTGCTTAGCTAAAGTATGCATTGCTAATGAGGGCTTTTCAGAAGTAAAAATTGTTGGGAGGGGGGGGGCCCACTCTTGCCGGTATTGTGGCTTAATAGTGGGACCTGGGACCTTGAGATGCAGCCCAACATGTAGCCCGTCGCCTGCCCTATCCGTTGCTGTGTCGTTCCCATCACTTTCTTGAATTGCCCCGATTTTCACAAATGAAAACCTTAGCGAGCATCGGCGATATACAAAAATGCTCGGGTCGCCCATTGACTTCAATGGGGTTCGTTACTCGAAACGAACCCTCGAGCATCGCGAAAATTTCGTCCCGAGTAACGAGCACCCGAGCATTTTGGTGCTCGCTCATCTCTAATTGTTACTCAATTTTTCATCTTGTGAATGAATTTTGAGCAATATTTGTCCCATGTAAATGGCCCTTAAGGTCTCATGTCCACGGGGAAAATCAGGCCCGCCACGGATTCTCCATGCAGAATCCCGCAGCGGGTCTCTCCTTTCCCGGGGACATGAGGCTAAAAAGAACAATTTACTCACCTGTCCGGATGCTGCGGACCTGCCCTCCGTCGCGGCCAGATCTTCTTTCTTCAGCCCGGCAGATGTGCTTGGCACGCCAGCAGCGTGCCGCGCGCATGAGTGGGCACTGCATTTTTTTTTTTAACTCCTGCTCTCCCGCGCGCAGAGAGCAGAAATTCAGGCGCGGGTGTACCGTGGATCCGGACGGCTTCCATAGGCTTCAATAGAAGCCTGCAGGAGCCGTCCCTGCTGGAGACCCGCACTAAAATGGAGCATGCCGCGCTTTTTTCCTGCATACGCAATCCGCGCCTCAAGGGGAAAATGACATCCGCAGGTATTTAACTACCTGCGGGTGTCCAATGCATCCCTATGGGGTGCGGATCCGCGTGCAGGAAAAACACTGCGGATTTTAAATCTTCTTTTTACCGTGGACATGAGGCCTTAGTGCTCCTGCACACTTGCGTTTTTCTTGCGGGTTTTTTTCGCACAATATCGCTGCATGTTTTTCACGCGATTGTCAATAGGATTTCTAATGTTAAAAACTCATCGCAAGTTGGTGCTTTGCAAGCTTTGTGCGATGCGTTTTTAGCATTAGAAAGTCCCATTGACAATCGTGTGAAAAAAAATGCAGTGATATCGCATTAAAAAAAAATGTGCAAGAAAACGCAAGTGTGCAGGAGCCCCTAACAGACATAACAAAATGGAGAACAGGAAGTGGAGGCAGATGACTCATGATGTTGTTAGAGTACTTCTTTATATTTAGAATCAGCAATAAGGCTACCAGGATCTGAGTTCTCTCATGTGTTCAAATTAATTACCGATAATCATCGAAGAAAGAACAAGAGACATCAACTGTGTGAAATCTTTCTAAAGAGCCCAGCCCAGTTTTAACTTTATTTATAGTGCACACAGATAAAGAGTATAGTGGCTTATCATGGTGGACCACCTTCCTGAACTTAACAAATCATGACAAAGTATAATGAATAATTATATGACTCGCTGCCCACACCATCCTAGTCAAGGAAGGCAGACACAATAACCAAACATGGTCTTCAGGAAAAGCTGTTTCTACTAGATTCAAGAACAATTCAGTGAGACTAAATATTAACCCTTAAATAACAAGTGTAACACAGATCACCTTAATACTTTCTGCATCTCCATTGAAGTCTATGCAGAGGAGAAGGGGGAAAAAGAAAACGGCAGCAGAGAGTCATATAGACGTGCTGCTACAGAAAATAGTGAGTGATTAACTGTGCGTGACAACTATTGAAATCACAGATACACTCCTCAGCACTGTTGTATAATATTCCTCCTTAATGCAGTTAGGCAGTTTTCTCTATGTGCAGTGCATAGAACACAGCATAATAACTAGTGTCCTCCCATCAGCCCAGAGAAAATTGAAAACTAGATAGCCTGTCGAAGGGAAAAATTGTGAAAAATGCAGGATACAAGTCATAAAATAGTCAGAAATAGTGTTTTTCATCATGTGGACAAACATAGGCCTCCTATTGATGCCCCAGTTACAGTGCAAAAGTGTGAAATCAAAAAAAGTGTGAATGTACCTCATAGGTCTTATATGACATCATGGGACACATAGATATTAAAAAATACTTATAAAATATGTTTTAAAAATCACAGAATAAAATAAAAAAATATACAAAAAAGAAAATGATTCAACGCTGATGCTAAACTAAACTATCGCTATATGTCCCTGTAATTCAAAACTATACAAATTACATATCAAAATGTCCAAAACAAAATAAGAAACTCATTCCTGTACTTTATTTTAGCATTAATTTACTAATTTTAAAAATTACCAAACAATAAATAAAAAAAATTCTTTTTAGCTTTTTACTTTTAATAAAGCTAAAAAATGGAAGAAAAATTCAGTGAAAAAAACTGTTGTTTATGTCACGGGAAAAAAAATGCTGCAAAAAAAAATCCTGGTAGCTGAAGACAACAAAACTAGGGCGGTAAAATCCCTAAAAAGTGTCTGGTTCTTTAGGACCGAAACACCCTGGACCTTATGGGGTTACAGGAGTATTCCTATCCCAATCAATCATGACTGAGATGGGAATATCTGTCTGTATGCCATGGGCAGAGTGGGCCCTGACTATGAAAATACCCAAGCTGTCTTTTCTACAATGTTTCTGAAACTCCCATAGAGGTGAACTCAAGTTATGAAAACAGTGTAGAACAGAGTAGATTATGGCTGTTTCCGTAATCCCAGCCACCTCCTGCCAGGGCATACAGACTGGTATTCCCATTTTAGCTATGATTGATGGCTCTGTTTCTCTTGGTATAAAATCTATATAATAAGTAACCCTACATACTACAGATATTATATATCTGCATGGCATACATCTGTGACATACCCCCAAAAATTAACCCTAAAGCAGGACTTCCCAATCATATTACCATAAGGAAAAAAACACTGAAAACTGTTTTCACTTAAGTTGAACCCCTACTCCCATTTTTACCTCAAATAAATTTCATCCAGGGTAGGGTAAAACATTCGATAATTTTATATTTTGGCAAAACTTTTGCACTACTTTGCCTGAATTAATAGCAAGCATCCACATGCAGGCTGAATGTACCATACCTGCTATAACAGTGACAGCTCTTACTGCTGTATTTTGGTGAACCCCTCATCAGGTTACAAGCAACCTCAAGAGTCTTGAAAACCCAGGTTTGGAATCACTGCCATAACTTGGTACTCAGCATGCAAAAGCAATTGACCACCCTCAGACTTCAGAAAAGCTCAAGAAACAAGTAAAGGCCCATTTACACGCAACGATTGTTGTTTGAATGAACAAACAACTGAACGACTTTTTTGCTTTCAAATGATAAGTGTTTACATGTAAAGATAATGATTTGAAATCCTCGCCTTTTTCCTGGCTAGCTGGGTTGTTTAGTAGTGTTTATTTAAGATAAGTGGACGATTGTTTGCTCTGGTGGGTGTGTGTATATGTGAAGAATCTCTAGTCTGAAGAAAAAGCCATGGTCTCCTGCGGAATGAGTCATTCTGTCTAGCTGGGCAAACAATCACCCCACCCTCAGGTTGTTTGAAAGACTGAATGACCGAATAACTGCCGTTTAAAAAAACCTAACAACAGGTGATCGAACTAACGACTATTTTTATGTAGGCTGAAACTCAGCGACCAACGACAAGTGAACAAATAGTGCACGATGGCTTCGCGTTTCCACGTAATGATTATCGCTCACTTTTGCTCGTTCGAACCAATTTTGAGTAGAGATGAGTGAGTGTACTAGCTAAGGCAAAATACTCAAGCGAGTATTGCCTTATGCGAATACCTGCCCGCTTGTCTCAAAAGATTCGGGTGCCGGCGGGGGGCAGGGAGCAGCGGGGGAGAGCGGGGAGGAACGGGGGGAGATCTCTCTCTCACTCTCTTCCCCCTGCTCCTCGCCGCAACTCACCGCTCTCCCCCACCGGCACTCGAATCTTTTGAGACGAGCGGGCAGGTACTCGCATAAGGCACTATTCACTCGAGTAGTTTGCCTTAGCGAGTACGCTCGCTCATCTCTAATTTTGAGCAATAATCACTGCATGTAAATGGGCCTTTAAGCTGTTTACCAAAACCAATACACCAAGAAAACAAATACACAACATCAATATAAATACAACATTATGTATCTTGCTAAACCCTGGCATGTGGCTTGATAAGTGAAATATTTTTTCATTTGTTCATCTACAGAGTAAGAAGAGGATGTGTGCAACACACTTCTAGGCAACTTAATTCCTTTGCAGAGTATATTCCAAGTTATAATGATGGCTTGTCATGCTTATAGAACAGACATATCACCGAAGCATGAAAGATTGCCACAGGGGAAGACTTGCAAGCCTCCAGGCAGAATGGAAGATGCATAAACAAGCGTACTGTGACTTTTATTAATCAAGAATTTTATCTAATTATACAGAGCCAAAGCCTTGCTGCACTGACAGAAACAAATTCTTGGGGAACATAAAATTGACGTCCCATTAAGAATCATATCACAGATTATATAATAAAAAAAGCTGCTGGTCACATTACACACTGAGAATTATGAAGTTGTCTGCCCAGTTTTGAACCTTCTGAGAATTATGATCACTTTTATTCCCTTGTATTATAACTATATTCAGGATTCGGTTTAAAGGAATGCTGCCTTGTATTTCTTTGACGCTAGGAGTGCTTACGAACAGTTACCGTATATACCGGCGTATAAGACGACTTTTGAACCCCGAAAAATCTGCTCTGCAGTCGGGGGTCGTCTTATGCGCCGGTAATACAAAAAAAAAAAAGTGTAAAAAAAAAAATTTATTACTCACCTCCCACGGCGTTCTGTCGCGCTCCGGCAGGATGTCGCTCGCTCCGGCAGGCTGTCGCTCGCTCCTCGTCCCCGGCGCAGCATAGCTTTCTGAATGCAGGGCTTGAAATCCCCGCTTCCAGAAAGCTAATACACACGCCGGCAGCCATGACAGCATTGAATGGCTGTGATTGGCTAAAGCACACGTGGCTTCAGCCAATCACACTATTCAATGACATCATTGAATGGCTGTGATTGGCTGAAGGCGCACGTGTTAGCAATCACACCCATTCAATGATGTCATTGAATAGTGTGATTGGCTGAAGCCACGTGTGCTTTAGCCAATCACAGCCATTCAATGATGTCATGGCTGCCGGCGTGTGTATTAGCTTTCTGGAAGCGGGGATTTCAAGCCCCGCATTCAGAAAGCTATGCTGCGCCGGGGACGAGGAGTGAGCGACAGCCTGCCGGAGCGAGCGACATCCTGCCGGAGCGCGACAGAACGCCGTGGGAGGTGAGTAATGAATTTATTTTTTTTTCTCCACTGTATACCGGCGTATAAGGTGACAGTTGGGGGGTCGTCTTATACGCCCCGTCGCCTTATACGCCGGTATATACGGTATTTATACATTTTTTTTCTATGCATGATACAGTATACCAGCTGGAAGGAAGGTGGTAGTGGCACAGGTTCAAGGATACAAAGTGGACACCAAGGTTATAAAAGTATAAACTTTATTATAACAGATAAATGGAAAACAACAGCGGTAATGCAATTTCTGGTAAATGGTAGGAAAGGTTGTGCAACTTATATGGTTCTACTCTCCACTCCTAACTAGCACTAGCAAGGTAAAACTACTACTATGTCCGTTCAGCAATTTTTAAACTATTTCTTTTTATTGAAAGAAAACATAGCCAGTCGAAAACAAATGCCGTCAGGCCTCGCAGGGCCCACGTGTAGTGTGTATAACAATTATTAAAACATTATTATAGGTATTGCACACTTAATAACAAGGCTCAAGTCTGGCTTAGGTTTAAAGAAAGAAATGTAAGGGATAGAGGGGGGGGGGAGGGATGGTAGGGGGAAAAGAAAACAACATACAGCAATGTACTTCATTATTAACATGTAGGGGGGATTAGGCAGATCATTAAAAGTTGTTTATGGCAATTAAATTTTTAAGTATCTAAATTGTTTCTGCTTCCTTGGAACTGTATCCAGGGTGAACAGAGGGTTGTGAATTCATCTCTTGAGCCCGACTCTCAGGCTAGGATCTCTTCAAAGCGAAAGATTTGTGAGACTCTTTCTGTCCATTGGGGGATTTGAGGGGTGTCTTTCTCTCTTTAGAAGAGCGGTATCATTAATTTAGCTGCAGCCAGGAGGATTGTCGGTAAGTTTTTGTTTGAGGGTTTGAATTGGATTGTGGGTAGCCAAATCAGGACCTCCTCTTGTTGGAAAACGTATGAGGTATGGCAGATTTTATTTATGAGGTTGGTGACTGCTAGCCAGAAAGGCTTAATTTTTAGGCAGTGCCACCATATATGTAGGGCGGTTCCCCTTTCTTCCCCTCATCTCCAGCATATATCTGACGATGCAGGGGTCATTTTAGCAGTTGTGATGGGGTCCTATACCACCTCGTCAAGATCTTATATGTTTTCTTGGATGCATACACATCTGGAGAAACCATGTGAGTTTTTTGGAACTTTGTGGTTCTCCTCCTTGCTAAGGTTAAGTCCTAACTCTCTCTCCCATTCCCTGAGAAACCAGGGCCTCTCAGGGGCGGTCTGTAAAAGGAGGCCTTTGTAGAGTTGATTGACCAGCTTCTTCGGGCGAGAGAGGAGGGAGATGTATGCCTCAAACCAGAAGGTGTCTCCCAGATTATTAAGATTGGTTGATTGAAACCGCCTCAGTGAATGATAGATACTGGCTCTGTTCAAGAAATTTAAGGAGATGGATGGAAAGTAGGTATCCAGTTGCGTTTGGTTTGTTAGTTTGGGGCCCTTAAGGATGTCATAAACTGTGAGGCCTTTAAGTTTGTCCCAAACCCTCTCAATTTTGAGTGGTCTATTCGCTAGTATAGCTGGTATCAGGGGGGCTGGGGCCATTGGAGGGAGGGACCTTTCTCCCGCTGTCCCTAGGTGGCTCGATCTAAGTACATTTATTGTGCACTTTGTAATAGGGATAATATGTGTTTTTTTTACCGAGGGTGGGGGTGGGGGGTCCATTGGAACAAAGTAGCACTTGGTTATCTTTGCCTAACATCGTTCTTTCCATGCTAAATGTGAGGGAGGGTGTTTCATTGTCTATTAGTGAGATACATCTGGCGATATGGATCGCTTTGTGGTAAAGCTGGAGGTTCGGAAGGCCCGCGCCTCCTTGGGGGTGTTTTTGAGTAAGCAAGGAAAATGCTAGCCGCGATTTATGCCCCTCCTATATGTAGCCCCTAAATAGTTTGTGCATTTGTAAGAAGAAAAAGTTAGGGACTTCAATTGGGACCGACCGAGTGTAGTATATAGATAATGGGTGGGAGTACATATGTAGATATAAGATTTTTCCTGCCTAGCCATGGGATCAGTGGTAGATTGAATTGTGTGAGCTGCTTTTTCACTTTTTTAATCAGCGGAGTATAGTTGGCGTCATAAAGCTGGGAAGGGTGGGCAGTTAGGATAATGCCCAGGTATTTAATGTGAGAGGGGGGCCACCTAAAAGCGTGTTGCTTTTTCAGGTCGTTAACTATGTGTGACGGGGCAGAGATATTCAGTGCTTCTGATTTATCATAGTTGATTTTAAAGTTGGACAGCCTGCCGAAAAGGTTGAACGTCTCCATGAGCGCTGGTAGGGCCCTTTTGGGGTTAGCGACAAGGACCAAAAGATCGTCCGCTGTGGTGTGTGTGGTGTCCCCTACCTGGAGGCCCTCAATGTCAGGGTTTTGTCTAATCCCTTCTAGTAGGGTCTCCATTACCAGGATAAAGAGAGTGGGGGACAGTGGACAGCCTTGCCTAGTGCCGTTACCAATGGAGAAGGGCTTTGAGAATGTACCATTGACCTGAACTCTAGCTGTCGGAGCTGAGTATAGCGAGAAGATGGCTCTGACAAAAGGGAGCGGGAAACCAAACCTCCTCAGAGTACTCTCCATGTAATTCCATTGACTCTATCAAAGGCCTTTTCGGCATCTATGGAGATCAGGACTAATGGGATTTTGTTACGTTTAGCCTAATGTATAGCATAAATTGCTCGGGTCGTATTGAATTTTCCTTCTCTCCCCGGCACAAATCCCATTTGGTCCAGACTTATCAGTTTAGTGAGAAAAGGAGCTATTCGTAGGGCGAGTAATTTCGCCTATAATTTAATGTCCGAGTTTAGTAGGGAGATGGGGCGGTAACTACTGCAGATATCTGGGTCCTTGCCCTCTTTGGGGATAAGCGAAATGTGGGCTTCTAGAGATTGTTTAGGGAGTGCCACGCCAGAAAGAAGGGAGTTACAGAGTTTGGTCAGGTATGGACTAAGTAAGCGAATTTTTTATAATAGAGGATGGGGAGTCCATCCGGGCCCGGGCTCTTCCCGTTAGGAATGGAGGCTAAAACCTCGGTCACTTCTTCCTCCATAATTTGCCGCAGCAGTGAGGCGGTGTCTTCTTCAGCCAATCCCGGGAGTTTGTGTTTAAGAAATTAAGTGTGATGTTCTGTGGATCCTCTCTATTTCTGCCTACGTTGTATAGAGCAGTATAATATTTTTCAAATTCTGTGGCGACGTCTTCTGTAGACGTCACCATCTTTCCGGTGGGGGCTTTAATCTGGGATATAAAGGATTTCTCTTTTTGCTTTTGGATGAGCTTCATCATTGTTTTTGATCCCCTGTCTCCATGTATGTAAACTTTGTATTAAGAGGTGAACAGGGTTTTTGCAGATTTTTTTGGCTAGCTTTGAGTGATTTTCCCTCCCATTTATTAACGTGCAGTTAAGGCACCAGTTCCATTGTCTTTTCGGCAGGCTGTCCACTATCAGGGAAAGGGAGATAGGGGGGTGGTCTGATATAGTGAGTGAGCCAATGTCGGCCGTGGTGACCGAGTGTAGGTAATTGCCTGATAGTAGTAGATAATCGATTCTGTGGTAGGTCGTGTGAATGTGGGAGAAATATGTGTATTCTCTAAGCCCGGGATTTTTCAATCTCCAGGCATCTCGCAAATTCAGGTCCGACAGTAGGCTTTTCAGTCTGTGAATTTGCTTACGGGGAATCGGGGCTGAGCCTGGGGTGGTATCAATGGAGTGGTCTAGTGCAAGGTTGAAGTTGCCTCCAACCACCTGTAAGCCCTCCGCGAGTTCGCCAAATTTGGTCAAGACCCGTAATAGCCACTGGACTTGCTTTTTATTAGGGGCGTATAGGTTGGCGAATGAGACCAGCTTGTAAGCCACCGTACCTTTTAAGAATAGGTATCTTCCGCCTGGGTCCGACTCTATCCATGCAGGGACAAAGGGGACATTTTTGCTTATTGCGATGGAGGCTCCTCTCGAAGCCGAGAAGTGCTTGCTGTGGTGCCATTGGTTGTAGCTATATGTTGGAAGGTTAGGGATGCGGTTATGGCGAAAGTGGGTCTCTTGGAGAAATACCACCTCCGGGTTATGTTTTTTCATAAGGTGAAATGTCTGCAATCCTTTCTGGGGATTGTTCCAGCCTCTGACATTAAATGAGATAATTTTAATCTCTGCCATGGTCTGGTTCTGGGGAATCTGCTCTAGGTTGAAGATCTGCCCTTTCCCACCTCATAAATTGCAAACAATCTTGCAGTTCCAACAAGTAATAACAACAAATTCCACGTAAAGTGTAAAGGGAGGAAACATGTTAGACACAGGGTAGAATGAGAGCCGTACCCTGAGGGGCCCTGGGTCTGTTCCTCATTCAGATCCAGGGTTTGGGAAAAGTCCCCTTGGCTTCTCCCAATCCTCGCGAATTTGGGGGGTGGTTAGACGCACACCTTTTAGGTTGGGTGCGACCCCCACTGACCACATGAAACACACTTATCTAATGCATAAATTAAATTGTAGCAAATTCAGGATTCGTATACAATTACAAAAGGGGGTATTAACGAAACAGGTTAGACACGAAATATGTGCAAAGTAAACGCCAAATAGGCGCAATTCACCGCACGGTGAAGGAATAACAAACGCAAGTTATATTGCAATGGCATAATAAGAGTTTGTTAAGAGTTTGAGGTGGGTCTGGGGCCATGCAACGAGTGCACGGGACAGGTGCAAGACCGGGGTGTGTTTGTGGGGGAAGGGGGGGGGGGGGGGAGAGGGGCAATTTCCCAGTCTCCCCGAGCGTTAAGCCGGTTTATTCCAGTCTTAAATCCCTGTCTCCAGCGCCCGTCACCTGGCCAGACCGTCCTTACAAATCAGCGAAGTAGGCAATGGGGTCCTCCGTTTCCCAGTCTTCTCCTGGTCCCTCCGGGAAGCGTGTGGTTGGTGTTGTAGATCTAGAAAGGAAGGGACAGGGGGAAAAGAGGGGGTGGGAGAGATGGAAGGAGGGTTCCCAGAGTCATCTGTTGATGGGTTGGAGAAGATAAATGGAGAAGCAGAAGGAAAGAGACTGTTTCTCAGGTCTCAACCTGTAGTCTCTTTTTGTGTTTTGGCGTCCTAGGGGCCCTGCTGATTAAGCAGTTCTCGGGTTTTTTCAGTTGGGGTAATTGGGTTTTGGGCTGGTAAGGCAACCAAGATGGTATGTCAATCGGAGGTATCTCAAGCTTTTCCCACGCCTTCTCGAGATCATTCGGTGTTCTGATGGTTATCTACTGATCGTCTTTAAAGGTAGCGAGGCCGAACGGAAAAAGCCATCTCACCAGGAGCCTTTGAGCTCGGAGTGCCTCTGTCAAGGGTTTCAGCGTACTTCTTTTGGCAAGTGTGCTGGGGGCGATGTCTTGAAAAAAGAGGATTTTGTTCTCTTCGTGGAAGATCTTGTTTGTTTTTCTGGCCTTTTGTAGGATCGCTGAGGTGTCTAGGTAACTCAAAAGGCCACATATAACGTCTCTTGGGGGTTCTTGAGGCGAGGGTTTAGGCCGGAGGGCTCTATGTATTCGCTCTATCACAATTTTGTCTGCTCTGTCTTTTCCAAGCAAGGATTGGAAGATGTGTGAAGCGGCTGAATTTAGTGCCTCCAGTGCTATGGATTCTGGCAGGCCTCTAATGCGAATATTTTTCCTTCGGCTTCTATTTTCTTGGTCTTCAATTAGGAGCATTGCTTGATTTATCTGGTCTTGTTGCTCCGTCAGAGTGGTTTGAAGGGCTAAGTTATGTTGCATCAGTTGTTGCTGTGTATTTTCTAGATCTTCAACTCTGTGGCCGATTTGTTTGACTTCGGATTTTATGTCTGCCAGCTCTATCATGACTGGGGAGATAGCTTGGGTCAGGATTTTCTTAATGAAAGAGCGAGAGATCGGGTCTGTGTCAAGGTCTTTATTGTGTTCTGAGGCGACAGAAGCGCTTTCCATGTCTGAGTCTTCTGTGAGTTGGTCAGCTATGTTTTCGTGAGAGGATCTCTGTCTTTGTGCCGCCGGGGAGCTGTGCTTTTTCTTTAGGTATTTGTCCATCTCTACTTGATTTTTGCTGGCCCTGGGTGTTTCTGCGTGATCCTTATTTTTGTCTTTCCCAATTTTCACCATTTTGTAAGTCTAGGCGGAGATACTTCGCAAGAGGTTGTTAACTCAAAATTATGCGTCTGTCCGGTGTTTCCTTTTATCTGAAGGTAGTATTCACATGGGTCTCGGGGGTCTTCTGTTACAGAGTGGGGAGTCAGGGACCCATTTTGGGCACTCCATACCCCAGCTTCTTAGTTGCTAGGCTCGTTGGTCTTAACAGGTCTTTCCGGGGTCCCGGGTCACTGCCGCCGCACCCCAGAGTTATTATTCCACTCTGTCCACCACACCAGCCTTGGCTCTGGCCGCTGGGCTTCCGATGTTCCAGGGAGGAATTGTGGTGGGAACACGAGCAGGGCTGTAGGGCAGTCTGGATGGGTGAGGGGCTTGTAGCGTAGTGTTTAAGTGGCATCTGAAAGCCGCGCGAGGGACTGCTTTAAGTGTACCAGCAAGGGTTAGTCAGAGGCGTCATGTCCCCAGTCTCTGGGGGTCCTCTCTGCTGGTTAGTTTACTGCTGGCTGCCTGCAGGTCCCGAAATACTCCACTTCTTGAGGAGCCCAGCAGGCTCAGTCCTCCTTTCTGCATGGCTAGCTCCGCCCCGTCTGTTCAGCAATTTAACTTCACAGTAATAGTGAATAAGCACGTATTATTATCATCAATACACTTCTGCAAGAGAAGGAACGTAAATTGACAATCGTGTCAAGTCAGTAAGGGCTCCCACCCACTTGCGTTAGCGATTTGCATTTTTTTAGCGCTGCGATAGAGCGCTAAAACTTTCTAGTTTGAAACAAATGAGTTGTAATGTGGCTATGCGCATTTGCGATTTGCATGTACCCCAACAGTACATTAGAGTGTATGCACATTTGTCCTTTTCTGTGAACTGACCCCACTGATTCACTTCATCACAGGGGAATCCCTTCATCTCAGCACGGCTGGAGGGGTTCCCCTGCAGATGAAGGGATTACCCAGCAGCGTAGCTGGAGGGGTTCCTTTTGCAAGGGAGATGGAGGGATTGCTTGCTGCTGGGGAATCCCTTCATCTCCCTGGAGGGGGTCCTCTTCAGGCGCACTGCTGAGGAATCCCTTCATCTCCCTTTGCCATAGGAGTCTATGGAGGTTTCTGCACTTTGCGGACCAAAGATAGGTCAGGACCCATGTTTTCACGCAGCAGGGAATTTCAGTTGGTGAATTTCAGTCGCTGATGCCCTATCTTTTTAGGTGCGATTTATTTATTTATTTATTTATTTTAGCGTGGCTAAAATTCCTTCGTTTGAATGTTTCCATGGAAAACCATTGGTTCTAATAGTCTCATTTTTTTGGCATATGTAAGTTAGCTGCACAAATTCCCTCGTGTGAAATGAGCCCTTAAGCAGCTGGGATGTCTCTTGTTTTCTGTAAAAGATCTCTCACAGTGTCTGTAATTGCTTGTAGTGTAAGTTTATTATGTGGACAAAGCCTCCTCCTCCTTCTTCATGAGGGAGAATTATTTCTCTATTGCAGGCTTTGGATGGTGCAGTTTATGCTTTGTTAGTGTTGTTTGTGTTTTTATTTGGTGGTGTTCTAGTTCTATGTGTGTCCAGTGAATAACTCGAAAGGAATAAGCGAGCACTAGGATAGCATATGTTTATAGCTTTCACTGTGTGTTTGGCATTTATGTGTGTTCTTAGAATGGAGTTTAATCTGTTGTTGCATGCTTTAGCTAATTATAATCGTTGTTTTATTTGTGCACGTTCTGTAAGTTTGGCCTACTGGAACCCTAAATACTTGTAGATCTCACCATCTTCCATGGATTCAATAATGTCTCCATTTGGAAGTCTTCCTTCTTTAGGGCTCATGTCCACGGGGAAAATAGGATTTAGGATCTGCAGCGGATTTCCTGCATGCGGATCCGCACCCCATAGGGATGCATTGACCACCCGCGGGTACATAAATACCCGCGGATCGTCAATAAAAGTGATTTAAAAAAAAATGGAGCATGAAAAAATCTGGACCATGCTCCATTTTCATGCGGGTCTCCCGCGGGGACGGCTCCCGCGGGCTTCTATTGAAGCCTATGGAAGCCGTCCGGATCCGCGGGAGACCTAAAATAGGAATTTCAAGGATTTACTCACCCGCAGCGGACCGCGAAGCTCTTCTCTTCCTCACGGACGCATCTCCCTTGCTTCGGCTCGGCGGATGTGCCCGGCGCATGCGCGCGGCACGTCGACGACGTGCCGGCGACGTGCCGCCGGCGTCAGGAATTCATCCGCCGGCCGAAAATGAAGATCCGGCCGTGAGGAAGAGCAGAGCTTCGTCGCCCGCGCCGGATAGGTAAATTCTTTTAAATTGCTATTTTCGGCGCTCATGTCCGCGGGGCAGGAGGGACCCGCTGCAGATTCTACATGGAGAATCTGCAGCGGATCTGATTTTCCCCGTGGACATGAGGCCTTAGAGTTCCTGTTTCTATGTGCAATGTTTTACATTTGTCTAGGCCAAACTCCATGTTCATGTCATTGGAAGATGTGTGTGTAAATTGTAATGTGTGTGTAAATTGTGATGTTTTGTGCTTGATATTGTATCCAGAATTTGTATCCTTTACTCTGTTAGATAATGGCTTGTTTTAAGGCTAAACAGAACCAAAGTGGGCTCAAGGAATCTCCTTGGAAGATTTATTGCCTAATGTGTACTGGAATTGTTTTTTTGGATACTATTATTATTATTATTATTACTACTATCTCAAATTATCTCAATTTTTTCTGGTGTATCGTAGTGACATTGATTAAATCATCATTTTTGGTACCACTGTTTACCATTGTTTTTCAGTCAAAAATAGGTACACAGGTTAGAATGTGTTAGAATAGAGTGAGTTAGAATAGGCAATCATTGTCTTTTTCTAACTTCAGTTGCTAATGTAGAATTATACATCCAAATTATTTTACATGAAAAAAAGGTTTGTGTCTTCTCAGAAACAAGGAAACACTCCCATCACTTTATCTTCTCCGGAAAATACCTAAAAAAAAGCTTTAACACTGTAATAATCAAAAAGCTTAATATCTAATTCTTAACGGTTTTGTTACCATACAGTGCGGCATGGGGTCCCGCGGTCGGCGCGCGTCGCTCCGGCGTCGGCTCCAGCAGCCTGGAGCCCTGTGTCGAGGTCATCCCAGCAGCTTGGGTTGGCCAGTGGGCGGCGGCGTGGGCGTGCCCGCCCGTAGGGTGCCGCCCGCACTCCTCTGTGCTTCTTATACAGCAGTGGGTGGAGTTGCCTCCTCCCACTCTCCGCCCCTGGGCGGAACCTTGTGGTTAAAAGACTGGCAGTGAACTGAGCTCATTGCCAGTTATTGGTTCTGCATGCACCTAGCCAGTCTGTCTGCGGTTCTCCTCAGTCAGTCCCTAGTGTTCGGTCAGCTCCCTCTGGTCCCCTATTACTCAGTCTGTTTTTGTTGGTTCTGTTTGCCTCTAATCTAGTCTGGCCCAGTCAGCACTAGTTGCTATCCAGCACTCTGCCAGTTTGCCTGTGAGCTCCATCTCCAGCCTTGTCAGTTTGTTTGGTCTGTTACACCTGCCTCCTCTGTCGGCACTCTGTTCCCCCCATTAGGTAGTTTCCTGCTTGTCAGCCGCCAGGTCCCTAGCCAGTGCAGGGACCGCCGTCCAGTTGTCCGCCTGGGGTTAGCCAGGGCCGAGGCAAGTAGGCAGGGACAGTGGGGTGCGGGAAGATCAGGGCATCCCACTTGGCGCTCGGGGGGCAGAGTGCCGTAACATAATAACTGGCCCTTAAAATATTGTTTTTCTTTTCATGGCGGCGATCAGCGCCCTTGCAAACCAGCTGCAAGACCTGGTGCCGGTGATCCAAGATTTGTCAGCTCGCATGGTGGCCCAGGAGCAGTGGGCGTTGTCGCAGGAGCAGAACGCCTCTACCTGTCCCGAACCCAAGTGCCCTCTTCCCGAGGTGTTCTCTGGGGAGAGGAACAAGTTTTTCGTTTTCCAACAGGCGTGTCGCCTGTTTTTTCGGATGCGTCCCCGTTCTTCCGGCTCGGAGGTCCAGAGGGTCGGGCTTATAATGTCCCTGCTGCGGGGCTCTGCCCAGACTTGGGCCTTTTCCATTCCTGAGGGTTCCCCCTCTCTGCAGTCGGTGGACTCCTTTTTTCAGGAACTCGGGGGTATCTTCGATGAACCGGACCGAGTGGGGTTGGCGGTTGCGCGGTTGCTGGCGCTGCATCAGGGGTCGCTTTGTGTGGAGGATTATTGCTCCAATTTCAGACGCTATGCGGGTGATACTGCATGGAACGATAGTGCCCTGAAAGACGTTTTTATGCAAGGTCTCTCAGACGCGGTCAAAGAACTGTTGATCTCCCATCCCGTTCCCGGGTCCTTAAAGGAGGCTATGGAGTTAGCAGTGAAGGCAGATAGGAGGCTCAGGGCTGGGAAGCAAGATAGACCGACCCATAGAGTCAGGGAGGTCATTTGTCCTGTTCCCTCCCCGTCCGTACCAGTCTCTGTTCCCGAACCTATGGAACTGGACCCGCTGGACCCCAAGGAGCGACGCCGGATTCGGTTATTACATAATCTCTGTCTCTACTGCGGGAAAGCTGGACATCGGGTGATAACTTGCCCCTGGAGGCCTCAGCGTCCACAGTCTGAATCGGCAGAAAGACTTCCAGTCCTAGGCGACTGCAGGGAGGGTCGCCTAGGACCTCAGGTACGTCCTAGACTTCTGATACCCTGCCAGGTTAGATTCCGGAACTTCTCCCGCCTAGGGCAGGCGTTTATTGATTCCGGAGCAGCTGCTAACCTGATAAGCATGCGTCTCGTTGAGCCCCTGAGGGCTGAATTTGTGGCGCTGAAGACGCCAATTCGTTTTGCTAGCATTGATGCTACTCCTCTTGCTTCGGGCTTGGTTCGATGGAGGACCCCAGTGTTACAACTCATGGTGGGGGGTCGCCATTCGGAAGGTCTATCATTCCTGGTGATGGAGAAAATGTCGGTAGACATGGTACTAGGGATGCCGTGGCTGGCGTTGCACAACCCCCAATTCGATTGGGCTACTGGGGAGCTAACCCAGTGGGGGCCGTCCTGCCATAGCCATCGTGCTCCCCCTCCCCCCTGCTCAGTCGAACAGAAGGGGTACCGGTCCTCTGGAAATCGCAAAAGGAGGGGTCGCACGAGGTGCCATAAGTCTTTGTCGAAACCTGTTGTCTCTTCTCCATCTCCAGCCTTGTCAGTTTGTTTGGTCTGTTACACCTGCCTCCTCTGTCGGCACTCTGTTCCCCCCATTAGGTAGTTTCCTGCTTGTCAGCCGCCAGGTCCCTAGCCAGTGCAGGGACCGCCGTCCAGTTGTCCGCCTGGGGTTAGCCAGGGCCGAGGCAAGTAGGCAGGGACAGTGGGGTGCGGGAAGATCAGGGCATCCCACTTGGCGCTCGGGGGGCAGAGTGCCGTAACAGGTTTCATATCACAATTTCAAACCCTTTTCAAGAAAGTTGTCCTATTAGTGCATTTGGAGGTCATGTGGAGGGAATCTTTCTGTTAGGCTATATTAAAATTTGTGTGTTGCGAGACGCACAAAACACGCACAAATATGAACTACATTCTTTTCCCCCTTTCAGCGATGCTGCGAGGATTAAAATTGCAGCATGTTCTATCCTTCGGCATTTCCAACGGGATTGTTAAAGACATTGCATGGCCCTCCTATGTTGTGCAATGTGCATGTGAGTGCAAGTGCGATGTGATTTTTCCCATTTAAATGAGTGGGAAACACTTGCAATCCTCTGACGCCTGTGGATCGGAATTTGACAGAAACGATGCAAGGCATTTTTGAATAAAAAACACTTTGCATCGGCGTGAAAAACACACGTTGTCATGCGTGATATCAGGCTGAATTTTTTGGCCTGATATCGTGCTCACCGGTGTGAATGTAGCCTTTGGGCAGATTCAGACAAACGTGGTTTTGTCCCATATGGTAATCACAGCCGCATAACGGGACAAAAGGAAACCACTTATGCAGCGGTCAGGTCCAGGTCTTTTGCTGGAGGAGACAGCAGGCGTGCAAGATGGTGGAAGGTCACAATGGCACTACCGTCTCCTCCTGGTACCTACAAACACACGGACCAACCCGACTACATGCAAAGGAATAAAATAAAATTAGCAACCGTGCTATGGAACTCTTAGTACTTATCTGTTCACATGACACTAGTGCCTCTTAAATCACCCGAGTCGAATAAATAATTTCACAGTCAAAGATATAGTTTCAAACCGGAGGCACGCGGTTTCCTTTTACTCACAATTCTCCATTTTGATTTTCCAAGAATAACGTATTACAGACAGTTTTACGCCCAACACTTTGGTAATTAAGAGTTGCTCTTCTCCCGTAGTACCGTCATCATCGGGCTCAGTTATCTGATGGTAGAACTCTTGAGAGAACACTCTGGACATGGAGGGGAAGCACTTATTCCTTATTCACCACTCGCTATGTCCCTGAACTTGCTTTTCTAGCAGTATTCTTGCAGTGCAGTTGCTTACTTGAAACTTGTCCCTTCTCTCCAATATGTAGTTGAGCAGGGGAGTGTGTGATAGCATCCACCAACTCCTCAATATAGGATGCGGTCTCTGAGCTTCATTCCCCAGAGGGGATACTTCCCAATTTGGAAGTATTGGAAAAAGGCCAGAAGCTCAGCCCAAGCAGCCGCAGCAGAGCTACCTGCTCACACGTCCTCCCTTCACTGACTACATCTATATTCTCTTCCACTCTACTAGCTCCGCCCCCATCTCTCTAACCACCAATCACACCATTTAGAGCAGGTTAGGGAGACACACATGCCAACACCATCAAGAATAGTGACACTAACGCAAACACAATACATAAACCACCATACACACAAAGACACAGAGGCAATCCAACTGGGGTAGACAAACACCACCTAGAGGTACCCCAACTCTGAGCACTACACTTATATCAATGGATTTCAGTGGTTTCGCTTTCACTAGTGGGATTCTCGCCTGTTAATTGTACAACCGAGAAACGATAGGACCTGTTCTATCTTTCCCGTACATAGTGAATACTACATGCGGGAAAGATCGGGCAGCAGCTACCTTCCCGCGTTTTTTTTCTAACTCCTGCACTCTGGCACGGAGTTTGAAAAGCCGGTGAAGGGGAAGGGATTACCTTCTTTCAGGCGCAACTACACTCTGTACTGCCAAGCATAGTGGCACCCACACTCGTCTGAATAAGCCCTTAGTCTGAGAAGAGAGTCACTGCAAAGAACGGTTCCCATTCTAGAATACTTGGTACAACCATGTACAGTATTACATGAATGCTCATTCATTTTATTTGAATAAGTGCCAAGTAATAGTACATTTCCCTGCAGGAGTTCCTGCAGCTTTGCTTGGCGATGACAGCTGATTGCCAAGGGTTTCAGCAGCGACTGTCTACAGATCTGCTAACAACCAGATTTGACAACCTCCTTTTTTAGCAGTACAGCACTTTTCATTTTATGAGTCACATGAACATTAGGTTCTATATAAATCCTGCTTGCATCTTTGGATGAAGGGTGTTCTTTCTCTCATCGTTCCTCTTTAAAGTGTGCCGCTGACTCATAAATTCTGTATCACCACGTCTTGCTGTCTAGCTTGCAAGCTAATTTTTGGTATTCTAGACACAACAAATTAAAGTGTAATAATAAATTGTTTACATCTATTTTCCATTCTCCCTTCCTATTCCTCCAAATAGTCTGAATTCTAGAAAAATACGAGGAAAATTTAGAAGCACATCAGTAATTGTCTTGGCAATCTTATCAATGGAGAATTCAGGGGGTAGACATCATTGACACAAGACATGACCCCAGGGGATGTGCTTGAAGAAGGAAATGTAAAGCGCATTTATAATTTAGACTTACTTTTCTATAAAGAAACCTTTTCAGTTGCTCTGGAGAAGTTGCTTAGCAACGTCTATTGCAGGAAAACATCATCCGTGCAGCAATATAAATATGAAAATTACAGGCACCGTGGAAAGGGAAAAAAAAGACCTTGATAGCAGAAGCAGCAACGTGCATACAAATTCTGTAGAGAAAGTGTAACTTTGAAGTGGAATAGACAAATGTATTAAGATCAGGTTCTCATAAGAGAAGACAAAAACCACCATGCATAATTTTAAAGAAATAGGGATTAAGGACTTCCTCAGACGAGTGTATGCACAATTTATGTGAACAGTGAACAATGTTTATTTGCGCGCCTGTCTGTGCATAGAACTGTACTTTTTTGCGCACGCAGGGCATAGTCATATGCCCTGCATCCTGATTTAAGAGGCTATTTAACCTAGTGAGGTCCAGATGTGTTCTATTTTTCATATAATTGCGCATTTGTAAATCTCCCATAGACTTATATAGGATCTTTGCTGCCCAAGCATGTTGAAAGATACAGCAGCACCTATTTTTTTGCGTGTGCGCACTAAATGTCTGGGCAGAAAACATTGATGAGGGCATTGTTATTGTTGAAATTTTTACTGCATCCAAAGTAGCCCTTGGGAATTCACATGGCCGTATTATGGACTGAATCTGAGAAACTCAGTTGTAACTTGCATTATATAGCAAACGACCATCCTTCAGTGTACTGTCTGATCTGCATGGACCATGCACACTGCATGTCCTGTTCTCATCCATGAAAACAGATGCGAATAGGACATGCAGCAATTTTTGGTGGTCCGTGTGAAAAATTGCTCATGTGTAGACCCTCATAGGCCATGGAAGACATGGACAGCACAGTTAGATGAACAACTGCCTCTTTACACAGGCTGACAACCACTTCATTTTTAAGTAAACTGAAAACCAAGTAAGGGTTCCCACCCACTGGCGTTTTTTTCTCCACTGCACTGCGAGAGTAAGTGAAAAGTCTCGCAGAGCAGTGCGAGAAAATGCTGGGAGAGCGCTGCGACATCGCCAGTCTTTTCAATGGGGCCAGCGGCAGCAGCGCTAGCCCCATTGAAAAGATATGGAGAATGCCGCAGACTTCTGCCACAGCTGTGGGGAACCGCAGGGATGAAGGAATCCTCTGTCACAGCTATTCATGAATGAATAGCTAAGAGCTATCTGCCATTGGCTGAGCGCTCAGCCAATAGCTAAGCACTAGCTGCTATTGGCTGAGCCCTCAGCCAATCCGCACAGCCCTTTCAGGAGGCGGGGATTTTTAAAGCCCTTATATATTAAGCTTATATTTCAAGCCCTTCTCCGATAATCATTCTGCGGGACTTGTCAGAAACCACTGCTTTCAATGGGAAAGCAATGGGATAGCATGCCGCGGACTTCTGCTGTGACAGAGGATTCCTCTGCTGTGACAGAGGATTCCTTCATCCCTGCGGTCCCCGCGGGGATGAAGAAAACTCCTGCCACAGCTGTGGCAAAAGTCTGCGGCATTCTCCATATCTTTTCAATGGGGCTAGCGCTGCTGCCGCTGGCTCCATTGAAAAGACTGGCGAATGTCGCAGCGATCTCCCAGCAATTTTCAGCTATCTGCCAGCGTTTTTCTCGCACTGCCATGTGAGACTTTAACCCCTTAATGACCGCCCCATTGGGAAACTACGTCCTCAGTAAGTGGGCTTTAATCCTAGAGGACATAGTTTTATCCATCCTCTTTGGATTAATGCCCACTTGCCTGAGGACGTGACAGCTCCAGACTGTCGGTGCCCGCAGGTAGCCGATAGCATGGAGCTGTCATCCCAGGATGCGGGAAGTCCCCCCCGTCATTGCGATCGGCGCTATCCAATGGATAGCGCCGATCGCAAAAAAGTAAATAAAACACTGTAAAAAAGTAAAGATTCCGCTGCCCTGATGAATCGGATCCATCAGGGCAGCTGAAAATACTCACCTGCCTTCTCCACAAGACTCTGGTCCTCCCGGACGATGACGTCACGCGCATCGCGGGAGCCCCCGGCAAATTTAAAATCTCCTGGCTCCCGGCTCCTGAAGGTAGCCAGGAGCCAGTAGGTGTTACCAGGGACCGCGGTGAGCAGTCCCCGGGCCCGCGATCACCGCTATCCATTGGTAAAAAAAAGTTTTTAAAAAGTGTCAGTTTCACCTCCCCTCATGGATCGGATCCATGAGGGGAGGTGAAAATACTCACCTAAGTCCTCCCCGATGACCCGAGGTCCACGTCTGCGCATGCGCGCCCGATGTTAATCATCGAGCGCGTGCACAGAGGGGCTCGAGCCCCGGGAAATTTAAAATCCCTCTGCTCCTGGCTGCCACGTGTAGCCAGGAGCAGAGGGATGTCACTGGGGACATGATCACTGTCATCCAATGGATGACAGTGATCATGTAAAGTTAAAAAAAAGTGTAAAAAAAGTTAAAAAAAAAGTGTAAAAAGTAAAAAAAAAAAAGTTTAAAAAAGTTAAAAAAAAGTTAAAAAATCTTACGTCTCATCACCCCCCACGGATCATATCCGTGAGGGAGGATGAAATGACGTACCTAAGGCCCGCGGATTTATCCGCAGATCTTACCCCAGCTTCTGTGCACGCGCCCGTCGCCAAAGTGGCGGACGCACGCGCAAAAGCTGTGGATTGCCAGCGTAATTTAAAATCTCCCTGCTCCTGGCTACAAAACTTAGCCGAGAGCCTGGAGATTTCATGGAGATCCGCGGTGAGTGGTTCCTGGTCACGTGTTCGTCGTTATCCAATGGATAATGGCGATCACGTAAAAGTAAAAAAAAGGTGAAGGTTCATCTCCCCTCACCGATGCGATCGGTGAGAGGAGATGAAACTTTTTAACGAGGCCTCCGTATTTGCACCCCGACGCGATCTTCTTCCGTGAACTTTCCCGGATTCTGCGCATGTGACCGCCGGCAAAACACCGGACACATGCGCAGGAGTCGGGGAGCCCAGGAAATTTAAAATCTCCTTGCTCCCAGCAACCAACGGTCGCCGAGAGCCTGGAGCAGTGACGGGTGGCCTCGTTGAGCGGTCCACGGTCACATGATAAAAAGGTAGCGATCTACCTTTGGCCGGTCTCACATGACCGGATAGGAATTACAGATTCCGCATGCGTCTGATCCGCGGTATTACGCAGATCAATCGCATTGGATTACACAATTCCACTCACAGTGGGTCGGAATTGCATAATCCACTTGCAGAAAAGAGAACGCAGCAGGTTCTATTTTACCGCGGATATCCACAACATAGAGCCCATTGTGCTCCGTGGTCGCGGATATACCCGCAGCCCATACGCAACTACATTGCATATGGGCTGCGGGTACCCGCGTCATCGCTAAGCGACGGTGCGGGAAATGCAAACAAAAAAAAAGTACTGCGAATGACCGCCTGTGTGAGTCAGTTATGCACAGTACATTACGCGGCCATACGCAGGGTCACAGCTGGGCTCACAGCTGGGATCCGCTGCGGGCCTCCGCAAGCTGATTCCACCTACGGCTGCATGAGCCCGGCGTTATTCAGACAGCTACCTGTAATACGCAATTTACAAGAAGCCCCGGGAATGCTCGTCTTCCTGCAGTTCCAGGAGCAGCTTGTTGAGCATCTTCTGTGCGAGACCGCAGAACCTCCGCAAGCTTACGGAAACTCACAGAGCGCCACTTTTTACACTCCATCCCTGCCACTGAGGTCAAGAAATACCCCCAAAAAGCATGAGAGGAGGGGGAATACCCGGTTTTATTGCCCCATGTGCCCATCCCAACCAGCCTCCGTAATTACACCTGTCTTCGGAAATACTACACAGTTCACATTATTACTTTATCTAAGTTTTGGGGAACGCCGAAAAGGGCGCGGAGTGTGTGTGTGGGGGGTTGGGAGGATTTTTTTAAGGTGTCCTTTAAGGCAATGGGTCCTGGAATTTATTCAGTTGTGCCCAGAAATCCAACGGGTGTTCCCTCCATTATAGGCCTAACCATGTGTCCTATAAGTAGATTAGGGCCACAAGGGGTATGTTTTTGAACACGGGACAAACGGGGGTATCCATTTTGGGGTGAACATCTTCATTCCTATGTACACTGTACAAAAAAAACTGTTATTAAATTGAAAAAATTGCCAAAAAAATGAAAATTGTAATTTTTTCCTTCTGCTTTGCTTCGATTCATTCAAATACTGTGGGGTCAAAATACATAGTACACCCCTAGATGAATTCGTTAAGGGGTCTACTTTTTAAAATGGGGTCATTTGAGGGGGTTCTTTATCGTTTTAGACGCTCAATGGCTCTATTAGTGGGCAATGGGGCCTGGAATTTATTCCGTTGTACCCTGAAATCCAACGGGTGCTCCTTCAATTATAGGCCTAGCTATGTGTCCTTTAAGTAGATTAGGGCCACAAGGGGTATGGTTCTGAACACGGGACAAACAGGGGTATCCATTTTGGGGTGAAAGTCTTCATTTCTATGTGTGCTGTACAAAAAAAACCTGTTTTTAAATTGATACAACTGCCAAAAAAATGAAAATTGTAAATTTTTCCTACTGCTTTGCTTAGATCTATTCAAAAATTGTAGGGTAAAAATACACAGTACATCCCTAGATGAATTCGTTAAGGGGTCTAGTTTTCAAAATGGGGTCATTTGTGGGGGTTCTCTGCCGTTTTGGCTGCTCAAGGGCTCTACAAGTGGGCAATGGGGCCTAAATCACCTTCATGCTAAATTTCAGTTCTGAAAGCCACTGACTACTCCTTACATTTTGGGCCCCATTGTACATATGTTTCTGAACACGGGAGAAACAGGGGTATCCATTTTGGGGTGCAAGTCTTCATTCATGTGTGTGCTGTACAAAAAAAGCAGTTTTTAAAATGATTGAATTGCCAAAAAAATGAAAATCACATTTTTTTCCCTTTGCTTTGCTTGAATTCAATCAAAAACTGTGGGGTCAAAATAGGCAGTACACCCCTAGATAAATTTGTTAAGGGGTCTAGTTTTCAAAATGGGGTCACTTGTGGGGGTTCTCTTTGGTTTTGGCTGCTCAAGAGGTCTACAAATGTGCTATGGGGCCTAAAACGCCTTCAAGGAAAATTTATGTTCTGAAAACCACCGACTACTCCTTTCATTTTGGGCCCCCTTGTGCATCCAGACATAAGATTAGGGCCACAATGGGTATATCACTGAACACGGGAGAAGCAGGGGTATCCATTTTGGGGTGCAAGTCTTCATTCATGTGTGTGCTGTACAAAAAAAGCAGTTTTTAAAACGACAGAATTGCCAAAAAAACGAAAATCACATTTTTTTCCTTTTGCTTTGCTTGAATTCATTCAAAAACTGTGGGGTCAAAATGGGCAGTACACGCCTAGATAAATTCGTTAAGGGGTCTAGTTTTCAAAATGGGGTCATTTGTGGGGGTTCTCTTTGGTTTTGGTGGCTAAAGAGCTCTACAAAAGTGCTATGGGGCCTAAAACGCCTTCAAGCAAAATTTATGTTCTGAAAGACACCGACTACTCCTTTCATTTTAGGCCCCGTTGTGCATCCAGACATAAGATTAGGGCAACAATGGGTATGTTTCTGAACACGGGAGAAACGGGGGTATCCATTTTGGGGTGTAAATCCTCATTTTCATGGGCACTATAGGAAAAAAATATGTCTTTAAAATGACATATTTGCAAAAATATGAAATTTTATTTTTTCTCTAAATTTAATTAATTCCTAAAAAAAAACCAGTGGGGTCAAAATACTCATGACACCCCTCAGTGAATACATTAAGGGGTGTATTTTTTAAAATGGGGTCATTTGGGGGGGTATCTATTATTCTGACACTCATGAGCCTCTGCAAACTTGGCTTGGTGCAGGAAAACAAAGTGTTCCTCAAAATCCTCACAGAGGCCCGCACAGAAACGTCAACACTGATGCTTCAGCTCCGTTCTGCGCATGTGCTGGCTGGGCTCCAGCTGGCACACAGCAGAGCGGACGAGAAGACGCCGCAGGAGGGGGTCACTGCTGGGGCACGAGTCGCATCCCACTGCAAGAATTCTCACAGCGAGATCCAACCCAGCCGCCCTAAGAGGGATCCTTCTGAAAATAAAAAAAATACAAAGTATTCTTCAAGCACTATCGGGGAAGTGTCATATGGGCAAATTTTCCCATTGTCCTATGTAGGCGAATCTACAAAGGGCAGGGCTTGCAATGTTCTCTTCAGTAGCCCTGGCTGAAGAGAGAAACAATGGTCTGAAGAATTACGGTAAGCCAAGATTCATGATAAATTGGAGGGAGACAAGCCTTTCTATTTCAGATGGTTAGGATGTAGTAGTGTTGACCAATACCAGATAGGCCTCCTGCGACGGCTGGGTTGGATGCAAGCTGTGCCCCTGCAGTGACCGTTTCTCTGTGGTCCTCTGCAAGGCTCGCACAGAAATAGGACATGCCGCGATTTGTTTACTGCGCGAGTTTTTACGCGGTCAAATTGCGGCTGTCTGCATAGGATTGCATTATCTAATGCAATTCTATGCCAGCGTGCATAGGCGGAAATTCTGCAGGAAATCCCACTGCGGAATTTCCGCCCGTGTGCATTCAGCCATAAGGACATGTTTTAGTCTTTGCTATGGGCCCTACTCACACCTATTTATTTCCTTAAGGTCACTTTCACAGAAATGGATAATGAACATAGAAAGGTAATGGAAAGATTTGCACTTCTTTTTTGGGCCCTCTCCTAGCTCTGCCTTAGAAATACTGATGCAAAATACTGTAGTGTCAATGTGGCTTAATATGTTTTTATGTTTTGTTTTCTTGAATCAGATTATTGTTATTGAAGGTCTAATTTTAATACAGTGTTAAATAATTTCTATGCATTAATATATATATATATATATATATATATATATATATACATACATATATATATATATATATATATATATATATATATATATAGTGACAGTGCAGTTAGCAGAATGACCAGTAGAAGGCTTCAAAGCGATCATTCTGCTAATCTGATGAGATAGAACACCTGTGTGGGTGTGGTGGGGAGGAAAGAAAGGCTTTGATTCCTGCCACACTCACCACACCTGGAGGAGACGCCCCTCTCTGAAATGACCGCATGTTAGATCCCAGAGAGAGGCATACACATCCCGACAGGAAAAGACGCCCCTGAGATGACTTCTTATATGAAGATGGAATGATGGGCTGCATATAACGTGTATGCTGTAGAGAAAATAATGCACACAGCAGCAACTGGAGACCACCAAAGTCTCCAGGTGAATACACGCCTATATCATAAGGCAAGGAGGAAAAAATGCAAAGCCCTGTTGTAGGGTCCGGATCAAGACCAGCGATTCATCCAAGAAAAGATAAATACACCGCTGGTGTTTCTTTTATGGAGGAATAAAGAATACAAGTTTGCTTCATCTTATGCTGCCTGGAGTATTTATGTTTTCTATAATGTGTATACTGTGACGGTGGCAGTAGCATAGAGCCTGGACGGCTAGTCTGCTCTGGCAGTCTGAAAGAGACAGAAGTGACCTGCCAAGCAGCATGACGGGGGAAGGACACCCCCTATGCTGACACTTAAGGATATGGACAATGAGCTATAGAGTTGGGTATTAGGCCTGTTGTTAGAGAGGCCCAATATTGTGTTAGTGGCCAGACAGCCAGATGTTATTTTGGATCCTGGAAACCCTGGTGGCAGCGGAACAGATAAGTCCAGCAAATCCCCTAGGGTGCCCACAGCACATAATGAGGGCAGTAGTCCTTCACCTAGACCAGAGCCGCAGGGACACAGGCTACCCCTTTTAAAGAGATGTGTGAAGTCCCACATCGGCCGAGGGGGGAAGGCTCCATGGTCTATGGCATCTTTGGTGGCCGAGGGGGGAGGTCTTGGGAAAATAAATTGGTACGGATCTTGGAGGAGAGGGCATGGGCCAAGTTCTTATGCCTTACTCATAGGATGATGGCCTCTGGCAACCACCAAGAGCTGAACTATAAATTGATAACAAGGTGGTATCGCACTCCAGCACGACTAGCCAGGTATTACCCGGGAACCACTGACCTGTGTTGGAGATGCATGGCGGGGGACACGCTCACGCATATCTGGTGGTCTGCCCTCTTATTTCTGGACTCTGCAAGGAGATTGAGGACAAATACAATGTCTTGAGTCTGGGTTCTGTGACGCTTACTCCTGAAATTGCTCTATTATCAATCTTGCCGGGGACCATTGGAACTAGCAACAGGAACATTCTTAGATTTTTCCTTATGGCTGTTAGAATAGTAATCCCTCAACTCTGGAGATCTTAGAGTTCCCTGATGAAATTTAATTGGGCAACAGCTTTGGATGAAATATGCTATATGGAGGAGCTAAGGGCCAGAGATGATGATAAATACTTGTTTTTTTGGTCTACTTGGGAGGCTTGGATGACATTTCGCAGCTCTGCAGGGTTTGAGCAGTGGCTAGTGAATGCGGCCTTACCTAATCATGGTCAGGCGAGGGGGATTGCGGTTGATACTAGACTGAGGCATTTCTTTTTTTTCTATTTTTTAGTTTTTCTTCTTCTATACATTCCTTCCATACTAGCCTTCTTTCTCATTTCCACCTTCTTCCCCCTTCACATTTCCCTTGTTTCCTTCCTCCCCTCCCTTTCCATATTCTTTTGACCTTTTAGGGTACCATCTCTTAAGGGACTGCCTTTTATAGGTTGCATAGGCCTTAAATATCCTTAAGTTTATGGAAGTATGGTTATATGTTATTGGTTTTTCCTTTCTACTCAAGAAAATTAGCCTGCTTAAGTAAAAGGTAAAGTTCCCCGGTGCAAGCACCTACTCGTGACCGACTCCTAGGGTGATGTCACATCGTGACATTTTCTTGGCAGACTGTTTTAGCGGGGTGGTTTGCCATTGCCTTCTTCAGTCATCTTTACCCCACAACAAGAAGGGTACTCATTTTAACGACCATGGAAAGATGGAAGACTGAGTCAACCTTGAGCCGGCTACCTGAACTATGCAGGTATTGAACCCGCAAAACTTCAGGTCGTAAGTGAGAGCTTCGGACTGCATACTGCTGCCTTAACACTCTACAACCCTAAATAGCCTGGTTAGTAATGCAATAAAATGGGAGACCTGTGTAGAGATGACTTAAAGGGGTTGTCCCGCGAAAGCAAGTGGGGTTATACACTTCTGTATGGCCATATTAATGCACTTTGTAATGTACATTGTGCATTAATTATGAGCCATACAGAAGTTATTCACTTACCTGTTCCGTTGCTAGCGTCCTCGTCTCCATGGAGCCGTCTAATTTCAGTGTCTAATCGCCCGATTAGATGCGCTTGCGCAGTCCGGTCTTCTCCCTGGTGAATGGGGCTGCTCGTGCCGGAGAGCTGCTCCTCGTAGCTCCGCCCTGTCACGTGTGCCGATTCCAGCCAATCAGGAGGCTGGAATCGGCAATGGAACGCACAGAGCCCACGGTGCACCATGGGAGAAGACCTGCGGTCCACCGTGGGTGAAGATCCCGGCAGCCATCTTAGCAAGGTAAGGAAGAAGTCGCCGCAGCGCGGGGATTCGGGTAAGTACTATCCGTTTTTTTCTTTTAACACATGCATCGGGTTTGTCTCGCGCCGAACGGGGGGCCTATTGAATAAAAAAAAAACCGTTTCGGCGCGGGACAACCCCTTTAACCACTTGAAAGTATTGTCTACCAATTTTTTGTATGTTTGCTATTATACTGGATACACGAAAGTAATGTTTTGGTGAAATTTATATCCACTGCAAAAGTTGTATTGTACAAACTCATTAGACTAAGGGCTCCTTCAGAATGATTTATGTGTTCGCTTTTTCGCACAAGCAAAACACAGAAAATAGAACCCATTGATTTCAATTGATTAATTCTCATTTTCTCTTTTTGTGAGTGAATTTCTCGTGGGCGCAAAAAATTAAGATTTGCTTTATGATGATGTCACCATAATCTGATCGGGGCAGAGCATGTAACTCACTCGGGATGAAGGACCTGTGATGATGCCACTGTCATGTGATCAGGGGTGGAGCATGTAACTCACTTACTCGGGATGAAGGACCACTGATGATATTACCATCATGTAATCAGGGGCAAATCATGTAACTCACTCGGTATGAAGGACCTGTGATGACATCACCATCATGTGATCAGCATTATGATGACATCATCACAGATGCTTCATCCCCAGTGCTGTGCTGCTTGTGATTCCTGTTGTATGGGATGAAGAATACTTAGTAAAGTTGTATGTGATGTACATGTAGCAGAGCTGTGAGTGTGTAAAGTACATGTAGCAGAGCTGAGTGGCACATTGCACCACCAGAAACATTGGTACTATAATTTCCTAATAATTACTAGTCAAAATGCTGCAAAACTTTGGAGGCGTTAAACATAAATCATGTGCGTTAAAAGGGATTATCCGTTTTTATAAAAATGTGCTTGTGCGAATTATAAGACCATGATGCTGTGTATAAATGTTCCCCCTTCTACATAATCCAGTACACTGAAGAAATGACAGGGGGAATCATATCTAACTACGTCATTGATTTAAATTCTCGGTATCTAGCCTTGTGACTGAATTATACATGACCTAGGACTTGCGTATGTGCTTATATTTGTGTGCTGTACACCCTGATAGTAACTTGAGCATTTCTGGAATATTTTTAACTCTTGAATGTTTCTTCTGTTTGTAGAACATGTATTTTATGTGTATTGCCCAAACGCTGACTTCTCTATTCCCTGGATGGCCCTGGTGGGGAAATAGCTGCTTATGGAAGGGACAAGGGATCGACTCCCAGGAAAATGATGTTTGCCTCATCCACATTATGTTTTCCTCCAGACAGCCATTATTACACCTTGGAAATGGATTTTTAACAAATACTTTTCTATGCCGCTTCCTGTGAAGTTAAACTCTACTTTTTATTCATGAGGTTCTCATTTTACTGAAGATTGATAGCAGAGAATTTCACATGAAGCAATATACATGTAAACAGGCTCTTCCCATAAATGTACCTACAAGAGACTGGTCTAAGCCTAATCATGGACTGGTTTAAGCCTCGTGTATTTAATGCAATACTCACTACTGTTGTTTAGGGCTTAAACAGATGGCCACATGCGCTAATACGCTCGCCGCTATGGAGTGTATTAGCGCATAAACCAGTGTTAGGGCTTTTACCCACTAGCATTTTTTCTAACGCTGCAATATCGCAGCAATTTTTTTTTCAATGGCACTTTCTAATGTTAAAATCGCATCGCACAAAAATCGCAAGTTTGTTCTTTTGCGATTTTTGTGCGATGCGATTTTAACATTAGAAAGTCCCATTGAAAAAAACGCAGCGAAATCGCAGCGTAAAAAAACCCGCTAGTGGGTAAAAGCCCTTTTGTTTTTTTTTAAATATATAAAAAAGTGAAGATTGGTCCTGTCCTGTACTATGCAAACCTACCTAATCAACTTTGTTCACTGCAAATATGTCATGCTAAGGCAAATGTATTCAAGCATATGAACAGACCCAGCGGGTGGGAAACGTACATTAAAAGTACGCCAACACCCATGCAAAAAAAGCATCATGTGTTTAGCCAATACGTTACACTGAGGCACTCAAATACGCATACGCTCATGTGAGGGAGCCCTTTAAGTGTATTTGCACTTAGAAAATATTCACTCGCTAAACTTAGAGAATAGAACCCCATTGATTACAATGGGTTTGTACTAATTACCATGTATTGCACCCGCATTTCGCGCACGCAGTAAAAACTAGGACCTGCTCTGTTTTCCTGCCTTTTGTGTAGCAAAAGTCCTATAGAAGTCTATGAGAGGTGCACAAATATGCAAGGGGAAGGTTGTGACTCTCCGCAAAACATGGGGAAAAGAACACATCTGGACCTCATTAGGCTTATATAAGTATTAAATATACAGAAAGGATGTGTCACATGCGTGTGTGAAATGGCCCTGCGAGCGCAAGAAGTATAGTAATATGCGAACTTGAGCAATACTACCTCTTCGATTCTTGTTCATGCCCAAATACTCTGCACTGCGGCAAGCATTTTGCGCATAAACGCATGTGAAGTCACCCATTGAGCTTAAACAGATGAACATGTTACACGCTTTTGCGCACATGAACATCACACCCACAAAAGCGCAGCAAATAGAACCCATTGATTTCAATAGGTTCGCTCTCATGAGCATTGTTTTTCGCGAGCAATTCTTGCCCACATGAAAAGATAGAGCCTCTTTTATCTTTCTGCATTTTATGTAGCTAAACTGCCATAGAAGTCTGGCATGTTCAAAAAAAGCAAGAGAAAGAGTGTGACACTGTGGACAACACACGGACAAGAAGACAGCTGGCCCCAGGACTGCGACGGAAACAAGAGGGCATCCGCTACGTTTAGAAGAAAGCAGGTTTCATCACAAACAGAAGGGAGTTCTTTACTGTAAGAGCAATGAGACTGTAGAACTCTCTGCCTGAGGATGGGGTGATGGCAAAATCCATTGAGGAGTTTAATAGGGAACTAGATGCCTTTCTTGAGCAAAAGAATATTACAGGATATATATATATATATTAGGTGACCAGCGGGTTTGTAGTTTCGGGTCTTACAGTCAGGTAGGAACTATGAAAGGTTGATCCAGGGATTATTCTGATTGCCATTATAAAGTTGGGAAGGAAGTTTCTCCCAAATGGGCTAATTGGCTTCTGCCTCTTGGGGTTTTTGCCTTCCTCTGGATCAACTATGGGTTGAAACAGGCTGAACTAGATGGACATTGTCTTCATTCAGCCTAGCATACTATGTTACTGTGTTATTACACTTTAATAGCCATTCAGGTCCACGGAAAGGGAATGTTGCACGTGCGTGTGAACTAGCCCAGCGAGCACAAAAATTACAGTACTGGGCACAGACATGCACACAACAACCTAATTATTGCCCTCTCCAAACCTTGCTCATGTGCAAATATGCTGCGTTATGGCGAGCGCACTTGTACATAAGCTCATCTGCCGAAGACCTTACGGCCCATTTACATGGCCATAGGCGTTTTATGTGCGCCTGTCGGCACTGTAAAAGCACCTGAACGGCAAAGGACCGGGCGCATATATGCTGAGGCCGCAATGCCGTGGAGCCGGGGGAAACATTCCCCCTTACCCTCCTTCCTCACCGGCTCACCTCCTCTCTCCTCCCCTCCGGCCGTTTGCAATAGGAGGAGGCGGAGCGGAGCTAAGCGCCCGCCCCCTCCTCACCCCTTGTCCACAGCCAGCAATGGGAGGGGGCAGAGGAGGGGGAGAGGAGAAGGGAAGGGGGAGGGAGTTTAGCAGTCATGCTGCTAAACTTCCTCTCCTACCTCCCTTCTCTGGCAGCTAGCATAGGCTCCCATAGGAATCTATGTAGCTGCCAGCGGCAGCATGAAAGCGCCCAGCCAGGTGCTTTCATGCCGTAAAAATACACCCCTGTGCACTGATGCATTGTAGGCGAATGAATCAGAGGGATAGCGTATATCGGCTGGGTGTGAAAACCTGGCCGAAAAACACCTGTGTGAATTAGCCCTTAGATAGCTGTTGGCAACTTCTATGCACACTAGGATCAAACAAGCATGCATGTTTAGTTCAATAGAGAGCCATAATTACATGCGTTACACAAACTAACTTGCATGTTGTACCCCTATGTTGCTGTCCATAACCCAGAACTTCAGGACAGCTCCACGGTTCTCCTAACCCACTAAACCAAGCTTGCAGCACCATGTGGATCAATGGTGTAGAAGGTTTGGGTCCGTAGAATTGTAGGTGGTCAGATTTTACTTCCCGGATACAAACAGTTAAACACTGGCAAAATGCACCCGTCTGAATAAGGTTAAATGAGTTTTCTATGCATTTACTATTGATAACCTATCCTCAGGTCATAAATAGTTGATTGGTGCGGTTCCACGGCTCGGGATCCCTGCCAATCATCTGATCCTCAGGCTTGCTTCCAGTGCAGCTGAACTAGATCCACATTGGGATCAGAATTGAAAATGTAACAGAAGGCTTCGCTTCCACTCAACTAAATTTGCTACCAAAATGCTTGATCATATAAAAACCAGCAGTCACATTCTTAAAAACATTTTTAAAAACACCATTCGTACTTTCTTCTTTGTGAACTGGAAAGTGTTGAAAGTTTGAACATCATATGCTGGTGCTCCAAGTTACCTGCGTTTTAAAATCCGCTGCCCTATATTTACCGCTGTATATTTCTGTGCGCAGGTAAATATCAGGCATGTGACCGCTGCCATTGAAAAGCATCGGTTCTATATACCGTATATACCGGCGTATAAGGCGACGGGGCGTATAAGACGACCCCCCAACTTTCACCTTATACGCCGGTATACAGTGGAGAAAAAAAAAAAATTCATTACTCACCTCCCCCGGTGTTCTGTCGCGCTCCGGCAGGATGTCGCTCGCTCCTCGTCCCCGGTGCAGCGTTGCTTTCTGAATGCGGGGCTTGAAATCCCCGCTTCCAGAAAGCTAATACACACGCCGGCAGCCATGACATCATTGAATGGCTGTGATTGGCTAAAACGCACGTGGCTTCAGCCAATCACACTATTCAATGACATCATTGAATGGGTGTGATTGCTAACACGTGCGCCTTCAGCCAATCACAGCCATTCAATGCTGTCATGGCTGCCGGCGTGTGTATTAGCTTTCTGGAAGCGGGGACTGAGGACTTAAGGGGTTAATGGGCTCTGAACCTGCCGATACAACTATTTATGATGCGGCAGGTTTAGCCCAGCACTGGAAGTCCCATGTGAAAAAATAAGAAGACCCATCTCCAATCATGGATGTTTAACTCCTTATGTGCAGAGGCCAATACTGACTGCATCACCTAAGCATTTTACAGATGGAGAAAAATGCACATTTCTCCACATTAAATCCTGCACATAATAGGTATTGTCACATTTATAGTGACATGAACTATAAAAATATGCTATTTATTTCATATGGTTAATGATGTGGAAAAACTTTTAAAAGCATCATAATTACTGTTTTTCATTTGCCTGTTTCTCCAAAACGCAATAAAAAGCAATCAAATAGTTATCAATGAAAAATGTAACTCGTACGGCAAAAATGTATTCCTCACATAGCACCATTGGTAAAAAAATAAAAATGTTCTGGCTCATGAAATGCAGCGATGCGAATACATTTTTGTAAAGCTTTTTTTTATTGTTTTTAAAAGTTGGAAAACAAAAATATATTGGTATTGCACTAATCATACTGACCTGCAGAAGAAAGTTAACATGTCATTTATATCACATGGTGAACACCACACCACAGAAGAACACTAAAATAACAAAAAATGAAACCGAAAGTGAAAAACAGTGCCAGAATAGTTTTTTGTGTTCATCCTGCCTCTCAAAAACAGAATAAAAAATTATCAAAAAGTCTTAAGTATCACAAATGGTACCAATGAAAACTACGTACAAGTAGTTCCATATAAAATTAGCCCTGATACAGGTTTGTCAACGTAAAGATATGTTTTGGACCTTACTAACTGAAAGCTGTGTAGGACCACAATATTAGGATTTGAAACGCATAAGCCATTGTCCTTCTGTTTGTGTCCCTTTTTGTAATATGCATTCAATAATGAAAGTTATTGTTTTAGAAGAGTGCTGGACAAAAACTCCTCTTCTCTCCGTTTGGATGCTGAAGTTGATATGGGTGTATCTGCAATCTTTGCACCAGGTATTATATACCTTGGTTTGCAGTGAGTTGGCTAAAGGTACTTTTTCACGGGAGGACTGTTAGCCAAATAATCACTCAAAAATGATTCAAATGAAAGTTGTTTAGTGTAAACATGGCCACAACAGGGGGACAAACAATAAGTTGCTAGTCATTTCATTTCAGCTTACCAAATAACTTCTCGCAGTAGAATCTGCCCTTGACCGCAGCCGGCGACCCTGCGTATCCATCAGTTGTCTTCTTTTTCTGTATTGCGGACAGTTCAGAAAGCTTGTCGTCGGACATGCGCAGTACAGATTTTCCCTCACCGTTTCTAGGCGATGAGGTTGCTGCATACGACATTTCCACAATGTTAGTTGCGGCAGGGCAGTGGGTCGGACGGCTTCCATTGACTCCAATGAAAGCCGCCCGCACGGAATCAGGAGAAAAATAGAGCATGTTGTGATTTTTCCTCCGCGAGCTGAAATTGCAATTGATTTCCGCTCGTGTGCAGGAAGAATCACTTTTCCATGCTATGGACGGAATTTGCTGCAGAACCCACCCCACATTCCGCAATGCAAATCAACCCGTGTGCAGGTGACCTTAGAGGGAGAGGGCATGGCCTCCCATGACCCAACTCATTTATCAAAATTTACTCTAGAAACTGGTGTAAATTATAGTGTAAATGTATGAGAGTTCCTAGTTGGCATAAATTTCTATGTGTGGTGTACAGGGCAACTAAAATTGCGCCTAATTTATTAAGATGCGTGCACCTCTTAGTAAATTAGGCACATTTCACTCCAGCAAAGATTATATCAACACAGGCGACACCTGTCTTGATACATTTCCATCATGGTATTATAAGTGCACATTCATGTTTAGGGTGACTTTACATGAGCATATGTGAAAAACGATTGCTGCAGCGCAATGTATTTGCGCATGAACGAGGTTGGAAGAGGTAGATTTGCGTGCGTGTCTGTGCTTATTACTCTACTTTTTGTGCACACAAGGCTATTTCATGCACACGCGCGACACACCCTTTCTATGAAGTACAAGGCTTAATAGCCTAATGAGGTCCAGATGTGTTCTTTTCTCACTTCCCCTTGCGTCTTTGCACACCTCCCATAGACGTCTATGGGGCCTTTCCTGCCCAAAACGCAGGAAAATAGAGCAGGTCTTACTTTTTAATAGCATATCCAAAATGTGCTCTTAAGAACGAATCCCTAAGAATCAATGGGTTCTACGGTCTCTGTTTAGTGTGGGAATATTTTCCACATGCAAATACGCCCATGTGAAGAAGCCCTAAGTTACGTTTTACAGAATTTTAAATTATATACGATAATTCTTGTAAGTCATACTGTTTAGTTCATAGATTTTGTCACACAACTTATTGATGCATTTCTTCTCCTGAATATTGGTTTCTCTCGAGCTGTGATCCTCTGATATGATGAGAGGTGCCTGTGGTGAGTAGAATGGAATTCATATGGGCCATTGCATTCTACCCAATAGCTCCATCGTGAAATGATTTACAGCAGTAGATATCATAATCACTAGGTTACTAAAAAGATGCATTAGTAAGAACAGTGCTAAGTTTTCGCAGATTCATACACCTCACATCAGTGCCCAATCATTCTGCAAAATCCGAATGCCCTTTTGTAGTTCCTTTAATGATAATGTCTGCTAAAAGAGGTCATTTTATTCTTTCTTCTGCAGAGTAGCGGTACAAACTTTTGTGTGCTTATCATCAAACAATGAAAAGGTGACCGCGTTGCCTTCCTCACCACAGGTGACAGCTAATTGCCTCACAATTAAAACAATTTTCCTTATTATTAAATAGGACATACAATGATGTAATGTGTAACTAAAACTACCCAGCTCTCCAGGAGATGATTCCGCAGGAAGATGAATAGTGCAATTTGCTACTACTGTAAAATTGATGAGCTCAAGTAGACTAGAACATGTTGAGTTTTTACAATTATCTAATATTTGCTAGGGAACACTTTAAGCAGCAACATCATTGCTTTTTGTATATGAAAGAATACAAATAAATGGAAAAGTAGATATTTTTAAAAATGAAATAGAGTCTTGGTAACACCATAAAGTTAGCTTCACATCAGCTGGCAACCGTGGTCTAGAATGATTCAAGTGTTTAGAGCACAACATCCTTATCTCGCCAAGTAAACCTCTACAGATTTATAATTCAATAAATAAAAAAAATTCTTCCCAACATCTGCTCTGAATCGGGGTGTTTCTGTAATTAGTTTTCATACTCCTTTTGTCCAGCCATCTGTGCAAGTTTGATAACAGTAACTCAACTTGACATTATCTATACAGTGCACGATTTTTTGTACTTCAATAAATCCCCTTTCTCCTCTGTCTTTGCCCATGTGTTACGTAGATTATAGGTTTTTGCTGCTAATCCTCATAGCTCAAACTTCAATTCTTTTAGACAACTTTGTTTAACCTTAACTACCAATTAAAATACACCTTTATTGGAAGCTTAATATCAGTTGTAAATGTAAAATTAGCTATTATTTTTAGAATATAGCTTGCATTCAAAGTATGACCATTCATTCTCTAAGATTGGCCTCTCCTTTGTATCTTAAAGGAGATGTCTCGAGGAAGCAGTGATTTTTTTTTTTTGCCCAGTCCCCCTAATTAAACATACATTACTAATTACCCCTGTAAATTACTTTCCTAGCTGGTTTCTACTTACCGTTCCAGCGTTTCAGCAACTTATAAAAGTTTCCCCAAGATGGCCGCCGGCTCTTTCCCCGTCGCTCGCTGCAGCCCGACGTGCGCGCTCCCGAGACGCTGCCAGCTGTGTCTCCATGGCAACCGGACGCCAAGCAGCCGCCGACCGGACGCCCCGCAGCCGCCGACCAGTCACCCACCGCCAGGCAGAAGGTAACCGGCGCGGCGCAGCCCCCCCCCCCCCCATCACAGCGGCAGCCCCCCCGGCGCAGCGACAGCCCCCCCGGCCTAGCGCTAGTTCCCCCATCACAGCGGCAGCCCCCCCGGCGCAGCGACAGCCCCCCCGGCCTAGCGCTAGTTCCCCCATCACAGCGGCAGCCCCCCCGGCGCAGCGACAGCCCCCCCGGCCTAGCGCTAGTTCCCCCATCACAGCGGCAGCCCCCCCGGCGCAGCGACAGCCCCCCCCGGCCTAGCGCTAGTTCCCCCATCACAGCGGCAGCCCCCCGGCGCAGCGACAGCCCCCCCGGCGCAGCGACAGCCCCCCCCCCCCGGCGCAGCCCAACGCAGCGGCAGCCCCCCCCGGCCCATCACTTACCAGGACAGCTGGACGGCGGGACAGCTGGGCGGCTTCTCCGGACAGCTCGGCAGCTCTGCACCTTCCTCTAACAGAGGAAGGTACAGAATGGCCGCTCCAGCGCGCTCCCGAGCAGTGACAGCTCGTCTGCGCATGCGCAGAAGAGCTGTAGCGGGGAGCACACTGAAGCGGCTCGTGCTGAGAGGAGAAGACCGGACTGCGCAAGCGCGTCTAAAAAAGCAAGCTGCCGGCGAATTTAGACGGAACCATGGAGACGGGGACGCTAGCAACGGAGCAGGTAAGTGGAATAACTTCTGTATGGCTCATATTTAATGCACGATGTATATTACAAAGTGCATTAATATGGCCATACGGAAGTGTATAACCCCACTTTGTTTTGCGAGACCACCCCTTTAAGGCCTCCATACACATTAGAGAAATGTTGCCAATCTTGGTGGGACAATCCAACTCGCCAAAGAGGTGAGTATAGTGTTTTTATAAATTTTACAATATAATAGACCTTATTAATGATGGGGCAATAAGGGGTGAATGTTATTAATGAGAGAGCAATATGGGGAAGCATTATTAATTAAGGTGTTAATATGGGGGAGCATTAATACTGATGAAGGCATAAAAGAGGGCACTTTTATTGTGTGGAGGACACTAAAAGGAGCACTTACTGCGTGAGGCTTAATTACTATCTTGGAAACTATGGATGGGGAGATTCAGTAGAGGTGTGGAAAACATTGATGAGTTGCTGGAGAAGCAAGGAGCCAAAGATGTCTGTATATGAAATTCAGCAAAAAGAAGCTGTGACTAGGAGAAACTGCTATGGTAATCTGGGTCAGATGGAGAAAAAAGGGGAAAGTAAACAACTCCAGTCAGAGAGGATATCACTTGTGATCATAGGATATAATGGTACTGTAATCACTCATGTGGTCTGCAGAGCGCCTGTGTAGAGCTTATATCTACCACTATATGGTCACTGCATGGGGTAATATTTGTCTTTGTATGGTGTTTTATTTCTAGCAACAATATGGTAGTATTTTTTTCAACACAGTGTAGTGTTAATATGTGACCATGGTGTAACAGTGTTACTTGGCCCATAAATAGTGTTAATATTGGTTTTTATTGATAATATTAATCCTACAGCATTCACTTTTGGAGTCTTTTTCAAGTTGAATATTATCTTTCGATTTTCTTTTTACATCAGTTTATGTATTCATGTTCTTTTACCAAAACAGTTGCCTGTGTTTAGCACAATTTCTGATAATCTTCTATTTAACCCTTTCCAATCCACTGTCTCATGTCTTCCTATATTCTGATTGAAGCTTTTACAGCTCCAATGTCAGAAGACGTCCAACAGGGTATTCTTACCATGTATTGCCAGCCACTCTGCTGTCGGAGCCTCTTTGGCGCAAACACACTGGCTTTAGCCAGCAGACAGCACTGTTGTATAACAGCAAAAAGAGAAAGCCTTTGAAGAAACCCTGAATCCAAAATTGGATTGGAAAGGGTTAACCTCTTAAGGACATGACCTACTTTGGACCTAAGGAAGCTATGATTTTGGGGATTATCATCTCCATATTTCAAAAGTCATAACTTTTTTTATTTTTCCATCAACATAGACATATGAGGTCTTGTTCTTTATGTGGTGACCTGTAGGTTTGTACTATTTTGGTGTACATATAATGTATTGTTTAACATTTATAATCTTTTTTTTTTTTGAAGGGCAAGGTGAAAAAACATCAATTCTGCCATTTTTTTAGGTGTTCACTATGCAGTTTAAATTGCATCCTAACGTCTTTCTGCGGGTTGGTATAATTACAACAATACCACAATTATGCAATTTTTTTGTGTTCCATTTTTGCACAATGAAAACCCTTTCTTTTGGAAATTATGTTTTTTTTGCATTACTGCATTCAAATACCTCAACGTTTGTTTTTATTTTTCCATCAACGTAGTTCTGCCAGGACTTTTTTGTGTGATGAACTGTAGTTTTATTGGTACCATTTTGGTGTATGAATGACTCTTCCATTGTGTTTTTATGCTAGGCAAAATGAACAAAAAACTTTTGGGCTTTGTGTTTTTTTTTAATAGTGTTTGTCATGAGGGGCAAAAAGGGTGTTAAATTTATTTGACAAATCAGTACAGATAAGGTAATACTAAGCATGTATATTTTTACTGCCAGTAATGTCATGGGACATATATACAATCAGAAAAATCTCTCTTTCTGCCTCGAACTTACACCACTTGTATCTGTAGAGGACGAAGTTGAAGGTTTTGAATACATTATTACTTACAGTTCTGAAAAACAAGAAGTATAATATTTAAAAAATATACACTTTTGAAAAGCTTAGCTTGAGAAATTACTTTGTGTGTGAATGCAAAGAATTTAACAAACTAAAAGAGCATGTTAAAAAGTTATTTATCACGTTTATAATGAATTTTCACAATTTTTTGAGAAAGTCGATTTTCTAGATCTGGTCCACAAAAAAGCCAAATATCTTCCGATCTGTACATTTGTCAAACAAGTTGTGGAAGAGAAAATTAAAGTCAGGAATATGCTCTACAGAACGACAAAAAAATAACGCATTCCTAGGATAAACCATTCAAATTGTATAGCGTAACCCCCCCCCCCCATTTTTTCAATACTTTAGAGGTGATAAGACAGGTCTTAACATTATCTGATCAAGCTGAAACTTTGACAGTCTTATTTTTACACCAATTGGCAACTTTTTGGGAATTCTTGGTTGAAGATATCACAAAAAAAAACTGTTCCCTCTATGTCTTGCTGTCCACAAATATCTGAAGGGCTGTCACAGTGCAGAGGGATCTGCCCTATTCTCATTTGCACAAGGAAAGACTAGAAGGAATGGGATGAAACTGAAAGGGAGGAGACACAGATTAGATATTAGGAAAACCTTTTATGACAGTGAGGGTGATCAATGAGTGGAACAGATTGCCACCGGAGGTGGTGAGTTCCCCTTCAATGGAAGTGTTCAAACAAAGGCTGGACAAATATCTGTCTTGGATGATTTAGCGAATCCTGCACTAAGCAGGGGGTTGGACCCAATGAGCCTGGAGGTCCCTTCAACTCTACCATTCAATGATTCCTACAACCACCCTAATAGGGATACAAATTACATGCACAGGATGTCACAAATAACTTTCCATTAGTTATGGTGCTTATACTTTAGTTGATGTGGAGTCCAGAGAGCCTCTTTTCATATTTTCCCGATCCTTCATTCATGCAGTTTTACAGCAAAATCAGCGTGCACACTGCCAGCACAACTCTTTTTCAGAAGACTGTGCGTGCGCACTCCCATGAAGATAAATGGAAGTGTGAGCGCGCAGTCTTCTGAAAAGAATCAAACTGCCTGTGCACCCACTTATCTTGTCGAGGGACACAGCATGAACTGGAGCCCAGGTCAGTAAGAGGCTTCCCATTCTCCACATCACCTAAACCATAACCACCGTAACTTAGTTTTTGATGCTTACAGTTGGTAACAGGTTCCCTTTAACTTCTGTTCATATGAATACTTGCATTCCTATTTACTGTACATGATCAGGGAACCCCTTTAACTAGGGATATTGCTAAAGCAATGTAAGTTCTGAACTGATATTTACTCCCAAGTATGAGGAAAATATCTGTAAGTTTCTAGAGTATAACAGAGGTCTTGAGAAGAACAAGTCCTCTGAGCATTTTCTTTGATGTCTAGAGTTACAGTGATGTAAGTTAAACCTTACTTAAAAGCAAGCATGATGCTACAGTGAAGAGTAGGATTTCTATTTACACCTTTGAGACAGCTGAAGTCAGGTGATCACTTGCTAAAACCATCTTTTAATATAATTCTAGCAATGGCGAATTGCCATCCCTTCAGCAGCAAGAGGGTCATTAATGTCGCTTTTCAATGCACCTTATTTTTGGTCCACAGACTGACTTTTATCTGACTTACAGTGGCATTGCAGAAATGCCTTCTTGAAAGATATTGATTTTTCGGAATCAAACAACGTGGCCTTTTTTTGCTCCTCAGGCTTTGATTGAATTTCTACAGCTTATTTTTCCAAGTGAAATAAAATAATGTAATAGAAAGAAAAAAAATCTTTACACGCAAGACTGTACAATGCTTTAAAATGGTTTTACTGCATGATACATAGCAAATTAAATACATAAAAGCTCACATTAAAGTGATTCAAAGTGAAAGTTCTATGCTTCTTAAGGTGATATCGTGTAATTTTAGAATATAATGTCATAACTTGTTTTATAAATCGGCAGGAATATGGCTTTACCTGTGGTCTCCCCTCCTCCCCCCACTCTGTTCTCCATTGGTATCTGATGGTCACGACCTGTAGGCTCCACTGTCTTAATGGTCGGGCATGCTCAGTGCCTTCAAATTCTGTAATGATCACACAGTTTGTATAGTTGTGAATGTACTTGTCAGTAACTGGAAATGGGACATTGTGGGAAACGTCGTTTTTGCATACCCCAGCAGCCATTTTGAATAGCAATTTGGAAATCTGAAGCTGGTTGGAAAGCAGTGGAAGCTCAGGTCACCAAAAATGTACTGGATTTCAGCTTAACGATTTAGATGAATGTTTGGAATAATGCCAGTAAGTGGAGACATTTCGAAAATTTTGAACATTTTGCTCAGTTCCAGAATACCCCTTTTTGGAAACGAGATTTGGTGGTTCATACTGCATTTATGTGATGGCTTATGTACATTTTTTATAAGTTTTGTATGTAATTTTGCAATAAATATTCACAACAGGCAGTGTCATCAATAGAAACTGCTAGGAGTTAAGAAAATTGATTTTGTTTTCATTATTAAGACCTTGGTTTTGTCTACTTTTTTCAGCTTATTACAGATTTGTCATAACAGGCTCGTGAAAACATGTCAAGTGGCAAGACATATTTCTCAGGTTTGCTAAAACAAATGCTTCAGAAACTGCATCAAACTACGCTGTATGAATCAGGCTATATTAAGGCCACCAGCACATTGCCCGTCCGCATTCCACGTGTGGGTTTCCAACGCAGAAGACCTGCCATGCATCGCAGAAATGACTTTAAAATGCTTGCAAACAACTTTTTCCATGCAGATGTATGGGGATGCACAGTGGATCTGCATGGAAAAAAAATTGCAAGCCCAATGGTGCCTTCCCCCACCTCCCTGCTTGGTCTTCAAGCAACCTGAGAAGCATCCACAATTGCGGATGCATTGCAGATCAAATGCTTCCATTTCAGCTGTAAACCAGGTAGCTGTGAAAAAGGCTGGCACTTTGGAGGTTGTCACGTCTCTGTTTTAAAAGTAACGTTCATAAAGAAGATTACCCCACGTAAAGCCGACTTTTACTGAACCTTTTTTTTGCACATAACAATGATAAACTTTGTTGTGGTTATATATTATCTGATAAGTAGAAGGAGAGGAGAGAGCAGAGTTTGGAAACTAAGTCCATCAGTCTGGTTTCACTGACAAATCGACTGAGACTTAGGGCCTTTTTACACAGCACGATTATCTTTCAGATTCCAATTGGATTGTCAATGTAAATGCTGTCAACAACTGAACGACAAACAAATTTGTTTGCTTATTGTTTATCGTTCAGTTTCTGCATATATAAAAATCAAACCACAATCGGCCTGTGTAAACGGGCAATTGTTCATCTATGAACAAGTGTCTATTGACTGTGAATGGGGGCACCCGGGCAGATGCGATCTCTGGCCCACTCTGCCTCCATTCACTGTAGGTAGAGACAGTTTACCGGGTTGTTTACATTAAAGCTTTGGTAAGGGCCTCAACTGACGTTGCAATTGACTATAACGTAAACACCTTGCCTAAGGTCGTTTGCGTTCATGCAGCCTGTTTAGACAGGCAGATCATCATTAAGAATCGTTCTATTCTTGTTCACTGGTCATTCAGTGTTTCACATTTCTATGTGAGTGGGGAGTGTTTAAATGCAACGAGAAGTGAATGAGCCAACAATGATTTTTATGCCAGCTGAAGGACAAATGAAAAGTGAACAATTCTCGGTTGTCGTTCAGTCATTGGCAGTCCTAAACTCCCACTCATGACCTGAAGGTTGTGGGTTCAATCCCCGCATGATTCAGGTAGCTGGTTCACGGTTGACTCAGCCTTCTATCTTTCCGAGGTCTGTAAAATGAGTACCCAGCTTCCCGGGGGGTAAAAGATCACTGGGGAAGGCAATGGTAAATAATCCCGTAAAAACAGTCTGCCAAGAAAACTTTACGATGTGGCATTACCCTTGGAGTCAGTCATGACTTGGTGCTTGCACCAGGGGACTTTACCTTTACCTAAACGCTCCATAAGCGTTATTTTACCACCCAACAGTACAGTGTAATTAAACAAGCTACAGAGGAAGCTGCTGCCATTCAGAATCTACTACTACACTGATCAGACAAAACTCTCTTGTCTTCACATTTTATAATCACAGCTTGTGATAATCTCTGTGGGTTGAATTGTATTGCTAAAGCCATTGTATTAACTAGGGACAATTTTCAGCCTTTTTATGAACTCATTAAAGTGACCTCATTGTTAATTGGACCCATCTGACCATTTCTAGCAAGAAATTTAACAGTTCAAAACCCTCATCATAAAATTTGGCATAGTACTCTAAGTTGAAAATCTGTTCCTTTCATGTTTTTCTATTTTTCCTCAAATCAAAGTCAACCTGAAGATCATTTTGCAGCTGGACAATTTCTTATTGATATGTCATAGAAATCTTCAAATATCTACTTGAAGAGAATCACAAGTCCTTCATATATTTTCAGCCATGAAACCTCCATAAGTAAGAAGAGACCAACTATGCATTTTCTAAGTTAAAAGATCCTTTTATATGCCATCATATATCAATTTATATAGTAACTCTCACAATAAAGACCCATTAACCCAGTTTAATCACTGAGGTATTTGATAATTCTGACTTAAGTAGGTGTAATGGTAGCAGTTGTATCTAGGTCCTGGGACCAGAGGGGTCCCAAGAGCTGCTCTGCCACATGAGAAAAAGTGTCTCTCAATAGACCGCATGCTGTTATCTCCACGGGAGCTGTCAGATAACATTGTAACCTGTTGGGAGCTGTGAGGAGAACAATGCAACTGCTTGCACAGCTGGGAATGTGATTGATCACATGCTGGGCTCTGCAAACAGCTCCTGGAGGCCTTTTTACATGCAAATAATGATGATAAAGTATTAATGGCCATTAACACTTCATGAAAATAGATCACAAAATCTATTTGTCATTTGAAAGATTATCTTTGTGTCTAAATGGGCCTTTAGAAATGGCTCATGATAGATTGGCAAGTTTTATTACACATATTGCATTGGGGCTCAGGAGCCTCAAGTTATGCATTTGATCCTGACTGTTGAATTATCTATTTTATTGTAAACTTGCTTTTGAGGTGAATAAGAACTTTTTGTTTCTTTGTAGACTTTTTAGGTCGTTGTCATGTACTGAGCTTTTACTTAGCTTTTAAAAAAACACTATTTGTGAAAAAAAAATCAAGCACGTAGAAGGAGTTTTGTTGCAAAATTCGTCACGCAGTTACATCTCAGGAATATACGCAAATGATTAGAGTTGTGTAATGATTAGATGAACAGTCTTGCCAGAGAACAATAGAATGGTAGAGCTGGATGAGACCTCTAGGGTCATCGGGTCCAACCTCCAGCAGGATTCACAGAGCTTACCATCTCCCATGGCAACCTGTTCAATTCATTGATTACCCTCAGAGTGAAGAAGTTTTTTCTAATATCTGTGTCTCCTCCCTTTTAGTTTCATTCAATTGCTTCTAGTCTTTCCTTGTGCAAATCAGAATAGGGCAGATCCTTCTGCACTGTGACAGCCCTTCAGATATTTGTAGACAGCTGTTAAGTCTCATCTCAGTCTTGTTTTTGTTAGATAAGCATTCCAGATCCTTTAACTATTGCTCATAGGACATATTTTGCAGACCGCTCACTATCCTGTAGCTCTTCTCTGAACTTGCCCCAATTGTCTATGTCTTTTTTAAATTAAGGTATTCAGAACTGGACACAGTATTCCAGATGAGGTCTGACTAAGGAAGAGTAGAGGGGAATAATTACCTCACATGACCTAGACTCTATGCTTCTCTTAATACATTCCAGAATTGTGTTTGCCTTTTTGACTGCTGCATAACATTGTTGACTCATATTCAGTCTATAATCTATTAGTATACCCAAGTCTTTTTCACATATGCTGCTGCTTAGCTCAATTCCTCCATTTTGTATGTACTTTTTTCATTTTTCTTGCCCAAATGAAGGACCTTGCATTTCTCCTTCTTAAATACCATTCTGTTTGTTGCCACCCACTGTTCTTTTTGAATCCTCTTTCTCTTTCTTCTCTAGTGTTAGCTATCCCTCCTAGCTTTGTGTCCTCAGCAAATTTGATCAGTTTCCTCCTAATCCCCTCCTGTAGATCATTTATAAAAATGATAAACAACCCTAAGCCCACTACTGATTGTTGTTTAACTAGGCCCACTTGACACATTCTTTCAATTGGATATGCAGTCATTTATGACCACTCTTTGAGTACAATCACTTAGCCAGTTATGAATCCACCTAACAGTTGCCTGGTCAATCCCATATTTTTTCAATAAGGATAGTATGAGATACTTTGTCAAATGCTTTACTAAAGTCAAGGTATACTGCATCTACCGCATTTCCCTGGTCAACCCAGTCGGTGATTCTGTCATAGGAGAAAATTGTATTTGTCTGGCATGACTTGTTACAAACCTATGTTTACTCTGGTTAATTACTCCTTTCTCATCCAAGTACTTGCATACATGTTGTACAAAAATTTGTTCAAAGATCTTTCCTGGTATAGAAGTCAGACTCACAGGCTTGTAGTTTCTTGGGTCTACCTTCTTCCCTGTTTTGAAGATAGGGACAACATTTGCCCTTTTCCGATCTTCTAAGACTTCTATACTCCAAGAATTTTCAAAGATTGTGGCAAGCAGTTCAGCAATTACCTCTGCTGCATCCTTTAGTATCTAGAATGTAATTCATCCAAATCTAGATACTTGAATTCATTTAAGTTAGCTAAGTGTTCCCCCACCATCTCTATGCTTATAGATAGTCTGCATTCTTTTATTCCTTTAAAAGCACAGTGAAGATCAGTTGATGTTACATCTACTTTCTGAGACAAAATAGCTACAAAATAGGAATTTAAAAGTCCGTCCTTTTTAATATAATTTTTAACTAATTCACCATTTCCATCCTGTAAACATACTATAGCATCTTTGACTTTTCTTTTGCTTTTGACATACCCCTAAGGCCCTAAAATTGGTTCCAACTTTGGCCTAAGAAAAAGGCTCTCAAAGGTTAATTGTGTGTAGTATACCTCTTTTTTCTCTTGTGTAAAGCTTGCTGACCACTAAACATGCCTCTACAATGCAATCGAAAAGATTTTGCGCAGTTACCAGAATTTGAGAGGAGTGCATTATTGGAATGTGAGAAGCTGGATGCTTATATCAACAAATTGCCCACCACCTGCACCGTTCTGACCAGACTGTTAGGAGGTGTTGTAACCAGTGGATGCGTGAGGGCACATACACAAGGTCACAAGGCTTAGAATGCCATTTACAGACCACCAATAGAGAGGATTGTTTGAGTATCTGAGCAACACGATCAGCTCTAAGTGTTTCATTGTATGCCATCCAGAGACAGGTGGCACAATTGTTATAGGTCCTTGTGTCTGTCGGAAACATTTTCAGGCGCTTGGCTGAAGGACATTTGGTTTCACAGTGGCCATTATGTGTACTGTCTTTGACACCTACCCACCATCGTCTCTGCTTGCAGTCGTGTCATGAATGACAAAACTGGACTGTTATAGAGTGAAACTTGGTTGCCTTCAGCAACAAATAAAGGTTTAGTTTGAACACTGATGATGGCTGTCTTTGTGTCTGCACACCTAGGGGTGAGCGCCTCAATCCTGCCTTTGCTGTGGAGTGGCACACTGCTTCCACTGCTGATGTGATAATCTGGAGGGCCATTGCATACAACAGTTGGTCACTCCTTGTAGTAGTACAAGAGACAATGATAGCTCAGTGATATGTTCAGAACATCCTATAGCCACATGTGTTGCCTTTCATAGCAGTGTTTCCAGGAGGCATTTTCCATAGTCTGCCCAGTTGCCACACTTCTGTAGCGTCTGCAGACACCAGATTTATCACCAATAGAACATGTAGTTGCTGAACTAGATGGACATTGTCTTCATTCGGCCTTACATACTATATTACTATGTATTTGATGAGTTTGCATGATCTAGAGTCTCAGTTACACCAAATGTGGATCGATATGCTGTAGAATACTGTATGGAACCTGTATGCTACATGCCCATATGTATCACATCCTGTATCCAAGCTCAAGGTTGTAAAACGGGGAACTAGAGCCTCCATGCCCATCTGTATCACATCTTGCATTCAAGCTTGAGGGACGGCAACAGGGTACTAGAGCCTCCATGCCATCCATATCACATCTTGCATCCAAGCTGGAGGCAGCCCATCAGGGTAGTAGAGCCTCCATTTCCACCCATATCACATATTGCGTACAAGCTAGAGGCAGTACAACAGGGTACTGGTGCCTCCATGCCTGTCCATATCACATCTTGTATCCAAGCTAGAGGCGGTACAACAGGGTACTAGAGCCTCCATGCCTGCCTGTATCACATCTTGTATCCAAGCTAGAGCCGGTACAACAGGGTACTAGGTGCCTCCATACAAGTATTAAGTTTTTCGAAATAAATTATCCTTTTGCTCTGATATTGTAATCACTTACGTATATCAACATTATAATCACATATGGAAGTTTCATTCAATTCTGACAATTCCTTCTAAATGATTGATTTTTTGACAATCAATGTATGTTACATTAAAATAAATTTTTATCTATCAGTTTCATACGGAGGTTTGAAAGCTCTTAATAACATAAATCCCACTACCTGTGAAATGTCCCAATTTGCCCAGACAGAAATAAGCACTCAGAAAACACAATTTTCACAATTTTATCACTCATAGCTAGAAGCAAAGGCTTTAAGCATAAAGTAGGATTGGGCTACTGCAGGAGTTAATGAGTATACTGTAGGTGGTAGAATTAGCGATTAGCTAAGCAGAACTAAATGTGTCACTTAAGAAGAGAACAATTATGATTGCATTAACAAATCAAATAAGTCTCTAAACAAAATTAACAGATTAGAAATGTTGATGATAGACAAAGGATATGATCTAATGACCAGAAGAAACTATTTTATAACTCTCATTTTTATTCTGTTTGCTGTTAGCCACGGTAAACAAATTGTATCATTTCAGCTAACTAAAACCCTGGCATTCATAATGTCAATAATCAACATATTAATACATATTCTCAGTGTACATACTGTTAATGACAATTAATTGTGTCATTACCATTTGGGGAGCAAAAAAAGGGATTGCCTGGCCGAACGGCTTCGTCTCAGGAAGGAACCATAGAGCGCTGAATGGACTTCATTGACTATAATGTGGTCCGTTTGGTTTCCGCTCAGCTGCCTGGCTTTTAGACAGAAGAAAAAGCGCTGCATGCATTCGGGATTTGACTCGGATCTGTGGCAGAACCTCCGATGCAGATGTGAAAGCACCCTACCTTACACAAGTGGTAGAGGAAAGAACCTCAAGAGAAATTGACAAATATCATTTCTAGTAGACCAGATATTATAATTTATTTCCTGTTGCTATATGGCAGCAAAATTATCCACAGTGTTGTGAAAAAATAATAGTATCAATGGTCTGTCTATGTAATGCACAGGGAAGCTTCATTCTTGATTGACTCTGTAGAATATAGGAGCATTCTAAACTTGAAACATCATTCCATTGATGCAGAATTCCTTACTGGAGATGAACAAGTATGCTCGGTTAAGGAAATTACTCGAGCAAGCATCGGCATTTTCGAGTAACTGCCTACTCGTCCGAAAAGATTTAAGGGGCGGCGGGGGAGAGCGGGGGAACAGGGGGAGATCTCTCTTCCCCCCCAGTACCCCTCCGCTTCCCCCTGCAACACCCTGCTCACACCTGCCGCCCCCGAATCTTTTCAGATGAGCAGACAGTTACTCGAAAATGCCGATGCTCGCTCGAGTAATTTCCTTAACCGAGCATGCTCACTCATCTCCATTCCTTACTAAGGTGTTTAAAGCAGGTTTTCTAAACTAGACAACTTTTAAGTTTACATATAAGAGTTCTGTAAGAGCAGCATACCTAACAAATTCACTAAAAGGCACTATCACGGTTTGGGTGTTGCGATCGTGGCCAAAGAAGACTGAGTATCAGACATGGGTTTCACCAGGGTCACACAGTTTTCAGGAAAACTGACCCTGTGCTACAGGGGAGGAATGGCATGGCCCTACCTATTATTGTCCCAATAAGGGCAGCCCAGCGGTCTTCGGATCTGGGCCCTAGCTGATCCTAGGAGCCACGCACCAGAACAGGACATATTTACATGCCACATGACAGGGACTGAACAACAGGAGACACAGAGCCAGAATACACAGCATACAACAGCCAAAATATAACCACTAGTAACAGATAGGAAGCTGAATATAAATAGCAGGCATTAGTTGACATTTTGTACAAAACGTGAAAGCTAGCAGGCCATTTTACGGCTCCTGGTTATACTGCTAGTCCCTACACTAACCAGGAGTCCAGCAGAACCAGACAGAGTTCATACAGAACACTGCAACAGGACAGGGCACAAATAACAGGTCACACAGCAAGCTAACACAAAACTGACAGAATATAAACAAACAAACGTACATGAACCAGCAAGACACAGATCACACATCAAACTTCAACACACAAGGATTCATGACTGCTCACCCTGAACACCAGACAGAGACTGACCAGGAGCTGGGTTTATATGTACGCACAGACCCGGGAGATTGGCTAGCAGGAAGTACCACACCCAGCCAGCTCAATCAATTAAATCTGTGAGGTCTATGCTGCAAGGAAGCTTAGAACTACAGATCCCAGCAGCACACGTAACACTGGGTCCTTTCCAAAAGGTAAACCCAAATTATCCTCTTAGTGATCAAGCATGTTTGCGTCTTAATGACCAGGCCAAATTTTAGAAATCTCACACGTGTCACTTTAACATAGAATAACTCTATTAAGGTTTTGCATATCCAAGTGATTATGACATTGTTTTTTTGCCACATTTTGTACATCATTAGGGTGGTAAAAATAATAATAATAATCTTTATTTGTATAGCACCAACTTATTCCGCAGAACTTTCAAGCACAGAAGAACACAAAGAATACAACAATTACATGTGATATACAATTAGTTTGAAACAAATAGGGTGGGAGTGATAAAGTAGGTACTAGGATGGGGGGAGAGATGAGGCATGGGGGAACACAGGCGGTACGGAAATTACATATGGAAATCAGTTATTAGGAGGCAAAAGGGGTGGGATCAGTAAGAAGGTGGCGGGGAGGGGCAGGGGGGCTAGGTCAGGAGATTTGATATGTCTCCCTGATGAGGTGCGTTTTTAAGGCGCGTCTAAAATTTTGTGCATCAGAAAAATAGACCAATAGAATTTGTGTATATTCATTAAAAGCGCCAAAATTGGGAACATTTTGAAAACATTATCATTTTTTCACATTTTGAATTGCAATATCTCAAATATGTTCAAACATACTGTAGAATTATTTTGCTAAGATATATATCTCCATCTGTTTACTTTATTCTGGACACACATTTCAAAAGCTTTAGTTTTTTTTTTTACCATTTAGGAGACGTACAAATTTAACATAACTTATCAACATTTTGAGGAACACTTTGTTTAACTAGACCAAACCAAGATTGCAAAGGTGTCATAATGACAGATACTCCCAGAAATGACCGCATTATAAAAACTACACCACTTAGTATATTCACTGAGGGGTGGCATGTGTATTTTGACCCTGCCTTTTTTTCAGGAGTTAATGCAATTTAGAGGAAAAAAAATGAAAAAAAAATTTCGTATTTTTGCAAATATGTCATTTTAAATACAGGTTTTTTTTTTTCTCTAGTGCACATGAAAATGAGGATTTGCACACCAAAATGGATAGCCCTGTTTGTCCTGTGTTCAGAAACATACCCATTGTGGCCCTAATATTATGTCTGCACAACAGGGCCAAAATCGAAAGGAGCAGCCGGTTGCTTTCAGAACAGATATTTTGCTTGAAGGCGTTTTAGGCCCCATTGCCCACTTGTAGAGCCCTTGAGCGGACAAAACGATGGAGAACCCCCACAAATGCACCTATTTTGAAACCTAGACCCCTTAATGAATTCATGTAGACGTGCATTGCATATTTTGACCCCACAGTTTTTGAATGAATCTAAGCAAAGCAGAAGGAAAAAAATCACGACTTTGATTTTTTTGGCGATTGTGTCATTTTAAAAGCAGGTTTTCTTTGTATAACACACATATGAAGACTTCTGCCACAAAATGGATCCCCCAGTTTGTCCTGTGTTCAGAAACATACCCATTGTAGCTACATTCAGTAGCCGGGAGCCAGGAGATTTCAAATTTGCTGGGCCTCGCAGCTTTCTGCGAATGCAGCTGACATAATGATGCCTGGCACACATGTGCAGAAGACCAGCATCAGGTCCTGGAGGATCAGATCGCAGTGGGAAATCACAGAGAACAGGAGTACTTTCAGCTGCCCTCATGGATCCGATCCATGAAAGGAGCTGAATCTTTAACTTTTTGTTTACTTTCATGCAATCGCCACTATCCATTGGATGGCGTCAATTGCACTACCCAAAGGGAGTTACCGCGGCCCTCCATGACAGCTCCAGTGCCATGGTAAGGTTTGGACCAGATTCACACGAGTGTATGCGTATTTGCCCATGCATGAGCGCTGCGTATTTGCTAAGCGAACTATACTTTTTTTCGCATCCAGCCTCGCAGCGCAGAAAAAGAAATCTGCGATATCGCTCAGTGTTTTTAACGGGGCCAGCGGCAGAAGCACTAGCCCCATTGAAGACATAGGGAGTACATAATGGACTTCTGCCACAGCTATCCCACTGTTTTCAATGGGGTCGGCGCTGCTAGGGCCCCATTGAAAGCAGTGGGTTGCAGGCAAACCCCGCAGCGATGATTTTCGGGGAAGGGTTTAATGGGGCCACAGCAGCGCAGACCCCATTGAAAGCAATGGGATAGCATCCTGGACTTCTGCCACAGCTGTGGCAGAAGTCCGCAATATACTCCCTATGTCTTCAATGGGGCTGGAGCTGCTGCTGCCGGCCCCATTGAAAGCAATTAGTGATATCGCAGGGTTTTCTTAGCACTGCGAGGCATGTGTTTTCACTTGCTCTCGCAGCGTAAGAGAAAATATTGCTAGTGGGTAGGCATCCTAAGTGAACATTACTGTTTAGCCTGTTGCTATTAATGGACAATTCACAATAAGTAGGTTATATCTGCTTCACACTTCTGGTCACATGATGTGTGATCTGGCTGCTGGTGCTCAATTTGATCATCATTGCATCTGCTGGAGCATGAGCACTCTGCATTCCAGCAAGTCACAAGATTCACTCTATGATGCTAGGGATTACTCCCAGAGTAATCCAAGAGTGTAAGGATGAATAGCTCTGTAGTTAGCACTGTTGTCTTACAGCATTGAAGCCCTCTGTTCAAATCCCACCAAGGACAACATTTGCATGCAGTTTGTATGTCCTCACGTGTTTATGTGTTTTTTGTCTGAGTACTCTGGTTTTCCCCACACTCCAAAAACATACTAATAGGGAACTTAGACTATGAGCCTCAATGGGGAGCATCAAAAATATGTACAGTGCCATATAAATGTATAAAAATAATATACCTTTTATGTCAACTGTCTTAAGAAAAACTGGCTTCCTTGTCCATAGCAATCAATCACAGAGCAACTTTCATTGTGTATTCTATTCTCCAAAATGAAAGCTGCTCTGTGATTGATTACTTTGGGCAAGAAAGACAGTTTTTCTTTATGTCAATTGATATGACCCATCAATTAGAGGAATATTCATTTTCACATAGTTGGATTACTCGCAGAGTAGTCCATGACATCAAAATGGGAATCATGTGACCTGTTGGAGGGCACAGTACTCATGATCCAGCTGATGCAATCATGAACAATCGGTAGATGGAGGATCTCCTTCAACCTCCTCCATTGTAGCCTGCTCAGTACAGACCAGTCAGATCACAGAATAAATAACACTAGTGTCATGCCTTTGGCAGTCTCTGTTCAGTAAGATTGTCTGTATTGTATAAGGTATTGGTTTATTTCTGGCATTACTAGATAGACTTTCTGTTAGGGCTCCATCTAGTGGGCATTTATATACTGAGCCTCAGTCTATTTTGTCCTCTGAGGGATGCTGTATCTTTTACCCATGACCTCGGTGACACCATCAGCTCAGCCCACAGTAGCCATTCTATGGTACATTCCCTTCATGTCTGGACTGCTCTAGAGACCCTCTGGAAACCTTTATTATCCAGGCTCACAGCGGCATCGTTGATATGTCAGAACTTCTACCTGATGTCCTACTTTTAACATCCTGTGTATATTATGTTTCCAGTTCCATGATTATACCACTTCTATAGTTTCTAGTCTTATGTGTGTTATTCAGATAGCATAGCATGTGTCCTAGTTAGAGATGAGCGAGCACCAAAATGCTCGGGTGCTCGTTACTCGAGTCGAACTTTCAGTGATGCTCGAGAGTTCGTTTCGAGTAACGAACCCCATTGAAGTCAATGGGTGACTCGAGCATTTTTGTATATGACTGGTGCTCCGCTAAGGTTTTCATTTATGAAAATCTTAGCAAATCACCAAAGTCATGTAAAAAACACAGAAATGGATAGGGCAGGCGAGGAGCAACATGCAGGGCTGCATTTCGGGCTCCGAGGTCTCACTATTAAGCCACAATAGTGGCAAGAGTGAGACCACCCCCCCCCCCCCCCCGCACTGTCAGCATAACGATCGTTCTCCTCTGCCACAGCTGTAACAGCTGTGGCAGAGCAGAACGATGTTAGCCCATTGAATTCAATGGAGCCGGCAATACAGCCGGCTCCATTGAAAGCAATGGGCTGCCAGCGAGCGCGGGATGAATTTTCGGGAAGGGCTTAAAAATATAAGCCCTTACCTGAAAATCATCCTAAAATGTGTAAAAATAAAATAAAAAAATTATGTCAGCATTAAGGTCGTTCTCCTCTGCCACAGCTGTAACAGATGTGGCAGAGAAGAACGATGTTAGCCCATTGTATTCAATGGAGCCGGCAATACAGCCGGCTCCATTGAAAGCAATGGGTTGCCGGCGAGTGCGGGATGAATTTTCGGGAAGGGCTTAAAAATATAAGCCCTTACCTGAAAATCATCCTAAAATGTGTAAAAATAAAATAAAAAAATTATGTCAGCATTAAGATCGTTCTCCTCTGCCATAGCTGTAACAGCTGTGGCAGAGAAGAACGATGTTAGCCCATTGTATTCAATGGAGCCGGCAATACAGCCGGCTCCATTGAAAGCAATGGGCTGCCGGCGAGCGCGGGATGAATTTTCGGGAAGGGCTTAAAAATATATGCCCTTCCCTGAAAAAGAAACATTTTAGTACAAAACAAAACAAAAATAAAAAAAACGTACCTCTTCACCACTGCTGTGACCCCTGCGGGCATGAAGAACACATCTGCCGCATGCGGCAGATGTATACTTCACCCCCGCTAGTTAAAAGAATTCCCTGCTGCTACATCTGCCATATCTGTGGCAGATGCAGCAAAAGGAATTCTTCAGTTCTCAACCACAGCTGTCACACATGACAGCTGCGGTAGAGAATCCTGCTGCCGGCATCCTGTCAATGGCTTTTCAGGGAAGGGCTTCATAAGCCCTTCCCTGAAAAGCCATTTAAATTAGTGCAAAAAATAAAAAAAAAACAATTCTCAACTCCCTTCAGTTGCCGGGGCTCAGCCGCGACTTCTAGCGCTGTCCCAGGCTCTGTAGTTCTGAGCTATCAGCAGCTGGGGATTTAAAATCCCCAGCTGCTGATAGCTCAGCAGCGCTACAGAGCCGGGGACAGCGGCAGAAGTCCCCGCTGAGCCCCGGCAGCTGTTAGTGGCTTGCAGGGAAGGGCTTCATAAGCCCTTCCCTGAAAAGCCTTTTAAAATAGTAAAAAAAATTTAAAAAAATAGGTACTCACCTCCCTTCAGCTGCCGGGGCACAGCCGCGTCTTCTCATGCTGTCACCTGCACTGTGTTGCTGAACTGCTGATCTATCACCAGCCGGGGATTTAAAATCCCCGCCTGCTTAAAGAGCTGAATGTAATTGGCTGAGGTACTCTCCGGCTGGTGATAGATCAGCATTTCAGCACCACAGTGCAGGGGACAGCAGGAGAAGACGCGGCTGTGCCCCGGCAGCTGAAGGGAGGTGAGTATCTATTTTTTTTGTTTTTTTAAATCACTTTTAATTCATTTCCAGGGAATGGCTTATAGGTAAAGCCCTTCCCTGAAAAAGAATTCAGGTGTGCCAGCAGACCATTGTCTTCAATGGAGTCGCCGGCAGCAGCAGCGGCTCCATTGAAGAGAATGCCTGCATTTTTATTTTTACACATTTCTGGATGATTTTCAGGTAAGGGCTTATATTTTTAATTGCCGGCTCCATTAAATTCAATGGTCAGTGCTCGTTTAATCGAGACGAGTACCGCGTGGTGCTCGTCTCGAGTAACGAGCATCTCGAGCACCCTAATACTCGAACGAGCATCAAGCTCGGTAGAGTATGCTCGCTCATCTCTAGTCCTGGTGTATGCACATGTACGCTTATCATCTGCAGGGAAGGTTATCTGCCTGTCTACTTATGCTCCACTCATAGGGAGGACAGAACAACTAGGCAACAAAAAACCTCGCAGTTTTTGTGTCTAAGAAACGTTTATTTGTTCCCGTTAGCTTATTGTAAATTATAATGGAAAATAACTTTCATTTCGAAAAAAGTTTGCTTTTGTGGCCAGGACATCAATAATTAAAAATATATGATTTCGAATTTTCAAATGTTTCAAGGAGATACACAGTGAGAAAAGAAATTAACTTACAACCATGAGCCAAAGTCATTATACAATGCAGAGTATGTCCATACAGTTCACAATTAATAAAATGTCTGGTTCTTTTTGATTGATGATTGTGTACTTGGTCACGTTCCCGTACGAGCCCCCAGATGTAGTCGCCCATCCTATTCTCATTGTATTGTCCTTGATAGCGATGCTCAAACTGCTGCATATATTGGTTAAACCTTTCTCCTTGTTCCTTGGAGTATGCTCCCTTGTTCTGCTTGAATGTATGTAGGTGGGAATCCAGGATATGAACCACATATGAAACACTATCTGGAGGGAATGAGCTACAGAACTGGATTCAGTGATAAAGTGATGGGTTTCTGAAAAAAAACAGAAGTGCTTCTTTAATTACTAAAATCTATATTCAGGTATACAAACGCCTGCAATATATCTGTATATCCAGGTATGCAAATGGATTAAAGGGGCTGTCTGGGACTTGTGTCATTTTTTTCTATCAGTGACCCATCCTCCAGTATCCTTAGATATGCATTAAAGGGATATTACTTTTAGAAACATTCAGGGCATATCAAAACAGATTCAAATCCCAGCACTCCCAATTATACAGAGAATGGGAGTACTTCTCCTCCAATTAGCACTCAAGAGAAAAGTAGACCATACATGCATGTTACTCCCTCCATTGTAGATGGGTGTTGTAGTAACAGTCTAGAATTACACAACTCCCATAACCTACAATGGAGAGTCCCATGTACATTGACAGAGAACTTATATACTTCTTTCTGGACTGCTAAACTGCTTTTGATATATGTGGGACACAAAGATGGCTATACGTGCACCATTTGTACTTGCCGTCCCTGCACCTGAGCTGAGTGCCATTCCACTTCTCTTTGACATGGAAGCTACATGTAAGCAGACCAACACAGGCATTTTTTTGTCCAGATGGTTGGGGGCTGCACATAATGGCATCATAGACCAAGTTGCCCCCAGGCCACAGGTTAGCACCTCTCATATAATAGTTTAATGTAAAAAAATTAGTTCACTTCCCAGCGAGTGATACATTCAGCAGTTATTCTGAATGGAGTTAGCGTTCTCAAGTCTTCAGATTATAGTATGCTGTGTTAAATTTATAAGTGACCATGAAAGATACCTCTCACAAACTTTTCCCAAGCTAAACTGTTAAATATTTGAGTGAAGTAGACCTTGTATAATCCAGAACTAGTGAACTGTGGATGATCAAATGACTTTTGGTTTGCTAAACATTTTCGTCAGCTCGGAAGATAAAAAAAATCTACAGAGGTTTGCTCATTCTATCTATCAGCAGACGTGCATGGTGTGTGATGCAATTATTTCTCAAGCTGAAAATTATCATATTACAGGGACAGGTGAGCGAACTTCTATCAACACGTTTTTTTTCCACATCTTCATTTTATTTAATAGCTTTATTCTTTATTAGCCAGAAAACCTATTACAGGATATATGACACTGTAGATAAATGACACAAATAGTTATATTCTTCACAGAATAATTACTGGATTCATTTGACTCAGCACTGGGGAAATATATCATAAAAGTTCTATTTTGGACTTTCACAAGGAAAGGAATAGGCTGGTAAATGGTGACCGTTGGGCACAAAAGATAATTCACATGCTTAATTAAATAACTGGAAAATGAATTTATTATGATAAGGAGTTTTATCTCCTTGGCGCAACATAAAATGCTTTGAGCAGAATGTAATCCCCACACAATGCTATGCATTGTACATGTGTGTCATAGTGAATATGCAGGTAGAGTTGTGGGAGGGTGGTTGTGATTGATCCCAACTGTGAAAACCATCCAGCACCGAGAAACTATGGATCAGAGGGCCTCCCTTTGTCATACCCATGTTAGGCCCGGCTCAGGGCTGCCAATCTGAATTTTTGGTTTCTGGACAACTTATCCAAAAATTACGGACAACCAACATTTTTATGGCCACATTGGAAAACCATACTGAATGATAAAGATTATAAGTGATACATGTGTATAGGTCAGAAACTGATATGAACTCATTACCATTATCTACTGTGACCTGTAAAATGTTCATTACTTAAGTAATAACCTGCTCGAGAACCACCAACCTCAAAATCACAGAAGCATCTATTTGTTTCATGAACACTGGAAAAAAGGCCCCTACTTTTACAGACTGTCCAGAAATTTCTGGATGGTTGGCAACCCTGCCTTGGCATTACAGTTGCTGAGGCTGACTGTGTTACATTGGCAGCCTGAGCCTAACAAGGCTCTCAGGGCTGCCCAATAATAATGCTGGTTAGCTCGAATAGCTGCATGGCCTTTAAACATTTTTAAAAAGTTTATCGTGGAAAGCAAGTGTGTAAAAACAAAAAAATCTTGATTCGTAAGGGGTTAATATAGCTCCCCAAAGGCTTTGTTTGTTTTAGTTAACAGACTACAAAAAAGACAATTCCATGAAGAAGGGGCTGCTAGCGACATGCATGACTTAAAAGTTAATAGGGCACAGGGGATTTGATGGGCATGTAAAAAGTATGGAGGAGGTGGAGAATTATGGAGAGAAAAATTATCTGACTGGATGAACTTCATGTCAGGAAGTGGAAGTTGACTGTAGCTTGTGCTCGTTGTTCCGAGTTTTATGAAGCATGGCAATTTCTATGCAGCATAATGACAGATTTATCATTCCTGAGTCAGTGCTGTGAACCTGAGGATGTTATGGTGGCTGTGATGCTGCAGGTGTTTGTAAACATCATCAAAAATATTATTGTATTTAATGATAACTAATAATAGAAAGATTGTGAGCAAAATGTGAATAAGGGTCTTCATACCTCTTTTGGAAGGTTTCATCAGAAGATTCCATCATAAAGGCTGGAAAAAAATAGTGCAGCTTGCAGAGCTATTTGTTCTGGTAGAATAACAGACACCATGATGATAACCTGACGGAACCCATTATAGTCAATGAGGTCTGTTGTGCGCCATTGATGTCCATCATACAGTGGATCTGCCACTCCTTTATTTTACTTTTTCTGTTCTCATGACAGAACAGAAAAGCTAAAATTATGACTGAGGTGTAAACAGAGCCTAATTAAGAGAGTTGTCCAGTTGAAAATTATTGATGGCCTATCGCCAAAGACCCCCACTGATTAGCTGTTCACTGAGCAGATGCTCTGGTGCACCAAGATTACTTCTGCAGGAAACATACAGCTCCATTCCCACTGTAGTGACTTGTCTTGAAATCAATTGGAACTTGGTCTGCAATACCAAGCCTGGCCACTGCAGTGGGAACGGAGCTGTCTGCTTCCTGCAGAAATCAGCTAAATGCACAAGTGCACTGGCTTGCTGAAAATCTGACTTCTGCGATAATGAACCCCTGCCAATCTACTATTTATGACCTCAAGGTCAGCTATAGTTTTCACCTCTAAATTAGAATACAGGTTGAATTAAAGTGTATTGTAATAAATATAATTTTCAGGTTCCAATAGAAAGGTCAAATCTTGTTGTGTTCGAATACAGGAAATCAAATAGTGTGTCTGGAGACAAATTTACAAAACTGTAGTAAGCTAAGAATTTTTTTCTCACATTTTTTTTCTTTTATGTTATTAGGTTCCTAATGATTTATTCCAAATGTCATTCAGGTGAAGAGCCTTTTGCAGAGGCAGATGACCATGAACAAACTTTCCTCTGAATGTTTGTTTACCTGATATATTGGTCTGTGTAAAGGTGCCGCCAATCAACCAATAAATGAGCAAATGCTTGTTTGTTGGCTGGTTGCACCTTTCAAGCTGCAGCAAAGTCATCAGTTGTCAGCAGAAAATTGCTCTTTCTAAGTGAGGATGTGCTCCCCACGATAATGAAGCTGTATGTGCCTATTAATCGCACTAATGTTCATTTGGGCGCTTACAGTACAGCTGATTGTTCCATGTAAATGGAGCTGAAGGAACCATGATAGACTTGCAAAAACATCTATCCATTCTTGTTCCTAGCAGAAAATCTGCCAGTATAAAGGATCTTAATACTTTTCATTTAGAGATGGTCATTCTGCCAGTTTGGAGGTTCACAGTGAAACATAGCAATATACATTTTGGAGAGTCAATAGAAAATAGGATTTTAAACGGTTCACACATCTCTATTTAGATAAAATGTTATTAAATACAGTTTAGTAATTACACACTTAGTTTTTAACACTATACTAGGGAAATGAAAATTGTTATCTAATTTTAACAGAGAAAAGTTGAACTACAGGAAAAATACATGTTGATGCAAAGTAGTGGAGTTAATAGATACAATAGCAACATTAAAGTATATTTCCAGTGATCCATGTAAAATCGAAAATAGAATATGCCTCTCTTTGCACAAATACAAGTTTCTTTTCTAAATTTAAAAGCAGTGCTCTATGCAGTTCAATAGCTCAATTAACTTGCAGGATCCATTCATTTGAGTATAGGGAAAAGCAGTATCAGCACCTAATTAAGCAAGCAGTATCTCTGCATTGTGAGAAATCATAAAATGTTTTTAATAATTATCTCATCACTTAATTTTGACATTTTTTATGCTGTGATTATTACTAAAATTGGACATTTCTGATAGGAGTGTAAGTCTTCTCTTCTCAACATAACCATTTTAGTGGAGTTTGGACTTTAAAAAATAAATCCAGATGTTGGCCTTAGTAAGAGGAGGAGAAGAACAACAAGAATAGGCACAAAGAGAACATGAAACCGCCACCCTGATGTTGCCCTTGGTCAGATTTGAATCTACAACTCCAGGACTGAAAAGTAGCAGTGTTAACAACTGAGCCACCACAGCTGTCCTTTTTGCTCCAAAGGAGGAGTACAAAAAGAATAAAAAAAAGAGAATATAAAAACACCATCCAGATGTTGCCCTTAGACAGATTTAAACCTTGCACTCCAGCGCAGCAGTGCTAACAACTGAGCCACAACAGGTCTTTCTTCCTCCTTCTTCAGGCAGATGTTGTCCTTAATCAGCCGTGAACCTAAATCCCCAGCACTAAAAGGCAACAGTGCTACTCAGTAGGTTCAAATCTGACCAGGGGCAACATCTAGATGGAGTTTTTAAAAGTCCATGCAAATGTTATGCTTGATGGGATTTGACCCTGGTATCCTAGCACTGAATGGCAAGAGTGCGAATAGCACTCATAGATGAGAACTCACACACTTTCTTTTCCCCTTGTATTACAGCGAGTCTAGAAAATCTTCAGACCTTTTTACTTTTTTATACTTTGCTATGTTCTGGCCAAATAAGGAAAAAAAAATCAAGCTTTCCCCCATCCTTATGCACTCAATACTTCACAATGATAAAGTAAAAACAGGATGTTTGAAAGTCTTTGTGCATTTTTAAGAAATGAAAATACAACATTTTGCATTGACATAAGTATTCAGACCCTGTACTTAGTACTTCGTTGAAGCATCTTTATCAGTGATTACAATCTTCAGTCTTCTTAGGTATGATGCCACAAGGTTTACACACCTGGATTTGGGGATTTTTTGCAATTCTTATTTGCAGATCATCTCAAGCTCTCAGGGTGGATGGGGACCATTTGTGGACAGTCATTTTCAGGTCTCTCCAGAGATGTTTGATTGGGTTCAAGTCAGGGCTCTGACTGGGCCAGTCAAAGACATTCAGAGAGTTGTCCCTAAGCCACTCCTGTGTTGTCTTGGCTGTGTGCTTATGGTCATTGTCTTGTTGGAAGGTGAACCTTCTGCCCAGTCTGAGTTCCCCTGCACAAGATCAGATTTTCATTAAGAATATATCTGCACTTTGCTCTATTCAGCTTTCCATTAACCCTGACTACTCTCCCAGTCCCAGATGCTGAAAAATACCCCCACAGCAGGATAGTGTGAGCACTATGCTTCACTGTAGTGATGGTTTGGGCAGGTGATAAGTGGTGCATGGTTTCTTTCAGACATAACACTTAGGACTGAGGCCAAAAAGTTCAATCTTGGTTTCATCAGATCAGAGAATCTTGTTTCTCACAGTCTGAGAGCCCTATAGGTGCCTTTTGGTAAACTCCAGGTGAGCTTTCAGGTGTCTTTTACTGAGGGGAGACTTCTTTCTGGCCAATTGTACTATAAAGTCCAGACTTGTGGAGTGCTACAGTGATGGTTGACCTTCTGGAAGTTTCTCCATCTGCATACAGGATCTTTGTAGCTAAGTCAGTGTTGATTCCTGCAGGTAGGAAGTTAGCTATTCTGAAGTGGGGGGGGGGGGGGGTCAGCTTGAGAGTAAAGTTTAGTTAAGAATTGTTTAAATTCTGAAACTATGGTAAACAGATTGGCTGCGATTGTGCCCCCTCTGGTGAGTAATTTATTGAAGGGACTGGTTGAAGGGTTGGTGTGAAGTTTACGTGCAAGCTGCATAAAGGGTTTATAATTTAATGTATAGTACCGTTAATTTGATGATCTAATCTTGTGCTGCATGGTGTCTGTAAGGTATAAATCTAGTTCTGCTCTGGCTAGGGAAAGCAGTTTTATGTTAGATGCTGAAGGACGGCTTTTAGCTGCTGCTTCGAGCTGTAGGACTTTTTGTTTGAGTTCTAGTTGTCGTGTTATGCGTTCTCTTTTTCACCAAGCTGGCAATTGAATAAGTATTCCTCGGAAAACTTCTTTAAGTGCTTACCATAGTGATATAGGAGAGGAGACTGAAGGGCCATTGATTTTGAAAAAATATTCATCTATTCAGGATTTGAGGGAGGTCATTATCTCGAGGGTAGCTAAGAGTGAGTCATTCAGGGACCACGATAGATTAGTGGGTTTAGATCTTAAAGAATTTTAGAAAATGGAAACGGGAGAGTGATCAGACCAGGAAACTGATAGGAATGTACAATGCGTCATCTGTGATAAGAAAGAAGCTGATGTTAAAATGTGATCTATTCTTGGGTACATTGAATGAGGAACTGAAAAATGTGTAAAGTCTTTGGTAAATGGGTTTAGTTCTCGGCAGAAGTCCACCAGATGGTATTGGGAAAGTAATGTTCTAAAGGTACATGCCATTGAATATTGAGAATGTGGTAGTGGGGACGGCATGATGGTCATGTTTTTATCCATATTTGGATTTAGGATACACTCAGAATCACCACATACGTGTACAGTGCCTTTTTTATTGATTTCAATAAGCTTAGCTAGAAATCGAGTCTACCTTGTATTTAGGATATAGTATGATACCATAGTCACCGATATGTCTTGAATGATGCCTATGAGGAGTAGGTAGCAGCCTTCAAAGTCAGCAATTGAAGATGTAAGAGTGAATGGGACAGATCTATTAAAGCAGATGGTACTCCTTTGGTTTTAGTTGGGGCTGTTGCTGAGTAAAAGGTGGAGAAGAATGGGGAAGGATAATGGCGAGAGGAGTCATTGGAGAAGTGGGTTTCTTACAAACAAAGGATGTCCACACTTAGACTTTTATAGTATCTAAAGGTGTTGGAGATTTTTTGGGGTAAGTTGAATCCTTGTACATTATGAGATATGAGCTTTAAACCCATGGGGAAAGGGAGTGAAGGCGATAACGAGGGATGTTAGTTTTATACCTACCTACCTTGTTGAAAAATGTAAGACTATGCACATGGGCAGGAGAAACGGATGTCACCAATATTCACTTAATGGGGTACCACTAGGGAAAAGTGATATGGAAAAGGATCTGGGGGTACTAGTGGATTGTAGACTGAACTGGAGTAACCAATGCCAGTCAGCTGCTGCAAAGGCAAATAAAGTCTTGGGGTGCATTAAAAGAGGTATAGGGGCTAAGGATGAGAACATTATCCTTCCATTATATAAGGCACTTGTCAGGCCTCACATGGAATACTGCGTACAGTTCTGGTCACCGGTGCTCAGGAAAGATGTCACAGTGCTTGAGGGGATTCAAAGAAGGGCAACTAAACTAATACATGGAATGACGGGACTGGAATACCCAGAGAGGCTATGCAAATTGGGATTATTCACCCTGGAAAAAAGACGGCTAAGAGGTGATCAAATAACCATGTATAAGTACATGAGGGGACAATACAAGGATCTCTCCCAAGATCTGTTTACACCCAGGACCGCGACGGTAACAAGAGGACATCCGCTATGATTAGAGGAAAGTAGGTTTCATCACCAACATAGAAGGGGATTCTTTACTGTAAGAGCAGTTAGACTGTGGAACTCTCTGCTGGAGGAAGTGGTGATGGCAAAATCCATAGAGGAGTTTAAAAGGGGACTTGATGTCTTTCTGGAGAGGAAGGACATTATAGGATACAAGTCTTAGGTTAATTGTCAATCCGGGTATACAGGCAGGTAGGAACTATTAGGGTTTGATCCAGGGAACAGTCTGATTGCCATTAGGGAGTCAGGAAGGAATTTTTTCCCCAAAAGGGCTAAATTGGTTTCTGCCCTTGGGGTTTTTTGCCTTCCTCTGGATCAACACAGGAGGATAGACAGGCTGGACTAGATGGACTTTGTCTTCATTCAGCCTTACATACTATGTTACTATGTTACCTTCCATGCTGTTCCCCTGCTATCAGCTCAGGCCAGCTGCTGCAATGTATTCCACAGACTATATAGGTGAGTGCTACGTAAGTCTCTCATTCTTTGTGTTCGACAAAGTTTTCCAGCAGAAGTGTTCATTGGGGAGTTTAAAAGCTAACAGACAGAACAGAGGGAAGGTAAGTATAAAACTTACCTCGCTGGACTCAGTATGACAGCTACTTTGAGCCCATAGGCTTAGCTTATGGGCTCAAATTAGCTGACAGATTCCCTTTAAAATTCATAAATTTTAAATCAGCAGAAAATGAGACTGTGTGAAGTCCTAAATGGGTTTTCTGATATTTTTCACGGACAGGCATATTGCTAGGGATCGGTCATGAATGTACAATGAATGAGGGTTTCAACTTTCAGTTTCCCCACCTGCCAGCAGAACCAGGAACCAGTGGTCAATAGCAAATACTGTGAGTCCCCACCAATCATGCATGGATAGATGTTTGTAAAATCCTGGAAGACCTTTTTCTCTTTTTTAAAGTTGATTGTTTTTGTTTCATTTTTGACAATGAAAATTAGTGTTTTGAATGTCTTTAAACAGAAATAACTTTTTACTCTGCCTTTTTAGATTTTTCTATCTGCTGCAATTGTTTATTACAAATGACATTATGCTAAAAAAAGCTTTACATTTCAATGGAATAAAGACATGATAACATTTAAAGGGTATATTTAATATGTCCGTTGTTCAATTACAGTAAATATAGCGTAGTCCTGTATAACGGCAGTAGTCTGGCTTCTTTCTCTCTTCTACAGTTAAGTGGTATAATAAATTCTCTCCAAGGGACAAATCCTTTTACTCATTTAAAATATACATAATTTCCATTCTGCTCTAGTGAACAAAGTCTGCCGCTCTATTTGTTTAAAGGGGCACTATGCCCCTTCATTTCTTCTTCTGTGTCAGCGTGAAAGAAAAAGCCAGCAGTTGGGAACATTTTCTCATGTTAGTAAATATATCACAAAAGATGAATTTTGTCAGTATATACTCATTATGTCTATTATTAAAAATAACGTAGAACCTAAGACTCTTAATATGCAGAAACAAACGAAAACTAAAACTCATCACTTTGGTTAATTTAAGACTACTTAATACATGTCACATGTTTATGAAACAGAGAGAAAATCTATTTTTCAATGCTACCTTTATAATGCACAACTACATACAAAGGAATAGGAAGACTTTCATCTATAAGACTTTGTTCACATCGTTAGATTCTACAGTATTTCACAGGAAAAACAGGTCTTTTATTGTATTTGTTATGACAGCATCCAGTTCCATAAGCATCATGGTGGGAGAGTGTGGGGAGTGGGCTTGTATTATGGCAGCAATTGCTTGTGTGATGCTTTGTTCAGAATGTCCATGTTTAAGCAATCCCAATTGACTATGTAATTATAAGTCCCAACATGGTTTGTAATCTGCCTTCCAGGATTTTCATCTATATTTTATAGTCCTAGGAGTGAAATAGAATGATACAATGTCACAGAGTCTTTACCTGGTTGTAGAATTAAAATAGTTCTGGATTTATAGAGATCCGAGCAGTGGATCTCACCATTATAGATACCATTCAGGAATCTCGTTAGGGTGGCAATAATGTCTGGGTTAAGAAGTTTATAGTATTCTAAGGCAAGCTTTTAAGTCCAGGGGTTTTGTGGTTAGAAAGAGTCAGAACGAGATCTGAGACTTGCTGACATCCTATCCCTTCAAGGGCTATGGAAACCTTTGTGTATGACATCAATACACATACATTTTACTAAGGCTAATTCCACATTGGCGATCACAATTTTGCCACGAGAAAATTATGGCAAAATCGCATCTTTATTCACTGCGATTTGTAAGCATCAGCGATGCTTTTTTGGAGAATAATCTTGCATCACTGTTGCCCGTGATAAAATCGTGCGATTGTATTTATTTATTTTTTTTATTGCAAAAGCCAATGGGATTTTGTAATGTTAAAATCACAGCGCAATGTGCGTTTGCAGCGTTGCAATGTGATAAAAAGAAGCCTCAATAGAAATACATGGAAGATTAAAAAATCGCATTGCAGAAATATAGAGCATGCCAATCAGGGGGTAGGTCTGACTCACACCCCCTTCACACCCACTGCAGGCCGGCCGCGCGGAACTCCGGCTGCCGGGAGCAGGTGAGTATATATATATTTTTTATTTTAACACTTTTCTGGATGAATTGCAGGGAAGGGCTTATATATTTAAGCCCTTCCCGACAATTCATCCCACACTCGCCCGCAGCGCATTGCTTTCAATGCAGCCGGCTGTATTGCCGGCTCCATTGAATGCAATGCACTGGACAGCTCCGGCCCGTTTCTAATGAAACGCGGCTAGGAGCAAATTTTCGGGCACCGGTCAAGCGATTTGCGGATGCGCATCCATCATGCGATCCACAAATCACGCGAAAAAACGCCCGTCTGACTAAGGTCTAACAGTGTAGCAACAGTATGATCAAATTAACTAGTCGGGAAAGTCACCCCTGTGGCCGAAATAAGAGCCCTAGCCAAGGTCATCTCCAATAAACTAGTCTCTGATTTTGGTGTGTCCCTTACACAAGGTAGGCCTTCCATACTCAATCACCATGATTAGGCTGGGTTCAGAAGATAACAATATATTTGTGAATATATTAACAAATCTGGATGAATGCCTTTCACTTTGTGGTGATGACCATGGAGAAATTCTGGTAAATTAAGATTTTTCATTCATAAATCATTATTGTCTTCTATTTCTATACACTCGTATGACCTTTTCCTTAATTATGCAGTTAAGCTATTTCTTTATGATAAGTCTTGGTAGGGCACCCTCTCTCTCCCCTTCTCCTTCAATTGTAAATGGATGAGAAGGAAGGTATACTTGGCCTATGGAATTTCTTTGACAGGTATAGCGCATTTCTTGTATTCTAGTCTGAGATGCCAACAAGCGTTTAATATTTAATATGTTTATATGTATCTTTAAGTTTATCTCTCAGTAAGAATTCTGTGTTTTGTGTTTGTGAGAAGGCATGATCTATTTCTGCCATAGTGAATTCACAGGTGTTGGTTCGGGGCACTAGATCTGAAATTTTCTGATCATTGGTGGTGATTTGTTCCAACTCTGAATTAATAAAGGCAAATACCATGTCTAATCATTATTCTGGCATTGGTAAAAGGTGGTGTTAAAGTCTCTGCTCCATGACATCGTCCAGGCTGGATCTGCCCGCCAAAATCCTTTCAGCAGAGGGAATTTTTTTTTGTGTTACAGTGTTTTTTGATAGTGGGGCTAGTATCAACTTGATGCATTGCAAAGTAGTTGAACACATGGGTTTAGGGGTAAGAGCACTGATACACCCTATTCCAGTGTCAGCTATTGATGCCTCTCCATTGTCACAAAATGTTTTGGAATATGCTGTCCCTGATGTGCGCCTTAAAATTGGGTTATTTTTATGCTTAGACAATTGCATTGTTTGTCATGAAGTCCCTCCAAGCACAAGTGATGGTGGGCTTGCCCTAGTTATGGCGCATAACCCCGTTGTGGATTGGGTAAAGGGGAATATTGTTAAATGGAATCCATCTTGTGGTTGAGACTGAATGTCTGTAAAAGTGTCTACAGTTCAGGTAGTTGAATTACCTGACTTCGTTCAAGAGTTTGCAGATGTCTTTTCTGTGGAGGGAGCAAACAGATGGCCTCCCCATAGGGTGGAGGATTGTTTCATTTAACTCATCTCAGGATGTAATATGAATAGTAACCAAACAGCAGCACCAAAGCAATATGCACCATAAAATAGGTGTGGAGGAAGATAATAGATACTCGCCGTGCACGCCTGCCAGCTTGACAAAGACGGCAGCAGTCGTCGAAACGTTGCCATGCTGCTTTACTTCTGGATCTGTATTCACTAATAAAGGATGATACATCAGCAATACCTTCTGTCTCTTGGCTGATCTCCCCTGGACCAGTGCTGCCTTCCAAATAACAACTTTCATCCCAGGATGTAAGTTACCCAAAAGCTGGACGTATAATGTAATGGTCCCTGTTAGAAGTAGGACGGAGGGTTGCGGCCCTATTTGGATTTCAGGGAGCTAAAAAAATTATCAAGCAAAATCCATACCCATTGCCACTCATCCCTAATCTGTTTAGTCAGGTAAGGGGGGGCCAGTTAGATTTGCGCAGTACGTATAATCTAATTCGGGCAAGGAGGGGGATAAATGGAAGTCGTTGTTTAACACCCTGGAGGGTCACTTTGAAAGTTTGCTTATGCCTTTTGTTTTGACTATTACACCTGCGATATTTCAGGCCTTGATAAATTAGGTTTTGCATCAGTTTATTGGTTGTTTCGTTCTGGTGTATCTGGACAATATTCTCGTTTTTTCTCATGACTATGAATCTCATACTTTGCATGTTCGTTAGGTACATCAGGCACTGCGCGAAAATTACTTATTTGGGAAAAAAGAGAAATTTCTGCAGGAAGTTTCTTTCTTGGTTCATATTATCACTCTGAAAAGGTTCAGGATGGACCCATAGAAGGTTCGGGCAGTACTAGACTGGGTGAGGCCGAAGAATGTAAAAGTCCTTTAAACATTTTTAGGCTTTTCAAATTATTATCTTAAGTTTATCCAAGGATTTTCTGAGGTGGTAAAGCCCCTGACTGACATGATCAGGAGGAGCGGTTTCCTGTCTAAATGGTCTCCTCTAGCTTTACATACTTTTTGAATGCCAAAGAAATGTTTTTGACTGCTCTGGTTCTGGTGAAGCCGGATTTGTCTAGGCCACTTGTGGTGGAAGTGGACACCGCAGAGATTGGGGTTGAGACTGTACTTTCCTAAGATACTGACAAATTGCGGAGCCTCCATCCCCATGCCTTTTTTTGTGTAAATTTTCGACAGCAGAACAAAACTACGATAAAGGGGACAGGGAATTGTTGGCCATTAAGTGGGCTTTTGGAGAGTATATTTCACTGGAAAAGAGCCAAAAATGCAATACCTGATAAGGTGCAGAGCAGACACGATTGCCGCTAAGCAGGCACAATCACCATAAAGCCGGCACAATAGCCTAGGGTAGGTATAATGGCCGTAGAACCTAACAGTATGCAGCAAGCCAGGCTATAAATCAGAGGAGCTAAATTGTCTACTGCAGACTTATATGCAGTCTCCCACCCAACCCAGCCCAGACTGGGGAGGAGCGACTGCATGCAACTAAATCTGCAATGTGTTCGATACCACAGAAGCCAGCCAATAGATGGGTGCATCCCACAATACAGGATTACAACTCACACTGACATGGCAGTGGGTTGCCCTGTATCTCAACAGTGGGCCATACTGGCTGAGATCTTGGGCTCCCTCAGAAGTCTATAGCAAACTACATAAAGGAAATATTGATTCACACTAATAAAATACGGTTGTTAGTTTAGCATTTTGGCCAAGACGCATAAGCTGTGGTATTGAATCTTCCCAGTAGTAAAAATGTCAGAGCAAATGCTCTGTCCAGGAACATGGTCCCTACTATGGCCAAGGGGTCTCCTGTACATATTCTTGTGGAGGGGGTGACAGTATCTGCTGTGTCATTGGATTTGGAGGACCAAATCCATCGATCTCAGAAATTAACTCTGCCAGGTCTTCCAGAGGGGAAGCTTTTTGTGCTGATACATTTGCAGTGGCAAATTCTGCTTGAGGTACACAATTTGGTTCTGGTGAGTTATCCTGCAATCAGTAATACCAGGGAGCTCTTTTCTAGAATTTTTTTGGTGGCCAGTTTAAGCAGGAATGTTTTTTTTTTCATCTCTGCATGTGAGGTGTGTGTTCAAACTAAAACACCCTGGACTCTTCCTGATGGAAGACTTTTACCTTTGCCAATTCCAAAAAAGCCTTGGACTCATTTATCCATGGACTTTATAACTGATTGCCACCATCCGAGGGGAATACTGTCATCCGGGTGGTAGTTGATAGCTTTAGTAAGATATGCCATTTTGTGGCATTGCCGGGCTTCCCTAAAGCAATGATGTTGCCAAAGTTGTTTAATTCCTACATCGTAAGATTACATGGGTTACCAGCAAACATTGTCTCTGACCAGGGAGTACAGTTTATCTCCAAATTTTGGTGCCTTGTGTGTTCCCAGTTGGGTATCCAACTTTCCTTTTCCTCTGCATATTATCCACAGTCTAATAAGCAAACTGAGAGGTGTAATCAAAGTTCGAAGCAATATTTACAGTGTTACATCTCTGAGAGGATCAGGAGGAGTGATGAATTTTTGCCATTAGCCGAGTTCACGTTGAATAATAGGCCTTTGGAATCTACAGGCACATCACCTTTGTTTTGTAATTATGGATGTCACCCTTGTTTCAGTCTATTGTCTAAGGCACGGTCAGAGGTGCCAGAGGAAAATGAGTTCTCTTCCAACCCCTGGATGGTTTGGTAGGAATTACAGAAAAATTTGAGAAGGACCATATGCAAGTTCAAGCAGATAGCTGATGGCAGACGTTTGGTGGGGTTTGACATTGTGTGGGGTGACAAGGTCTGGTTGTCAACTAAAAACATTAAACTCAAGCAGCAGTCTGTTAAACTAGGTCTGTTGTTCATTGGTCCATTCAAGATCATTGAAAAAAAATCTATGAGGTATCTTTTAGGTTGGAGGTTCCCAACTCTTGGACGATAGCGAGTGTCTTCCACAAATCGTCATTAAAACTGTATGTTGGTTCAGGAGTTGACGTATCTTCTCCGTCTCTGGTGGAGGTGGATGGGGAACTCCAGTTTGAGATTAGTCGCATTATGGATTCCTTTTGGATGCGTAAGAAACTGCAGTATTTTGTTCATTGGTGGGATTATTGTCCAGAGGAAAGGATGTGGGTTCTAGTCGCAGATGTTAATGCAGAAAATCTTTCATAGACGTAATCCTGGTAAACTGGGGCCTAAGGGTCCGGAAGCCCCTTCTAGAAGGGGAGGTACAGTTATGTCAGTATGAGCTACTTTTTGGGATGCTGGTTTAGTGCACTTGTAGGTTAATTGGGAGGGTTCTTAATCCCTCCTCACACTCAGATCTTTACTGTTCAATTGTTCTTCTCAGTTTCCTTTTAAAGGCAAGTGAGATCAGTGCTGGGAGCAGTCGTTGCTCCGGAGTTTGGAGTCAGAGTTCTGCCTGCCTATTACAGATAAGTTCTATGGTTTTGCTATTTGTGGAGTCGGATCTTTTTGTTTGTTTTATTTTTATGTTTAGTTATCAGGGTGATAGAGTACCCCAGGCTCCAGTGTGAGTGCATCTTTATCAAGATGATCCATTCACAGGGACGTTCACTTTTATTTTATTTACTCTTTTCCATTAAAGGGGTTGTCCCGCGGCAGCAAGTGGGTCTATACACTTCTGTATGGCCATATTAATGCACTTTGTAATATACATTGTGCATTAATTATGAGCCATACAGAAGTTATAAAAAGTTTTATACTTACCTGCTCCGTTGCTGGCGTCCTCGTCTCCATGGTTTCGGACTAATTTTCGGCCTCTGATGGCCAAATTAGCCGCGCTTGCGCAGTCCGGGTCTTCTGCTTTCTTCAATGGAGCCTCTCGTGCAGGATGCCGACTCCGTGTAGCTCCGCCCCGTCACGTGCCGATTCCAGCCAATCAGGAGGCTGGAATCGGCAATGGACCGCACAGAAGAGCTGCGGTCCACGGAGGAAGAGGATCCCGGCGGCCATCTTCACCGGTAAGTATAGAAGTCACCGGAGCGCGGGGATTCAGGTAAGCTTTCTTTAGGTCCCTGCATCGGGGTTGTCTCGCGCCGAACGGGGGGGGGGGTTTAAAAAAAAACAAAAAACCCCGTTTCGGCGCGGGACAACCCCTTTAACTATTTGCTTTTCAGGATCTGTGAAGTTAACAGCGGGTATGACACTCTGTCTCCCTACCTGTTCTTGCAGTAGCCTCTCAGCACAGAGAGGCAGTGTTGTGCAGGGGCAGTAGCATGCCTACATAAGGCCTTTCTTTTGCAATTAATGACTAGGCTGCAGGCATCAGAGTAAGAAGTGGGAAATGGAGAACAGAGGTTGAGCATCCACATTCACCACTACCTTCTCCGACATAGATATCTACCTCATATTCCAGCATTTCCAAGATCACCAGCCTGCCCTCCATTCTCCAGCTATGGAAATGTAAGAAAAAATATCACCCCAACCATCCACAAGCACAGATCCTGAACCCAACTATTGCACTGCTGTTTTCAATAGAAATGCTGCCCTTCACGATAATGGACACATATGTCTTCCACAACCTGATGTTCTATGCTAATCGACAGTACCAGCTGCCACTTTTTGGCCCAAAAAGCCATGCATGCCATGCACCGCCATGTAAGTGATAATGTGTCTCTAGCATTGAAGAACTCTGTCAGTGCACGGTACAGCTGACCATGGACACGTGGTTCAGCAAGCATGGCCAGGGGCCATACATATCTTTAACAGCACTCTGGGTCAATCTCCTGCAAGTGGGGCACGAACCCAAAAGTGGTGGTCCACGTTCCATGGTAGCCCCAAGACTTGCAGGACATTCTTCCATCTGTCTACTCTTCACACTCCTCATCCTCCTCTTCCTCCATCTCTTCGTGCCACCTTTTAACACTTTCCACGTATGCACAGATATCCATGTTTTCCAGATTTGCACGTGGAAAACACTAACTTGCTGTTGTAAAAGAGTCCTTGCTGAAGAGTTGTTTACAGCTCTGCAGGCCCAGACTGAAACATGGCAGACCCCACACAATCTTAAGCCAGGCAAAGTCATGTGTGACAATGGAGCCAACCTGCTGGCAGCCCTTCTCCTCGGAAATCCCACACATGTACCTTGTCTGGCTCATGTAATGAACCTGGTAGTTCAGCTCTTCTTAAACAATTCCCCAGGTTTACATCAACTGCTACAAAAGACCACGAAACTGTGCTCTCACTAGCAATGTTCACATCCAGCCGCCTCTAGTCTTGTGGAGATACCTTCACAGTTTGCCCTATTACGCAACTGCCTCATCTGTAACATGTCTACATGGTGGAATGCCTTGTTGCAAAGGCTAAGTCAGCAACTGAGAGCATTCACAGAGTGCCTGATGACGTTTGCAATTAGCAGGCGCTGTATGGAGTTTGGTCACTCAAAGCCTGCGTAGTGGCTGCAGATAAAAGATGTTTGTGCTGTTTTAACCTGCTTTGAGGAAGTGACTGATTCCAAATATGTCAATCTAAAAATCTCTAGAAATCTAGTACCAATAATTTGTTACTAGTTTCAATAAAGGCATCCAGACCCCTCTCAAATTTGTTTAGTGAATCAAGCATCGTATTATGCATATATTTTCCACTCTAGGGACTCCTGACTATTACACCCCTGTTTTTTTATATGAATTCTTTATTTGTAATTTTTTGGGTTGGGTACAGATAAGAAAAGGGGGGTGGAAATAAAAACAAAAGAAATATGTAACAAACTAAATGCCTTATTTGAATGATAAATCAGGGGGAGACACATGAGGGGGAAGACATTTCCTCTGTGAACATGCAGAGCACAGACAAGTTAGCTAAATAACTGTGGACGATTCTGTTTCAATGATCCAGGTGTGCTTGAAAAGTAAAGTAGTGTGTAATGCTTAAATATTAATGAAAACAGGAAATTAGGATATGCTATGCATGGGTAAACGTGATTGAGAGTTTAGTTCTCTGGGGAGTTTATGGGGTGCTATTGAGTATTTGCATCTGACTGTTTTTGAAACCTAACCATTTGTTCCAGATCTCGACGTATCTATTTCAGTCCTCTTCTCTAAGGCATCTAGTTTTTTCATTACAGTTAATGAAGTTTAACTCATTATACCATCCAAGGGGATCAGTGTCTTTCCAGTGCCTTGGAATTAGTACTTGGCTGCGTTTATGAGAAAAGGAAGCAGGGGTAACTTTTCATAATTGATAGTCAGTGGAGTTAGGTTTAGAAGAAGTTTTGAGGTGATAGTAATTTTGGTTCCCAGAATTGAATTTATTGTTGATTGTAGATTGTTCCAGAAGGGTTGAAGTGATGGGCATGAGAACCAAAGGTGTAAATGTGTGCCTTTCTCCTTAAGACACCACCGGCAAAGTGGAGATTAGTTTGAATCGATTCTTTTGAGGAGTTCTGAAGTTTTGTACCACCTTGAAATGATCTTACAATTTAGTTCCTGGAATCGTGTGGACTTTAGATCTGAGTGTGAGTTATGTAAGATTCGTTTTACTTGCTTTGGTGAAAGAGATATGAATCTATTTCCCAACTTGATATATAAGGAGGTGTTTCTTTGCTGTGTAAGAGGGCCTGAAAAAGTTTGGAAATCTTCCTCTTAGAGCTATAGTCCTTCCATATTAGTCCATGAAAGTGTAGGTTATGACTCGTGTTTAATATGTCTGCCTGGTATACAGAGACTGAGTCTTTGTGAATATGGAAGTCTTTACTATTCAGATGAGTTAATCCCAATTAATTTTTAAGCCCATTTTGGGATAGGAATGTATTGTTTTGTACAAAGTGGATGGTGGAGATGTTAGGGACCTGGGATAAAGTGTTTTAAGACACTTGAATTTGTTAGGTATTAGTTTTAAGAAGGGCATATATCCACTAATATATGGGATTAATTTTCATTTCTTATTATATTTATCACACCCCTGTTTTGTATTACTTAAAGCCATCTGGTATACTACAATTCTTCGTAGTAACATAGTAGTCCTTGTAGTTCATCCTATTCCCTCCTCACTCCCAATGTTGATCCAGAGGAAGGCAAAAAAAACCAAATTTCCTCATTTAGGGAGGGTTCACACGAGCGTGTTTTGATGCGTACATACGCACGCACAAAAACACTCTTCTATTTGCAACACTGCATTCCCTATGGTGTGTGCACATGTCCGTACTTTGCAGGTGCGTGCCTGCAAAGATAGGACATACGTGCACCATAGGGAAAGCACGCATTGTTTTCAATGGAGCTGAGGCTGCTGTCGGCGGCTCCATTGAAAACAATGCTCTGCCGGCACCACTGAATTGTTTTTCAGGGAAGAATTTTACATATAAGCTCTTCCCTGAAAAAAAAATTAGTGTAAAAAAAATAAATAAATAAAAAATATACTTACCTGTCCGCCGCTGCTGTGTCCTCCGCAGGGATGAAGAACACATCTGACGCATGGGGCAGATGTATCCTTCATTCCCGCTAGTTAAAAGAATTCCCTGCTGCTACATCTGCCACATCTGTGACAGATGCAGCAGAGGAATTCTTCAATTCTTTACTGTAGCTGGCACACGTCAGCTGCGGTAGGAATTCTGCTGCCGGCAATTGATTTCAGGAAGGGCTTTAAATATAAGCCCTTCCCTGAAAATCAAGTAAAAGTGGTTTAACCCCTTGAGTGGCAGGTTTCCTACCACCCTGTCGTGCCCACCAGGGCAGGTTTTTTAAAATGATCTAATCATTGAATTTCAACTAGTTTTGCAGTTGCGTCTCAAGAGCCATAACTTTTTCATTTTTCCATTGACAAAGCCATATTAGGGCTTGTTTTTTGCGGGACAAGTTGTGATTTTTTAAACAGGGGGGAGGAAAAAAAGAAATGGGGAAAAAAGAAAAAAAGGGGCCATGTCATTAAGGGGTTAAATAATGTATTAACTTCCTTCTCTGAGTCATTACGATGCATGGATACCACATGTGTGATTGTATTTTTGATTTTTTACAAAGTAAAGGGAGACAAGTGTTTTTTTTATTTTTTTAATAATTTTTTTCCTTTTTTTTTTTTAATTTTTTTAATTTTTTTTTTTTTTGTCCCTTTAGTGGACTTCCACAGGGACCCATCAGGACCCCTGATCACATTCCGGGGGTCCGATGGTGACAGCCCTTTACATGCTGCAGTGACAACCCTTTACATGCTGCAGTCACATAGACTGCAGCATGTAAAGGGTTAACACAGCAGAGATCGGAGGTTTTCTCTGATCTCTGCTGTAAGAGCTGGTACCTAGCTGTCCTCTGACAGCTAACAACCAGCTCTCCCTGCCACAGAGACCATCGGCTTGCTTCTGACAAGCCGATGGTCTCTATGGCAACCTGTAAACAAAGCAGGAGGTTGCCGACATGTCGGCAATATCTTCTGCTGGTTTTTCAAAGCCCTTGCACTGCTCTGTGTGGGTCTGTGCAGGCAGAGCACACTGTCACAGCTTGTGGCATTGTGCTCTGCAGCTCCCATAGTGATACATAGCCCGGAAATCTTCCGGGCTATGTTGCTATGAGCAGTGGAGCTCGTCCCCGGAAATTTTCCGGGCGTGCCACTCAAGGGGTTAAAAAGCAAAAAAAGAATAGATACTCACCTTGCTTCAGCTGTCGGGGCTTAGCCGCGTCTTCTCCTGCTGTGCCCTGCACTGTGGTATTGATCTATCAGCAGTCAGGGATTTAAAATTCCCTCCTGCTCAAAGAGCTGAATGTGATTGGCTGAGGTGCTCAGATAATCACAGGCAGCTCTCCCTGAATGAAGAACGGTCGAGAGCTGCCTGTGTTTGGCTGAGCACCTCAGCCAATCACATTCAGCTCTTTCAGCAGGTGTGGATTTTAAATCCCCACCTGCAGATAGATCAGCACCACAGTGCAGGGGACAGCAGGAGAAGACACGTGAGCTCCTGCAGCTTAAGGGAGGTGAGTATCTATTTTTTTTAACCACTTTTACTTGATTTTCAGTGAAGGGCTTATATTTTAAGCCCTTTCCTGAAATCAATTGCCGGCAGCAGAATCCTCTACCGCAGCTGACATGTGTGACAGTTGCGGTAGAGAATTGAAGAATTCCTCTGCTGCATCTGTCACAGATGTGGCAGATGTAGCAGCAAGGAATTCTTTTAACTAGTGGGAATGAAGGAAACATCTGCCGCATGCGGCAGATGTGTTCCTTATCCCCGCCGGGGATACAGCAGCAGCGGACAGGTAAGTATATATTTTCTTTTTTTTTTTTTACACTAAAAGTTTTCTTTTTCAGGGAAGAGCTTATATGTAAAGTTCTTTCCTGAAAAAATGTTCAGCGGTGCCGGCAGACCATTGTCTTTGATGGAGCTGCCGGCAGCAGCAGCGGCTCCATTGAAAAAAATGCCTGCATTTTTTTCTTTTTTACACTAAAATTTTTATTTTTCAGAGAAGGGCTTATATGTAAAGCCCTTCCCTGAAAAAGAATGCAGGGGTGCCGGCAGAGCATTGTTTTCAATGGAGCCACTGGCAGCAGTCGCAGCTCCATTGACAACAAGCACGCAGCTGTGTTCACGTGTGTTTTTGCTCGTACCTAGGTGCGCACATATGTACGCACCTAAGTACGCACAAAAGCACGCTCGTGTAAACTCACCCTTAGGGGAAAAAAAAATTCCTTTCTGAATCCAAGTGTTCCTTTATATATTGGTATTTTTCAAAACTGGTTTGTTCCAAATCTGGCTAGCTACTGTATTGTTATTTTGTTTTAAGCACTTTTTGATGTGATTTCAACATTGTTTTCTATATATCTATTGTAGAGCTGAAAAAATAGCTATTGCCCAAAACATTGCTTACTACTGTGCATATCTGAAGTCATAAATTAAAACCTAAGAGCATTTCATTAAAATTATGGTGGAGTTCTTGACGGTTGAATGTTAGGATACTGCACCACGCTGCCTAACTAAGGAGGAATGCAACCAATATCAGGCTTTTGTTCGGATGTTGAAGATTGCCTGGTGTGTGCCCTTCCGTTGACCAATTTTCTCCAGATGTCATAATCCAGTGAGGTACTTACAGACAGTCTGGTTGGTGTCTTCTAATCTGGTGAGGTACCTACAGACATTCTAGTATGTGCCTTTTCATATACAGATGAAGACTCTCTTAGGATCACAGAAGCAGTAAGTGGTTCTACTGAATTTTTATCTCATGATACTCGCCCACACAATGTGGGATCATTAGAGAAACTCAAGACAAGAAAGCTTGCCTTAGAGCTGCATTCAATCACTTTAGGTGAATACTTTAAGTACAATTGTATACCTAGAGGCTTGAGTTCCAGTTTACAACCTACTTTATTTAGTGACGATCAGGCCTTTTGTAGTCAGTTTGAATGCATACTGAACAGAGCATCCTTTGATCTCATTCTACTGACTACAGAAAGTGCACAAAAATGACTTGCTTCTATTAATAATGAATTGCAAATTTTGGAGCCACAGGTCATGAATAGTTTACCGATGGAGTCCACAGATTCAACTATTACTGAGTTAAATCAAAGACTCTTTTTATTTTTCAAGTTTGGAGGATAAGAAGAGATTTACGTTTGTTTAAGACACAGCGGATTATGAGACAGGCTGGGTCTTCAGATGGAAACAACGCACCTCATTCCAAGGGCCCCAATAAATATAAATCACATGACCAATGGGCATCCAGCAGAGATTCTTTGGTAGGATATTTTTTGAGCCAATCACAAGGACCCATACACTCAAGAGAAAATCCTGTAGGTGTAACAGAAGGTAGCATCACAGCATTTTTACTTTATTTACCAACCTTCTATATCGTACAGAATGCAATGCCTTTAAAAAGTCCTGCGGTACAACATCCATAGCATTACCCTGGTCCAATGTGAAACTTACCTCCTCATGGAAGCTGATAAGATTAGTTTGTCAAGACTAATCTCTCATAAACCCAGACCGAAACTGTGTTATAAGGAAATTTTCATTGCATTACTTCAGGTACCATCTCTTCAAATATTAAAAACCTTCAAATATTTTACCCACTGCAGAGGTTAAGGCCCTTTTACACGGAACGATTTGTTCAAAAAATCATTTAAATGAGCTAAAATGAACAGTAATCATTAGGTTAAAACACGGCCAATGATTGAACAATGAATGATCCATTGTTCATTTCATGCAGGCATAAAAATCATCGTTGGCTCGTTTGCTAAACGTTCAGTTGAAACACTGATCATTCATTTGTTCTTATTCACTGGTACAGTAAACTAAAATGCATGTATGATCCTGTTTAAAAAAAAAGATTTATATGTGTATCTAAACTGACTGCCAGAGTGAATGAGCAAACTGTAACATAATTTGCTCTTTCGCTCGGGCGAACAATATCATTCCATGTAAGAGCACCCTCATGGCCCATTTACATGTAACGATTGTTACCCACAATTACAGTCAGCATAAAAACCATTGCTGGATTTCTGCCTTCTCATTCCGTGTAAATGCTCCTTGCTCAGCGCTTCACATAGAAGGTGAATCACTGAGCGAGAAGCCCGCGATCCAACGGCAAAGTCGGTCTATGTAAAGACTGCATGAGCGCTAACGACCTTATCGGTGACATCAACGCCCATACAGTCGTTTAGCCGACTGTCGTGTCATGTAAAAGGGCCATTAGACTTACCAGTCAATAGTATCTGGGTTCACTTTTTGTAATCGTTTTAAATACTGGCATCACATTTACATTTACATTGATTGTCCAGTTTATTTGTCATTGAATTCTCTACTGTAAATACAGCAGAGAAGGAGACATTTAATATATTAGTCTAGCCTTTCCTCATTCTACATCATTACACTCTGACTATTTTTGAAAGGTCCAACACTTTCAGTTTTACATTTCTTAATATTTATGTAGCTGAAAAATATTTTTGGATTATCTTTTCTTTCAATAATCTCTTTATTTAAAACTTTGCTGCCTTTATCTGTCTTTTTCACATTTTTTCATTTTATAATTTTGAATGCTTCCTCACTACCTTCTTATTTAAATTCACTTTCCATTTTTTTATTATATCACTTACAATTTTATTTAACCGCATTGGTTTTCTCCTATTTCTAACACATTTGTTCCCATAAAGTATGTATATTTTACAAGAACTATTTAAGATGCCTTTAAAATTGTCCCAGTTTAGCTATTAAGCTCATCTCTTTCACTGGTGAAAATTGGCCTTCTTGAAGTTCAGAGTTTTTGTAGCTCCTATAATAAACATCTTATTAAAGGAACGGAGTAAACATGTATTTTGTTGTGGTCACTATTATCTAGATGATCCCAATCTGTCCTTTGGATATTCTTTCTGGCCTAATGGATAAGATTAGCTCTAGAAGTGCTCCCCATCTTGTTGCATCCTACACTAGTTGTGAAAGATACAGTAATTGTCTTTTATTATTGTTAAACTCTGGTGTGATTGATTACACCTACATTTTTACTATATGCTGTCTAACTATAGATTGTATCAGGGTCATGATAGTTAGGTTTCTACTTGAGATTACCCTTGTCAGGGCAGCCATTCCATTTTCATAGGTAGGTTTGTAGATTAGGGTATGTTAGGCTCAGATATTGGACCCCAATTACCCCCTATCTTTGATGTGTTCCGTGTGTACTTTGATGATTTTTAAGGAGATTTAATAAAGGTTATTGGGGTAATTATGTGATACATAAAGATTTTGGCTTCCAAGTACAGCATTGTCACTTGCTCATCTTAATTGGCTGGGCGGTGAAATCGTCCCCATCTTTGCAAAATTTAATCTGGTTAGTCCGAACCAATTTTTATTTAAAAAACATGTGAAAATTATATTTCCCATAATGCCTTAAGAGGTCAGCATGCAGCCAATCAGAAGCCAGGGAGCCTTGCTGATGTCACCAAATATGTTCTCCATCTTGCATATGGGCAGCAGTTTCATTGGACGCCTGCATCTCATGACCTAGCCATGTATAACATAGGCACGGTGTAACCAATAGCTATTTTACAGTTGAGCACAGGACAGAGAAGCTGTCAGAGTTCACTTGTTTGTTCAGTCAGCCTGTTTATTCATTGGCTCATTCAGTCACTCACATTCCCTCTATAAGTGAATAAGAACAACTGAACAATCTGTATTTAAACCGATCAATTAGTGAACGAGCCAACTATGAATTTAATGCCTGTATAAAATAAATGATGAACACGAAGCGAACATTTGTCATTTGATTTTTTACTGAGTTTACACTGAACGATTATCATTCACTTTTGCTCATTTTAACGATCTTTTTGAGCGTTAATTGCTCTATGTAAAACAGCCCTTGGCATGAATTGTTTTTTCTATTTTCTAAACCAGGCGTGAATTTATAGTCTGAAAACTACAGTATACAATCCATTATGTTATAAAATTTGATTAATGTTAACGGTTTTATTATTTATGTCATAAACAAAAACTATTGTGCTTTTTTACTAGGATAAGTCTAGTGAATTGATGCTGCCCCTGTTTAGGCAGACACAGTTGTAATTTTTGGAAGAAATGGAAGTGGTAACAGATTTACTATTATTATTACTATTTGAATGTTTAGACTGATGAAAGCCTGCCATTCATGTTTTATGTCTGCCAACACTTTTTGTGCAGGATGTCAAATTGCTTGATTTTGTTTTGGCAATACCATTGAAATTCATTCTGTTGTGCTTCATTCACTGTATGATTCAACCTGCTTAGCAATTGCTGGAGGCTGTTAACACAGAAATCTGTGTTGCAAAAAATCATTGCTTTCTCCTGTGTACAGTTCTGTCTAAAAGTTAGAGATCACTCTTTTGTTTTTGAAAGCATACCTTGTATTTTACCTTCTGGTATATTCCCCAAAAAATCCCATAATTCGTTGCTTGATGAATGGGAGGGATCTTCCTGGTGAAATGACAGATCCCTGCTTTGTGTGCTGAGCAAATCAGATTGCTTCACCCAATGTGCCCCCACCTCCCATTCCAAGCGTCTCAAGGCCCATTTACACGTAATGATTATATCGCTCAAACTGCGTTCAAACTAAGGCATATAAGCAATAATCGTTGCATGAAAATGCTGCCATCATTCAGTTTTCAGCTGAATAATGATTTTAAGGTGAGCTTAAAATCCATCATTCAGCCGGAGAGAAAATAACAGGGACCGCACGCTGTGTTCTGCTCAAGAGTTGGAGATTGCAATGTATTCTGCCGACAGCCTGTGCAAGAACAATGGATCTGTGTGCAGAGCTCAGACCACATGTGATGATCTGCAAACAGCTCCCGTAGACCTTTTTACACGCAAATGAAGCTGATAAAGTGTTAATGGACATTAGTGTCCAATAACACTTTATGCAAATGATCTTTAACACTGTCAATCCTTCAATCATTTGAAAGATTATCTTTGCATGTAAATGGACCATCACAGACATTGAATTTTTCTTTTGAAAGCCCAAGCTCATGCTGTTTATTACTCAAATCCTACTAAAAACATGCAGTAAAAAATGGAAAAGAAAAAATATTGAAAGCTCTATCTAAAGGGTTCAGAACTCTCATAAACCCATTCTAAAACTGTCCAGACTAAAAGTCCTTGCAAAGGTCAGGGGCTAATGGCTGCCCTTGCAGGATCTTAGGGAGAGTAGGTTTTTCTGCCCTAAAAGGTGTGGACAGGATTGCATGGGGGTGAGAAATCTGATGGTCATACCACCATAGATGTTCAGGAGGGACACCCATAAGGGCACCGTGCACTGAAAACTCCTGTGACACATAGTGACAAAAAAAATGGTTGTGCTCCTCTCTGAGAATACCGCTGCATCTGCACCCTCTCCTCTCCCTCCTCTCTGTCTAGTATTTATTGTCTACTTTAGACAAATTTTTTAGTGAGCAGATATAGTTTTGAACAATTACAAGAAACAGTAGAAGGGACACTATATGTTTCATATATGCATGTAGTACAGATTAAAAGAAAGATATGCTTTAAATTCCAATCAAATAGGTATTAAAGGGGTTGTCCCGCGCCGAAACGTTTTTTGTTTTTTTTTTAACCCCCCCGACCCCGTTCGGCGCGAGACAACCCCGATGCAGGGGTTAAAAAAACAAACCGGAGAGTGCTTACCTGAATCCTGGCGGTCCGGCGTCTTCATACTCACCTGCTGAAGATGGCCGCCGGGGTCTGCTCCCTCCGTGGACCGCAGCTCTTCTGTGCGGTCCATTGCCGATTCCAGCCTCCTGATTGGCTGGAATCGGCACGTGACGGGGCGGAGCTACACGGAGCCGGCATTCTGCACGAGCGGCCCCATTGAAGACAGCAGAAGACCCGGACTGCGCAAGCGCGGCTAATTTGGCCATCGGAGGCCGAAAATTAGTCGGCACCATGGAGACGAGGACGCCAGCAACGGAGCAGGTAAGTATAAAACTTTTGATAACTTCTGTATGGCTCATAATTAATGCACAATGTACATTACAAAGTGCATTAATATGGCCATACAGAAGTGTATAGACCCACTTGCTGCCGCGGGACAACCCCTTTAAGTATAAGTTGTTCATTATACAGCATCAGAGGGAAAAGTAAAAAAAGCTTAATGACCAAATATATAATTTTTTAGTATTATGCGTGATTGCTTTTATTAGGCCTCGTTCACATGGACAAAATCCACATTGGAAAAATCAGATGTGGCTTCTCCCCACAATTGATAACAGAAATATGATGCTTAGCTTAGGAATTTTGCCTCAGATATTCAATTTTAATGCTGAAGGAACCATGTCAAGAATTTACATGTTCATTTTTGTTTGAGGATTTCAAAATCTGTGTCATGCAAACTTTTGTGCGAATTGCATTTGACTTTAGCAGGATGTTATTCATCTTGCCTATATGAACACAATATAATTAAGGCTGGATAGGAGGGGATATAAAAATATACACACATGATTGGACACTGTTTACACCAAACATAAACTAAACATGCAAGCAACAAAGGTAAAACAAAGACACCAACACAAGGTGGCAAAATGCTAATCAAATGTAGAAACACAACAAGGATAGATGGACTGCAAATAAGTACAAGGTATTAGTTAGTATTTTGGCCAAAGTACATAAGCCCACAAGCCAACATTAAGGATTCTCATTATCTTGTGAGTTCCTACACTAACAAGATAACTGAACCCAAGAAAAGGTACCCTGCTTTCAAGCGGCACAATCATTCCAATAAGGATAGCCCCATGCTGGAACCCAGGGACCACCTGTCTCCACCTAGAAAGGAAAAGGTAGGAACACCAGACAAGTGCATAACACACAACAGGCGTCTGCACACCTACAGATGCAGGGAAACACCAACACAGGACATGATACGCACCAGGTGACTACATATCTACAGAGACAGGGCATTTCAACATACAACAAAATACAAACCAGATGTCTGCACACCAAACACATATACTGAACAAGACATTGTTCACACCAAGTATCTTCACACCAACTAACAGACACTGAACAAGACATGCATACATACATCGAAACAGACATAGTTTAAACCTCCACATCCACATATGTAAGGCACAGAGTGTCGGACATCACCTATCTTTTGGAGAAGAGACTAAGGTGTCAGACATCACCCATCTGACAGTGTAAAGGACATCTAATGTCTGGAACCACATTGGATGGAAGAGTAAGGGAGCACAGGCCGACAGAACATGCAAACGGGAATCAGATGTCCAGACCATCTTCAGGGAGTGTGCGGGAGAATGACTCAGACTAACTTTACAGCATGCATGACTCCAAACACCAGCATTCTAAGAGGGAAGGATGAGAGATGGATAATGACAAGCAACCTTTAGCAAGAGGGGCTGGTATATATATATTTTTGTGCAGCAGGAGAACAACCCCAAATGTTATCTTCAGCATAAAGAAGAACAAGGAGTCCTGGAAGCGATTATATGACCTGCTACAGAGCCCTGATCTCAATATCATCAAGTCTGCCTGGGTTTATATGAAGCGACAGAAAAATTTCAGCAAGCCTACATCCACGAAAGATCTGTGGTTAGTTTTCCAAGATGTATGAAACAAAAGCCCTGGCGAGTTCTTTCAAAAACTGTGTACAAGTGTACCTAGAAGAATTGATGCTGTTTTGAAGGCAAAGGGTGGTCACACGAAATATTGATTTGATTTAGACTTCTCTTTTATTCATTTACTTTGCATTTTGATTGTAAAAAAGAACTATTAACACTTCTATTTTTGAAAGCATTGTTACTTTGCAGCAATTTTTCCACACCTGCTTAAAACTTTTGCACAGTACTGAACCATAAGGCCTCAATGTGAACAACAACTTATGGTATGTTCAAAAATATTGGAAACACCTGTAAAAAAACCAGCAGCATTTTACATTACTAGCAGTATGCTTAAACGTGTGGTGTGGATTTTAAATCTGCAGCATGTCAAATTATGTTGTGGATTTACCTTTCATATGAGAAGGTATAATCCACATCAAAATCTTCACCAAAATCTGCATGTAGCCTGCCCATTTTGGTGTGGAATTTCCACTGAAAATAATCTGCAACATGTGAATTTAGCCCTACAACTTTCAATCTATTTGGAAAACTTACTTTCAATTTTTTAAATTAGCCAATTGCTATTTCATGTTTCTCGTAACCACTTTAAGTGTTCAGTCTTAACAGTTGGGTTCCCTTTTTTGGTATCCATGATCCAAGGGATTGCAAAAAAAGTGGACGTTTTAGATCTAGGGTGGATATTGTACAGAGAACACTAGCAGCTTCATTGTATGTCTTCACTAATCAGTGTATTAGTTGGTTGTTATCTTGGCCCTGCTTTTTTTTTTAGGATAATCTTCTGTTTGGAAAACAAAGTGTATACGACAAGAGAATGATCCAAAGCACATCATAAATCAACTAAAGAATGGTTGAAAAAAAAGATTTGTGTTTTAGAAAAGCCAAGTCAGAGTTCTGATTTTAAACCTATCAAGATGTGGTGACATGGCATGAAGAGGGTTGCATATGCAAGGCATTCCAGAAATATTGATTCGCTGAAATACATTTGCAGGGAGGTATTGTTCAAAATAAATTATTCCTTAAGGTTTTGAGAAACTTATTTGTAGGTACTGAAAATGTATATTGAGATTGATTACTGCAAAAGGGATATCTGCAGGTTATTAGATTCAAGGGTTTACTTTTGCTCACTGCACTGTGGATGTTTACTCAGTGTGCTCAATAAAAGTTCTCAACGGTACAACTGATCATGTGTTATTACTTATATTGTGTTTAACTAATCAGGCCACATTTCATTAGTAATCAATGCAGAAATCATTGTCATTCCAAAGGGTTCATTTACTTTTTCTTGCAAGTGTATGTAGTATATTGTAAATAGTTGCATGCTCCTCTGAAGTTTTATATTGAGCTAAGTGATATTTCTATGCAAAAGCAACCCTTTTTAAGTAAATATATGTACTAGGAAAAGTGATATGAAGTGCCACAAGCCCATTTGTCCAAGTGAACAATGGGTGTGTCAACACCCCCACTAATACTTTCTTCTAAGTATAACCCAAATGAGTAAGTACCATAGATGGTGCTATGCAGACAAATATGCAGCATGTAGTACATGCATAACAATGGCAATGTTTTAATCAATACCAGCGGTGGAAGGAGGAAGCAGATAATGGACGTGGATACATGAAAAAGGTCACCCTTTCTCTAGTTTATGTGCAGTGAGGAAGTGTTGTCTGCATAGAAGCCTTATTATAATTCAGCAATTAATGAAAAGATGAGAAACAAACAAAATATAAAAAAAGCCCAATGCATCTTTACAATGAAAGCTTTTGCAATGCTCCAATGCTGTTGTCATGGCAATAGGAAATATAAATGGATAATGATGCGTATAAAGCTATCATAAGGAAAGCATAAAGAAGCAATATCATTTTTATAACCTGCATACATTCTCTGAGGCCTTTCAGAAGCTTTGACTGTTTACTTCACTTTTGATAGCAAGGATTTAACCTGTTGAGGCTGGGACTTTTACTTTTATCTGCACCCATAGAAACAGCTAAATGAAGACTAGCAAGTAAATGATAATTATAAATGCATGCTACATGAAGAATGTGATTTCCAATTTGAGTTGTCTGCAAAATTTCATAGTTTTTAAAGATTTACAATTTATTAAAATGGTCATAGGTATAAAAGAATCCACATATATGATTTCTAATGTATTTAACATCGAGTCATCTCAAATGATTTCTACTTGGGTATCAGTAGTCAAACCATGGTGATTCTGGGACATCACCAGAGAACAGATACAGAGCACAGACACTAAATGGGATATTTTAAAAGCATCTTAATTTTTCATTGCAGAAATAAAAAGGGTTAGAAACAGAAGAAAACCAATGTGGTTAAATAAAAATGTAAAGGCAGTAATAAACAACAATTTAAAGTACTAAAATGGAAAGGCAGTGGAGAAGCGCTGAAAAGTTGTAAGAAAAAAATAAATTATGTAAAAAAAAACAGATAAAAGGAGCAAAGCTGAGGACAAAGAGACTCATTGCCAAAGAGAATAAAACTAACCCTAAAATATTCTATAATATAAACTGTAAAAAAAAAAAAAGTTGGCCCTTTAAAAAGTAATGAAGGAACAATTGTGAATGGTGATAAAAAGAAAGCAAATCTATTAAATGTTTTTTTCTCCTCTATTCACAGAGGAAAATAAACATTTCATGTGAAATGCTGAGTGATAAAGTAAACTCTCCATTAAATGCCACCTGTCCAGCTCAGGAAGATGTTCAATGCCATGTATGATACATATCAATCAATACATTGCAGCATATATATACACCATTGCTCGCTCATTGTCAGTAAGTGTAGTTCAATGTTGCCAAGGTGTTAGTCATAGAAAATATTACATATTATACCCTGGACTTTCCCTGCCTAGCAAACAAGATAGTCATCCCAAAAGAAAGTTCTTACTCTACAATGGCTGCTCCAAAAAAAGTCTGATAAATCTTATGTGAAAACATCATATATCCTCTAATCAAACAGAAGTCTCAATACAATTCCCCTTCAAGATGGCAGATTTATCAGATGACCAATTACATTTACATATTTGGGTTCTGAAGCCTTTTAGATGCCACCACTACAAATGATAATGACACCCAGATAGACTGGGATTATGTTTAAAGAACCAATGGATCTTTTGATGCACCACATTATTTTGTCTCTCTTGGCAGCAGCAGCTTGACTGGTTGCTCCAGTGAAAGTGAATCTTTCAGCATTTTTGATGATCCAAGATTGCTTACAACACTAGTTAGGAGCCATGGAGCAAGATTTAAACATCTATTTGCATCCTTTTATTATCAGCAATGCTCGGAAAATTAACTTTAAAGGGGTTGTCTCGCGAAATCAAGTGGGGTTATAGACTTCTGTATGGCCATATTAATGCACTTTGTAATATACATCGTGCATTAAATATGAACCATACAGAAGTTATTCACTTACCTGCTCCGTTGCTAGCGTCCCCGTCGCCATGGTTCCGTCTAATTTCGGTGTCTTCTTGCTTTTTTAGATGCGCTTGCGCAGATGGGTCTTCTCCCTTCGGCTCCGCTCGGCAGCATCGGCGTTTTGGCTCCGCCCCCTTGTACACGTCATCGCGTAGCTCCGCCCCGTCACGTGCCGATTCCAGCCAATCAGGAGGCTAAAAAAGCAAGAAGACACCGAAATTAGACGGAACCATGGCGACGGGGACGCTAGCAACGGAGCAGGTAAGTGAATAACTTCTGTATGGCTCATATTTAATGCACGATGTATATTACAAAGTGCATTAATATGGCCATACAGAAGTGTATAACCCCACTTGATTTCGCGAGACAACCCCTTTAATTTCAGCATATACCACAAGTGCCCAAAAAGGTGTCCTTCTTCCTGAAGAGTTCTCAGCTCTCTGCACTGAAATGATCCACAGGATAATAGGCTAAACTGGATGGATATCTGTCTTTTTCAACCCTACAAAGTTATAGAGTTCAAAGTAGCATGTCAGAAGTTTTAAACAATGGGGGTCTAAATGCTGAGACACCCACTGATCGCTGAAATGAAGAGGCAGAAGGGCTAGGCCAAGCTTTGTGCCCCTTCAACTGAGACTCCTCAGTCTTTCTCAGAAGATGAAAACATAGAAAAAGGGTGGAGCAAACCCAATGTGTATGAGGGTCCGGAGCCAGGTAAGATGTTCAGGGACCAGAAGCCTTAGGCCTTGTGCCCACGACCATTGTGGGATACGCCCACAGATTTACGCCGCGGGAGTACTGCATTGGTAAACAAAATGCGCCTGCTGGTAATCGCAGAAAGACGCACGTTTTTCCACGGTCTCTATTAATACTATATTAATGGAAACCTCCCGCGGCATAAATCCGCGGAAAATAGAACATGCCGCGATTTATTTCCCGCTGCGGAAATCCGCTGTAAAATTCCGCGTGTCGGAATTGGCTGGCAGAAAAGCTATTAGGTTCAATAGAACCTAATAGCTGCTTAATTCCACTGCAGATTTACACTGTGGGAACCGCGGTATAAATCCGTCTGTGGGCATTAGCCCTATAGGAGCTGAAGAAGAAAGGGGTGTGGATTTGTATGAAAGTTAATTTCACTAGGAGGCGCTGCCAACCAGATCGAGCAACCAACTGGTGGACAAAATGGAGTAAATGGAGAAACAATACTGGTAGTCTGGGACCTCTCTCTAATGAATTTCAACAGGTAGTGGGATAAGATTTATCCAACTTCCTTTTTTAGGCCTTAGTCACGCGGGCGTTTTTTCACGCGATTTGCGGATCGCATGACGGATGCGCATCCGCAAATCGCGTGACCGGTGCGCGCAAGTCGCCCGCAAATCGCCCGAAAATCTGCTCCTAGCCGCGTTTCATTAGAAACGGGCCGGAGCTGTCCAGCGCATTGCATTCAATGGAGACGGCAATAGAGCCGGCTCCATTTAAAGCAATGCGCTGCGGGCGAGCCCGGGATGAATTGTCGGGAAGGGCTTAAATATATAAGCCCTTCCCTGCAATTCATCCTATAATGTGTAAAAATATATATATACTCACCTTCTCCCGGCAGCTGGAGCTCCGCGCTGCCGTCCTGCAGTGGGTGTGAAGGGGGTGTGAGTCAGACCTGCCCCCTGATTGGCTCAGCGCTGAGCCAATCAGAGGCATGTCTCACTCACACCCATTCATGAATTCATGAATGGATGTGAGTCAGACCTGCCCCTGATTGGCTCAGTGCTGAGAGGCAGCAGTCACTCACCCATTCATGAATTCATGAATGGGTGTGTGAGTGAAACCTGCCTCTGATTGGTCAGGGCTGTGACCAATCAGAGGCAGATCATTGAGCAGGCGGGGATTTTAAAGCCCTGCCGGCTGATTAGTGCCGAGAAGCAGTTCAGGAGAACTGACAGCGGCCGCGGCTGGACTCCGGCTGCAGCGGAAAGGTGAGTATACAATTTTTTTTTATTTTAACACATTTTAGGATGAATTGCAGGGAAGGGGTTTTATATTTAAGCCCTTCCCGACAACTCATCCCGCGCACGCCGGCAGCCCATTGCTTTCAATGGAGCGGCTGTATTGCCGGCTCCATTGAATTCAATGGGCAAACATCGTTCTTCTCTGTCACAGTTGTTACAGCTGTGGCAGAGAAGAATGATTTGTCTTCTATGTGTTCTCAATGGGGTTGGCGCTGCTGCCGCCGGCCCCATTGAGCGCATATAGAGAAGAGAACAGGAATCGCAGATCGCAGATAGGTGCGATCTGCGATTTCTGTTCTATAATTTATCGGACGAGCGCATAAAAAGCACTCATGTGTCCGATACCATTGCAAAGCAATGGTTTTATAAAATCGCCAGACGCATGCACATGCGCAAATCACGGCTAAAAACGCCCGTCTGACTAAGGCCTTATTGTGTCAATTAAAACCAGCAGATATGCATTTCAGGGAAGGCCCCTTCATCAGTCAAGCTGGGTTAGACTAGGTTACAGAAAATGAATAAAGAAATCCAGAAAAATAAGAGTATGAAAATACAAGACAACATAAATGAAAAAGAGAGGAATATATATATATATATATATATATATATATATATATATATATATATATATATATATATATATATATATATATATATATATATATATATATATATATATATATATAAATTTGCATTTAGGATAAATAGCTATATCTGTAATAAATTATGCATAAAAAGTAAAAAAATATATATATGTCAAAAACATATATAAATAGCACTGGTATATGTCATATATTTAGGACAATACACCTTTACAATTCATTTGTATTCACTGTAAATAATTAAATAAAACATTTGTACATAAGAGATGTAAAATGTATAATATAATATTAAGACGTCTCCTATATACAGTGATGACAATATAAAATGGATGTGTTTCGAATACTAAATTTGCATAGAATAGAACATGAAATATAAAATATAAATGCAAATATAACCACTGGCGGTACATCCTAAAATGGTGGAGAGCAAATAACTGCTGCTTAAGGTGATATAGACAATAAATAATATTTTGGTGATAAATATTACATTGGAACAATAAAAAATGAAAGATTGTGAAGGTATCCAGGTCAGAAATGTCTATTTTCTGGAAAAAGTTATAATGTTGCATATGGGACTTGCATACAGATGGGTTGGGCTAAAGATATATGGGACAAAAGAATAGGAATGCTGGAATGGAAAACTCACCATAACTCTTAGGGCTGGAGAATAAACCCAAAAGTGTTGGTGTTACCTAAAGGGGATATGAGGAGACACAAGAGACAATATGAGGGAATTATGGAGAAGGGAACAATGAAAATGTAAGGAGTGGGAAAATCATAGAAGGGGAGAAAAGGAGAAAATGAACAGGCAGAAAGGTGAAGAGTGGTGGATGGAAGGGTGACGTGACTTACCAGAAGGCGCTGTGAGCCTACCAGGGAACACCAGGAGAAGTAGTTGTGAGGAGACTGCTGGGGAAATGGGCTTTAAAAAGTCAGATTGGTGGGTCTGCACCTGCACACAGCAGGTAGCACAGCTAAGGAGAAACCAGAGCGCAGGTGTGGGATCATGGGTGATGATAGTACCAAATAAAGTGAAAAACGGAGCATGCACAGTGGGAGATGGGGAGAGCTGATTCACATGTGGCTGTGCCATGGGGTGGAACATGTGCAGTGGGAGTAGTGGGACTGTTGAACTCAGTGAGAGAGAGCTAGGGAGATGGCAGGCAAATGGGGGGATGAGAAAGTGATGCCATTCCTGAAGTGGAGCCTGTGCAGTGAGAAGAGGACCGTTGGGGGGGGGGGGGGGGGGAAGGGGGTGATGGTCGTAGGCAGACACTATGAAGACCTATAAGGTTGTTTCAAAGGAAAGTGCTGGATAATGGGAAAGGAGGCTGGTGAGGGACTGATATATCCTGGGGTCAGGACCTGGGAATGGGATGGTGAGGATATGGAAAGAAAAACTAAATTATGTGAAGGTGAGAATGTAAAAAGTGTGGCACTGATGATGATGATTCTTAGGAGGATATTGGTATAGGATTTAGGAGGTCTGTGGATTTGTATGGAATGAAGCATGAAGAGGGGTGTATAACAGATGAATGTAACGAGGTAATGGGAAAGAATGAATTAATAGATTTCTTTATTCATTTTCTGTAACCTAGTGTAACCCAGCTTGACTGACGAAGGGGCCTACCCCGAAACGCATACCTGCTGGTTTTAATTGACACAATAAAAAGAGAAGTTGGATAAATCTTATCCCACTGCCTGTTGAAAATCATTGGAGAGTGGCGCAGACTACCAGTATTGTTTCTCCATTTTCTCAGAAGATGGGCTCATAGGCATCGATAGACTTTTCTATAGGCATGTCGCTATGACATGTAAAATTTTGGCAAAAGTGCAGTTACTCTTTAACCCCTTGAGTGGCACGCCCGGAAAAGTTCCGTGACGAGCTCCACTGCTCATAGCAACATAGCCCGGAAGATTTCCGGGCTATGTATCACTATGGGAGCTGCAGAGCACAATGCCACAAGCTGTGACAGTGTGCTCTGCCTGCACAGTCCCACAGAGAACAAAGCAAGGGCTTTGAAAAACCAGCAGAAGATATTGCCGATATGTCGGCAACCTCCTGCTTTGTTTACAGGTTGCCATAGAGACCATCGGCTTGTCAGAAGCAAGCCGATGGTCTCTGTGGCAGGGAGAGCTGGTTGTTAGCTGTCAGAGGACAGCTAGGTACTAGCTCTTACAGCAGAGATCAGAGAAAACCTCCGATCTCTGCTGTGTTAACCCTTTACATACTGCAGTCTATGTGACTGCAGCATGTAAAGGGCTGTCACTGCAGCATGTAAAGGGCTGTCACCATCGGACCCCTGGAATGTGATCAGGGGTCCTGATGGGTCCCTGTGGAAGTCCCCTAAAGGGACAAAAAAAAAATAAAAAATTTTAAAAAAATAAAAAAAAAAAAAAGTAAAAAAATTATTAAAAAAATAAAAAAAACACTTGTCTCCCTTTACTTTGTAAAAAATCAAAAATACAATCACACATGTGGTATCCATGTGCGTCGTAATGACCCAGAGAAGGAAGTTAATACATTATTTAACCCCTTAATGACATGGCCCCTTTTTTCTTTTTTCCCCATTTCTTTTTTTCCTCCCCCCTGTTTAAAAAATCACAACTTGTCCCGCAAAAAACAAGCCCTCATATGGCCATGTCAATGGAAAAATGAAAAAGTTATGGCTCTTGAAACGCTACTGCAAAACTAGTTGAAATTCAATGATTAGACCATTTTAAAAAACCTGCCCTGGTGGGCACGACAGGGTGGTAGGAAACCTGCCACTCAAGGGGTTAAATGGTATATTTTGCTCAATGAATCTGTGTATGTATCACAAAACCTAAACAGATCAACCTACATACAGACTTTTCACTGCAATTATCTAAGGAGTGAAACATATTGTAATGTATAAGGAAATGGATTTGATATTTTTGGATCTGCACTAGTACAAGGAACAGATTCACTTAAATTAAATGTGCAGGTAACTGGAATTTACTTTAAATTAGGTTTTGAGTCTTAAAAAATTGAAAACTATCGTCATTTGACAATTATATAATTGAAAGGAGAGTTTTTTGAGTCACAGTGCAGTGTTCAACATGCATCAAAGGTTAATCAGCCCTTTATTTTTGATGTGGCAGTAATAGTCATCATGGTATCATTATACAATTTGGGAAATTTAAAAAATGATTACCGGATAATCTTATAGTGTGAAAAAGATGATAAAACTCTTGGATGAAGAGGTTAAATGGCCTCAATCTGATAATACAAATCCTTTGAAAATAGAATGAAATCAGAGGAGACTCATCTCCTCTCCTTATAATGCCAGCTTTTGGTTTTCTGCTGAAAATTGTCTGTTTATCTGCTATTCTTCTGCCTTAATGATTTTCTGGTACATTAGTACCTTAAGGGCTATGCATTATGCAGTGACATTGTAAGTAGATTGCTTGTATCTAACACATTCATTTAAAAATATGTATGTACACAGAGTTTAAAATAGGCCAAGTCTTGTTAAATGCAGTAAACAAGGACCACATTAAAATGCAAATTAACATCATGTTGTCAATTTTACTGTAAAAGCAGTAGGAATCTTTTTGTGCGATCTATGAGCACTAGTGATGAATTTTGAATTGTTGGGTTTGTTCACTGAACTTCACTGAAGTTCAATTTGGTCCAAATTAGTTTGAACCATAAGTTCACCCAAACCTCTAAAACTGTTGTATAACACTGTTTATGAGCAATAAAAGCCCTGTATAACACTTGGATTGAGAGTGTTATACGGGGATCTTAAGGCTTTGTTTTATACACCAGTGCTCAGGACTAGTGTTGAATAAACCAAAGCAAGCAAATCACAGAAAAAGGACATATCAATTCAAAAATCACTGCCACTGGCCATACTTACTAATATACTGATACAAAACACAAAGGCAAGTATAGAACCACATCCCTCAGCATGCAAACATTCGAATTGCTATATGGAAGAACATTGCACAGGTGCAATATACCAGGGGACCCCAACCACCGGTCCGCGTGTGTGTGGGGGGGAGATAAATTATATGCTGCCCTATGTGTGTGTGGGGGGGTGGAGATAAATTATATGCTGCCCTATGTGTGTGCTGGGGGGGGGGGGGAGATAAATTATATGCTGCCCTATGTGTGTGCTGGGGGGGGGGAGATAAATTATATGCTGCCCTATGTGTGTGCTGGGGGGGAGATAAATTATATGCTGGCCTATGTGTGTGCTGGGGGGGGAGATAAATTATATGCTGCCTTATGTGTGTGCTGGGGGGAGGGAGATAAATCATATGCTGCCCTATGTGTGTGCTGGGGTGGGAGATAAATTATATGCTGCCCTACGTGTGTGCTGGGGGGAGATAAATTATATGCTGCCCTATGTGTGTGCAGGGGGGGGGGGATAAATTATATGCTGCCCTATGTGTGTGCTGGGGGGGGGAGATAAATTATATGATGCCCTATGTGTGTGCTGGGGGGGGGATAAATTATATGCTGCCCTATGTGTGTGCTGGGGGGGGGGGAGATAAATTATATGCTGGCCTATGTGTGTGCTGGGGGGGGGGGAGATAAATTATATGCTGCCCTATGTGTGTGCTGGGGGGAGATAAATTACATGCTGCCCTATGTGTGTGCTGGGGGGGGGGATAAATTACATGCTGCCCTATGTTTGTGCTGGGGGGGGGGAGATAAATTATATACTGCCCTATGTGTGTGCTGGGGGGGATAGATTATATACTGCCCTATGTGTGTGCTGCCAGGTGGGGGGGGGGGGGTATATTATACTGCCCTATGTGTGTACTGCCAGGACATTCTAAATGTCATAATTAAATAAATATGCACTAAACTCCAACCCCCTTCATAACCCCGCCCCATAAAACCAAGGCTCTGCACATGTCCCGCTCAACCCTGCCGGGCCTTGTAAAAATGTTCTTGCTTGAAGCTGCTCCCTGGTGCCAAAACAACTATTCACATATCTACAACATATTGAGAGAGGTGACTGCTTAGTATTGTACTTGCACATAGATAAGGCATACAAAGGGTGGCAGACCAACTGATACATGTAGTGCCCCACGCAGGCTTACAACCTATTAATAGTGCCACCTACGATTCAGCCCAGTAAGTTGCCTTGCACCTTAAAAATTAATCACACTGGCACTGTAACCCTGGGCTCCCTTGGCATTTAAAGCCAGGCTGGTTTCTGCATAAGTAATAGTAAATATTAATAAATACAAGGTACAATACTTTGGCCAAAATACGCAAGCTTGCACCCCACGTCAAGGGTTCTTGTTTTCTTGCAAGTCCCTACAATACCATTTCAAACAAAAAATGCTATCACTGAGGAAATAAATAACATTCCATTTCAAATGTGTACAGATTAGAGATGAGCGAACGCACTCGTCCGAGCTTGATGCTCGGGCGAATATTAGCGTGTTCGGGATGCTCGTTACTCGTAACGAGTACCACGCGATGTTCTGGTTACTTTCAGTTTCCTCTCTGAGACGTTAGCGCGCTTTTCTGGCCAATTGAAAGACAGGCAAGGCATTACAACTTCCCCCTGTGACGTTCAAGCCCTATACCACCCCCCCTGCTGTGAGTGGCTGGGGCGATCAGATGTCACCCGAGTATAAAAGTCGGCCCCTCCCGCGGCTCGCCTCAGATGCCTTGTGACTGAGTTAGCTGAGGGAAAGTGCTGCTGCTGGTGCTGCTGTAGGGAGAGTGTTAGGAGTGAGTGTAGGCTTCAAGAACCCCAACGGTCCTTCTCAGGGCCACATCTATCCGTGTGTAGTACTGTGGAGGGTGCTGTTAGCAGTGTTGCACAATTTTTTTTTTTTCAAAATCGGCTGTCTGCAGAGCATTGAGCCCTGCAGTAATAGTCCAGGGACAGAAGTGGTGGTTAGGCAGGGAGAGTGTTAGGAGTGAGTGTAGGCTTCAAGAACCCCAACGGTCCTTCTTAGGGCCACATTTAACCGTGTGCAGTACTGTGCAGGCTGCTGTTAGCAGTGTTGCATTTTTTTTTTTCAAAATCGGCTGTGCAGAGCATTGCGCCCTGCAGTAATACTACAGGGACAGAATTGTGTTGGCAGGGCCAGAAGACATATATTATTGATTGAATATAGTCAGTGGGCCTTTTCTTTTTAAAAAAAGGGAAAAATTCTATGTGCCCTCCCTCTGTCAGTCCTCAGCATTCTGTGTACGTGTGTGGTGGGTGGAGATAGTAAACAAATCATATGCAGCCAGCTACGTTTAACAGCAGGCTTGCGCCAATTTATTTCCTGCTTTCCTGGGAAAAAAATCACCGCTCTGCTGCACTTCATATAACTGCATTTCTGTGGAACAGATTTCTTATCTGATTGAATATAGTCAGTGGGCCTTTTCTTTTTAAAAAAAGGGAAAAATTCTATGTGCCCTGCCTCTGTCAGTCCTCAGCATTCTGTGTACGTGTGTGGTGGGTGGAGATAGTAAACAAATCATACGCAGCCAGCTACGTTTAACAGCAGGCTTGCGCCAATTTATTTCCTGCCTTCCTGGGAAATCAAATCACTGGTAATACACCATGCTGAGGGGTAGGGGTAGGCCTATAGGACGTGGACACGGGCAAGGACGCGGAGGCCCAAGTCAGGGTGTGGGCACAGGCCGAGCCAGTGCGGTGGCCAGGGGTAGAGGCAGGGCCAGACCGAATAATCCACCAACTGTTTCCCAAAGCGCCCCCTCGCGCCATGCCACCCTACACAGGTCAAGGTGCTCTACGGTGTGGCAGTTTTTCACAGAGACGCCTGACGACCGACGAACAGTGGTGTGCAACCTTTGTCGCGCCAAGATCAGCTGGGGAGGCACCACCAACAGCATGCGCAGGCATATGATGGCCAAGCACCCCACAAGGTGGGACGATGCCCGTTCACTGCCTCCAGTTTGCACCACTGCCTCTCCCCCTGTGCCCCAACCTGACACTGAGATCCAACCCCCCTCTGAGGACACAGGCACTACCGTCTCCTGGCCTGCACCCACACCCTCACCTCCGCTGTCCTCGGCCCCATCCAGCAGTGTCTCTCAGCGTAGCGTCCAGACGTCGCTAGCGCCACAGTTTGAGCGCAAGCGCAAGTACAACGCCACTCACCCGCACGCTCAAGCGTTAAACTTGCACATTGCAAAATTGATCAGCCTAGAGATGCTGCCGTATAGGCTTGTGGAAACGGAGGCTTTCAAAAGCATGATGGCGGCGGCGGCCCCGCGCTACTTGGTTCCCAGTCGCCACTACTTTTCCCGATGTGCCGTCCCAGGCCTGCACGACCACGTCTCCCGCAACATTGTACGCGCCCTCACCAACGCGGTTACTGCCAAGGTCCACTTAACAACAGACTCGTGGACAAGCACAGGCGGGCAGGGCCACTATATCTCCCTGACGGCACATTGGGTGAATTTAGTGGAGGCTGGGACAGAGTCAGAGCCTGGGACCGCTCACGTCCTACCCACCCCCCGAGTTGCGTGCCCCAGCTCGGTGGTGGTATCTGCGGGGGTGTATGCTTCCTCCACTAAACCACCCTCCTCCTCCTCCTACGCAACCTCTGTCTCGCAATCAAGATGTGTCAGCAGCAGCACGTCGCCAGCAGTCGGTGTCACGCGGCGTGGCAGCACAGCGGTGGGCAAGCGTCAGCAGGCCGTGCTGAAACTACTCAGCTTAGGAGAGAAGAGGCACACGGCCCACGAACTGCTGCAGGGTCTGACAGAGCAGACCGACCGCTGGCTTGCGCTGCTGAGCCTCCAACCGGTCGTGTGTGACAACGGCCGTAACCTGGTGGCGGCTCTGCAGCTCGGCAGCCTCACGCACGTGCCATGCCTGGCCCATGTCTTTAATTTGGTGGTTCAGCGCTTTCTGAAAAGCTACCCCCACTTGTCATACCTGCTCGGAAAGGTGCGCCGGATCTGCGCACATTTCCGCAAATCACACACGCACGCTGCCACCCTGCGGACCCTGCAACATCGGTTTAATCTGCCAGTGCACCGACTGCTGTGCGACGTGCCCACACAGTGGAACTCTACGCTCCACATGTTGGCCAGGCTCTATGAGCAGCGTAGAGCTATAGTGGAATACCAACTCCAACTTGCGCGGCGCAGTGGGAGTCAGCCTCCTCAATTATTTACAGAAGAGTGGGCCTGGTTGGCAGCCATCTGCCAGGTCCTTGGAAAATTTGAGGAGTCTACCCAGGTGGTGAGCGGCGATGCTGCAATCATTAGCGTCACCATTCCTCTGCTATGCATCTTGAGAAGTTCCCTGCAAAGCATAAAGGCAGACGCTTTGCGCTCGGAAACAGAGCCGGGGGAAGACAGTATGTCGCTGGATAGTCAGAGCACCCTCCTGTCTATATCTCAGCGCGTTCAGGAGGAGGAGGAGGAGCATGAGGAGGATGAGGAGGAGGGGGAAGAGACAGCTTGGCCCACTGCTGACGGTACCCATGCTGCTTGCCTGTCATCCTTTCAGCGCGTATGGCCTGAGGAGGAGGAAGAGGAGGAGGAGGAGGATCCTGAAAGTGATCTTCCTAGTGAAGACAGCCATGTGTTGCGTACAGGTACCCTGGCACACATGGCTGACTTCATGTTAGGATGCCTTTCTCGTGACCCTCGCGTTACACGCATTCTGGCCACTACGGATTACTGGGTGTACACACTGCTCGACCCACGGTATAAGGAGAGCCTTTGCACTCTCATTCCCGAAGAGGAAAGGGGTTCGAGAATGATGCTATACCACAGGGCGCTGGTGGACAAACTGATGGTAAACTTCCCATCCGACAGCGCTAGTGGCAGAAGGCGCAGTTCCGAGGGCCAGGTAGCAGGGGAGGCGCAGAGATCAGGCAGCATGTACAGCGCAGGCAGGGGAACATTCTCCAAGGCCTTTGCCAGCTTTATGGCTCCCCAGCAAGACTGTGTCACCGCTCCCCAGTCAAGGCTGAGTCGGCGGGAGCACTGTAAAAGGATGGTGAGGGAGTACGTAGCCGATCGCACGACCGTCCTCCGTGACGCCTCTGCCACCTACAACTACTGGGTGTCGAAGCTGGACACGTGGCCTGAACTCGCGCTGTATGCCCTGGAGGTGCTTGCTTGTCCTGCGGCTAGCGTCGTGTCAGAGAGTGTGTTTAGTGTGGCTGGGGGAATCATCACGGATAAGCGTACCCACCTGTCAACCGACAGTGCCGACAGGCTTACACTCATCAAGATGAACAAAGCCTGGATTTCCCCAGACTTCTCTTCTCCACCAGCGGACAGCAGCGATACATAAACAATGCGTAGGCTGCACCCGCGGATGGAAGCATCGTTCTCTCTCACCATCCCAAACGGGGACATTTCTGCTTCATCAATCTGTGTATAATATTCCTCCTCCTCCTCTTCCTCCTGCTCCTCCTCCTGAAACCTCACGTAATCACGCCGAATGGGCAATTTTTCTTAGGGCCACGAGGCTCACTCATATAATTTTTCTAAACAATTTTTATACGTTTCAATGCTCTTAAAAGCGTTAAAACTTTAACTTGAACCAATTTTTTCGTTAAACTGGGCTGCCTCCAGGCCTAGTTACCACTTAAGCCACATTAACCAAAGCGATTAATGGGTTTCACCTGCCCTCTTGGTTGGCCATGGCCAATTTTTTGGATGTACATTAGTACTGTTGATACAGCAATTTTTGTGGGCCCTCGCCTACAGTGTAATCAAATGAATTTTTAGCCCACCTGCATTACAGCTGACGTTACATCCGCTGTGTTGGGCAATGCAATGGGATATATTTATGTACCGCCGGTGGCTTCCTGGCACCCACCCATGCTGTGGGTCCACAGAGAATTATAAATGCATCTGAAACCACATCTAAAGAACCCCAGTCAGACTGGGGCATGCAGTATGGGCCGAAGCCCACCTGCATTAAGCACGACATTACTACCTCTGCTGTGTTGGGCAATGCAATGGGATATTTTTATGTACCGCCGGTGGGTTCCAGGGAGCCACCCATGCTGTCGGTCCACAGGGACTTCACAATAGGGAGTTGTACCTGCCTGTGTCTATGAATTAAAAACCGCGGTCTGACTGGGGCATGCAGACACCTTGACAGAATGAATAGTGTGTGGCACATAGGTTCCCCATTGCTATGCCCACGTGTGCAGCTCCTGATGGCGGTGGCACAGGATTATATTTCTCATTGCTTCTGTACAGCATTGTGGGCTATCGCCCCGCCCCTTTTAAAGAGGGTCGCTGCCTAGCCGTGCCAACCCTCTGCAGTGTGTGCCTGCGGTTCCTCGTCATGGCAGACGCGCTTATAAATAGACATGAGGGTGGTGTGGCATGAGGGCAGCTGAAGGCTGCGCAGGGACACTTTTGTGTGCGCTGTGGACACTGGGTCGTGCAGGGGGGGTTGGGCAGCATGTAACCCAGGAGAAGTGGCAGCGGAGTGTCATGCAGGCAGTGATTGTGCTTTGTTGGAGGTAGTGTGGTGCTTAGCTAAGGTATCCATTGCTAATGAGGGCTTTTCAGAAGTAAAAGTTGTTGGGGGGGGGGGCCCACTCTTGCCGCTATTGTGGCTTAATAGTGGGACCTGTGAACTTGAGATGCAGCCCAACATGTAGCCCCTCGCCTGCCCTATCCGTTGCTGTGTCGTTCCCATCACTTTCTTGAATTGCACAGATTTTCACACATGAAAACCTTAGCGAGCATCGGCGAAATACAAAAATGCTCGGGTCTCCCATAGACTTCAATGGGGTTCGTTACTCGAGCATCGCGATACTTTCGTCCCGAGTAACGAGCACCCGAGCATTTTGGTGCTCGCTCATCTCTAGTACAGATGCATGTGAAGATATGACCTATTATCTCCAAGCTTGTGTCAATCTTTAGGTTGCAATGGTTGATCATTATGTCAAAAACAAACATTAGATGCACTTTCTATATGTTTCATTTTCATTTTTATTTGATATAATTTATGTAATTGAACTGGTTTTGTGCTTGCATTGCATTCAAAATTATTTAACTACTTCTGAGCCACCCTGTATACAAGATCTCAAAATAACCAAATCAAAATTCTAACATTTCATTTTAGTGGAAATTAGCGATTTAAAAAAAAAAATATTTATTTATAAATGTTTTTCTCTGTTTTTTTTTCTTCCAAAGCATCATTGATAACATTGTTAGGCCATGTAAGAGTAATAACCAAACAGAACAAAACAAAAGTGATAATGCATGTTTTATATTGCTGATATACCACATAAAACTACTGGCCTTAACAGGCCCTCCTATCTCTCGACCTTATAGCCAACCGAGTGGAAAATAAAACAATATGGGGAGGATGTAATCCCTTGATGGAGACATGTAGTTCCACCCCTTTAAATAATGAAAGGTGGATCTCGAGAGGAAAAATCCACACTCCATTCCAATACTTCCCACCCATACTAGGCATCTACCTGTCTAAGAAGCCTAACTTTTCCTTTCTGGGAAAACTGACCTTGTTCTACAATGTTTTCTTGCACACTTTACAAAAACAGTCCTATATGTAAAAAAACCACAGCAAAAATGATTTTATTAGCCCAATTAAGAAAGGGCTGTTAAATCATCACAAGCACAAAAGTGATTAAAAATGTCTACTTATTTAGGATCAAACAGTAAAATAGATCTTCCAGCTCCATCAGTGGAAATAGCTCTCCCTAAGCGTTTCCCTAATCTATCCCTGACACTGATTGTAACACCAGACACCACTGTCCCTGAGTAATCCTAAAATATTCCTAATGAAAAACATATTGTAAAATCTGTCACTGACAAACAACGATAGGACACCTAGACCCTTAAAACGAAACAGAACTGGAAGCAAGACAAGGCAGATTCAAATAAGTGAAAGGAAGCAAGCTACAAGGCTCGAAGAAAGGACTGTATTAGATAACCACAGGAGCAAACTATACTGGCAAGAAAAAAATCTACTAGAAATAAGAGACTAGAAGCATGCAAACAATTACAAAGCTGGGCTAGTAACAAGATACTAGAAGCATATAAATGGATATAAATGCAATTAACATATGTTATAACCAGTAACCCACTGCAGAAGCCAAGTATATTTAAAGAGAGGCTAGACAATAGGCATTTATCCTCTGAGTAAGCCTGAACTGCAACAATGAGACCACCTACCTACACTAATGGATCAGCCTCAATATGAGTGCTGTGTTTGGGGTTCTTTGTGACAGGGAACTGATAATTTATTTTCCCTTTCATGCTTGGGTAGTTGTGTCGATGGCACTATGTGAAAGAGCATAATGCACCATCAAACTTAACATGTAAATTAACCAGCTGCAAGAATGCAAGGATCAACCTGCTGGCCCATTATTTTATGTGGGCTGGTTAAGAATGGGTTAAAGCCTGAACTAGTAATTAATTTATTTTCTGCAGATTCCACTGAAGTCATTAAGAAAATCAAGGCAATACTGTTGCTTATTGGCTGCTGTTTTCAATGGAAGAATACTGTGAGATATACTTAAATGGGTATTCAGGGAAGAAAAAAATTAAATTCAAATCTGCTCAGTGCAAAAAAAAAAGAATGACCCAATCTCCCGTAGTTCCCATTTCCACAGTTCTTAGCCCCCACCTGTTCTCTCACAAGGACATGTGAATGATGCAGACAATTACTGGCTCATCCTGAGTTACGTGGCTGTAGCAGTTACATGGCACCATATCAGTACGTTATTGCTGGAGCAGCAAGAAGAAAGCAGTGGGTACCAAGGATTGGGTGAGTTGAGTATGGCTTATTTATGCTTTTAAACAGAGCTGAGCAGACTTCAATTCATACATTTAAAAAAAAAAAACCACCAGTGTATACAACCATATTCTTATATGATGGTATACACACCCTTAAGGCTCTTTCACACGGGCGTATTTTTCATCAGTATTTTGGGAGCCAAAACCAGGAGCAGAACGTACAGAGAAAAAGTAGAATGGAAAGAATTTTATTTCTTCCGTATTTTGGACCCACTTCTGGTTTTGGCTCACAAAATGCTGATGAAAAATACGCCCGTGTGTAAGAGCCCTTATACAAATTCATTGTGATATTTTGTTAAAATGTACAAAACATTCACCTTTTCTAAGTAGTGAAATTGTTAAGTTTTCTTATAAGCAGTGGATAAAATATGGTTCCCACCTACACAACATTTTTTACTTGTTTTATATCTATTTATGCTGCAAAATAGCAAAAGATTCCAGCTGGTTTCCTTGTTAGTACACAATAATCATTGTTTGTACTTCCATACGCCACTTTCTTACTGTGAATCATCATTATTTTTTATATATAAATCATGGTTTGCACCTTCTGTTTAGCCCACCTTCTGTATTTGGCCCTCATTTACTATTGGAATAATTTTTAGCACTTGAGACTTTCCCATGTTTAGGCTGAATATACAAACTTTTTACTACCAGATATAAAATATATGTAAACCCATAATAAAACAATTGCAATATACCAGGAAAGCAGATTTGTAGAGATGAGCGAGCACACTTGTCCGAGCTTGATGCTCGTTCGAGCATTACGGTGTTCGAGATGCTCGTTACTCGAGACGAGCACTACGCGGTACTCAAGTCAATTCCATTTCCTTCCCTGCATGTTTAGCGCCATTTTTTAGCCAATAGACATGCGGGGAAGGCACTACCACTTCTCCTGTGACGTGCCAACCCTATCCCACCCCCCTGCAGTGAGTGGCTGGCGAGATCAAGTGACCGCCGAGTATATAAAGCAGTCCCGCCCGCTGCTCGCCTCAGACACACACTGGGAGAGCATAGGGAAAGTGCTGCTGCTTATTCAGGGATAGTGTTAGTGTAGGATCCTGTCCTCAAGAACCCCAACGGTGCTTCTTAGGGCCACATCTGACCGTGTGCATTACTGTTGTGGCTGCTGGGAGCAGTTTTGCACCAAAATTTTTTTTTTTTCATTTCGGGCTGTGCAGGCTATTACAACTATAGCTTTCTAAGTCTGCAGTCTGTAATACAGAGTATAGGGAAAGTGGTGCTGAGATAGGGACAGTGGTAGTGTAGGATCCTGTCTACAAGAACCCCAACAGTCCTTTTAGGGCTACCTCTGACCGTCTGCATTATACAGGGTGTCTGGTGGGAGTTGTAGTGCATCACTATTGCACAGCCAGCCCTTTTTGCAGCCTTCCGTATAATTTTTTTCTGGCTGCAGTTTGCATTACAACATGGCTCTCAGCGTCAAACAGTATGCCAATAATTCCATAATTTTTAACACTGGTCTGTGTCTGCAGTGAACTTAACGCACAGCGTACGGCCACAGCCACTGATAGAGGGAAAGTCATATACACGCTGTATAGCCTGTATTCTTTAAAAAAAAAAAAACATCGTTGGGCTACCTCTGATCATCTGAAATTTACAGGGTGTCTGGTGGGAGTTGTAATGCATCACTATTGCACAGCTAGGCCTGTTTGCAGCCTTCCGTATAATTTTTTTTCTGCCTGCAGTTTGCGTTACAATACCGCTCTCAGCCTCAAACTGTACGCCAACAATTCCATAATTATTTACACTGCTCTGTGTCTGCTCTATTTGTAATCCACCATGCTGAGGGGTAGGGGTAGGGCTCGAGGAAGTGGATGTGGACGCGGAAGTCCAAGTGAGGGTGTGGGCACAGGCCGAGTTCCTGGTCCAGGTGAATCATAGCCGGCTGCTACGGGATAAGGAGAGAGGCAAGTTTTTGGGGTCCCCAGCTTCATATCACAATTTATGGGTCCACATGGTAGACCTTTATTACAAACAGAGCAGTGTGAGCAGGTCCTGTCATGGATGGCAGAAAATGCATCCAGCAATGTATTGACCACCCAGACTTCTACGCCGTCGACTGCTGCAACTCTGAATCCTCTAGCTGCTGCTCCTCCTTCCGCCTAGCCTCCTCACTCCATGAAAATGACACATTCTGATGAGCAGGCAGACTCCCAGGAACTGTTCTCGGGTCCCTGCCTTGATTGGGAAAAAATGGTTCTTCTCTCACCTGAGGAGTTTATCGTGACCGATGCCCAACCTTTGGAAAGTTCCCGCGGTCCGGGTGATGAGGCTGGGGACTTCCGGCAACTGTTTCAAGAGCTTTCAGTGGGTGAGGAGGACGATGATGATGAGACACAGTTGTCTATCAGTGAGGTAGTAATAAGGGCAATAAGTCCGAGGGAGGAGCGCACAGAGGATTCGGAGGAAGAGCAGCTGGACGATGAGGTGTCTGACCCCACCTGGTTTGCTAAGCCAACTGAGGACGGGTCTTCAGAGGAGGAGGCAAGTGCAGCAGCAGGGCAGGTTGGAAGAGGCAATAGGGTGGCCAGGGGTAGTGGCAGGGCCAGAGCGAAGAATCCCCCAACTGTTTCCCAAAGCACCCTATGCGCCAAGCCACAGTGCAGAGGCCAAGGTGTTCAATATGTTTGCTAAGGTGTGCCTTGCTAATGAGGGTTTGTCCGAAGTAAAAATTGTTAGGGGGGGGGCAGACTCTTGCCCCTATTGTGGCTTAATAGTGGAACCTGGGAGCCTGAGATGCAGCCCTGCATGCTGCCCCTGCCCTGCCCTATCCGTTTCTGTGGTGTTTCCATGGATTTCGGATGTTTTCTGGTTTTTCACAAGTGAAGACCTATCCGGAGCATCGGTCATATACAAAAATGCTCGAGTCGCCCATTGACTTCAATGGGGTTCGTTACTCGAAACGAGCTCTGAAGCATTGCGAAAAGTTCGACTCGAGCAATGAGCACCTGAGCATTTTTGTGCTCGCCCATCTCCACAGATTTGTAATTTTTCATTTGGCTGAAGAAACCAGTCCTGCAAAAGTGGAAACAGGATGTTCAGTCATGTTGGTTGTCCCTTTTTATATTAGCTTCTCTGAATTTAACAACAAATTGTCATTATGACAGCACATTCCATCAATAACAAAGTCCAAAGATGCTGAGAAGCTAATCCAAAAACAATATGGCTGCACTTTCTGGTGTCACCTTTGCAAAAATGCTCTCCACAGATAAAGAAAAAAATACCAATATTTCAGTAAAGCAAACATAATTGCTAAACTTTAGCTGCTACTCTAATGTCTCATTTATTAAAATATGATTTGTTTAAATAAAACTTGCCACCAGAGTTTTGGTCATTAAACCATTGACATTATTTTATAGTAATTACCTTTCTAGACATTGTCCTGTTGAAATCACTAATTTTACTATTTGGCACTTTAAAAAAGCAAAAATCAAACAGCAAAAGGAAGAACTTAGTCTTGTAGACTGGGATCATGTACTGGTAAATAAGGATACTGAAGATAAATAGCAATATCTAAAGATATATCACACAAATGTTTTAAATGGGACCTCAAACTGGCAGATTGGGTGAGTGACAGAGAAGAACAACTGCAGGTCATACACCCCCTCTGGTTTTGGAACAGGATTTTATCCCGAAACTGGAGGATCAATATAAGCTAGAGACAGTACATTAGTAAGTAACTAATCATACTGCATTTAATCTACTGCATACAATTTTTCAAAATTCAACAACTCCTTTTTAATTGTGATGAGCTTTTTTCTTTCTTTTTTTAAACCTGTAAGACCAAAATAGTTACTTTATGTTTTCCTATGAACTGAAAATGTGTTGAATGATTGCATATTTTCTCCAAATTTCAGGATAAATTAAAACAAATAAAATGTGTATTTTAACAACAGTTTAACTTTTGTTTCATAGTTAAGTACAGTATTATAGAAGTTAATCTTAAAAATGAAGATCAATTGCATTGAACTAAAAGTAATATATATTTTTCATCTACTACTAGGGCCAGAAAACACAATAAAAGAATATTATAAAGTTGGAACAATCCTAGACATAGTGATGTTTTGTAGTTTCATTAAAACGCCAACATTCCCAGTGTAGTCATTACAAAACAGCTGTAAAAACTTACAACAATGAAAAGAAAGTCTTAGGGACAAATCATTTTAGAAAGTTCCTGAATTCAAGTAAAGATAGAGAATATACAAAGAAATATGTCGAAGAAAGATTTGTTACATGACTATAGTTATTAAATAGTAAAGGGTGTTTGTTTGCTTGTTTATTTGCACATTGTTTATTTATTTCTTTTTGTTGCTACATAATTGCATACATAGTTATATAACTGGCATAGCTGAAAATGTAGTTCACCATTTCCTGCCTGCTGGTTCTCCTCAGTTCTCCTTTGTTCCCAAAAATCAATCTAGAGTGATGCAGTAAATAGAAGGTAGGGAGGAGGGGGAAGAATGCAGCTGCAGTTTGTCAGTGTTTCAAATAAGCAGTATGAGGATGAGGAGAGAAGAGGAAGAAGCAAAGAGGAAACACCTGATTCAGGGGCATACCTAAAGGCTGAGGGGCCCGGGTGCAAAAGTTCAGCTGCCCTCCCCCCCCCTCCATCTGTACCTGTACCTATACCTAAACCGTGCTAATTTACAAACATGATCTAGCCCCTTGGCGTAAGCCTTCTCATCATGAATCCTTTCCCTGACTACGTACAAATCTGTTGGTAATGTCTTAGGCTGCTTTCACACGGCCGCAAAAATTGCGCGAGATTTGTGCGTTGCAAGATGCACAAATCGCACATGAATATGAACCCCATTCTTTTGAATGCGATCATATACAGGAGCGTTTTTTTTTTTTTTTCTCTCTGCATCACACGAGAATATGATGATGTGATGCGAGCTGGTTTTAACACAACAACCCCTCACATCTGTGGGCACAGCACACGTTGGCGAGTGTGATATGGGGCATAGTTTTACGGTCCAATATCAGACTCACTCGTTTGAAATTAGCCTAAGGCCGGCTGTACACGGCTGGATGTGCATTGCGGAATATGGAGTGGGCATCCGCCTATGGATTCCGCAGCATGTACCACCCATAGGATGCTATGGAAAAGCGTTTTTTCCTCTACACAAGCAGAAATCAATTGCGGTTTTCCGCTCACGGAGGAAAAATCACGGCATGCTGTATTTTTTTGCAGATTTTGCACGAACGGCCTCCATTGAACTCAATGCAAGCTCTGCGACCTGCTGCCCCGACATTGCGGAAAAGTTGCGGCCACCCGCGTCATCTCCTAGCGACGGCGCTGGAAAGTCAGTGATTAAAAGAAAGAAAAACTGTACTGCGCGGGTCTGATGGCTCACCTTGTGGACCATCCTCAGTACAGAAAAAGAAAGAAATTACAGGTACGCGCGGATGCCAGCGGGGCACAGGGTTGGATTCCGCTGCGGGCTCTCGCATGCAAAATCCAACCCAGTTGTGTGCAGCCGGCCTAAGGCTGTGTTCATGTATTTTGTTGCATTTTTGAGCGGCAATTAAAATCACATCCATAACTGCATGCATTATTAAAAACTGCATGTGGATTCAAACAATACATGCGATCTTTAAACTGCATGCAGGTTTCTGATGCGTTTTTCAGTTGTGTGTAAAGTGTTCTGCGTCGGGACCTCTGGCCGGAGATTCCATCACAGATCTGGCATCAAATATGGAGTCCTTCCGGCGCTATTCGGTTCTGTCTACAGACGGATCGTTCTTCCACAGGGATTCCCCTTTCCTGCTCCCCAAACGGAACAGGAAAGCTGAATTCCCCAGTGCAGATGTGAAATTTCCCAAAATTGGATATCTTCGTTTTATATTTATATATGTACAGCTGATATAAGTTATACATTCTGCATATAGTAATATAGAGCATGCTGATATAAACTGGGCCAGTTACACCAGCGTGGTCTATATCACTATATACAGTCTGTAGAGCTTCTACCAGCTGTACATACATAATTAGATACAGGAAATACACAGGTTACACCAGCATGGTACATATCACTACATACAGTAAATGTATATCCCCCTGTATATAGTGGTATGTCCCATGCTGATGTAACCTGTGTATCTTCAGTATATAATTATATATATACAGCTGGTATAACGTTTACCAGCTATACATATATAATTACAATTCCTCCTCTACTCACCTCTGCAGCAATCTCTGGGCAGCCTGTAAATGAAAGCCTGGGTCTTTAGATCACATGACCGGCTCATTTGATCTGCAACCACAGGTCCTCCTGCACTCTTATGTACAGGCTGTGCATCCAGTGCTCCGGAGGTGAGTAGAGCTGCACTAGCCCCTCCCCCTGGTAATCGCTGGCTGGCAGAGACTGATAGACTGCAGCTGTGACCACTCACAGCTGCAGCCTATCAGTGGGAGGGCCGCGCGCCCTGGGAGTCTGCAGCCTGTAATTGGCTGCCGACTCCACATGTAGCAACCCTCCCATCTGCGAGGGCCGACCTGCGGCGCTGCCTCCCGCCTCTCTCCTCTTCTCTCCCTCCGCCTCCCACGACAAACACACTGTCGGCCACAGCCATCATGTGGCTGACAGCGCCGGTAATGCACTCACTGTGCAGGTTGAATATGGCGAGGCCTAGGGCCCCCTCAGCGCAGGGGGCGGATCGCCATTACTCCCCTGCTTCCCCTCACGGTACGCCAGTGACCTGATTAACTAAAAGCATAGAGCATATATCTTACATTACACATAGAGAGAGAAGATAAGCATTTACAGAAACCAGCAGAGTTAAGAGCAAAGTAAATAGCGTAAACATAAAATTTCTGACTCTACTACCGTGTTTCCCCCAAAATAGGTCCTACCCCGATAGTAAGACCTATCGGGTTTTCGGGGGAGGCTTGAAATATAAGGCCTCCCCCGAAAATAGAACCTATGTTGGGTGCCCCACTTAACAAAAAAAAACAACTCACATGGTCGGCGGTGTCAGCGGTGTCCCGACGGTGGCGTCAGCAGTGTCCCTGCGGTGTCGGCATCGGCGGTGTCCTAGCGGTGTTGGCATCGGTGGTGTCGGCATCGGTGGGGTCCCAGCGGTGTTGGCGTCCCGGCAGTGTCAGCAGCGGCAGTGTCCTAGCGGTGTCGGCAGTGGCGGTGTCCTGGCAGTGTCCTCCTCTGTCTTACAGCTGCCTTCTGCTTGCGACTTGGCTTTGAATACCCCGCCTCCAACAAAGCAAGTGCTGTGATTGGCAAATCGAGCGCCGGCAGCCAATCACAGCCGGCGCCTGACGAGCCAATCACAGCCATTCAGTGAATGACATCACTGAATGGCTGTGATTGGCTCATCGAGCGTCGGCTGTGATTGGCTCATCGAGCGCCGGCTGTTATTGGCTGCCAGTGCTTGATTAGCCAATCACAGCACTCGCTTTGCTGGAGGCCGGGTATTCAAAGCCCCGTCGCCAGCAGAAGGCATCTGTAAGACCAGGAGGACGCCTCGCCACCGCCGGATACCATCAGAAGGAATCAGGATGCCGCGGACCAGGTAAGTAAAAGGCCTCCCCCGAAAAATAAGACACTGTGCCCTTTTTGGAGCAAAACAAAATATAAGACAGTGTCTTATTTTCGGGGAAACACGGTACATTTAATATACATTTATGATGCTTAAGTAGTGATTGATTCTTTTTTCAATCTTGAGCACAACTCACATTGAACAGCACATGGACACTTGTGAAAAATTAGATTTTCTCAAAATTTGAATCTCTCTGCTTGTTAGACCAATAGTCGTACCATACAAAAAAGTTAATAAATAACTATTCAGAAATTCCCTAACAGGTATAGAAGCTTTATTCTAACAGATGGCAATCAAAGGGGATTTGCTATTCTTTGACAAACTGTTTAATTGTTTAAACAAATGTTTGGCACTTGTATTAAGTCATGCTGCAATTATATTGTAATGTATTCGCTAAACACTTATGGATCTTATGCTAAACAATAATAAATAAAAATTGAAAATAAAGAAAGTTCATAACTAACGTTTACCTTGTCTACTTTATGTTGGCATCCTTTTGTAAGCATACTTTTATTTATACATTAGAAATCACCCATAAAATTTCCCTATTTAAAAAACGGAACATCTCAAGTATTTAAAACTGCATTTAGGAGGATTGTTAACCCTTTATGGTCTTTATAGGAATTAAAGTAAAGTAACAGAGAATCAAAACTCAGTAGCTAGTACCTCAATTCTGCAGTTTGTAGAAAAATCTCACATGTGGTCCTAGTGTGCACCATAAATCAAAACAGACTTCAGAAATAAAGAAGCATGTTATTCATTTTAGGACCTCCCTTTTATTAGGAATTTCTCCAAGCACCAATTTAGGTTTGCAGAGGTCATGTTCCAAAACATAAGAAACCACCCCCAAGAGAACCCATTTTGAAAACTATGCCCTCAAGCAATTCATCTAGGGGTCCTTACTGCAGAATCAATGGGCAATGAAAAATGTAACCTGTTTCAAACAGAGGTACGTGATTTGAGCATGCAATATATACTATGGTTTTGTTGAATCTTCACATTTACTGAAGATATGTAGGCAAACAGATTGTTTCTGCTGGAAATGAATAAATTATTGCTGCGGGCAATCAGACAAGAGTTGTGGGACTATTTATGCAGTGCTGTGTATTGCAGATAAGAAACAATCAAAGTAAAAGGTTTGGTAGGCATTACAACTTGCATACTGTAACTCTACTGACAGTTTTGCTTTAAGGTCAGAGCTATGACAAGGTGCTTTCAGAATTCAGACCAATGGTATTCTATCATTTTATACCTGAATGCAATTTTTCAGTTCAGAACAGTGGAGACTAGGGACAATAACTTAATTCTTAACAGCTCACTTACCTAGTAAATAACATACTCCGACTACTTCTTGCTGAACAAATGTGGGGTAGGCTACAGCTTTATTAAATAACCTGTTAGTAACGTTAATCCTGAACTTTCACGAAACAACCTATCCATGCTGTATGCAGTTTAACTTTTTCAGTCCATAAACCGTCCCAGAGGACGTTCGTAAGCCCACGATCCTCTGGCTTGCAAACCCTCCTCAATCATCCCTAACCAGCATGGACAATTCCGGGCCACACGGGATGTGCCGTATTACTGCGGCTCATTCCGTCCCACCCCACCTACCCTGGCTAGAGCTGCCTCTACACCATCCTGCAAGCCAGATAAAAATGTGTCAAGTCCCAGATCATTGAGGTGGACCCCGTCCTCCCTCAATGACCCCCTCTCTTTACCTTCCAGCTCCCAGTGGCGAACCGCCACCCCTCCAATGGACTGCACGAACTGCGACATTTTCATGTTCACTAATTTTCGCACTTTCTCTATCGCCTCCACGTTTCTTGCACCTCTCCAATACCTTCGCGCGACTATATCGGACCAGACGATTATCACTTCTTGAAAACATGAGCGAAACCGTAAAATGTCCTGCTTCATGATAGCCAAAAGGTCCCTTGTCTTCATTTTACCAAGGTCGTTTCCTCCAGCGTGAATTACCAAAATCACTCTCCGAGGGTTGGACCTGCTTATGTCCGTTATTAGTTTTAGCATGTCGGGCCATCTTAGCCCCCGGACTCCGTGCCAGGTTCCGGGTGTTCCGGGTAAGCCGAGGTCCGATCCCAATGGCCGCACTGCTGCCCTCTTCTGGGCCCAATACAGGTAAGAATGTCCCACAATGCACGCCTTCCATTTCTCTGTTGTTGAGAACAAAAGAAAACAAAGAAAAGAAAATACAGGAACCAAGGCTATTTAACTCCACCTAACACAAAAACTCCTCTACAATGCCGCCGTTTTGCTAAAGTCGCCCACCGCCAAATTCGGTCTGACATAAGATTTATATGCCTGCGACTTCCATCTGCCTAGTTTCATTAAACCGTCCTCATTCATACCACCCGCATCTGCCGATGTGGCCGCGCCGATTCTAAAAGAATGCGTTCCAAACTCCGCTGAGTTGAACCCCGCTACTTTTAAAGCCGAACGCAAAACTGCCGAAAATTGGAAACGCGTGAGAGGGAGGCCCGACGAATGTACGAAAAATTGCTCTCCCGATGTCCTGTCGTCCATGTATTGTACCACCGTGTCAACTGGGCACCATCGCGATCCGAGACGACTGATGGTCACCCACTCCCCTCTGCCGTACACATCGGTCTTGGACTTCCTAATCCTGATGCGCAACGACGTATCGACTATAATAACATCGTTCCATTGTAGCCCGCCCGCCTTACACTTACTTGCAGGAACCAGCTCACCAATCCTCAACGCGGCGAAAAACGCGATTGAAAACGCCGCCCTAAACAACAATACTTCCGCCCCATTTTTGCAGGAAACTTCCAAGGCCTCTAACAACTTACACAACACAAAATACGTTATGGGACGACGCGTGTCCGTCTGAACTTTGTCCTTCCTCCAGCCCCGCACAATCTGCCGGAAAACGAACTGTTTTGTGACATCGACTAACCCGTGTAATTTTAATAAAAACGCAACTCCCGCCAGATGTTTTTTAACCGCATCAGCCGAAGACCCTTTTTTACGCAAAAAAGCAAGCATGTCCAAAGTTGCCGAGCGGGCCCTATCGCCCCCTGCCACACAACTTCCGGCGAAACTCAACCACGTCTGCCAGACCGCTTTATAACTGTTCCATGTCCCGACCGCTACTGATGTCTCGACCAGCTTCAGCAGCTCCGCTCGACCAGACTCCACAAGAAAATCGGGCAGCGGACCCCCTCGGCGTCCGCCAGCGGGTGGCGCTCCCTGCAACGCTCCATCTGCGAACGAGAGAGTGCATCAGCTGCTAAGTTCTTATAACCCGGCACATGCTTTGCACGCAAGTATATATTCAGTTGCAGACATCGTAAAACCGTGTGCCTCAGTAGTGCCAACACCGGCGATGAAGCCGAAGACTGTCTGTTAATGATCTGAACCACCGACACATTGTCGGACCAGAAACATAACTTATGGTCCCGGAGCTCATCGCCCCATAGCTCTAATGCTACCACCAGCGGGAAAAATTCCAGAAGCGTTATGTCCTTATTCCACTTTCCTTTCATCCAGGATACTGGCCAGTGTTCTCTGCACCAGTGGTTCCGGAAAATCACACCAAAGCCGGCCGACCCGGCTGCATCAGCAAGCAAGCTGAGCTCGGGTCCTGCCCACTCTTCCTTAGGGCATACCACTTGCCCGTTGAAAGTCTCCAAGAAAATTCTCCAAACATGTAAATCACTTTTGATACCTTGTGTGATCCTTATAAAGTGGTGAGGCTCTTTTACTCCCACTGTCGCGAGCGACAGCCTTCTGGCAAAAACACGGCCCATGGGTATAACTTTGCAGGCAAAGTTCAATAAACCCAACAGGACCTGCACCTGGCGCAGCGTGGCCTTTTTACCACTCGCAATTTCTTTTACCGTCTGCCGCAGGCGGGCTATCTTATCTATTGGCAACCTGAAGACCATTTCCTCGGTATCGATTTCGATTCCAAGGAAAACCAGCCTACTAACCGGACCCAACGTCTTGTCCTCCGCCAACGGAACCCCCGCCTGCCACATAAGATTCCGAAATGTATTTAGCAAAACCCCGCACGCGCCCGATGCTTCCGTTCCAATGAACAGAAAATCGTCTAGATAATGCGTTACTGATGCGATGCCCGTCTCATATTTTACCATCCACTCCAAAAAGGAGCTGAAAAGCTCAAAATAGTAACATGAAATGGAGCAACCCATAGGCAAACACATGTCATAATAGAATTGATTGTCCACCTTGCAACCAAGAAGGTGGAAGCACTCCGGGTGAATTGGCAACAGCCGGAAAGCTGACTCAATATCAGCCTTCGCTAATTGCGCGCGTTTTCCCACCGCTCTGACTAGAGACACTGCCTGGTCAAACGAAGAGTAAACCACCGAAGCTTGCTCCTTTGAAATACCGTCATTTACCGACTCCCCTTTTGGAAATGATAAATGATGTATCAGACGGAACTTGCCAGCCTCCTTTTTGGGGACTAACCCCAACGGGGAAACTCGCAGATTGGCGAACGGTGGTTCATCAAACGGGCCCGCCATGCGGCCCGCTGATACCTCCTTTTGAACTTTTTCTTTAACTAACTCTATGTTGTCCGTCGCTGACTTTAGGTTTGGACAAGACATGAAAGCGGGCTGAAAAGTAAACTGAATAACGAAACCGACGGTAAAACCTTCTCTAAGTATTTTTGCTTCCTCCCTCCTGTGGTACTTGTCGAGCCACAGGAAGAGGTATCGGCTTTTCACTGGGGTATGGTGCTCCACTGGCACCGCCCCCCCCCCCCCGGCTGTAGCTCGCTGCTTCCTAAAGCAACGAACCGCCGCGTGTTGACCCCCGCAGACAGAACACTCATGTCTGAACTTGCAGGTTGAATAAAACCTGCAATGGCCCTCGTTGTAGAGCCAGCAGAATCCATTCGGTCTAGGGGAGGCCGCAGGGGGCTGTTGCCCGCCCCCCACGGCTCCCCCCTGAAATGTCGGTTTTTGTGGGCGCTGTGCTAAAATAAGTTGTAACCAGACGTCGGTTGCCTTTGACGCCCAGCTGATGTGACTAATCCCCGAGACCCGTCGTCGGAAGTCCTCATCATATCGCCACCACGCGGCGCCGCCATGCAATTTATAAGCGCTATAAATCGTATTAAGGTAAACCATGAGCTCAGGACCCTTTTTGGGCTGGTGCTGGCATGCAATATATGCCAGTACCATATACGCTTGCAGCCAATTGCCAAAAGTCTTAGCGACTTTCGGCTTCCTATCCGCGCCGACAGCAAGGACCATATATCCACATATATACCTTTACGAATCTTCTCAACCAACTCATCTGACAAACCGACCCCTAGCGGGGCAACACCACAAAATAACGAGTCAGCGTATCGCAACCCTTCCATAGGGTCCGCATCACCACCGACTGTTGAGCTTCCAACCTCCTGCCCCACAAGTGGTACTACACCCCTTGGGGGTCTGCCGGACACCGAAAAAACATCACCTTGATCAACCTTGCTCAACAGTGACTTTAAAACCACAACCAAATCATTTTTGTCCGCCCCCGCGGCGGGATCCATCACTTTTTTCCAAGCATTTAAACACGCCAACTCACCGGCTTGACCGTCCTCCGGCTCTGCCAAGGTCGTGGTCCTTACCGGTCTTCCTCCTGGGCTTCTGCCCCAGCTGGGCGACTGCTGCCGCGTACTTGTTTGCGGAGCCTCTAGTGCCCGCCTTTCGTGTTCTGCTCCAAGGTGGCCCCGCTCCGGCCGCTCTTGTAAGACATCCCGCCTCCCATGGCGTAAATAGTCCTTGTATGCCGCTGCTGTTGTTGATGCGGTCGCATGGCGGTAACTTTCCTTTTGGTGCCGATGCTCCGTGCCACTGGCGTTGTCGCCCACATTCCCTACACTGGCACTCCTTGTCTCTCTATCTGCCTCTGCCGCTAGCCTAGCGTGCTCTCTGTCGCGCTTGCGCTGGTAACGCTCTCTTCTAGCCTTCTCCCTCTGCCTTTGCTTAGCGCCCTTGCCTTGTCTGTTGTTGCTGGCGCGACTAGCGTAACTATAGGAAGACTCGCCACCCCCCGAGGAAGGGGGACCCACGAAGCGTGGGTTAACGTAGCAGAGCCTGCGCGGAGCTGGGGGCGCGTACAATTGCTGCTGAGCGGGTGATCTACTGCGTGCACCGCGTAAGTAGTGCTCGTGGGTATCGTGTCTGTATGCACGAGAAGGTGGTGGTGGTTGCCGGGCTCGAGTGCCCTGACCCCTTATGGGGGCTTGATCCGGGTAGTAACTTGGAAGGGGCCTTTCAAACGAGCTGCCCGACAACGGGCTCGTGCTCCCCCTTGTAGAAGTAGCCCTGTCCCCGCTGCTCTGCCTGCTTCCCCTCCTGCTATCTGTGCTGCTCGCTAAACTAACGGCTGGGCTGTTTCTCTCCCTCCCCCTCTCCCCCCCCCTGATATGGGTCTGCTCTGCGCCCCAACGGCCTGCCTCCCCCCGCCTAGCTCGCGCTCTATTGCCTAACCCTGCAGAGCTGTGCGCCCCGCTCCCGACCTCTTCTCGGCGCCACGACTGGACTTCTGGCCGCCTTGCTTTGTTGCTGGACTCGGGCTGAGTCTCGCCGGTGGATTCTTCCTGCGCTTCGGGCGTCCTCGCCCGGCATCCCCCTCCTGTGCCGCTTCTTCCGCTGCTCCTGTCTTCCGTGTTGGCTCCTCCGCCGGCCTCCCGGATTCGGATTCCGACCTGCAGCCGACAATGAAGTCCTGCAGCCACTCCGCGCCATCGAGCTGGATCGCTTGCCGTATCTGCTGCTGTAAGTCCTCCATCTTTCTTGGGGCTTCTCTCTTCAACCGACTCTTCTTGCTTGCTGTACCCGGCTGTACACCACTTGGACTTGCTGTGCTGCTGTCACTTCGGCTGCTCTTGTTCTTCTTTCCACTCTTTATGGCTCCTTTTCCTGCTTTCGTTCTTCTTTTCTGCTCCAGACTTCTTTCCTCTCCACGTGTCTCCCGTCTTCTGGTCTTCTTCTTCTTCCGCTCCCCCTCCCTCTGCTTTTCCTGCCTTAGCTCCTCCCCCCACCCCCTGCTGCGTTCGCTACACTTAACCCTTACCCTGCCTGTCCCTAGTCCCATGCTGTTTCCCTACCACGGTTCGCAGCATAAGAAAACAGCTAAGTACAGTAAAATATACAATGGATTCAAAAAACTCAAAAAATAGTATTCTGGGGTTGTGACTTGGACCTTGACTAAAGCAGATGCACATCTCTTGAGCTCCAGACTTGAGACCAGAATCTAGACTCATCCTACAATCAAACAACCTAAAACCATCTGCACTGTACTAATAGAAACTCTCTGGCTACTTAAGGACCATTTAGAGAGTTTTGCAGCAGCTCCTGCTGCATCTGATAACTGTGGCTTAACAGCACTCTAGATCCCCGGGCCTACCCTGATGGTTATGGTGAGTCCAGCTCATGTCAGTCTAATCCAGGTGACCCTCGATGAATTGCAGACCCCAGTAGACCCTTGCGGGAACTCACCCTTAGTGCTTCAGTATTCCAGAACAAACACCCACATAGTCACTCCTGTCATTTGAGGTCCATCAATAGGCCACCTTCCTGGACCTTCCCATTGGATGCACAAGATGGGCAGAGAAACTATTGAATTGGCATGCTTCGGAGATGCCAGAAGGCCCACTCCCTTCCTCCACCAAGCCTGTAATCAACACCTCACAGCCTTCCCAGACATACATTTTGAGCAAGGCACTAGGGAGAATATTAGTCATTTGCATTACTGCAAGCCAATAGCCTAAAGAACTTTGTGAGTAAGGGATATAGCTCCAATTTTTGCACACCTTTTTTCCATAAAGCTCAACTAATGTTTCCACTGAAAGTGCCCCCTTCCTAATCACTATGATTCTATGCATAATGATTCTTTGTTGCAAGACCCTTAAGCCACATTTACATATCCATCTCTTTAGTATCCACAGGATGGATCTGTCCTTTATGCTCAGGTCTCATATAGACTTGCCCCCACCTTTTTACTTTTTCATTTTGGTGTTTTTACTGTGGACAAGAAGGTGAAATTTAGGTTGCCATTCACCTTTGTAAACAGATGCTTCTACCCGCTCCTATCACTACCTAACATTCCTTATCAAACTACTAACGACCACTTGTCCATTAGTATGTATGTGTGTGTGGGTGCTTCTCATGCTCCGCCCCGATTACATGCTGGTGACGCCATCGCAGGTCCTACAGCATAAAACATGCAGAGCATGACCTTTGATGATGTCACTGTCATGTGAACAGCCACAGGCACTTAGCTCCGCTCCTGATCACATGACAGTAAAATCATCATGGGTCCTAAAGCATATATAAAACACTGAGCCTGCCAGCCACCATGTGATCAGTCACCTGTGTGGGAGGAATCTGGGGTCACATGACAGTGACATCATCACAGATCCTACATCAGCACAGGCCGACAAAGTGTGTCACACATGCATCTAGCAAAGATGTGTGTGACTGTGCCGTGCATGTCATATAGCAGAGCTGTGTCTGTGCCACGCATGTCATGTAGCAGAGCTGTGTCTGTGATGCGCATGTCATGTAGCAGAGCTGTGTCTGTGATGTGGATGTCATGTAGCAGAGCTGTGTCTGTGATGCGGATGTTATGTAGCAGAGCTGTGTCTTTGTGGTGCATTGCATGTAGCACAGCTGTGTGTGTCTGTTACACACCCATGTGTGTGATGCACATGTCATGTAGCAGAGCTGTGTTTGTGTGGCTCATGGAATGTAGCACAGTTGTGTGTGTCTGTTACACACCTATGTACCAGAGCTGTGTGTGTGTTACGTGCTGCATGTAGCAGAGCTGTGTCTGTGATGTGCATGTAATGTAGCAGAGCAGTGTCTGTGATGTGCATGTCATGTTGCAGAGCTGTGTCTGTATCATGCATGTCATGCAGCAGAGCTGTGTCTGTGATGTGCATGTCATGTAGCAGAGCTGTGTCTGTGATGCGCATGTCATGTATTAAAGCTGTGTCTGTGCTATGAATGTCATGCAACAGAGCTGTGTCTGTGATGCGCATGTCATGCACCAGAGCTGTGTTTGTGATGTGCATGTCATGTAGCAGAGCTGTGTCTGTGATGCGCATGTCATGTAGCAAAGCTGTGTCTTTGTGGTGCATTGCATGTAGCACAGCTGTGTGTGTCTGTTACACACCCATGTGTGTGATGCACATGTCATGTAGCAGAGCTGTGTTTGTGTGGCTCATGGAATGTAGCACAGCTGTGTGTGTCTGTTACACACCTATGTACCAGAGCTGTGTGTGTGTTACGTGCTGCATGTAGCAGAGCTGTGTCTGTGATGTGCATGTAATGTAGCAGAGCAGTGTCTGTGATGTGCATGTCATGTTGCAGAGCTGTGTCTGTATCATGCATGTCATGCAGCAGAGCTGTGTCTGTGATGTGCATGTCATGTAGCAGAGCTGTGTCTGTGATGCGCATGTCATGTATTAAAGCTGTGTCTGTGCTATGAATGTCATGCAACAGAGCTGTGTCTGTGATGCGCATGTCATGCACCAGAGCTGTGTCTGTGACGTGCATGTCATGTAGCAGAGCTGTGTTTGTGATGTGGCTGTCATGTTGCAGAGCTGTGTCTGTGACATGCATGTCATGTAGCAGAGCTATGTCTGTGATGCACATGTCATGTAGCAGGGCTGTCTGTGCCACGCATGTAATGTAGTAGAGCTGTGTCTGTAAAGTGCTTGTCATGTAGCAGAGGTATTTCTGTGCTGCACATGCAATGTAGCAGAGCTGTTTCTGTGACATGCACATGTAATGGGGCAGAGCTGTGTCTGTGCCGTGCATATCATGTAGCAGAGCTGTGTCTGTAATGTGCATGTCATGTAGGAGAGCTGTGTCTGTGTGGTGCATGGCATGTAGCACAGCTGTGTGTGTCTGTCACACACCCATGTACCAGAGCTGTGTGTGTGTGCCGTGCATGTAGCAGAGCTGTGTGGCGCATTGCTTCATCAGAAACACTGGTACTATAATTTCCTAATAATTACTAATCACTTCTTATAGACTGTAAGAGTAGAAGATGTTAAGCTAGATATATTCAGCCAATTGCATCAATTTTCTCATAACGATTTTAAAATGGCTAAAATGAGTGTTTTGTTTTTTTTTTAATATCAGAGGAATTAGTATCCTGCAAAAAGGACGGCTTCTTCACATTTCCTCTAATATAGTGAATATAACTACTGATCGTTTTTTAAACAAGGTCTGGTTGTGTTGCATTTGTCACAATGTAAACTCACTATTGCATTTTTTTAACCCCTTAGTGACCACCCAGGCCTTTTTGCGTCCTGGCTGACTGGGCTTTAATCCCCAGGGACATAAACACATGCTTCCTCCTGGGGACTAAAACCCTGCTGGCTCTTGATGTGACAGCTCCATGCTGTCAGTTACTGGAGGTAGCCAACAACCTGGAGCTGTCGTGGGGGCCGCAGGAAGGCCTACCCCCCAGTGATGCAGTCACCAGTATCCACCTGAAAAGACTGACCCCCACCCTCCGTGATGTCCCGCGAAGTTTTGGTCCTCCAGGAAGCGATGCCATTGTCTGCGCAAGCGCGCCAAACGTCCCTACGTCACGCGCATGCGCAGGGGGCCAGGGGGCCTGGGAAATTTAGAAATTCCCTGCTCTTAGCTAGTATGAGTAGCTGAGAGCACAGAGCTGTCACCGGGAACCACTGTATGCGGTTTCTGGTCACATGATCGCTGTTATCCAATGGATAACAGTGATCATGTAAAAGAAAAAAAAAGTCTGTTTCATCTCCGCTCACAGATCATATCCATGAGGGGAGATGAAATTACATACCTAAGGACCCCTGATTTATTCGCGGACCTTACCCCGGCTTCTGCACATGCGCCCATCGCCAAGCTGGCAGACGCATGCGCAAAAGCCGTGGATTGTCGACGTAATTTAAAATGTCCCTGCTCTTGGCTACTAAACATAGCCGAGAGCCTGGAGATTTCATGGGGGGGCTGCGGTACGCGGTCCTTGGTCACGTGATCACTGTTATGAGGGGAGGTGAAATTACTTACCTAAGGTGATATCCTCCAATAGGATCCTTATTAGAGATGAGCGAACCTACTCGGCCACGCCCCTTTTCACCCGAGCGCCGCGATTTTCGAGTACTTCCGTACTCGGGCGAAAGGATTCGGGGGGTGCCGTGGGTGAGTGGGGGGTTGCAGCGGAGAGTGGGGGGGGGAGAGGGAGAGAGAGAGGGCTCCCCCCTGTTTCCCGCTGCTACCCCCCGCTCTGCCACGCCTTCCCCCGCCCCCCGGTGCCCCCCGAATCTTTTCACCGGAGTACGGAAGTACTCAAAAATCACAGTGCTCGATCGAGTAATTACTCGAAACGAGTATATTCGCTCATCTCTAATCCTTATCTTCGGACCTTTCCACAGCTTCGGTGCATGCACCCATCGCCAAAATGGCAGACGCAAGTGCAGGAACTGGGGAGGGCCTGGAAAATTTAAAATCTCCTTGCTCCTGGCTACTAAAGGTAGCTGAGGGACTGGAGCAGTAACTAGGGGGCACGGTGAGCTGTCACCGATCATGTTATGGCCATTATCCAATGGATAATGGCAATCATGTAAAATTTAGAAGACAGTTGATGCTTGATGCCCCATTCTGTTTGGGCCCCGTTGTGCAGCTGTAATATACAGCTCAATGATGTGCCAAGTTTCATTTGTTTAAACTGTGTTAAAGTTGAGTGTATATGTGTTTCTGTGATTCTGGTCAGCAGCCCCTGCAATGGGAATGTGATGCTGGAGGGACACACCCCTATGAGGTCAGCCTGCCTGTCTGCAGACCCAGTATGAGAAGGAAGCAGGATGTGACGACACACAGAGAGCAGCAGCCATCTTTGCAAGAGAGAGAACCAAGTGTCCATGCTGTATTGAGAGTGTGTGGAGATCTTAGAGGACTTTCCTGTGCAGCTAACCTGTGTGTAATTCAGTCCAGAGGCAGACAGAGTGTAAAGAGACAGTATGTTCAGTGGAGCCATGCTGAAAGGACTGTGCCCAGTGGCTAACCAGTAATACTGACATTGTGGCTGTGGACATTGCCACCAAAGCTAAAGACTGGCAGTGCTGTTGAGTACCGGACGGTAACTGCACAACCCTGGCTTATACCACACCGTGGTGTATGGATTCTGCAGGACTGTTAGTGTGCTGAGCTACTTGCTGTTGGATTCCATTTCATCCATTTTGTTTTCCCGCCTGCTGAGAAGAATCTTATTGCCTCGGATGTTCTGATAACCGTGAGGAGAGGACGCTTCGCTATACAAGGAAAGAACGACATTGGGCCCCAACGAGCGCTTCTACACACTGTAAGCAGTCCACCCGGACCACTGGTAAGAGAGGTGCGCACCCAACTGTGAAGTTAGGGTCAGTTAGGGATAGTTTGGGGACTATTGTTCTTTCAGTGTCCGTGCTGTGGAGGTGGACATAGTAAACGTGGAATATATTGTGAAATCCTACTTGAATTGTTCAAACTATACTGTGTATTGTGCTTGTCCTTATTCCTGTTCTTTTACCATTAACTTGCCTTTATTAACCTGCAGTAAATACATTTTTCTTAAATTGACCACCCTGTGTGCGTCCTTTCTGGTTGCGGAGCCCAAACCACCTGCCTTGCTCTCGGTTCACACAGCCAGACATAAGATTATGGCCACAATGGGTATGTTTCTAAACACGGGACAAACAGGGGTATGCATTTTGGGGTGAAAGTCTTCATTCAGATGTGTGCTGTACAGAAACCCCTGTTTTTAAAATGACATAATTGCCAAAAAAACAAAAATCTTAATTTTTTTCCTTCTGTTTTGCTTAGAGTCATTCAAAATCTGTGCGGTCAAAATATGCAGTACATCCCTAGATGAATTTGTTAAGGGGTATAGTTTTCAAAATAGGGCTATTTGTGGGGGTTCTCCATCGTTTTGGCTGCTCAAGGGCTCTACAATTCAGCAATGGGGCCTAAATCACCTTCAAGCACAATGTCTGCTCTGTAAGCCACCGGCTGCTCCTTTTATTTTGGGCCCTGTTGTGAATACGGACATAATTAGCGCCACATTGGGTATGTTTCTGAACTCATGACAAATAAGGGTATCCATTTTGTGGTGCAAATCCTCATTTTCATGTGCACTATACAAAAAAAACCCTGTTTTTAAAATGACATATTTTTAGAGATGAGTGAGCATACTCGTTAAGGACAAATACTCGAGTGCGTATCGTCCTTTTATAATATCTGCCTGCTCGTCCGCAAAGATTCGGGTGCAGGCGGGGGGCGGTCGGGGAGAGCGGGGGTTAACGGGTGGAGATCTGTCTCTCCCTCTTCTGCTCACTCCCGCAACCTACCGCTCACCCCCACCAGCACCCGAATCTTTGCGGACGGGCAGGCAGATACTCGAAAAGGACGATACGCACTCGAGTATTTGTCCTTAACGAGTATGCTCGCTCATCTCTACATATTTTCAAAAATATGAATTTTTTTTCTCTGCTAAATTGCATTAAATCCTGAAAAGAAATGGTGGCATCAAAATACTCATTGCACCCCTCAGTTAATATATTAAGATGTGTATTTTTTTTAAATGGGGTATTTAGGATCATTCTGACACCTATAAACCTTTGCAATCTTAATCTGCAATCTGTAAGAAAACAAAATGTTGCTCAAAATGTTAATAAGCAATGTTAAATTTGTACGTCTCCTAAATGGTTAAAAAAAACAAAAGTTTTTCAAATGTGCATCCAGAATAAAGTAAACAGATGGAAATATATACCTCATCAAAAATTTGTACAGTATTTTTGCACATATTTGAGATATTGCAGTTGAATATGTAAAAAAAAAATTTTTTAAATTCAAAATTTTCCCAATTTTGGCACTATTAATAAATATATACACAAATTATATTGGTGGTCTATTTCTACCACCTAAATGAATTACAATATGTGGCAAAAAACAATGTCAGAATTACTTGGACATGCAAAACCTTTACGGAGTTATTCTATATGACACATGCCAGATTTCCAAAATTTTGTTCATTAAGACGCAAACAGGCTTGATCACTAAGGGGTTAATGTCTATGTCTTCTGTATCTTCCCCGTCCTTTACTGCAACCTTTATCTGGTTATTATGTTATTTTTCTAGGTGACTCTTTGTTTCATTAGACTCTTGCCACTGTTGCACATTACCTGATTGTTTGCTTTTTTTGACACCATGATTATATTTTGTAGTAACTGTTTGTTCTTTTCAACTTGCACATTAATAAAAAAAATAAATAGTACACTGCAGTAATATCCGAGGATATTAATGGTGAAAAGTCAGTAATATAGACTGTTAAAGATTCACATGTCCTTCACTATTGACCCTAAACGCTATGTTCACACGACGGAATCTGGCAATGAATTTTCCACATGGATCATGGCTATACCCATGGCAGAAATGCACGGCTATTCTTCTGCAGTCTTTGCCACCGATCACCATACAGATTTAACCCTGTCAATGGGCTAAATCCATCTTCGGAATTCTGACGCTACTCCGCAGTGAAGTGACATGTCACCTTTCACACAGGAAGGAATATTCCATAACAGTGTTGCAGAATATGCCATTCTGGAATTCCACACCAAAATCCACACTGCTAACTATGGATTTTGATGCAGAATTGCTGGCAAGATTCTGTTATTTTCAAATCCACATGTTAGTAGTGCAGATTTAGGTGCTGAATAGTCTGCGGGAGGACACATTCCTCAGCGCTGTTGAAGAATATTCCCCACTGTGTGAAAGGTCCTTTATGGCCATCATCTATATATATAAAGGCTAAAGCCCTCACTGACTCACTCACTGACTCACTGACTCGCCACTAATTCTTTAACTTCCCGTTGTCATACAAACATGAAATTTGGGTCACAACTCAATTATTCAATGCTGATTGCAAAAGTAAGTGCACCCGTATGTAATGTTACTTCCCGGTGTTGTACAAGCGTGTAATTTGGCATGAGCATTCTTTAGGTCCTACATAAGAAAGGTAAAGGGGTCACAACTCGATTATTCAATGCTAATTGCAAAAGTAAGTAAACCCCTATGTAATGTAACTTCCCGGTGTCATACAAGCGTGAAATTTGCCCCGACCATTCCTTAAGTCTTAAATAAGAAAGGGGTCACAAGTGAATTATTCAATTCTGATTGCAAAAGTAAGTGCACCCCTATATAATGTAACTTCCCAATGTTGTACAAGTGTGTAAATTGGTATGAGTATTCTTTAGGTTCTACATAGGAAAAGTAAAGGGGTCACAAGTCGATTATTCAATGCAATTGCAAAAGTAAGCAAACCCCTATGTAATGTAACTTCCCGGTGTTGTACAAGCATGAAATTTGCCTCGACCATTCCTTAGGTCTTAAATAAGAAAGGGGTCACAACTCAATTATTCAATTCTGATTGCAAAAGTAAGTGCACCCCTATGTAATATAACTTCCCGATGTCGTACAAGCATGACATTTGGCACAAGCATTCTTTTGTTTCTAAATAGGAAAAGTAAAGGGGTCACAACTCCAATAATCAATTCTTTCAAAATATTTTTATTGTTTTGAAAATAGCTCCGCATTGTTGTACACAATAAAAATGCAGGCAAAATTGCAATCTGACAATTGTAAGGCGTGTAAAAGGCAAGGGAGGACCGCCCTGGGAGTCTCAGCTAGATTTCAAGGGGGATGAATCTCTTATACCGTGCGCGGTTGTCTGGAGAAGATTAGGTGTAGGTTCTCCTTCTGGTAGGGTATCCCACCAGGTTTCAGGTCGTCGAATTTGTTTATTCCCGAGTCTCCGGGTGGTCTCCCCGCCCACACACACCTTTGGTAGTACCAGATTAACATTCCTAGATTGTTAAGAAAATGTAATGCAAGTATTTTGTTCATACTAACATACATGAATATTGTTAAACATTAACATCGAAATAGGGTAGAGAGAGGGTATGGGTTAAACCTAGGGGGGGATGCAGGGGCGTAGAAGAAAGAAAGAGAGAAAAGAAAAAAAAAGGGAAGGGGGGGTGTGGGGTGCGGTCTTCCTTCCTTCCCATATGTCTTGGCTGGTGGTGTATGAACAGGTCAAAGTGTGCCATCGGCCAGCCAAGTATTGAAAGATGATGATCCTTTAAAGTCTATCCAGGTGATCCAGGTATCACTTGTGGGTGCTTGCGACCCATCAGGCTCTTGGTCTGAGCTCCTGAGCTCCTCCTTCTGTTTAATGTATTCCACAGCCTTTACCCATGTCAGCCTCCGGATCTCCCCTCCTTGTCTCCAATGCATGCGATATGATTAGGCGTGTAGCCACTATGAAGTGCCTTAAGAGACCTTTTTTGATTTGGGATATAGCTCCTGGCAGCATGGAGAGGATGGCAATCTCAGGAGTCAAGACAAGGGACGATCTACTTATTTTATTGTATAGCCCCGCGATGTCCCCCCAGAGCGAAGCGACTAGCGGACATGACCACTATATGTGTAAAATGGAGCCCACCTCCTGACCGCATCTCCAGCATTCCTCCGGGACTTCCGGGAATATTCTGTGAAGTCTCTCCGGTGTTTTGTACCACTGTGTGATAATCTTATAATTTAGTTCTTGGATCTTAGTTGAGATAGATATCTTGTGGGAAAGTTTGTAGACTTTGCTCCAGAGCTCCTCGGAGAACCTCCTCCCAATAGCCTCCTCCCACCTCAAATCCCACCGCAGGCGAGATTCCCTCTGTCTACCGTCAAGCAACAACACATACAGCAACGATATCATATGGGTCGGGGGGCCGGGGCCACACAAACTTCCTCGAAGGGGGTTAGGTTCAGGTTTAGCTGCCCAGGCTTCTTGAGCGAGCTCAAGTAGCTCCTAATTTGTAAATATTGCATCCACGCACCCGGTTTAAGTCTTTGGTTTCCTGCGATATCGTTTGGTGAGCGCATGCTGTCTGGTCCCCACACCTCACGTATCTGTGGTTTAAGGTTGCCCGGGTGAAAGGATAGTGTCTTTGCTGTTAGTGTAGCCGGGATTTGGGGGTTCCCTGTTAGTGGTGTCAGTGGTCCGGGTATACTAGCTACTTTACTGTTTCTAGTGACTCGTCTCCATGCTCCTATAAGATGTAGCGCCAAGGGGGACACCTTCTGCTCTTTCCAGTCTATTTTCCCGGGTAAAAAGCGCCTTCTAGGTTCAGGTTATTTTGGTCTAATTCCAGGCTCACCCAAGCTTTTTTATCTGAGTGGTGGAATATGTCCGATATGCATTTCCCTATTGCTGCCTTATGGTAGAGTTCGAGATCCGGGAGGCCCGCTCCCCCAGATGTCCTGGTTCGAGTTAGGACCTTATAGTTTATTCTAGGTTTAAGGTCCTTTCATATGTATTTTGCTATAGCTTTTTGTAAAATGGTGAAGAAGCTCCTGGGAATATCATATGGCGCGGTCTGAAAAACATATAAAATCCTGGGTAGTATATTCATTTTAAGAGAGTTGATCCTTCCAAACCATGATAAGTGCAGTTTAGACCAGCTTTCTAATTCCATCTCAAATAATGATGGTAGCGGTTTATAGTTTAAATTGAAGATGTCTTTTGGGTCTGCCGGGATGTGTATGCCCAGGTATTTTATTGCATCCCCTCTCCACGTATATGGGAGTGACCGGTTCAGACGGGTAGCTTCCGGGGTTGGAAGGGTTACATTTAGGATTTCAGATTTTTGGGGGTTAATTTAAAATTAAAATTGCTGAGTTTCCCGTATCTGGAAAGTTCCATTTTAATCTCAGGGATGGAGGTGTCGGGGCTCGTGACGTACAGTAGTAAGTCGTCTGCGAAAATGGATAGTTTGTGCTCTCTGCCTCCTCCCTCAATCCCCCGAACAACTGGATTCCTCCTCAGAGCTTCCGCCAAGGTTTTTTTTATTGCTAGTATATATAGGAGAGGGGAGAGGGGGCACCCCTGCCTGGTTCCATTCCGAATCTGGAATGGCGCCGACAAGAGGCTGTTGACCCTGATCCGTGCAGATGGAGAGCTATAGAGGGACATTATCCAGGAGAGGACCCTCGGCTCCAGACCCACCCCCTCCAGGACCTACTCCAGGAAGGTCCATTTTACCCTATCGAAGGCCTTCTCTGCGTCTATCGCAAGAAGGCACAAGGGGGTGTCAGAGTTCCGAGCTTTGTTGATTAGGGAGATAGTCTTAATGGTATTGTCGCTGGCTTCTCTGCCAGGGACGAACCCGACTTGGTCTATTTGCCAAGATTTTTGAGAAGATTTTTAGGTCGCTATTTATGAGGGAGATGGCTCTATAGCTTTTGCATGAGCGAGGGTCCTTCCCCGGTTTCAAGATTACTGCTATATTAGCCTGCAGGGCCTGGGGAGGGAACGGGCACCCCCGGGAAACTGCGTTAAATGCAGCTAGCGTGATTTCTGCCAGCTGGTCTCCGAAGATCTTATAAAATCTAGGTGTAAACCCATCGGGGCCTGGACTTTTCCCTAGTTTTAACTCTCGTATAACCTGGGATAGTTCCTCGGGGGAGATGTCCGCCTCGAGAGATACCGCCTCGGCTTGGGGGATAGTTATATGTTTTGTTGCAAGTACTGGGCGATTTGTTCCCTTTGGGGCGGCTCTTCCGGATCTTCAGTACAGGGGATGTTGTAAAGATCGGAGTAATAGGTCCTAAAGGCTTCCAGGATCTCGCTCGGTGCAAGTACCTCGCTCCCGGAGGCATCCCGGATGGACATAACATTTGTCTGGGGGGTTCGGGGTCTTAAAGCCCTTGCAAGCCACCTCCCACTTTTGTTGCCATATTCTTAATAGCCTGCCCTGAGTTTGTCCCTGATGTATAAGATGTTCTGGTCTAATATGGCTAGAATCTTGTGTCTTATGTCTATTATTTCTGCTAATAATGCCTCTGACTTCTGGGCTTTGTTTGCCGTCTCGCGTGACTCTAGTTCCAGGAACAGCTGTTTAAGGTTGCATGATCTTTCTTTTTTATGTCTAGAGCCGTGGGACAAGAATATCCCTCTCAGGGTGCATTTTAAGGTCTCCCACTTAATAGGTGCCAGGGTCGTGTCAGTTGTATGAGCTTCTAAGAAGACCTCTACTGTCTTTGTTCTGTCGGCCAGACATGTAGGGTCTTTAAGGAGATTGTCATTAAGTTTCCAGTTAAATCCTCTGCAATCCTGTCTCATGGGTTTGATTTCTCCTAGTATTGGGGCATGGTCTGACCATATGAAGTGACCTATGGAGCATTTGGGGGATCCATCTAGAAGCTTATGTGATACGAAGATATAGTCGATTCTGCTGTATGTGTTGTGTACCCTTGAGTGACAGCTGAAATCCCTGTCAGCCGGGTGGAGGGATCTCCACAGGTCGACCAGGTTTAAACTCACCAGCGTCTTCCTGAATCTACGGATAGCCAAGTGGGATATTGAGGAACGCCCAGAGGAGGTGTCCAGGGGAGGATCCAGGGGGATGTTGAAGTCTCCACCGGCCACTATTATCGAGTTTTCAGTGAAATCCGCTAGTCTCCGAAGAGCTCTGGAGCCAAAGGAAACCTGCCCCTGATTGGGAAAATAAAAGTTAGCGAGAGTATATAAGTCATTTAACAGTTTTAGTTTCAAGAATAAGTATCTCCCCTCGTCGTCTTTTTCTATTTCCAGGGTTTGAGGTTTTAGTGATCTATGGAATGCTATGGAGACTCCTCCTACTTTACGGTCCGGGTGAGGGGCATGGTACCAATATGGGTAGTATCGATTGTGGCAACTAGGGGTGTTAGCATGGGTGAAGTGAGTTTCCTGGAAGAGGATGACCATCACTCTCTTTTTATGGAAACTATATAGGATTTGGTTTCTCTTACCAGGACTGTTTAGGCCTCTAGCGTTGTAGGAACTCACTGTCAGTGCCGCCATCGCTTGCTCTCAGGGGGGACACCACCGGCGCCCATGGGTAGGTATCTCCTACACGTAGTAAGATGTGACCGTGAGGGGTTTAAGGAGGGAAGGCCAGGCAGGGAAGAAAGAGAAGAGATGGTAGGAAGAAACAGAATCAGACATAACAATTGTAACATGTTGAGGCGAGGTCTTAGGCCAAGAAAGCCTCGTCCCCTGTGGTGTATCACGTAGCAAGTAAGGCTACGGAAAAAACTAAGTTGTGTGCAGCAACTTGTGCTGCTGGCCTTGGTTGGGGAAACCTGTGCCGGAACAAGGCCCATGGCGCCCCCAAACCCCGGCTTCTCAATCTGAACCCCTTGTAGGGGTTTGATTCTTTAAGGCATCCACGGACGTCAGCGACGGCGGTTCCGTTGCTCGCGAGTATGCAGACGGGCTGGAGAGGGAAGGCTTCCAGAAGGGGGTAGCCCCTTTTCCTTCATTCAATGTTTTCCTAAGGGGCTGGCCAGGTGCCAGTCTTCTCTTGGTGGCTGCGGGTCCGGGGCTCCTACTTTTGGCCATTCAGGAATCGCGATCATAGGAAGTTCAAATTTGGCCAGAAACCTTGGGAGGTCTCCAAGGCCTCTGAAGATAGCGGTTTTCCCCTCTCTTCCCGCTTGAAGCTGAAAGGGATATCCCCAGCGGTATAGGATATTTTTCTCCTTGAGAGCTGTCAGGACTGGTCTCAGAGCTCTTCGTAGTTGAAGTGTCCTGTAATACCAGAAGTGAGCTGTCTTTGTAGGTTAAAGGGCCAGTTTCCCTGATTTTTCGTAAGAGTTCCTCTTTTTCTTTGTAGAAATGGATCCTACATATGACGTCCCGTGGTCTTGCCAGGTCTGTGCTTTTAGGTCCTAGGGCTCTATGGATCCTGTCAATCTCGATAGGGTTGTCTTCTTGTCTGTTAAGTTTTTCGCCAAAGCTTTTGGTAGCCCATTGTTTCAAGTAAGCCGCCTCCACTTCTTCGCTTAGACTGCGGATACGGATATTATTCCTTCTGTTGCGATTTTCCATATCGTCTAGATGAGTTAATATGCTAGTGATCTGCGAGGAATGGTCTAGTAGGATGTTATGATGTTCTGTGAGCTGCGACTGGAGTTCGGTCTGAGCTTCTTCGGTGTCAGCAACTCTGTGGCCGATTTGTTTTATTTCGGTTTGTAAAGCTTCTATAGCTTGCATTTGTGAGCTTGTTGCTTTAGTCAATAAGGCGTCTATTTCACTTCTAGTGGGGATGCTTTTTAGATGAGCCTTCCAGTCCCACGTGTCGTTGTCGTCCCCGTCGTCCTCCTCTGCACCTGATGACGAGGTAGGACTTGTGTGCGCGCGGAGGTTGTCGCTTCTAGCTTGTTTTGTTGCAGCATAATGGGGGGTAACTCTGGGGCTCCCGTGTGGGGTAGTTCTTAAGCCGTCGCTGGGCTGGAAGTCTTGGGAGGGTTCCTCTCTGTGCTGCGCTGGTGGTGTGGATCGTGAGAGGGCTTCATCATCTAGGACCTTTATGCCCTGTGCTGTGCCTTCTTTCTCCTCTCCCATCTTTGGGCTTGTGCACTTGTCCCCCCGTTCTGTGTCTGCGCTGATTAGCTGCTGAGGAGATCCCTGGAGCCCACTTGGCGTCCCTGTCCCCTTGTTGGTTGTGCTGTGGGTTATTTTGGGTCCAGGGGGATCAGGGGGTTACCTTTTGTGCTCCTGGCTGGGAGCTTCTTCTTTAAGATGGTGCCAGTTGCGGTGGGCGGAGCCTGTTTCGGCAGGCTTCTTGCCGTTTTGGGCTGCCTCTGGGGTTGTGGAGCTGGGTAGCTCGGGTCCCTGGTGCTTGTCTGGCTGCTGTGAGTGCCTTGAAGAGGGCTTAGCTGCCATGTATTCGCCCCTGCAGCTCCGGCGCCGAGCGGGGATGTAGCTCCTCCCCCTTTTTGGAGCGCCGGCGCCATCTTAGTTTCCTCCGGAGCTGCAGACCGCCGCGGGATGTGGTCTATAAAAGCATCCAGGGGCCCCGAATCTTCTCCGGCGGGTGCCCCCTGATCTCCAGTCTTCTTCAGACGTCCCATTTGAGGTGAGTTGAGTCCGTGGGTGCCGATTTGTGGGCTATTTGTCCGGGGTTTAGCGGGAGCCTTCAGCCGCTGCTGCCTATCTCCTCATGTCCCAGGCCATGCCCGCAATAATCAATTCTAAGCATGAAAAAAAATCTGCGATACATCAGAGAGTGTAGTGAAATGATTTGTATACTGAGAAGAATCTACCTCATCTCTATGTGTATATACTGAGAAGAATCTACCTAACCTCTATGTGTATATACTGAGGAAAATCTAACACTCCTCTATGTGTATATACTAAAAAGAATCTTAGTCACCTCTGTGTGCATTTACTGAGCAGAAGAAAGTGGCTAGGAGGGGGCTACAACCTCCAGTCTGTGGTTACATTTGAATAAAAAGGGACATTACCTTTAAGGCCTCATGTCCACGGGGAAAATCAGATCCGCTGCAGATTCTCCATGGAGAATCTGCAGCGGGTCCCTCCTGCCCCGCGGACATGAGCGCTGAAAATAGGAATTTAAAAGCATTTACCCATCCGGAGCGGGCGGGGAAAGCCTTCTCTTCCTCACGGCCGGATCTTCTTTTCCGGCCGGCGGATGAATTCGTCACGCCGGCGGCACGTCGCCGGAACGTCGGCGACGTGCCGCGCGCATGCGCCGGGCACATCCGCCGAGCCGAAGCAAGAAAGATCCGGCCGTGAGGAAGAGAAGGCTTTCCCCGCCCGCTCCGGTTGAGTAATTCTTTTAAATTCCTATTTTAGGTCTAAGTTATAAGTTTAGGTCTAAGAACTAAGTTATGCGGCTGTTGAATAATTCTACACTATTGATAGTGTTTGGTTTCAACTCCTCGAGCCTTTTGATGTAAGGGTCGAAGCGTTAGACTCCAATCAACTATGTTGTTGAGGTATAATAATGTTGAATGTGCAAATTTTGTCTCTGCTCAAAAATTGAGATCCAATAATTCCAATTTTTACTCGCAAATTTTGTCTCTGCTCAAAAATTGAGATCCAGTGACTGAATTATTCAACAGCCGCATAACTTAGTTCTTTGGATGGTGTCGAGATTTGTGAACACCACCAACTAAATCAGAAAACTATTTTGCGGTCTGTGATAGAACCCTATTTATATTGATCCACAATAATTTATCGTTAACTTACACCTTCCCTTCATTTGGGTAAGGATCCTAAGTGGTTTCAAATCAAGGGTCATAGTGTCAAGTAACTTCGCTTTATCTTTGGACCTATGTGATGATCTATATACGTCACACTAGACCCACTATAGCGATTACTTGACACACAAAAAATCTGTGTAAATGTGTGTCCTCAAATCTGTTACACCATTTTTTTAATGTGCATTTATATCACTTTTCGTGCCCTAGTGTGTCTTATTTTAATATATTCCCTAATAAAATTCATTCTTTTATTTCAAGTCCCCTCTGTGATAGGGCTTATATAGACTTTTGGAGACTTTTGACTGCCCCTTCTGTGAATAGATTACTATATTACAGAACCTTCAAGTTACAAACTTCACTACATACGAACATAATTGTTCTGCAGTAGCATTACATTATACTGTACAGCGATCAAATAGGCATTCTATTAACCCCTTAGTGACAGAGCTTTTTTGCTTTTTTCCATTTTTGTTTTTTCCTACTCCCTTTTAAAAAATCGTAGCTCATTAATTTATCCATCGACGTCGCTGTATGTGGGCTTGTTTTTTGTGGGATGAGTTGTATTTTTCAATGGCACTATTTATTGTACCATATAATTTACTGAAAAACGTTTAAAACATTCTTAGCGGAGAGAAATGGAAAAAAAAACGACATTCCACCATTTTTCGGTGCGTCCTGTTTCTACAGCACACAAATTGCAACAAAAATGACCTGATATTTTAATTCTATGGGTCAGTACGATTGCTACGATACCAAACTTGTATAGTATTTTTTTTGCTGTAGTACTTTTATTTATTTTTTTTTAAAGATATTTAATTTTTTTCAATTATTTTCTAAGGTCATTTTGTGCGCGCAATACCTTTTTTATTTTTTCGTCGACGTAGTTGTGCGCGGGCTCATTTTTTGCGGGATGTCCTGAAGTTTCTGATAGTATCAATTTGGAATACATACGACTTTTTGATCGCTTTTTATTGCGTTTTTTCTGGGAGACAGGGTAACTAAAAAAGTGTATTTCTGGTGTTCTTTTTTTTTTTTTTCAGACGACGTTCACCGTGCGGGAAAAATAATGCACTACTTTGATAGATCGGACTTTTATGGACGCGGCGATATTAAATACATATTTTTATTTTATGATTTTGATTTTTTAATAATGCATATGAAGAGAAATCGTCGTTAATTACGAATCAAAAAAAACTCAATGATCTATTAGAGAAAGCAAAAACATTCTCCTCTGATCCAGAATTTCTGGCAAAGGAAAAATCTCTACAAAGCAATATAGAAAAGCTTACCACACAAATAAAAGAACGCAAGCATACACAATTTAATAGAGATCTTAAAGACTTCAAGGAGAACAAAATCTATGCAGAGAGAAATACACACTCTGAGACAGACGCCAGTTCTTCTGACTTCGAGCAATCAGATAGTGAGAGAAGTAGAACTAGAAGAGCCCCGAAACCACCCAGACGGGGCCGCTACCCACAACAATCAAAAGGATGTGGAAAAACCACACATTCAGGTTTTTTTTTAGAACAGCCAATATCGCAATACTTTCTGAGAGGGAGGAGGGACTATTGAGCCCCGACATGGATCCCCAGTCTGGTTATGATTTACAGACAGGATTTGACCCTCACAAAAATGTGAAGGCGATAACATCAGAACATGCATCGACTGATAAACTACAAGTTATCAATCTATCCGACTATCATCTATCCGGGGAGGAGAGACGAGTTTTGGAGAGGGGGCTGTCCTTCGTCCCCACGACCAAGTTTGACGCGTTCGTGTGGGCGAAGGACATCTCCCTCTTCACTCGTAAATTGAGATGGCGCAAGTTCTTTATGATCAAAAACCGTGAACGCGCAAAAGAACTAGGGCTGGAGGTCTCGGACCTCCCAGGGCTAGAGACGCTCCAACAGCTTGAGGAGGAAAATGAGAGACCGGTGGGGACCGGACCTTTCACAGATTTAAAGTCCCCAAACACAAAAAAACCCCCGGCATGTTCATGTCCTGAGTTGGACATTTTTGAGCAGCTTGTAACAGAAGACTTAAAAACACTAAAACCTCGTAGAATGCATTCCAATTTATCACGGGCAGAAAGTTTAGCACTACAGGGACTCAAATCTAACAACAAACTGGTAATAAAACCTGCCGACAAGGGGGGAAATGTGGTCATCATGAATCAAGATAAGTATGTATCAATGTGCCGTCATCTACTTGAGGACACGGATACATATAAGATATTAACCTCCGACCCGACCACAAGATTCCAGACGGAATTAAATAAACTCCTACAAATTGCCCTTGAAAATAGATGCATTGGCCACAAAGAATGGGAGTTTTTAAACCCTAAACACCCGGTCGTAGCTACGTTCTACGCACTCCCAAAGGTGCACAAGGGCACAAATCCCCTCCGTGGGAGACCAATAGTCTCTGGTATTGATAACCTTACACAGAATTTGAGTATCTACGTGGACAAAATCCTGAGACCTTTTGTGACATCACTAAGATCGCATGTCCAGGATACCATGGATGTCCTCAAAACAATCGAAGGAATCACGGTAGATCCAGAGACTCTCCTTGCCACCCTCGATGTGGAGTCCCTTTACAGCTCCATTCCACACGAGGGAGGCGTAAAAGCTGCCCGTTTTTTTCTGGAGCAAAGGGGATCACACTTTCTACAGCATAACAACTGCGTCCTTGAATTCCTCTTTTTCATTTTGACCCACGATTACTTTTTGTTTGATACCCAGTACTTCCACCAGCTCAGGGGGACGGCGATGGGGACATCTTGTGCCCCATCGTACGCCAATCTCTACCTGCGCTGGTGGGAGGAAAAGTTCATTTACACCAATCCCGTATGGTCAGACAAGATTTTGTTATGGCTTCGCTTCATTGACGATATCCTGATTTTTTGGAGAGGCACCGAGTCATCGTTTAAGAGTTTCGTTGATTCATTGAACATAAACAATTTCAACTTAAAATTCACAGCGGAAATAAATAAAAAATCAGTAGCGTTTCTTGACCTACTACTATCTAAAGAAGACGATGGATCAATCACCTCCACGCTTCATCGCAAATCAACAGCTACAAACAGCCTCCTTAAATGGGACAGCCACCATCCGTTTGCCCTCAAACGGGGTATCCCTAAAGGGCAATTTCTTCGGGTTAGACGAAATTGCTCCGACAATCAGGATTTTAAATTAAAAAGTATGGGTCTAAAACAGAGATTTGAAGAAAGAGACTATCCCCGTGACATCATTGAAAACGCATACAAATATGCAGAACAACAGTCAAGAAGGGATCTTCTAACTCCCCGGCAAAGAGACGACACTCAAATCTCCAGAATAATAGGGACCTTCGATACGGGCACGCATGAAGTGAGGAATATATTGAAACATTATTGGAGCATCATTGCTAATGATCCAGACCTCACAGAGATCCTGCCATCCACCCCAATGATAACCTTCCGCAGAGGAAACAATATAAGGGACCACCTTGTCAAAAGTCACCTAAACCCCGACACCAACGAGAACTGGTTAAATAGCCGCAAACCGTCTGGGACATTCCCCTGCCACAACTGCATAGCTTGCAAATTTATCTTAAAAAGCAACACATTCACAAGTGCGAGTACAAAGCAAACCTATTCTAACCGCGGGTTCATCAATTGTAGAACCCGCAACGTGGTGTACATGGCCTCCTGCCCGTGCCCCAGGAACTACATCGGAAAGACCATACAGGAGTTCCGGCGTCGTATCCTGGGGCATGTTGGCAATATTCAACGTGGGGAATATACCCCACTAGCGGACCACTTTCGGGATGTTCATAATGGTGAACCAAAAGACCTGAAATTCCAGGGAATTGAGATCCTACGGACGAACGCAAGACGAGGTGACATTGATAAAAAATTGCTACAAAAAGAGGCCAACTGGATATTTAGACTAAACACGCTAAAACCAGAAGGCCTTAATGCGACACTAAGTTTCAACTGCTTCTTATAGCCTCTAAGAGGCTTCCTCCCTCGGCCAAAGAACCATTATAATTCTCCTTTGTCAATGACAATATCTCTTAACAGGGATATTTGTATGAAATAATATATATATATATATATATATATATATATATATATATATATATATATATATATATATATAAATATATATATATATATATGAAAGAATCTTTTTTCTAGGTATCATCCTATAGATATATATCTACACATCATACAACTTCCCGACACTACAGAAGCTTCATCTGACCTATCTTTTACATTGTCAATCTAATATCTTGGATATCACATGACTTATGCATGACACTATGATCTAAATGGAGTGCTACTGACAGAGCAGCCAGCTGCAGACCTGGATACCAAACCTTCAAAGTTTTCCTTCCCCCTGTAATCTTCAGGGTAATAAACAAATCCCTTCTATCTGATTACTATGAAACCTTGTATTACAAGACTGCTTGAGGGGTCTCAGCTGTACCTCTATTAAAGTAGAAACTGATGCTGTCTACATCTCTTATAGCAAGTCGATTTCTGGCATGTCTATATACAGTTCATCATATGAACCCTCAGGGAGGGCTGGGCCACGTTCAAATCACGCCTTCATTCACGCCCATCTGTCATCTTGGGGTAACGCCCCGCTTGATGACGTGTGACTGTTATATGTGATACACCTATACGTGACATGCAGCCCCTTCATATGATGTGCCGCGCGATTATCGTTTGATGCGCCAGATGCTATAATAAAACAAGATTTAGTGGCTCTCTTACCATCCTTGAGTGATCCTTTTCGCAGTTAAGCCACCGTACTATAGTACATCTGACCTCCGATACTAAGCTCCACCTATGCCAGCATATTATCCAATAAGGAGGCTCGCTACGTGATGACGTCATCACGTAGCCCGTCATGCGTTCCACTGTGGAACGCGGAAGCCTCCACTAACCTTGACCCCTCCTGGTCGTCTATCCAATGAGTAGGCACGCTGCGTGGTGACGTCATCACGCGGCGCGCCATGCGTTCCACCGTGGAACGCGGAAACTAATACACGGTCACCTCAACAGTGGATCGCATAGACTTCCACTACGATCGGATAGGGGATTATAAACCACGAAAGAAGGGTCTGCAGGATCGCCCAACGATTGCACCATCTCGAGGTATATAAATACAATAACTGGGCATTATCCCCAGGTGGGCGTACCTTAAGCTAGCTGATACCGCCCCTCGGGGCTCAAATAGGTTGGATCACAAAACTCCTCCCCTAGAGGAGGAGCTACACTTCCTTTTAAGTACTGTCAGAAGCCTCAGCACTTCATAGCCGGCCGCTCACCATCAGAGCCGCAGGCGCTACCTCCTCCACTCTGTCCCTGCTTTATACCCCTGGTCTAATCCAGCTTGGACTGACACCTATGGGGTTCTGTCTTCCCTTGCTTTCCTGAATGAAGCAGAAACGGGGCATTTTTCCCCGATTGTAACTACAATAACCTGTTCTCTTTTCTGAGCTAACCTGTCCCTTCTCTGGGACATATGCTGCTTCGTTCTTTTTTGCCATCCGTCTCTAAGGGCATTTTCCCTGACATACATGGATTGGACATACACCAACTGTGTTAGAGCGGATATAGAGCAATTATAGGGGAGCGTTTTAGTTTAACAAATGCTGACAGATTACCCATTGTGCCGAACAAACGGGCACTAATCTGTAACGATCTGAGAAATCTGGAAGACCAAGGTCTTAATACTGATAGACCTAGCAGGGAATATTCAGGGAGTCATTATCTGGCAACACTCTAATAGTGGGCGACTAGGCTCGATCTGAGGCTGTCATCCACTGCCTGGAGGTGCCTTTTGACATACCTGAAGGGATATTGGTATCTATTAATTTATATGCCAGATCTAATCAAAGACCATTTAAAACTAATCCGGCAGCAGTACAAACTTAAGATACTGCGTCGGGAATGGCAATCAAGGAGTGGGGACTGTAATTTCTAAGAAGTGGGGACCGTAACTTTACAGAAATACCGAATAAGCGGCACCATTTAAACAGGACCAAACTGTTACTAACGTCCTGACTTTGTAACAAATCTTGCTCTATTGCTCTATGACTCTTTAGATACCCGAATTAATGGGTGATAATCACCCGTGCTCCTGAGGAACTGCCCTTTACTAGGACAGGGAAACGCGTCGAGCCTTCTGAGCCTTTTTTGTTCAGCATCATTGATGTGCAATGAGCCCATGTTCCTAGCACCTTCATATGTGCCAACAAAAGTGTGCTGGAACTGAGTACCCATTGAAAACTACTCTAAGCGTCATCAATATGCAAAACAATATTGTGTTTTAAGTGAGCCGTTTGAGCTTTTCTTGTTCAGCACTGCTGATGTACAATGAGCCCAGGTTTCTAGCACACGCATATGTGCCAACACAGGTGTGCTAGAACTGAGTACTCATTGAAAATTGTTTCAAGCATCATTAACATGCTAAACAATATCGTGTTCTAAGTGGGTATCAATCCATGTACCGCATTAACCCTTATAACATCTGTCCTCCAGTTTGGGATATAGAAAAGGGGGTAGAGAATCTTTCCTTCCTCTTTTCAACTATTGGAACCTTTGCCCGGTCTCTATATTTACGAGCGGTACTTACTCCCCCTATTATACCTGGGAGATACATTACCCCACACAATCCCTAACCAGGGTTGATCCCTTTCGTATGTGTGTTACTTGTTCTTCTGTGTATCGTCTGAAAGTGTTATATGTGAGCCCATGTTTTTAATATTTATTAATAAAAGTCATTAAATTTTAAATATCTATATCTGTGAAGGGTCTCTGAAAACTCTATATAGATTTCTATACCACTGTGACTTCGTTTATATGGCAAAAGGGGGGTGATTTAAACTTTTATAACTTTTTTTTTTTTTAACAATTCAAAAAACTTTATTGATTATTTTTTTTACATTACTTTGAAGTCCCCCTGGGGGACTTTAACATGCGATGCTTTGATCGCTCCTGCAGTATGACGTAGTGCTATAGCATTACGTCATACTGCTTTTTTACAGGCAGTCTTTCAAGCCACCCTGTGTGGATGGCTTGATAGGCAGTCTGCTAAGGCAGCCCTGGGGCCATTCATTAGGCCCCCGGCTGCCATGACACCTGCACGAATCCCCCGATCTCACCGCGGGGGGGGGGGGGGGGGGCGTTCGGGGGATTTAAATGCCGCAGTCAGAATTGACAGCGGCATTTAAAGGGTTAATAGCCGTGATCGGCCGAACGGCCGAGCGCAGCTATTGCCCGCGGGTGTCAGCTGTAATAAACAGCTGATGCCCGCGCTGTATGGAGGGAGATAGCAGCGCTACCTCCCTCCATACACATCCTGCAACAGCAGGACGTAGTTTTACGATAGGGCTGTCACTAAGGGGTTAAGCCATGCCATAGACACGGCTTGATAGGCACTCTGCATAGGTGGCTGTGGGGCCTTTCAGAAGGCCCCCGGCTGCCATGGCAACCGCACAGCTTCCCGCAATCTGTCAGAAACAGCCGACTCCCACCCGCAACAGCTACAATAAGCAGTGCCACTCATCTGAGCTGTTAACGCTTCAAATTCTGCTGTCAGAATTGACACTTAGGGGTACTTTCACACAGAACAACTCGAGGGTGCATAAGCAACAGTTGTTTAGTGACTGAAGACGGGGGCGGGTTGGAAATCTCTTTGGCCATTTACCTCCATTCACAGTGATAAGGCAGTTGTTCAAATAGCAAATGACTCCTGTTTACCATAGGCGAGAAGTTGCTCATTAGTCGCTAGTGAGTTGAAACAAAGAGACAAGTGACTACTGAGTGATTTTTTTTCTCAGTGCCATGTCGATGGTTGGTCAGGCAGGTAATAAAATTGTACTGATTTTTACAAAATCAAATTAGGTTCGTTTGAGCTGATTTTTTGGTGAAAATTGTGGAAAATTTTATTTCCCATAAAGCCTGCTGCATAGCTCAGCATGCAGCCAATCAGCACCCAGGGCACCTTGTAGATGTCACCTAATGTGTTCTCTATCTTGCATATGAGAAGCTGTTTTACTGGATGCCTGCATCACATGACCAAGCCATATATAACATAGGCACAGTGTAACCAGCAGCCATTTTACAGTTGAGCACAGGACATAACACATGGTCTGTTGTGAATAGGGACCGCTATTTCACAGAGGATATCTTACTGCTGGGTGTGAAAGCTTGTATACCAGCAGAGAACTTAAGTAAGGTTCTATTGGAGGGAGCAGAGAAAGTTAGAGAAAGTTGTTGCATCACGTTTATATGCCTATACAAAACGTGGTCTGTACATTGGGAGAGGGGATAATTTTGCTGCTGTCAATGTGTATAGCAGCAAAGTAGACAGACAAAATATGCTTTGGTGTGGGGAATACTGCAGTTCTCTATTTGTGGCCTCAGACATCATTTAAAATTGCTAGTCCGGCCACTACGAATTATTTGAAGACCTTTCACAGCTAGCAGTGTGGTTAGCAGAAATCAATAACGCTACACCAAATAGTGATAGCTCACAAAGATACAAATTATACTCTGTGTCCTTCTGTTCTTACTAGAGATGAGCGAGCGTACTCGTCCGAGCTTGATACTCGTTCGAGTATTAGGGTGTTCGAGATGCTCGTTACTCGAGACGAGCACCACGCGATGTTCGAGTTACTTTCACTTTCATCTCTGAGACATTTGCGCGCTTTTCTGGCCAATAGAAATACATGGAAGGCATTACAACTTCCTCCTGTGATGTTCCAGCCCTATACCACCCCCCTTTAGTGAGTGGCTGGGGAGATCAGGTGTCACCCGAGTATTAAAATCTGCCCCGCCCACGGTTCGCCACAGATGCACTCTGACATAGATCAGGGAAAGTGCTGCTGCTGATGCTGCTGCTGCTGCTATAGGGAGAGCGTTAGGTGTTATTTTAGGCTTCAAGAACCACAGCGGTCCTTCTTAGGGCCACATCTGACCGTGTGCAGTACTGTTGAGGCTGCTTTTAGCAGTGTTGCACAAAATTTTTTTTTTTTGTATATCGGGCATGCAGACCATTGCGTCCTCAGTCTGCAGTCATTGTACAGAGTATAGGGGCAGTACTGGTGAGGCAGGAACAGTGGGAAAGGTGAAAGAGATATACTGTCTATATAGGCAATGGGCTTTTTCAAAAAAATTGGGGAAAAATACTATAGTTGGGCTGCCTGTGACCGTCTTCAGTGTACTGCATGTCTGCTGGGGGTAGTAGTCCTAATTAATACGCAGCTAAGCGTTACAGCAGGCTTGCGCAAAATTGCTTCCTGGCTCTGCTGTGCCCGTTACATCACCGCCGTCATAGCGCCAGAGGGAAACAGTATACATAATATACGCTGCATACAGTATCTGTCTGGTGTTTCAGCTCACTATTTAAAAAAATTGAGCAAAATACTTAAGGCCTACCACTGCCCTTTGGCCACTTGACTGCTTCTGCGCTGTGAATTACACTAGCTGAGTGATACGCACCTACGTCTCACTACAGGCGTGCGCAAAATTGTTTCCTGGCTCTGCTGTGCCCGTTACATCACCACCGTCATAGCGCCAGAGGAAAACAGTATACAAAATATACGCTGCATACAGTATCTGTCTGGTGTTTCAGCTCACCATTTCGCCGCTGAGCCTCCAATCGAGCATGGTCCTGTGCGACAACGGCCGTAACCTGGTGGCGGCTCTGCAGCTCGGCAGCCTCACGCACGTGCCATGCCTGGCCCACGTCTTTAATTTGGTGGTTCAGCGCTTTCTGAAAAGCTACCCACGCTTGTCAGACCTGCTCGGAAAGGTGCGCCAGCTCAGCGCACATTTACGCAAGTCCAAGACGGACGCTGCCACCCTGCGCACCCTGCAACATCGGTTTAATCTGCCAGTGCACCGACTGCTGTGCGACGCTCCACATGTTGGCCAGGCTCTATGAGCAGCGTAGAGCTATAGTGGAATACCAACTCCAATATGGGTGGCGTAGTGGGAGTCAGCCTCCTCAATTCTTTTCAGAAGAGTGGGCCTGGTTGGCAGACATTTGCCAGGTCCTTGGAAACTTTGAGGAGTCTACCCAGATGGTGAGCGGCGATGCTGCAATCATTAGCGTCACCATTCCTCTGCTATGCCTCTTGAGAAGTTCCCTGCAAAGCATAAAGGCAGACGCTTTGCGCTCGGAAACAGAGGCGGGGGAAGACAGTATGTCGCTGGATAGTCAGAGCACCCTCATGTCTATATCTCAGTGCATTGAGGAAGAGGGGGAGGAGCATGAGTAGGAGGGGGAAGAGACAGCTTGGCCCACTGCTGAGGGTACCCATGCTGCTTGCCTGTCATCCTTTCAGCGTGTATGGCCTGAGGAGGAGGAGGAGGAGGATCCTGAAAGTGATCTTCCTAGTGAGGACAGCCATGTGTTGCGTACAGGTACCCTGGCACACATGGCTGACTTCATGTTAGGATGCCTTTCTCATGACCCTCGCGTTACACGCATTCTGATCACTACGGATTACTGGGTGTACACACTGCTCGACCCACGGTATAAGGAGAACCTTTCCACTCTCATACCTGAAGAGGAAAGGGGTTCGAGAGTGATGCTATACCACAGGACCCTGGCGGACAAACTGATGGTAAAATTCCCATCTGACAGCGCTAGTGGCAGAAGGCGCAATTCCGAGGGCCAGGTAGCAGGGGAGGTGCGGAGATCAGGCAGCATGTACAGCGCAGGCAGGGGAACACTCTCCAAGGCCTTTGACAGCTTTATGGCTCCCGAGCAAGACTGTGTCACTGCTCCCCAGTCAAGGCTGAGTCGGCGGTAGCACTGTAAAAGGATGGTGAGGGAGTACGTAGCCGATCGCACGACCGTCCTCCGTGACGCCTCTGCCCCCTACAACTACTGGGTGTCGAAGCTGGACACATGGCCTGAACTCGCGCTGTATGCCCTGGAGGTGCTTGCTTGTCCTGCGGCTAGCGTCTTGTCGGAGAGGGTGTTTAGTGCGGCTGGGGGAATCATCATGGATAAGCGTACCCGCCTGTCAACCGAAAGTGCCGACAGGCTTACACTCATAAAGATGAACAAAGCCTGGATTTCCCCAGACTTCTCTTCTCCACCAGCGGACAGCAGCGCTACCTAAACAATACGTAGGCTGCACCCGCAGATGGAAGCATCATTCTCTATCACCATAAAAAAAGGGGACCTTTTAGCTTCATCAATCTGTGTATTATATTCATCCTCCTCCTCCTGCTCCTCCTCCTGAAACCTCATGTAATCACGCCGAACGGGCAATTTTTCTTAGGCCCACAAGGCTCAGTCATATTACTTTTGTAAACAATGTTTATACGTTTCTATTCTCATTAAAGCGTTGAAACTTGCACCTGAACCAATTTTTATTTTAACTAGGCTGCCTACAGGCCTAGTTACAAATTAAGCCACATTAACCAAAGCGATTAATGGGTTTCACCTGCCCTCTTGGTTGGGCATGGGCAATTTTTCTGAGGTACATTAGTACTGTTGGTACACCAATTTTTTGGGGCCCTCACCTACAGTGTAATCCTAGTAATTTTTATGGGCTTCGCCTGCACTCAGCGAAAGCAAGGTGTGTGGGGTTGGCCTACACTTTTGATACATAAATGTAACTGGGGCCTTATCTATACTGCAACTACTGAAATGTGAAAGAGACTGTTATCTCCCTAAACTGCTGCAACGGGAATGTTACTGTGGCCTGTCTTGACTGCTACTACTACTGAAATGGAACTAATACTGTGCTCCCCCTATACTGCTGCTTCGGAATTGTTACTGGGGCCTGTCTTGACTGCTACTATTACTGAAATGGAACTAAGACTGTGCTCCCCCTATACTGCTGCTAGTGATATGTTACTGGGGCCTGTCTGGACTGCTACTACTACTGGAAGGGAAATAATACTGTGCTCCCCCTATAATGCTGCTACTGATATGTTACTGGGGCCTCTCCCTAATGCTACCGCTGAAATGTTACTAATTCTGGGCTCCACCTATACAGCTGCTAATGCTATGTCACTGGGGTGTGGAAACGGAGGCTTCCCAAAGACATGATGGTGGCGAGGCCATTTCCCACCAACACGGTTACTGTTAAGGTGCATATAACCACGGACACGTGGAGAGGACACGTAGTGCCTCAAAAACATCCACCTCCTCCTCCAACAATGAAAACATTCTTGGCAAATACCTTTGCATTGGTCCGTCTGGTGGTAGTCCAAGAATTTCACCTTTACCGACACAGCAAGAGAGCCCCCCCACCATCCCCCCACCACGGCCCACTTAATCCTGGCCACATTCCGAAAGCCAACTAAATAAAACCGCGCTACTAGGTCCGCAGTCGCCACCATATTCCCTCCAACGCGGTTACTGTTAAGGTACATATTACCAGTCTGACTGTGTCATGCACTGTGGGCCGAAGCACACCTGTATTGTATGTGATGTTAGCTCTGCTGAGCAGGGCACTGCAATGGGATACATTTATGTACCGCCGATGAGTTCCAGGGAGCCACCCATGCTGTGGGTCCACAGGGACTTCACATTAGGGATTTGTACCTGCCAGTGTCTATGTATTAAAAACAACGGTCAGACTGGGGCATGCAGTGTGGGCCGAAGCCCACCTGCATTAAACCTGACGTTACCTCAGCTGTGCTGGACACTGCAATGGGATATATTTATGTACCCCCGGTGGCTTCCTGGGACCCACCCATGCTGTCGGTCCACACGGAGTTGTAACTGCATGTGTCCACTTCTAAAGAACCCAGTCTGACTGGGGCATGCAGTGTGGGCCGAAGCCCACCTGCATTAAACCTGACGTTACCTCAGCTGTGCTGGGCACTGCAATGGGATTTATTTATGTACCGCTGGTGGGTTCCAGGGAGCCACCCATGCTGTGGGTCCACAGGGACTTCACAATAGGGAGTTATACCTGCCTGTGTCTACTTATAAAAAACCCCAGTGCGACTGGGGCATGCCGTGTGGGCCAAAGCCCACCTGCATTTAATCTGACGTTAGCTCTGCTGTCCAGGGCACTGCAATGGGATACATTTATGTACAGCCGATGGGTTTCAGGGAGCCACCCATGCTGTGGGTGCACACGGAATTGCCATTGCGGAGTTGTACCTGCCTGTGACTATTTATAAAAAAAACCCCGGTCTGACTGGGGCATGCAGACACCTTGACAGAATGAATAGTGTGTGGCACATGGGTTCCCCATTGCTATGCCCGCGTGTGCAGCTCCTGATGGAGGTGGCACAGGATTGGATTTCTCATTGCTTCTGTACAGCATTATGGGCTATCGCCTCACCCCTTTTAAAGAGGGTTGCTGCCTGGCCGTGCCAACCCTCTGCAGTGTGTGCTTGCGGTTCCTCCTCATGGCAGACGCACTTATAAATAGACATGAGGGTGGTGTGGCTATGAGGCCAGCGTGTGGCATGAGGGCAGCTGAAGGCTGCGCAGGGACACTTTGGTGTGCGCTGCGGACGCAGGCTCGTGCGAGGGGGGGGTTGGGCAGCATGTAACCCAGGAGAAGTGGCAGCGGAGTGTCATGCAGGCAGTGATTGTGCTTTGTTGGAGGTAGTGTGGTGTTTAGCTAAGGTATGCATTGCTAATGAGGGCTTTTCAGAAGTAAAAATTGTTGGGAGGGGGGTGGGCCCACTCTTGCCGCTATTGTGGCTTAATAGTGGGACCTGGGAACTTGAGATGCAGCCCAACATGTAGCCCCTCGCCTGCCCTATCCGTTGCTGTGTCGTTCCCATCACTTTCTTGAATTGCCCAGATTTTCACAAATTAAAACCTTAGCGAGCATCGGCGATATACAAAAATGCTCGGGTCGCCCATTGACTACAATGGGGTTCGTTATTCGAAACGAACCCTCGAGCATCGCGAAAAGTTCGTCTTGAGTAACGAGCACCCGAGCATTTTGGTGCTCGCTCATCTCTAGTTCTTATGTATCATTCCAGCTTACTTAGTTGGTGGGGCTTTTTTTCTTAAAAATAAAAAAAAAACAAAAAGAAAAACAAACAGGGAAACAGCAAATATAAACACTGTGTGTGAGCGACCTCAAGCATCATTCAAAGTCACCAGTCTGGCCACTACAAATTATTTGCAATCCTTATGTAGCTAGTATTGGTTTTCTGCCCAGCTATCCACAAGAACAGATCCTGAATGCAAGCATTGCACAGCTACTTGCAATGGAAATGCTGCCCTTCAGGCTGGTGGACACTAACAATTTTCGCAATTTGATGCTCCATGCTATTCCACAGTACCAGGTGCCCAGCTGCCATTTCTTTGCTCAAAAAGCTGTCCCTGCCCTGCACCGCCATGTCAGCAATATGTGTCCCTGGCATTGGAGAAGTTTGTCAGTGGCAGGATACACCTGACCATGGACATGTGGTCCACCAAGCATGGCCAGGGGCATTACATATGCTTAACAGCACACTGGATCAATGACCTGCAGGTAGGGTATATAGCCGAAAGTGGTGGTCCACATTTCATTGTACCCTAAAGAGTTGTAGGACATTCATACTTGTCTGTCTCCTCCTCGATCTCTTCCTCCATCTCTTCATATCACCTTTCAACACTTTCTATATTGGCACAGATTTCCCTATGTGGTTGGTCACTTGACGCTTGTGGAGTGGCTGTTGATCAAACACGTATGTGCCATTTTAGCCTGCTTTGAGGAAGTGACCAAAATGGTCAGTCGTGATGACGCACTGATCAGTATGGTCATTGCTTTTGTCTGCCTGCTGAAACAGATGCTACAAGGCCTCAAGGACAATGACTTGTTGTTGTCACAGGAGGAGAAAAAACTTTATATTATTCGGTGGGCTCCCTCCTTGATTCCCTAGACAAAGCCAAAATGACAAATCTCATTCCGGTAGTGTAGAGGGACCTCAAAATGCAGCATTATCAGGACAGTTTATTAAGCAGCTGAAGCACAATCATTTCTCCACAGCCATGGGGATGCATCTGCAATGAGTTTCTGCTCTGCAACTCATGGCAGACAAGCAGGAAGCCCCTGCAGCAGCACCCTCACAGGTGGCAGGGGAAGTCTAACAGAGATGTGGTATAGGTTTTTTCAGCCCATTGCGCCTGGCAGCAAAAACACAGAGTAGGACTGACAGTCACAGGAAGCACTTCTCAATGATGCTCCAAGAGTATGTCAGCTCCGGCATGGATTCACTCAGACATGGCATTGGCCCCTTTAGTCTAAGTGTCTAAACTGGACAATTAGTCAGAGCCTGCACAACATGCTTTAGAGGTGCTTGCATTTGCCTGTCCATAGACAATGAGGATCGCCTGAAGTTTATAAAAAGGAACCAGGTGGGATTTCACCTGACTTCTTCACCATCATAGCTGCACACCTGGCCCTGAAGGTGCTATTGCAGATGGTGGGACTGCTACTTCTCTCATTCTCCTGCTTCTGCCGTGTTTCCTCCTCCTTCTCCTTCTCCCAAGATGAAAACTTTCTTAAACAGCCATTCCTTGGAGAAGGCCTATGTGTGTCTGTTCTTTTCACCTGGTAAAATTTGTCCTTTATGACTTGGCTTTTAAAACAAGCAGCACACCTGCGGTCTTGTCTGATAGCTCTACAGCTGTTCCTTGGAGCAGGCCCATGCTTGAGTGTTGTCCTCACCCGGCAGAATTTCTCCTTGTAAAATTTATGATATTGCTTTTAAAAGAAGCAGCACACCTGCTTTTTTGCATAGAGAAGTTTTTGGTAGCTCTATAGCTGTCCTTGAGTGTTGTGTTCATATTGCAGAATTTCCCTTTCTAAAATGTATGACACTGTCTTTAAAACAAGCAGCCCACTTGCTGTCTTGCATAGCAAAATTTGTGGTAGCTCTACAGCTGTTTTTTTGTAGCAGGTATGTGTTTAAGGCGGCCTGTCTCTGGGCGTAGCGATGTCCCGCCGCAGATTTCCGCTGCAGGAGCCACCGTCTGGGAGCACTTTGGCACCACGATTTTCCGCAATGAACCTATCTATAATGATAAGTTCATTGTGGATAATCACAGCAAATCGCAGCATGACGTGATTGTAACGCTAGCGGAAAATCGTAAACCATGTTCTGCTCGTGGACATTTGGGCTGCGCTTTCCATAGTTATCCTATGGAAAGCATTCACTGCATTACGCACATGCGGATTATCACTGTGGGAAACGCAGTGAAAAATCGCCCATGGACAGGAGGCCTAAGTGTTGTTTTCATCTGGCAGAATTTATCCAATGTCATAAAATCTATGACATTGCTATTAAAACAAGCAGCACAACTGCTGTCTTTTTTGACACATTTGTTGATCTAGGAGACCCTACATGGGCCTTCTTTTGTTTTCACTGACACCCCTGTTCTACTATAGACCCATACACCATTTTACACAATTTTTGCCAATTTTTGAGTGGTGTCCCCAAATGTTTGGCTGCATTTAAGGGGAGGTTTGGCTGCATTAGTGACCATCCGGAGGGCAAATTAGTGAACCTGATTTTTAGTCCTATTGACTTTAATGGGAGTCAGAATCGGCTGCCCCGATTCATGATGATTTACCAACATAAACCGATTATTCCACTAATTGTTCATGGCTAGTTCTGTGCTCATGGGACAACTATTGCCGGAAATCGCTATTTCAAGTGGTACCTTAACATCACAGACAGGATTACACTGGAAGATAACACATCAATATGGATAAGACAGGATTCACCATGCACAATAGGTATAAGCTGTGACTATCTACTCCCTGCAATTGACTTCTGCACATCGCACAGAGCCTGTCTAGAACAGTCTCCCATATGACAGTGAGGGCTCCCACCCACTGGCGTTTTTTTCTCCACTGCGATGCGATTCTAAAGTTAAAGTCTCGCATCGCAGTGCGAGAAAAACGCAGGCAGATATCCCAAAATCGCTGCTACATTGCCAGTCTCTTCAATGGGGCCAGCGGCAGCAGCGCTTTTCTTGCACTGCTCTGCGAGAGTTTTCACTTACTCTCGCAGCGCAGTGGAGAAAAAAACGCCAGTGGGTGGGAGCCCTGAGGGTGATCAATGAGTGGAACAGGTTACCACGGGAGGTGGTGAGTTCTCCTTCAATGGAAGTGTTCAAGCAGAGGCTGGACAAATGTCTGTCTGGGATGATTTAGTGAATCCTGCACTGAGCAGGGGGTTGGACCTGATGACCCTGGAGGTCTCTTCCAACTCTACCATTCTATGAGTCTATATAAGTCAGTGGGTCGGCTCTTGTTAATTGTGTGAATGGCCCATGAGGCTGCTGTAAAGCATTTCTAAATCCTCTATATGCTGTTAAATGTAGCTCAGGAAAGCTAGCAGGCCCCGTGGCCATGTGTAGAGAAAAGAATAAAAAATTCTACAATCAGAAAATGAAGACAGAATAGAAAAATAGAATTTGTTTCTGGTTTTAGTTAGAAAGAAATCTAGTTGATATAGTTTCCTTAACAAATTGGCCTAACCTCTTGATACATTTTTATGAAAATCAGTTATGTTTATACTTTAACATAAAAATGTTGAAACTTTTTAAGAAGGAAAAAAGTTTATTAAAATAAAAATGAAGCTTTAATGTACTAATGATCATTTTTTGTATCACTGAGGTAACATTTATCATGCAGTTATTTTCTCACTTTGACAATTTTCATTGTGTTGCTAATAAATAAATAGCTACATTTGAGCTAATTAGTCTGCACAAGTACAGAGAGGTCTGAAAACCACAGATGTTTTGTTCCTCATGAGATGAATGCAGTGGTAACGAAAAATAGTGATTTATTGAGGAAGGAGGAAAGTAAAGATTGTATTTCCTGTCAGTAGAAGGCTCGCAGTGGTCAGTCAATCGATATATTATGGTCAATATGTATGTTCATCATCTAACACTTCCACTTTGTGGGTTTCAGATGTAATAACTATGCCCTGAGCAGCATTATTAATGCAAAACATAAAGCATATATCTAATTGTAAGCTATGTGTGATGATTATCTGCTGTTTTTTCTATTATGATTGTAATTTGCTGCATTTTAATTTATTTATTCTGGGCACTGATGCTTGAGAGGCCCAAATACCCAAGAGATCCAAATACCCTTTAGGAATACACCAGCATTATAAATTGTACATGGTAAGGCCTTAGTCAGACGGGCGTTTTTTTCGCGCGATTTGCGCATGCGCAGGTGTCCGGCGATTTTTTAAAAACCATTGGTTTGCAATGGTATTGGACACATGAGCGCTTTTTATGCGCTCGTCCGATAAATTATAGAACAGAAATCGCAGATCGCACCTATCTGCGATCTGCGGTTCCTGTTCTCTTCTCTATATGCGCTCAATGGGGCCGGCAGCAGCACCGACCCCATTGAAAACATATAGAAGACAAATCATTCTTCTCTGCCACAGCTGTAACAGCTGTGGCAGAGAAGAACGATGTTTGCCCATTGAATTCAATGGAGCCGGCAATACAGCCGGCTCCATTGAAAGCAATGGGCTGCCGGCGATCGTGGGATCGTGGGAGCCCTTCCCAACAATTCATCCCGGGATCGCCCGCAGCGCATTGCTTTCAATGGAGCCGGCTGTATTGCCGGCTCCATTGAATTCAATGCGCTGGACAGCTCCGGACCGTTTCTATTGAAACGCGGCTAGGAGCAGTTTTTTCGGGTGATTTTTCGGCCCCGGTCACGCGATTTGCGGATGCGCATCCGTCATGTGATCCGCAAATCGCGGCAAAAAACGCCCGTGTGACTAAGGCCTAAATGGGTAACTGGGAGCTACAAGCAACACTTCTGGCTGCTCTATATAATCTGCTAGCTGGGTATAATCTGCTAGCTGGGTCATAATAAAAATTATCAAGTAAATGCTTAACATAAACTGATACATAATGAAGGGGATTCTGGGGGATCCACTTTAAAACCATGTTAAACTGTATTAGTGTTTACAACACATGTAAAACGGAACACCAGGCATTACTTATGTGGCTGTCATTTCAAGAATCAGAAGTATTCAAGAATCATAAGTTTGAAGTGATTGCCTTTTTCCACCACTAGCAGCACAGTTTATTTAGCCTTTGGCTTCTACTGTGTTTACCCCAAAACAAGCCCTACCCCAATAATAGGTCCTACGCCGATTTTCAGGATGAGGGGCGTGGCTTAAAATATATAACCCTTCTCTGAAAAAAAGTCCTAGCTACACTACATGAAAAACAAAACAAAACAGCAATACTCACCCAGCTGGCAGCGTCTGAGTTCTACAGGCTGGTCTCCGGCGCTGTGGCAGGCTTTGCAAGAGGCTTTAAATACCCTGCCTCCAGCAAGTGAGTGCTGTGATTGGATCACGAGTAGCACTGGCTCAGCCAATCAGAGCCGGCACTCGATCATTCACAGACATTCAGTGAATTACATCACTGAATGGCTGTGATTGGTTCATCGAGCGCCGGCTCTGATTGGCTGAGCAACAGCGTAAATGATCCAATCACAGCACTCGCTTGCGAGAGGCGGGGTATTCAAAGCTCCATCACCATAAAGAAAGTGCTGTGTCAACGCTGAGGATTACACGAGGATTACGCAGGATGCCGCGGGCAAGGTGAGTATATGACCACCTCGAAAATAAGACACTGTGCCTCTTTTGGGGCAAAAATTAATATAAGACAGTGTCTTATTTTCAGAGAAACACAGTACTTAGTATTGCAGTTTGGGAAGCAAATGCATGACATTCAGTGAGACATCAGTACTAGAGATGAGCGAGCACCAAAATGCTCGGGTGCTCGTTACTCGGGACGAAATTCTCGCGATGCTCGAGGGTTCGTTTCGAGTAACGAACCCCATTGAAGTCAATGGGCGACCCGAGCATTTTTGTATATCGCCGATGCTCGCTAAGGTTTCCATTTGTGAAAATCTGGACAGTTCAAGAAAGTGATGGGAACGACAAAGCAACGGATAGGGCAGGCGAGGGGCTACATGTTGGGCTGCATCTCAAGTTCCCAGGTCCCACTATTAAGCCACAATAGCGGCAAGAGTGGGCCCCCCCCTCCCAACAATTTTTACTTCTGAAAAGCCCTCATTAGCAATGCATACCTTAGCTAAGCACCCCACTACCTCCAACAAAGCACAATCACTGCCTGCATGACACTCCGCTGCCACTTCTCCTGGGTTACATGCTGCCCAACCCCCCCCCCACAACCCAGTGTCCACAGCGCACACCAAAGTGTCCCTGCGCAGCCTTCAGCGGCCCTCATGCCACACCACCCTCATGTCTATTTATAAGTGCGTCTGCCATGAGGAGGAACCGCAGGCACACACTGCAGAGGGTTGGTACGGCTAGGCAGCAACCCTCTTTATAAGGGGCGGGGCGATAGCCCACAATGCTGTACAGAAGCAATGAGAAATATAATCCTGTGCCACCGCCATCAGGAGCTGCACATGTGGGCATAGCAATGGAGAAACCTATGTGCCACACACTATTCATTCTGTCAAGGTGTCTGCATGCCCCAGTCAGACCGCGGTTTTTTATAAATAGTCACAGGCAGGTACAACTCCGCAATGTGAATTCTGTGTGCACCCACAGCATGGGTGGCTCCCTGGAACCCACCGGCTGTACATAAATGTATCCCATTGCAGTGCCCTGGACAGCAGAGCTAACGTCAGATTAAATACAGGTGGGCTTCGGCCCACACTGCATGTCCCAACCTGACCGGGGTTTTTAATTCATAGACACAGGCAGGTACAACTCCCTATTGTGAAGTCCCTGTGGACCGACAGCATGGGTGGGTGCCAGGAAGCCACCGGCAGTACATAAATATATCCCATTGCATTGCCCATCACAGCTGAGGTAATGTTATGTTTAATGCAGGTGGGCTTCGGCCCACACTGCATGCCCCAGTCAGACTGGGGTTCTTTACAAGTAGACACAGGCAGGTACAACTCCCTATTGTGAAGTCCATGTGGACTGACAGCATAGGAGGGTCCCAGGAAGCCACAGGCGGTACATAAATAAATCCCATTGCATTGCCCAGCACAGCTGAGGTAATGTCATGTTTAATGCAGGTGGGCTTCGGCCCACACTGCATGCCCCAGTCAGACTGGGGTTCTTTAGAAGTGGACACATGCAGTTACAACTCTGTGTGGACCGACAGCATGGGTGGCTCCCTGGAACCCACCGGCAGTACATAAATATATCCCATTGCATTGCCCATCACAGCTGAGGTAATGTCATGTTTAATGCAGGTGGGCTTCGGCCCACACTGCATGCCCCAGTCAGACTGGGGTTCTTGAGAAGTGGACACATGCAGTTACAACTCCGTGTGGACCGACAGCATGGGTGGCTCCCTGGAAGCCACCGACGGTACATAAATATATCCCATTGCATTGCCCAGCACAGCTGAGGTAATGTCATGTTTAATGCAGGTGGGCTTCGGCCCACACTGCATGCCCCAGTCAGACTGAGGTTCTTTAGAAGTGGACACATGCAGTTACAACTCCGTGTGGACCGACAGCATGGGTGGGTGCCAGGAAGCCACCAGCGGTACATAAATATATCCCACTGCAGTGCCCAGCACAGCTGATGTAACGTCAGCTTTAATGCAGGTGGGCAAAAAATTAATTGGATTACACTGTAGGCGAGGGCCCCAAAAAATTGGTGTACCAACAGTACTAATGTACGTCAGAAAAATTGCCCATGCCCAACCAAGAGGGCAGGTGAAACCCATTAATCGCTTTGGTTAATGTGGCTTATTTTGTAACTAGGCCTGTAGGCAGCCCAGTTAAAATAAAAATACAGGTGCAAGTTTCAACGCTTTAATGAGCATTGAAACGTATAAAAATTGTTTTCAAAAATTATATGACTGAGCCTTGTGGGCCTAAGAAAAATTGCCCGTTCGGTGTGATTACGTCAGGTTTCAGGAGGAGGAGCAGGAGGAGGAGGATGAATATTATACACAGATTGATGAAGCTAAAAGGTCCACGTTTTTGATGGTGATAGAGAACAATGCTTCCATCTGCGGGTGCAGCCTACGTATTGTTTAGGTATCGCTGCTGTCCGCTGGTGGAGAAGAGAAGTCTGGGGAAATCCAGGCTTTGTTCATCTTGATGAGTGTAAGCCTGTCGGCACTGTCGATTGACAGGCGGGTACGCTTATCTGTGATGATTCCCCCAGCCGCACTTAACACCCTCTCTCACAAGACGCTAGCCGCAGGACAAGCTAGCACCTCCAGGGCATACAGCGCGAGTTCAGGCCACGTGTCCAGCTTCGACACCCAGTAGTTGTAGGGGGCAGAGGCGTCACCGAGGACGGTCGTGCGATCGGCTACGTACTCCCTCACCATCCTTTTACAGTGCTCCCGCCGACTCAGCCTTGACTGGGGAGCCTTGACACAGTCTTGCTGGGGAGCTAGAAAGCTGTCAAAGGCCTTAGAGAGTGTTCCCCTGCCTGTGCTGTACATGCTGCCTGATCTCTGCGCCTACCCTGCTACCTGGCCTCTCGGAACTGCGCCTTTGGCCAATAGCGCTGTCGGATGGGAATTTTACCATCAGTTTGTCCGCCAGGGTCCTGTGGTATAGCATCACTCTCGAACCCCTTTCCTCTTCGGGTATGAGAGTGGAAAGGTTCTCCTTATACCGTGGGTCGAGCAGTGTGTAAACCCAGTAATCCGTAGTGGCCAGAATGCGTGTAACGCGAGGGTCACGAGAAAGGCATTTTAACATGAAGTCAGCCATGTGTGCCAGGGTACCTGTACGCAACACATGGCTGTCCTCACTAGGAAGATCACTTTCAGGATCCTCCTCCTCCTCCTCCTCAGGCCATACACGCTGAAAGGATGACAGGCAAAAAGCATGGGTGCCTTCAGCAGTGGGCCAAGCTGTCTCTTCCCCCTCCTCCTCATCCTCCTCATGCTCCTCCTCCTCCTCCTTAACGCACTGAGATATAGACAGGAGGGTGCTCTGACTATCCAGCGACATACTGTCTTCCCCCGCCTCTGTTTCCGAGCACCAAGCGTCTGCCTTTATGCTTTGCAGGGAACTTCTCAAGAGGCATAGCAGAGGAATGGTGACGCTAATGATTGCAGCATCGCCGCTCACCATCTGGGTAGACTCCTCAAAGTTTCCAAGGACCTGGCAGATGTCTGCCAACCAGGCCCACTCTTCTGTAAAGAATTGAGGAGGCTGACTCCCACTGCGCCGCCCATGTTGGAGTTGGTATTCCACTATAGCTCTACGCTGCTCATAGAGCCTGGCCAACATGTGGAGCGTAGAGTTCCACCGTGTGGGCACGTCGCACAGCAGTCGGTGCACTGGCAGATGAAACCGATGTTGCAGGGTTCGCAGGGTGGCAGGGTCCGTGTGGGACTTGTGGAAATGTGCGCAGAGCCGGCGCACCTTTCCGAGCAGGTCTGACAAGCGTGGGTAGCTTTTCAGAAAGCGCTGAACCACCAAATTAAAGACGTGGGCCAGGCATGGCACGTGTGTGAGGCTGCCGAGCTGCAGAGCCGCCACCAGGTTACGGCCGTTGTCACACACGACCATGCCCGGTTGGAGGCTCAGCGGCGCAAGGCAGCGGTCAGTCTGCTCTGTCAGACCCTGCAGCAGTTCGTGGGCCATGTGCCTCTTCTCTCCTAAGCTGAGTAGTTTCAGCACGGCCTGCTGACGCTTGCCCACCGCTGTGCTGCCGTGCCAAGCGACACCGACTGCTGGCGACGTGCTGCTGCTGACACATCTTGATTGCGAGACAGAGGTTGCGTAGGAGGAGGAGGAGGAGGAGGGTGGTTTAGTGGAGGAAGCATACACCGCCGCAGATACCACCACTGAGCTGGGCCCGCAATTCTGGGGGTGGGTAGGACGTGAGCGGTCCCAGGCTCTGACTCTGTCCCAGCCTCCACTAAATTCACCCAATGTGCCGTCAGGGAGATATAGTGGCCCTGCCCGCCTGTGCTTGTCCACGTGTCCTTTGTTAAGTGGACCTTGCCAGTAACCGCGTTGGTGAGGGCGCGTACAATGTTGCGGGAGACGTGGTCGTGCAGGGCTGGGACGGCACATCGGGAAAAGTAGTGGCGACTGGGAACTGAGTAGCGCGGGGCCGCGGCCGCCATCATACCTTTGAAAGCCTCCGTTTCCACAACCCTATACAGCAGCATCTCCAGCCTGATAAATTTGGCTATGTGCACGTTTAACGCTTGAGCGTGCGGGTGCGTGGCGGCGTACTTGCGCTTGCGCTCCAACACTTGCGCTAGCGACGGCTGGACGGTGCGCTGAGAGACATTGGTGGATGGGGCCGAGCACAGCGGAGGTGAGGGTGTGGGTGCAGGCCAGGAGACGGTAGTGCCTGTGTCCTGAGAGGGGGGTTGGATCTCAGTGGCAGGTTGGGGCACAGGGGGAGAGGCAGCGGTGCAAACCGGAGGAGGTGAACGGCCTTCGTCCCACCTTGTGGGGTGCTTGGCCATCATATGCCTGCGCATGCTGGTGGTGGTGAGGCTGGTGGTGGTGGCTCCCCGGCTGATCTTGGCGCGACAAAGGTTGCACACCACTGTTCGTCGGTCGTCTGCACTCTCAGTGAAAAACTGCCAGACCTTTGAGCACCTCGGCCTCTGCAGGGTGGCATGGCGCAAGGGGGCGCTTTGGGAAACACTTGGTGGATTATTCGGTCTGGCCCTGCCTCTACCCCTGGCCACCGCACTGCCTCTTCCAACCTGCCCTGCTGCTGCACTTGCCTCCCCCTCTGAAGACCTATCCTCAGTAGGAGTAGCAAACCAGGTGGGGTCAGTCACTTCATCGTCCTGCTGCTCTTCCTCCGAATCCTCTGTGCGCTCCTCCCTCGGACTTACTCCAATTACTACTACCTGAGTGATAGACAACTGTGTCTCATCGTCATCGTCCTCCTCACCCACTGAAAGCTCTTGATACAGTTGCCGGAAGTCCCCAGCCTCATCCCCCGGACCCCGGGAACTTTCCAAAGGTTGGGCATCGGTCACGACAAACTCCTCCAGTGGGAGAGGATTCGGAACCATTGCTGCCCATTCTGGGCAGGGGCCCGAGAACAGTTCCTGGGAGTCTGCCTGCTCCTCAGAATGTGTCATTGTAATGGAGTGAGGAGGCTGGGAGGAAGGAGGAGCAGCAGCCAGAGGATTCAGAGTTGCAGTAGTGGACGGCGCAGATTCTGGGTGGTCGATAGATTGCTGGATGCACTTTTTGCCATCCACGACAGGACCTGCTCACACTGCTCATTTTCTAATAAAGGTCTACCGCGTGGACCCATTAATCGTGAGATGAATGTGGGGACGCCAGAAACGTGCCTCTCTCCTAATCTCGCAGCAGTCGGCTGCGATACACCTGGATCAGGAGCTCGGCCTGTGCCCACACCCTGACTTGGGCCTCCGCGTCCTCGCCCGCGTCCACGTCCTCTAGGCCTACCCCTACCCCTCAGCATGCTGTATTGCCAGTAGAGCAGAAACAGAACGCTGTAATTAAATGTGCCGCTTATTGGCCTGTGGTTGGAGGCTGACTTCGCTTACGGAACGCACAGCAGAGGCAGGAAAGAATTTTGCGCAAGCCTGCTGTAACACTTAGCTGGCTGCGTATGAATTAGGACAACTACCCCCAGCAGAGGCGCAGTACAGTCAGGACGGTCACAGGCAGCCCAAATAGATTTTTTTTCCCAAATTTTTTTGGAAAAGCCCACTGCCTATATAGACTGGATATGTCTTTCACTGTCCCTGCCTCACCACCACTACTGGCCCTGGACTATGTAAAATTACTGCAGGCTGTTTCACTCTGGACAGGATGACAGCGGTAATGTAAGAGGCAACGCAGAGCCAGGAAAGAATTTTGCGCAAGCCTGCTGTAACACTTAGCTGGCTGCATATGAATTAGGACAACTACCCCCAGCAGAGACGCAGTACAGTCAGGACGGTCACAGGCAGCCCAAATAGATTTTTTTTCCCAAATTTTTTTGGAAAAGCCCACTGCCTATATAAACTGGATATGTCTTTCACTGTCCCTGCCTCACCACCACTACTGGCCCTGGACTATGTAAAATTACTGCAGACTGTTCCACTCTGGACAGCATGACAGCGGTGATGTAAGAGGCAACGCAGAGCCAGGAAAGAATTTTGCGCAAGCCTGCTGTAACACTTAGCTGGCTGTGTATGAATTAGGACAACTACCCCCAGCAGTGACGCAGTACAGTCAGGACCGTCACAGGCAGCCCAAATAGATTTTTTTCCCAAATTTTTTTGGAAAAGCCCACTGCCTATATAGACTGGATATGTCTTTCACTGTCCCTGCCTCACCACCACTACTGGCCCTGGACTATGCAAAATTACTGCAGGCTGTTTCACTCTGGACAGGATGACAGCGGTAATGTAAGAGGCAACGCAGAGCCAGGAAAGAATTTTGCGCAAGCCTGCTGTAACACTTAGCTGGCTGCATATGAATTAGGACAACTACCCCCAGCAGAGACGCAGTACAGTCAGGACGGTCACAGGCAGCCCAAATAGATTTTTTTTCCCAAATTTTTTTGGAAAAGCCCACTGCCTATATAAACTGGATATGTCTTTCACTGTCCCTGCCTCACCACCACTACTGGCCCTGGACTATGTAAAATTACTGCAGACTGTTCCACTCTGGACAGCATGACAGCGGTGATGTAAGAGGCAACGCAGAGCCAGGAAAGAATTTTGCGCAAGCCGGCTGTAACACTTAGCTGGCTGTGTATGAATTAGGACAACTACCCCCAGCAGTGACGCAGTACAGTCAGGACCGTCACAGGCAGCCCAAATAGATTTTTTTCCCAAATTTTTTTGGAAAAGCCCACTGCCTATATAGACTGGATATGTCTTTCACTGTCCCTGCCTCACCACCACTACTGGCCCTGGACTATGTAAAATTACTGCAGACTGTTTCACTCTGGACAGGATGACAGCGGTGATGTAAGAGGCAACGCAGAGCCAGGAAAGAATTTTGCGCAAGCCTGCTGTAACACTTAGCTGGCTGCGTATGAATTAGGAAAACTACCCCCAGCAGAGACGCAGTACAGTCAGGACCGTCACAGGCAGCCCAAATAGATTTTTTTTCCAAAATTTTTTTGGAAAAGCCCACTGCCTATATAGACTGGATATGTCTTTCACTGTCCCTGCCTCACCACCACTACTGGCCCTGGACTATGCAAAATTACTGCAGACTGTTTCACTCTGGACAGGATGACAGCGGTGATGTAAGAGGCAACGCAGAGCCTGGAAAGAATTTTGCGCAAGCCTGCTGTAACACTTAGCTGACTGCGTATGAATTAGGACAACTACCCCCAGCAGAGACGCAGTACAGTCAGGACGGTCACAGGCAGCCCAAATAGATTTTTTTTCCAAAATTTTTTTGGAAAAGCCCACTGCCTATATAGACTGGATATGTCTTTCACTGTCCCTGCCTCACCATTACTACTGGCCCTGGACTATGTAAAATTACTGCAGGACGCAATGCTCTGGACGCAATACTCTGCACGGCCGATATACAAAAAAAAAAAAGTGCAACACTGCAAAAAGCAGCCTCAACAGTACTGCACACGGTCAGATGTGGCCCTAAGAAGGACCGTTGGGGTTCTTGAAGCCTAAAATAACTCCTAACGCTCTCCCTATAGCAGCTCTGGCATCAGCAGCACTTTCCCTGATCTCTGTCAGAATGCATCTGTGGCGAGCCGCGGGAGGGGCCGATTTATATACTCGGGTGACACCTGATCTCGCCAGCCACTCACTGCAGGGGGGTGGTATAGGGCTTGAACGTCGCAGGGGGAAGTTGTAATGCCTTCCCTGTCTTTTTTATTGGCCCGAAAAGCGCGCTAACGTCTCAAAGATGAAAATGAAAGTAACTCGAACATCGCGTGGTGCTCGCCTCTAGTAACAAGCATCTCGAACACGCTAATACTCGAACGAGTATCAAGCTCGGACGAGTACGTTCGCTCATCTCTAATCAGTACCTTTAAATAAATTGTGTACAAATTGCTGAAAAAGGGATCAAGTACAGGGACATTATAAACCTCACTTTGCAGCATCATGCAGAACAGGCAAAACGCTATATGGTGATTACACAGCATTAAGCAGATAGGGAAAACGTTTTTATTTCTCTCCTGAGGGTGCTGACTTTTTTTTATTTTTGCACAAGCATTTTACGCTGACTGCGTTCACAGTTCTCTTTTACGTGTTTTTCTGTCTGTAGGTTTTGTTGAGCCATAAAATTGTGCAATGGAAGTGGAAAATTGTCTTTTTCGGAATAGTTTTTAAAATTTTAATGTTTTTGAAATTCTGAAAAAGGTTTACGTATGCTTGCGTTCTGTTATAGTCTCTTTGCCAGAGAAAATACCACACAATCCTGCGGTACTGGTTGTGTTGAAATAAAGAAACAAACTGGGAAACTTTTAGCGCTGTTAGAACATGTAGACTTTTTCCAGAAAACACAACATTTTTCCACAGATTTTAGTTCAGATTTTCTGCAGTCGAAGCAAAGTAGAAAGGTTGCGAGGCTTTTAACACTACTGGGAACTGAGCCTACATATGTAACACAAAACAATAACAAGACAGTACAAACATGTCAAAAGTAGTGACAATCCAGCAGTGCAATACAATAATGTTCGTCTCTTGGGTTTTTAAGATGCTTGCATCAGTGGTTCATGGCTCAAAACATGTTACAATAGTGTGGGACCACTATAAAAAAAATAAGCCAATCACAGGTAACGGACAGTTGTGGGGATTATTGCTTGCGTCCGCGCTGCTGCCTACGTCTACGTGTTTCTTCAGAGATCTGGGGGGGGGGGGGGTACAGTTTTATTATCGATGCATCCCTGAATCCCAATGCACTTTTTGGAGTGAGCCCTATCGATATTAAAAGAGAAGTGCCCCCTAGTATAATAGTGTTTAGTATTTAGGTCCTTATAGCTCCTGATCTGTAGATTTAAATTATCTTAAAAGTTATATTTTAATTTCTTTGGCAGTGAATCACCTAGTTAGTGAGGAACTTTGATGTATTCAGCAGTGATCAGGTATTTATTGTGCAGCTGATGGCTACATCATATGGAACTTGACAGATTTCTCGAAACTTATTCAGGCATGACAATAAATTAGAGTGAGAAGTGTTACAGGCAGTGACAAGATCGTTCTTATTTATAGAAATGCACCATATTTAGCAACCAGGAGAAGTGAGAACAATAAAGCCAGCAGTATGAAAAGAGCTAATACATAGAAGTTTGCATAAAGTCTAATTAAACATATATTGTCAATTTTATATATATTTGATTTAGCAAATTAACTGCATCAATATTTTCAAACATTTCTTTGGAATCTACAAAAATTTAACCTTGCTATAATTTTGCCATTAAAACATATTACTTGTAAGCAGTAATAGTGATTTATTTTACATTTAACTACAAATAGTCTTCTTTGCATCATGGATAGTAAGAAGTCAAAATGGAAGCTGTAGTTATATAATATACCGTATATACTCGAGTATAAGCGGAGTTTTTCAGCACAAAAAAATGTGCTGAAAAAGCCCCCCTCGGCTAATACTCGAATGAGGTAAAAAACAAAAAAACGTAAAACTCACCTACCAGCCGGCATCTGTGTCCCCGATGCGATGCAATCCCCGGCGCGACGCACTCCCCGGCAGTGCGGCCAGCTGTTGCAATTTTCTCCCCGCTATCTTCTCCCTGGCTTTCTTTTGAAATCCCCGCCGTCAGAGCTGTGATTGGATGGAGTGCCGGCCAATTACAGCCGGCGCTCGATAAACCAATCACAGCCATTCAGTGATGTCATCCTGAATGGCTGTGATTGGTTTATCGAGCGCTGGCTGTGATTGGCCGGCACTCGATCCAATCACAACGCTGACGGCGGGGATTTCAAAAGCAAGCCAGGGAGAAGACAGCGGGAAGAAGACTGCAGCAGCTGGCCGCACCACCAGGGAGAGCATCGCGCCGGGGACACAGACGCCGGCTGATAGATGAGTATTACTTTTTTTTTTACCTACTATATGTACTCGAGTATAGCTAGGCTTATACTCGGGTCAATAAGTTTTACCAATTTTTTGTGGTAAAACTTGTTGGCTCGGCTTATACTTGGGTCGGCTAATGCTTGAGTATATACGGTAATTTTACTTTCATTTCTGTAGATTATTGGAGAAATTTATCATTCAGTTTGCACCAATTTTGTTACATGAACAAATTACTAGAGATGAGCGAGCGTACTCGGAAAAGCACTACTCGCTCGAGTAATTTGCTTTATCCGAGTATCGCTGTGCTCGTCCCTGAAGATTCGGGTGCCGCTGCGGCTGACAGGTGAGTCGCAGCGGGGAGCAGGGGAGAGCGGGCGGGAGAGAGGGAGAGAAAGATCTCCCCTCCGTTCCTCCCTGCTCTCCCCTGCAGCTCCCCGCTCCGTGTCGGCACCCGAATCTTCAGGGACGAGCACAGCGATACTCGGATAAAGCAAATTACTCGAGCGAGTAGTGCTTTTCCGAGTACGCTCGCTCATCTCTACAAATTACACATTTTGCTGCATACCATATTTGTGCTAAAATTTGAAATCTTACTTTGCACTTGCCACTTTTGGAAAGTGTCAAGAATAATTGGTGGGATTTAGCAGCAGGGTGCATGGCCAATAGCGGTTCATCAAACCCATCAAGTTTAAAGCCATAAAATGGTGCAGAAAAATGTGAAAATCTATGTCTGCTCATAGCAGGTAAAGATTTCATTCTCTGGCTTTAAGGGCTCATCCACATATTTGAATTGCATATTACGCGTGTGATGTATGCATGAATAAAACGCGGGACATTGTGGCAATTCAAATACATTCTTTTTCGCAGTTCCATTCACACTTATGTATATTCATTGCGTATATTATGCACATAAGAAAAATCGCAGCATGCTCTATTTTTGCGTGTATTACACACGTAAGAGACCTATTGTTTTCTATTGGTGCGTATAAAACACAATGCCTATGCAATCACTAGTGTATGATCAGCATTTTTATGCATGTTGCTAGGAAACATGCAAAGCGTGTGAAAAAAAAGGAAGTTCATAGAATCATAGAATGGTAGAGCTGGAAGGGACCTCCAGGGTCATCGGGTCCAACCCACTGCCCAATGCAGGATCACCAATTCATCCCAGACAGATAGTCCGGCCTTTGTTTGAATACTCCCATTGAAAGAGAACTCACCACCTCCCGTGGTAACCTGTTCCACTCATTGATCACCCTCACTATCAGAAAGTGTTTTCTAATATCTAATTTGTGTATCCTCCCTTTCAGTTTCATCCCATTGCTTCTAGTCTTTCCTTGTACAAATGAGAATAGGGCTGATCCCTCTGTACTGTGACAGCCCTTCAGATATTTGTAGACAGCTATTAAGTCTCCTCTTAGCCTTTTTTTTGCAAGCTAAACATTCCAAGATCCTTTAACAGTTCCTCATAGGATATGATTTGCAGACCACTTACCATCCTGGTAACTCTTCTCTGAGCTTGCTCCAGTTTGTCTATGCCTTTTTAAAGTTGTTGCAGTAAAGGGTAGTCGAACAGCTGGGGCAGAGGCAATTGGAGGACTGAGCCATTGTTTTTGACCACACAATCACCACTGTCCTCAAAGATGTGCCAGTGGACAAGCAAATCCGCACACAAAATATATTTCATGTGTATGGCTCGGCATCAGTGCCACCAGCATCACTAAAACACTGAGGAAAGCAGTGTAGCACAGTTGGCTATTTCCAAAATCTCGATTACCTGTGCCAGCGACATACATAGAGTATTCTCATCTCAGCCATGATTGACTGAGATGGGTATATGTGCTCATCTGTCCTCAGGTTTTACAGTGAATGTCCTCTGAAAAATGTTGATTTTAACCATTTTTCGAGTCTAGAAGACCCTTTTGATGCTGCAGTGTGATCTAATGCCAAGCACGTATCATATGATGATAGCGAACATCGCTATTTATTAAACATAGCCATAATCTGAAAAGTAATTTCAAAGAATATCTGACTCGGTATACCAAGGGAATATACTTCTCAAAAGGTTGTTCTTGATTAATCATTTTATAAATCAAATTCATCAAATGTATCCAAACTGCTTGCTCTTTTGCAGTTTATGTGAACATAAGATGAAAATAACTCATAAAACAAATAGCAAGGGAAGAAATTAAATGATTTAAGAGTACACAGAATAAAAAGGCGGTATATACCCAGGAGATAGTCATTTGACTGTTGAATCACAGAACATGGCACAAAGCCCTCTAATTAATCTACAGCTCGTGTTTCATGTTACCAAAGATTTATTAACCATGACAAGAAATGTAACAGAGAACAAAATCAAGGTAATTCTGTTTGCTAATTAAAATGAGACAGTCTCACTGTGTATTACCCAACTATAATCCTTTATTTAAGACTGTAATACAACAATAAGTAGATATGGTGAAGTTTTCTTGCTCTTGCAGTTGTTTTAAACAAAAATATATAGTATATTTTTTTGAAATTTCTGGATTCAGGTAACTTTTTTAGTTTAAACTGGGTTTAAAAGTGTTTTTTTGGTTTGGAAAATCCATTTTTGGATATCCTATGTGAGATTTAATACAGATAGTCCCCGACTTGCGAACAGGTTCCGTTCCAGGAACCTGTTCGCAAGTCGATTTGTTCGCAAGTTGAACAAATGCTTGTATGGACTGGGATCGCGGGTGGATCCCGCTCCATACAACATCGGGTGCAGGCTGTTCTTACAGCGGGCACCCGGCGGCAGCAGTTCGGACAAGCCGCGCCGCTTGTCTGAACTGTTAACACTTTAAATACCGCTCTGACAGCGGTATTTAAAGTGTTAACAGTTCTGACGAGCGGCGCGGCTCGTCGGAACTGCTGCCGCCGGGTGCCTGCTGTAAGAAACAGCCTGCACCCGACGTTCAGGAGGCCCGTACAGCGTCCCACGATGAGATCGCAGGACGCTGTGTGGTTGCTAGGCAGCCGGGGACCTCCTGAAAGGCCCCAGGGCTGCCTATGCAGAGTGCGCATCAAGCGCACGGCTTGCTAGGCGCTCTACATAGACAGCCCTAGGGCCTTTCAGGAGGTCCCCGGCTGCCTAGCAACCGCGATCTGACCGGACAGGCTTCTATCAGGCTTGATAGAAGTCTGCCCGGTCCCTGCACAGTATGATGTAATGCCATAGCATTACATCCATCATACTGTGCAGGACAGATAGTTCGTATCTTGTGAAATTCGTAACTCGAATATTCGCAAGTAGGGGACTATCTGTAGAGGGGAAATTCCTCTTCTTAGAATTCTCATCACTTGGCCAAAGTGGAATGTGGTTACAAAAAGTTTCCCTCACTCTCCCTGAGGGATCTGTCCTACATTACATAGACAAACACTGATTTGTATAGTCGCTGTGTAATGCTTAATTCCCCACTGTTGTGATGTATCATATGGTACAAAAAATAGGTTCACATAGACTGGTGAAATATTGCTAAAGTTTACTTAATGTGGGTATACATCTAGGGTATCACAAGGCATAGCGATAAAAGATATTCAAGATATCAAGAAATATATCATCAAAAAGATATCTAAAATCAAAGGATACAAACAAAATATAGAACTAGTATATGCGGAAAAGCAAAACAATATTATACTTAGCATCCATGATACATGGCGAGCAATCTGGGGGAGTCATAATGATTTTCATCAACCCCAAAGGTCAAGAGTATACTTTCCTTTGTCTAGAGCAAACTTATATACCGTGGATGATGCTACATGGTATTTCTACAAAATTATCAAATGAGCCATTTTACAACAATTCTCTCATTAATTATAAGGTCAAGGTTTCTACTTATCTGCTAGAGAAGTGCTATTCAAGTGTCATACAGAATCCATACTGGGTTATCCCCATGTGTTATCCCCACTGAATGGGACTAGTCTACGTGTGGATCTTCGGCAGCTGTAAATGCAAATCTACAACATAACTCCAATGCTCATCCTCGTATTTGTGCCCCAGATTATGTGGCACAGCTGCATTGCTCTTGGAGCTAATGGTTACAGAGTTCTAATCTAAGTATACTATATAATGGCAGTTTTTTTTTTATCAAGGATATAATATGAACTTCTTAGGTATTAATATACAATAGCTTTGTACCATAGAGACTCTGTTACCATCTTTTTGCACTCCTCTCTGAGGGGAGTATAAGGTATTGCCTGTTTTGCTGATTGCAGTGATATGCCTGCTGTGTGCATCAATGCAATAGTTTTTGAGAAACTTGTCTTGTATTAGTAGCAGCACATGCATACAGGACTACTTAAAGTAATCCTGGAATTTCATGATCTGCAGGCTAGCAAAACCCACCTGTCCTCCAACCAATGATTGACAGCTGTCTGGCTATTACTGTGCATGGAGAGAGAGAGCTGCCAATCATTGGCTGGAGTGTGGGGTGGGCGTGGCTAGCTGGCAGCTGATGAATATACAGGACTAGTTCTGTGTCTGGCTCCTAATAGTATGCATGTTTCCCCAAAAACTACTGCACAGACATTACTTTATGGTGCTCTCAGAGAGGGCTGCAAAAATATGGTGACGGTCTCTTTAAGTCCTAATTTTGCCATATTTCTAATATTTGGCTGCAAATTTACATAATTCACAGAGAGAAAGATAAAACCACTAATGATAAAAAATGAAAAATCTTACTCTCTCTTGAACCATAAAATGACATTCTAAAAATGCTTACACAACTAGTAAATCAGTTAAGGTCACCTAAGCAGGAAAATGTCCAAGGGCCATCGTGAATTACATAAGGTTAATTCCAGCCAGAATGCTATTTTTGTTGCAATGATTGAAATATAATACTGCCAGTAAATGCATTCTAACATTTCCCCAGGGTTTCCAAGAGACATTCACATTTGAGAACATACATCATATGTTGCTTAATTCACAGTATGATAGTGGATGACAGCAAATGATAATTAGAAAATATTAACCAATATAAAAATGAATATAGACAGTGTTGGACTGAAGTAACTTGGGCCCAACAGTGGAAGTAATGAAAGACGACTCAATTGTGTAAAATGTTTTTATATTGTTCTACAATAAAAAAAAAACCCAATATGTTAATTAATCAACTAACCACTTTAAAGGGAGTGTGACATGAGAAAATGACCAATTGTATAAATCTCATTTTTTTGTTAACCAGAATTTTTAGAATTTTTGTTGAGTTTTTTTTTTTCAATTTTCAGTGTCATAGTAGATATATAAAAAGCCTAAAATCGAGACTTTTTTAGACTCATCACTAAGCCTAATAATAGTCTGATACTTCTTGATGTGCAAAAAAAACCTTTCAACAATCATCTGATTATCTTCTCATGCTGTATTACAATGGAAAAAAAAACACTTATATACAACTAAATAATGTTGGATTGACCATTTACAATTGGTGATGGCTACATGTTATCTATATGCCCTTCTTGCACAATGACCTCTGCACAGGTCATAGAGCAAGCCTATAACAGTCTCCCCCAGAAGTCAAAGGGCACCTCCTGTCTATTGTGTCTATGCCCTGCAGCTGTCTCACACATGCCATAGAAGTCTATAGAGAGGAGAAGGGAGGAGGGAGTGTACTAATGGAGGGAGATAGAAGCAAAGAGACTCACAGAGAGATTGTAGCAGTTTCTAGCAAACGTTTTATCTCACCTGGATTCAAAGTTACACTGCTTAGTGCTACTGTATAATGTCCTTCATAATGCTTCTGCTTCTATGTGTATGAAAGATAGAGAGGAGCAGAGTCTCCTCTCTTTATGTGTACAGTGTATGGTAGACATAATAGCAACTAGTCTCCACCCACCCACTCAGGGTGAACTGAGAATTAGAGATGAAGCCTGCAGAGGGGAAATCTTGTGAAAAATGCAGGATACAAATCATATAATGTCTGTCTATCTATGTGTCTAACTATTGAAGAGGTCAATACTTCAGCAGAGGAATGCTATGCAATTGCTACTTAAATTATGTTTAATTACAATATTATTCATTTCAAATAAATATAATAAAAAGTACTGCAAAATGAAGTCTCCCCTATAATCTCCACATAGATTTTTCAGGAAACATTCTGACTAGAGATGAGCGAGCATACTCGCTAAGGGCAATTGCTCGAGCGAACATTGCCCTTAGCGAGTACCTGCCCGCTCGGCACAAAAGGTTCGTGTGCCGGTGCCGGGGAGCAGTGAGTAGTGGCAGTCAGCAGGGGGGAGCGAGGGAGAGAGAGATCTCTCCTCCGTTCCTCCCCACTCTCCCCCGCACCTCCCTGCCCGCCGCCGGCACCCGAACCTTTTGTCTTGAGCGGGCAGGTACTCGCTAAGGGAAATGCTCGCTCGAGCAATTGCCCTTAGCGAGTATGCTCGCTCATCACTAATTCTGACCCATCTTCTTAGCCTATGGGACCATAATAAAAGAAAAAATAAGAGACAAATTCAACTTGTGTTTAATTAATTCACAAGGAAAGAAAACAACTGTCTGGTAAAAGATTAAAAATTGATCATGACATAGTAAATTGGTTCTAATATGCAAAATAACTAGAGATGAGCGAGTATACTCACTAAGGCACATTACTCGAGAGAGTTTTGCCTGAGCCGAGTATCTCCCCGCTCGTCTCTAAAGATTTGGGGGCCGGCGGGGGGCGGGGAGCGGAGAGGAACGGAGGGGAGATCTCTCTCCCTCTCTCCCCCCTGCTCCCCGCCGCAACTCACCTGTCAACGGCGCCGGCCCCCGAATCTTTAGAGACGAGTGGGGAGATACTCGGCTAAGCCACTACTCGCTCGAGTAATGTGCCTTAGCAAGTATACTCGCTCATCTCTAAAAATAACTTATCTTTGTAAGGATATTTCACCTTAGACAGATATTTTGTACAGAGTAACACAGCCCAAAGCTCTTGCCAGATGGCGGTATGCTTTTGTGAATATATTTTCAAAATGTAAAACCTAGGGCAGTTAACAGTCCAGTCTGTCGTAATGTGTGTTTACCCATCAAATGGGAAAGAGTAGGATAAACAGTATTGATAGACTAGAAGGAGTAGTAAAGAATAAGCAATAGAGTAAGGCAAGCAGTACCGATAGACTAGTATAATTTTCTGTGCTTTGTGGGTTATATAAATTCTTGCCAATAGTATAAAAATGAAAAAATACATACTGACTAGAGATGAGCAAGCATACTCGTCAAGGCAAATTACTTGAGCGAGTATCGCTATTTTCGAGTACACACCTGCTCGTGCAAAAAGATTTGGGGCCGGCGGGGGTGAGTGGTGAGTTGCGGGAGTGAGCACGGGGGAGCGGGGGGGGGGGGGGGGGAAGATCCCCTGTACCAAACCCCTCCACCCCCCCGCTCTCCCCCACCGGCCACTGAATCTTTTCGAGCAAGCAGGCATGTACTCGAAAATGGCGATACTCGCTCGAGTAATTTGCCTTAATGAGTACGCTCGCTCATCTCTAATACTGACCTCTCCTGCATCCCTTATTTATCCTTCCACATCTCTCAGCTTCAGAAGGTTGATTGTGGGCAAAGGCAGATGAGTGTAAAGATAAAACATGAAGCTCCTGGGCCTCAGTGCAAAATCTGTAACAGAGCCTTACTTGCCAAGTGCCATTTATAATGCTGATGTCTGCTTATGTGGCAGAGGGGCCACCAGGGCTCAGGTGCATCTACCACTATAGCCATGCTCCTAAGTGAATGACAGATTCTTCCAATTGTTTGCTTTTAGTGCTTATAGTTTTAGCTTTTTATGATTGTGATAAAGATGTACTTAAAGGGCTATTCGAGCGAAAACACATTTTTCCATCCCTGCTCCCCTCACCTGATTGCCTTTCACACTCTGGAGGTCTTCTCTGTGTATTGCAGCCCCCTGTGTAATACCTGTCAGCTACCATCTGGAAGCTGAGATTTTTTTACTTTCAGTTTCACATCAATCCCATGATCAGCACAGCATTAGCGCAGCTTTAGCTAAGACTATACCATTTTTCACTGCAGGGAGGACAGTTGAATTATCATTAGTCTATATTTACCTAAATTTGCTACAGATCATAAATATATAGACAGGAGGATGAGTTTTGATCTCCTCGATTATAACTGTCTGACAAGAGCCTCTAGTCATCAGCAGTAACTGTGATACCCTGTTTCCCCCAAAATAAGACCTACCCTGAAAATAAGCCCTAGTCTGATTTGGGGGGATTTTTGGAGAGGCTTGAAATATAAACTCTACCCTGAAAATAAGCACTAGCTGCATTAGAAGGACATTTCCTGGTTACGGGATTCATAAATCCCACCTCCAGGAAGCGATGGCTCTGATTGGCTGAGCACCGCTCGAAAACCAATCAATGCAGCGCTCAATGAACCAATGTGATCAAGCGCTGCATTGATTGGCTAAGCATCAGTCAAAGAACCAGTCACAGCCATCCCATTGTGCAGGCGGAATTTATGAATTGGCCAAACGATGCTGTGGCTGAGCATGTTGGCACTCTGGTGAGCAGCCAGAGGGACCTGGACCGAGCCGGCTAGGTAAGTATAAGACATCCCCCTAAAAAAAGACCTAGTGCCTTTTTGGGGGCAAAATTGAATATAAGGCAGGGACTTATTTGGGGGGAAACACGGTAGTAGTGCTTGTATTTCCCTGTAGGCAGTTTCTGCAGTAGGGTTCATGTAACAGCATCACACATACTGAGAAACTGACTAGAAAATAAATCCATAACTCCAAGTAAGGCCTCAGTCAGATGCGCATGTTTTTTGCGTGTCCATAAGTGCGCAAAAAAAGGACGCTTGGATGCGCTGAAAACACATGAACAGGCAATGTTTCTTATGCGCATAGCATGAAACATTGCCCTTCACTGGGACTACTGCGCTTGGAGAAGCTGCCCCAGGAGGAGAGAAAACAAGCCCCACAGGGCTTTGGGATTTCTCCAAAGCAGTGAGAGTGAGCGGAGGTTTGGAAGGGGGGGGTCTCTCTATAGCCAGAGAGACAGAGCGGGGTGAAGGGTGAATCCCCATTGCTCCGCTCTTTATCCCTTGCTATGGGGAAATCCCCCATAGGTCCACTCACTCTCCCTGCTCTGGAGAGATTCCCCACAGCTCTGTTAAATCTCCCTGCTATGGGGAAATCTAGAGGGATATTCCCATAGTGGAGAGTGAGTGAGTGGGGCTTGAAAGAGTGGGTGGGGCTATAGGGATTCTCACAGAGAATCCCTATAGCAAACCTTTGGAGCAGGGCTGGAGAAGGGGGGCTAGAGGGCAATACGTCTAACCCAGGATCTTGGGGGAAGCCCTGCAACCCCGCTGCCTCTGTCTCCCCACAATAGGGAAATCCCATGCAAAAGGGGGAAGGTGGAGTCCTCTACTGTCCCCCACTGCAGGGAAATTGCCCAGCATGGGGGCAGGAGGAATAACCCGCTGCTTACAGTGGGACATTTAAAAGTTGCTTCTGGCCAGAAGCACCTTTTAAATGTCCTGTTGTAAGCAGCAGGGAAGCTATTCTGTGAACAGGAGTTTCCAATAACTTCAGCTCCCATAGGAGTCAATGGAAACTCCTGCCCATTGTGCACTGAAGATAGTGCATGTTCTATCTTTCTTAGGTGCGCAGCGTTTTGTGCCTCATATTCCGCTCATATGAATGCTTCTATAGGAACCCATTGGTGGTTTTAGAAAGTGTTTATTTTGCACGCACAAAAAGCACGCTCATCTGACCAAGGCGTAATGGCTCAGTCAGATGAGCATTTGTTTTGCGCATGTGAATAAAGGAGAGGATTCCTTGGATGTGAAACCCCTGGATGCTGTAACAACCAGGGGTTTCACCTTGTTGTCAATGGGGCAGGCGGCAGCAGCGCCGGCCCCATTGAAAACAGGGAGAAGATTGCACTCCTCTGCCACTGCTGTGACAGTTGTGGCAAGGGATTCCTTCATCCCCGCTGGGAGTCCCTTCATCACTGAACACTGTGATAGCACTGTCAAAGTGTTCAGTGATGAGGGGACTTTCTGCGGGGATGAGGGGATCCCGTGCCCCAGCTGTCACAGCAGTGATCTTCTCCCATTGCTTTCAATGGTACAGGTGCTGCTACTGCCCCATTGAAATCAATAGGATGAAGGCAATCCACGCAGAAATTTTCCAGGGGGCTTGAAATATAAGCCCTACCCCAAAAATAAGCCCTAGCTGCAGGGAAAAAAAAAACAAAGAAACCCATCACCTCTCTTCTTCTCCTTAGGTCCTTGGCATTGTTCTTCTTCATTTCTTCTGGCTGGGGATTGAAAAATCCCCAACTCCTGGCTGAGCAATGTGACCAATTACAGCCATTCAATGAATATGCTCAAGTTCAACCCCTATCCTTTTGTCCCTTTTAGAGATAAGCCACTGCCACTGCTGTCTGGCTCTGGCTTTCACCTCGCCATTTAAAAGTTTAGAAAAATTATTATTGAGCACTCCTGAATAGAGATGAGCGAGCACCAAAATGCTCGAGTGCTCGTTACTCAAGTCGAATTTTCAGTGATGCTCGAGAGTTGGTTTCAAGTAACGAACCCCATTGAAGTCAATGGGCGACTCGAGCATTTTTGTATATGACTGGTGCTCCGCTAAGGTTTTCATTTGTGAAAATCTTAGCAAATCACCAAAGTCATGTAAAAAACACAGCTGAATGACAGCTGAGAGCTGCCACTGATTGGTTCCTGTGCTGAGCCAATCAGAGGCAGCACTCACTCACCCATTCATGAATTTATGAATGGGTGAGTGAGAGCTGCCTCTGATTGGTGAGAGCTGTGACCAATCAGAGGCAGCCCATTCAGCAGGCGGGGATTTTAAATCCCCACCTGCTGAATACTACAGAAAGCAGTTCAGGAGAACTGCCGGCCAGACATGGCTGAACTCCGGCTGCAGCGGAAAGGTGAGTATAATTTTTTTTTTTACATATTTTAGGATGATTTTTAGGTAAGGGCTTATATTTTTAAGCCCTTCCCGAAAATTCATCCCGTGCTCGCCGGCAGCCCATTGCTTTCAATGGAGCCGGCTGTATTGCCGGCTCCATTGAATTCAATGGTCAGTGCTCGTTTAATCGAGATGAGTACCGTGTGGTGCTAGTCTCGAGTAACGAGCATCTCGAGCACCCTAATACTCGAACGAGCATCAAGCTCGGACGAGTATGCTCGCTCATCTCTACTCCTGAACTATCATTTTTTCTATATCATCGGAGGTACCCTCTAAACATTTCTGCATCTTGTGTACTTTTCTTGGTTTGATTAACTGAAACACGCAGAAAAAATAACAAAATAAAGATCTGTAAGAATTGCTGGCTTCAGTAGTAAAATATCCAACCTCGGGTTAAGAGACTTAGCAACAGTAGTAGAATTCTTCTGTTGAATATATATTACATTTCTAAGCATGTTGTTTTGGCCTTTATGCCATTTATTACAGTGCCTCTACTACAGTGATGACTCATTCTAGTCACTGACATCAAGGAGAATTTTATGTCTAATATCATAGAGCAAATCATAGTTAATGGCCTGCAGAGAAAACAATTTATTTTTTCTAGGCACGATGAATGTAGATTACATGCAGGTACAACATATGACTGATCACTCAAACTGTTTATTGTATCTTGAACCTTAGGTTTAGGTAGTAATTAAAGTAATTTTATTTAGCAGATATCTAAAATAAAGCAAATTAAGGGGTTATCCAACCTTCTAAGGCCTTAGTCACACGGACGTTTTTTCCCGCGATTTGCGGATCGCATGACGCATGCGTATCCGCAAATCGCGTGACCGGGGCCAAAAAATCGCCCGAAAATACTGCTCCTAGCCGCATTTCAATAGAAACGGGCCGGAGCTGTCCAGCGCATTGAATTCAGCCGGAAATACAGCCGGCTCCATTGAAAGCAATGCGCTGCGGGCAGTTGCGGGATGAATTTTCGGGAAGGGCTTAAATATATAAGGCCTTCCCAGCAATTCATCCAGAAATGTGTAAAAATAAAAGAAATATATATACTCACCTGGTCCCGGCAGACGGAGTTCAGCCGCGGCCGGCGGCAGTTCTCTGAACTGCTCTCTGTAGTATTCTGAATGAGCTGAATGAGCTGCCTCTGATTGGTCACAGCCTGACCAATCAGAGACAGCTCTCACTCACACCCATTCATGATGAATGGGTGTGAGTGAGAGCTGCCTCTGATTGGTCAGGCTGTGACCAATCAGAGGCAGCTCATTCAGCAGGCGGGGATTTTAAATCCCTGGCTGCTGAATACTACAGAGAGCAGTTCAGAGAACTGCCGCCCGCCGCGCTGAACTCCGTCTGCCGGGACCGGGTGAGTATATATATATTTTTTATTTTTACACATTTCTGGATGAAATGCAGGGAAGGGCTTATATATTTAAGCCCTTCCTGACAATTCATCCCGCGCTCGCCGGCAGCCCATTGCTTTCAATGGAGTCGGCTCTATTGCCGGCTCCATTGAATTCAATGGGCAAAGATCGTTCTTCTCTGCCACAGCTGTTACAGCTGTGGCAGAGGAGAATGATTTGTCTAGTATATGTTCTCAATGGGGTCGGCGCTGCTGCCGCCGGCCCCATTGAGCGCATATAGAGAAGAGAACAGGAATCGCAGATCGCAGATAGGTGCGATCTGTGATTTCTGTTCTATAATTTATCGGACGAGCGCATAAAAAGTGCTTATGTGTCCGATACCATTGCAAAGCAATGGTTTTATAAAATCGTTGGACGCATGCGCATGCGCAAATCGCGTGAAAAAATGCCCATCTGACTAAGGCCTAAAAGTGATGGCGTATCCTCAGTGTCCTGTAGTGTAAAAAAAAACACATAAATTGAAAAAGTTCATGACAACCCAAACAACGTTGGTGAAGAATGTAAGAAAAAATAAACAAACTGCCAAAATTGCTATTTTTTGGTCCACCCACCTCCCTAAAACAGGTGCGAGATATGATGTCATAAAATCAAACGATTAACACAGGGTTACCAAGTAAACAATACTTAACTGAAAATGGGATAAAAAATTACTTTAGGGATTACTGACCAATATTCAAACAGCTTTAGAAACAGAAAAGCTGCAGTTCCGCTGCAGAGTTTCTGCAGTGGAAATACTGCAAAACCGCAGGTTAGAGTTACAGTACAGTTACAGCAGAAATTTGCAGCGTTTTTTCCTCTACATAAGGCCGCCTGCACACGAGCGGAAATCCCGCCGCAGGATTTCCCGCGGGATTTCCGCCGCTGAAAGTTTGCATAGGAGTGCATTAAAATACGCACTCCTATGCAGACGGCCGCGGTTTGGCCGCGCGAAATCTCGCGCGGCAAACAAACCGCGGCATGTCCTAATTTTCTGCGGGGCGCGTACTCACCCGGCCGCCGGCTCCGGTCTGCGCATGCGCCAGCTGCGCGGCAGCCGGCACATGAAAGAGCCGGGGCCGCCAGGCGCGGGTGAGTACGCGCTCGTCCCTGCAGGCGCTCGGGTCGGATCGCGCGGCGAGAATTCTCGCTGCCGGATCCGACCCGCTCGTCTGCAGGCGGTCTAGAACAGGATTTTATTTAATACCATTCACTTTATTAGTAAACATTTCCGCCATAGCTTTTCTGCAGTCTTTCTACAACATATAAACACATCTTTATCCCCTTAGTGACCAAGCCTGTTTGAGCCTTAATGACCAGGCCACTTTTGGAAATCTGACATGTGCCACTTTAACATAGAATAACTCCGTACAGGTTTTGCATGTCCAAGAAATTCTGACATTGTTTTTTTCGCCACATACTGTACTTCATTGAACTAGTAAAAATAGACTGATAGAATGTGTGTATTTATTAAAAGTGCCAAAATTGGGAACATTGTGAAAAAAGTGTCATTTTTTTCACATTTTAAACTGCAATATGTCAAATATCTTCAAACATACTGTACAATTTTTTGTAAAGATATATATTTCCATCTGTTTACTTTATTCTGGAAGAACATTTATAAAACGTTAGTTTTTTTAACCATTTAGGAAACGTACAAATTAACATTAATTATTACTAGAGATGAGCGAACGTACTCGTTTCGAGTAATTACTCAATCGAGCACCGCGATTTTCGAGTACTTCCGTACTCGGGCGAAAAGATTCGGGGGGCGCCGGGGGGCGGGGGGAGGCGTGGTGGAGCAGGGGGTAGCAGCAGGGAACAGGGGGGAGCCCTCTCTCTCTCCCTCTCCCCCCCACTCCCCGCTGCAACCCCCCCCCACTCACCCACGGCGCCCCCTGAATCTTTTCGCCCGTGTACGGAAGTACTCGAAAATCGCGGTGCTCGGGTGAAAAAGGGGCGTGGCCGAGTAGGGTCACTCATCTCTAATTATTACATTTTGAGGAACGTTTTGTTTTCCTACACTGAGCCAAGATTGCATATGTGTTAGAATGATAGATACCCCCCACAAATGACCCCATTTAAAAAAAAACAAAAAAAACTCTATTATATTCATATAAGGCCTTTTTAGCCGCGATTTGCGCATGCGCATGCGTCCGGCGATTTTTTAAAACCATTGCTTTGCAATGGTATCGGACACATGAGCGCTTTTTATGCGCTCGTCCGATAAATTATAGAACAAAAAATCGCAGATCGCACCTATCTGCGATCTGCGATTCCTGTTCTCTTCTGTATATGCGCTCAATGGGGCCGGCGGCAGCAGCGCCGACCCCATTGAGAACATATAGAAGACAAATCATTCTTCTCTGCCACAGCTGTAACAGCTGTGGCAGAGAAGAACAATGTTTGCCCATTGAATTCAATGGAGCGGCAATACAGCCGCTCCATTGAAAGCAATGGGCTGCCGGCGTGCGCGGGGTGAATTGTCGGGAAGGGGTTAAATATATAAACCCTTCCCTGCAATTCATCCTAAAATGTGTTAAAATAAAAAAAAATTGTATACTCACCTTTCCGCTGCAGCCGGAGTCCAGCCGCGGCCGCTGTCAGTTCTCCTGAACTGCTTCTTGGCACTATTCAGCCGGCGGGGCTTTAAAATCCCCGCCTGCTGAATGATCTGCCTCTGATTGGTCACAGCCCTGACCAATCAGAGGCTGAAAACACTCACACACCCATTCATGAATTCATGAATGGGTGAGTGACTGCTGCCTCTCAGCGCTGAGCCAATCAGGGGCAGGTCTGACTCACATCCATTCATGAATTCATGAATGGGTGTGAGTGAGGCATGCCTCTGATTGGCTCAGCGCTGAGCCAATCAGGGGGCAGGTCTGACTCACACCCCCTTCACACCCACTGCAGGACGGCCGCACTGAGCTCTGGCTGCAGGCAGAAGGTGAGTATACAATTTTTTTTTATTTTAACACATTTTAGGATGGATTGCAGGGAAGGGCTTATATATTTAAGCCCTTACCGACAATTCATCCCGGGCTCGCCCGCAGCGCATTGCTTTCAATGGAGACGGCTGTATTGCTGTCTCCATTGAATGCAATGCGCTGGACAGCTCCGGCCCGTTTCTAATGAAACGCGGCTAGGAGCAGATTTTCGGGCGATTTGCGGGCGACTTGCGCGCACCGGTCACGCGATTTGCGGATGCGCATCCGTAATGCGATCCGCAAATCGCGCGAAAAATCGCCCGTCTGACTAAGGCCTAAGGGGTATGCAATTGAGGATAAAAAATACAATTTCATATTTTTGCAAATACGGCATTTTATAGCCAGTTTTTTTTTATACTGCACATGAAAATGAGGATTTGCACCCCAAAATGGATACTCCTGTTTGCCCTGTGTTCAGAGACAAACCCATTGTGTCCCTAATCTTACGTCCGTATGGGCAGCAAGGCCCAAACCAAAAGGAGCAGCTGCTGGCTTTCAGTGCAGAACTTTTGCTTGAAGGTGTTTTAAGCCCCATTGCACACTTGTCGAGCCCAGGAGCTGCCAAAAAGATATAGAAAACCCCACAAATGACCACATTAAGAAAACTAAACCCCTTAACGAATTCCTCTAGGGATGTACTGCATATTTTGACCTCACAGTTTATGAATAAATCAAAGCAAAAAGAAAAAAAATTATGATTTTCATTTTTTTGGGCAATTGTGTAATTATAAAAACAGTTTTTTTTTAAAGCACATATATGAATAAAGACTTGCACCCCAAAATGGATACCATGTTTTTCCTGTGTTCAGAAACATACTCATTCTGGACCTAATTTTATGTCTGTATGCACAATGGAGCCAAAACCAAAAGGAGCAGCCGCTGGCTTTCAGAACAGACATTTTGCTTGAAGGTGCTTCAAGCACCATTGCAAACTTGTACAGCTCTTGAGCAGGCAAAATATTTGAGAACCCCCACGAATGACACTATTTTGAAAACTAGACCCTTTGATGAATTCATCTAGGTGTGTACTGCATATTTTGACCCCACAGTTTTTTATGAATCTAAGCAAAGCAGAAGGGGAAAAATTATGATTTTCATTTTTTTGGCCATTATATAATTTTAAAAACTGGGGTTTTTTTGTGTAGCACACACATGAATGAGGACTTACACCGCAATAATAGATCCCCCTGTTTGTCCTGTGTTCAGAAACATTCCCATTGTAGCCCCAATCTGCTTACTGAACACATGACTAGGCCTATAATGGAGGGAACACCCGTTGGATTTCAGGGTACAACTGAATAAATTCCAGGCCGCATTGCTCACTTGTAGAGCCATTAAGTTGCCAAAAGATAAAATGCCCCCCACAACTGACCTCATTTTAAATTTCTAGACCCCTTCACCCATTTATCTAGGTGTGTACTGAACATTCTGACCCCACAGTTTTTTGCAAAATTTAATATAAAGCATGTGAAAAATTTATAGAATTAGATTTTTTTCACAAATGTCACTTTCATGACAGTTTCCTTTGTTTCGAGCAGGGAAAACTGGGGACACGCACCCCAAATTTCATAGCACTAGTTTTTCTATGTTCAGTAATACCCCTATTGTAGCCTAATCTGCTTATAGGACACATGGCTAGACTTATAATTGAGGGAACACCCATTGAATTTCAGGGCACAATTAAATAAATATTAGTCCCCATTGTACACTGGTGCAGAAAAAAACTGACTCCCTAAAAGATTCCCCCCTCTTTTTTGGCATTCCCTAAATCTTAGATAAAAGTAATTATGTAAAACTGTGTAGTATGTCTCAAAAGAGGGGTAATTACGGAGGCTAGGTTAGGATGGGCACATAGAGCAATAAAACCGAGTATCCCTCCTCCTCCCATGCTTTCTGAAAACCCAACATTTTTTGGGGGGTATTTCTTGACCTCAGCGATAGGGATGGGGTATAAAATGTGGCGCTCTGTGAGGCTTCGTAAGCTTTCTGAGGTTCGAAGGTCTCACACAGAAGGCGCTCAGCAAGCTGTATAGATACCATATGAATAATGTTGGGCCGTATGTGGAATCCGAGTGCAGAGGCCCGCAGCAGATCCCAGCTGTGAGCCCAACCATGGCCTTGTGTATGGTCGCGAAATGTACTGTGCATAACTGCATACTCATGCAGGCAGTGCACAGTTCACCTTTTTTTTTATTTGTTTGTTTATATTTTCTGCGCCGTCGCTCAACGATAATGTGGGTACCTGTAACCCATACACAATGTAATTGCGTATGGGCTGCTGGTATACCTGTGACCATAGAACACAATGGGCTTTATGTTGCGGATTTCCATGGTAAACAGAACATGCTGCGTTCTGTTTTCTGCAAGTGAATTACATAATTCTAACCCACTAATGGGAGTGGAATTGTGTAATCCATTGCATTTAAATTTCTTGGGCCTTGCCCGACTTCTGCGCTTGCATCCGCCATTTAGCCAACAGGCATATGTGCAGAGACCAGGGAAATGTCTATGGATAATCCCATCGGGGGACATCACTGGAGGCCTTAGGTAAGTAATATCACCACCCCTTATGGATCGGATCCGTGAGGGAAGGTGAACTTTAACTTTTTTTTTTACTTTTACATGATAATGGATAACGGTGATCACATGACCAGGGACCGCAAACCGTGGCCTCCGGTGAAATCTTCAGGCTTTCTGCTACTTTTGGTAGCCAGGAGCATTGAGATTTCAAATTTCCTAGGCAATTCTCAGCTTTTGCGCATGCATCTGCTATTTTGCCGATGGGCAGAAGTCGAAGAGAGGTTGGCGGATAAAGATCCCAGTACGGGACAAATCCGGGGCTTTAGGCAAATAATATCATCTCCCCTTGCGGATACGATTTTAAAAAACTTTTTAATACCTTACTTGATCGCCGTTATCCATTGGATAACACATAACCGGAAACTACGTGCCGTGGTCCCTGTGAAATCTCCAGGCTTTCGACTACCTTGTTAGCCAGGAGCATGGAGATTTTTTATTTCCCAGGCCATCCCCGACTTCTGCGCTTGTGTCTGCCATCTTGGCTATGGGCGCATGCGCAGTTGCTGGGGAAAGGTCCGCAGATAAAGATCCTATCGTGGGACAAATCCGGGACCTTAGGTAATTCATTTCATCTTCCCTCATGGATATGATCCGTAAGGAGAGATGAAACAGTAACTTTATAAACTTTTAAAAAAACTTTTTTATAGTTTACATGATCTCCGTTATCCATTGAATAACGGGCATCGTGTGACCGGGGACTGCATACCGCATCCTCTGTCTAATGAGTTGGGGATCTCATGGTGCAACGTTATTCATGAATATGCGTCGCTGAGGTTCTTCTCTGGATGTCTCTCTGCTACAGCTCTACTAGCTGAGTCTTTTTCTTCTCTAAACTCTCTAAAGACAGAACATATGCGAATATGCAACGGAACTTCAAGACATGGACAGGTACGCAGGGTCGCCGGTCACAGGTGCGGGTGGATTCTGTGCGAGATTCCCCATGTGGAATCCATGCATGGCCGTGGACAAGAAGCCTTGTGTATAGCTCAAATGCGGTGTGAACACACAAATGTGTCCACTCTTAACTTTTCTTGAATTTTGGTAAAGACTATTTTTTAAGATAGAAAATTGATACAATCTTGTGCCATCCAGTAAAAAACGTTTCCATTAAATGTATGCTTTTCTAACATAGGAGCCTGTGGGCAATGGATGGCCGATAGATTATATCATTTGAGGTATTCGACACAGCCATTCAGTAAATCAACATATATACTGAAAGCATACTTTTTTACATAGAAACCCATAGTGAAGAATGGCTGACAGATGGCAAATCTCAGAGGCATCCATTGGACTTATACATTTTTTTTAATCTCATGCCACACATCTCAGGATATTTTGAGTTAAGGGAGGACACATCTGTAGCCTAAAATAAGAAATCAACACATATTGAAATGAAAATGAATCTTTGTCAAATTTGAGCTTTAATACAGTTTTGAGCTTTGTTATATCCTCACTTGATGTTTTTTATATCAGCACAAAGCTTTAATCCTTGATTTTTGACCTTCCAGCTTTTAATGCCATTCTTATCTTAGTGCCCTTTTCCTACGCGGGTTTTATTTCAGAGAGAGAGAGATGAAATAAAGCTGACATTACTGAGCACGTTGACAATACTGGCATCAGCTTCTTTGTATTACATTCTTTGCAGAACAAAGGAATTCTAGGCCATCATCTTTTTAAAACTAAACTGGTAGTATGATAATGGTTCAGTAATCATATGAAATATCTTTATTCCGAGAGTATCTTTACATTTGAACCACATGGGATTACTAAACTGTTCTATAGACTAGTTAACTGCTTAACATCAAGAGTGTTTTGGCCCTTAATGAAGCATACAGAACATTTTCAAGCTGTCCTATGTGTGTATATGATTAATAACACTATTTCTGACCCTTATATGACTTGCGTATGGCAATTTTCACCAGTTTCCCCTCTGCAGGTTGTATATCTCATTTTCAGTTTTCTCTGGTGTGAAAAACTGACCATTATGTTGCCTTCTATACACTGCAAGTAGACAAAACTGCAGATTCTGCATTCTATAACACACAGAGAAATAACTGCATCAAGGAGGACACTACAGCAGTCCTGAGCAGTGTAAATGTGATTTTAGTCACCATGAGGGCTTAGTCACACGGGCGTTTATTGCCGCGATTTGCGCATGCGCATGCGTCCGGCGACTTTTTAAAACCATTGCTTTGCAATGGTATCGGACACATGAGCGCTTTTTATGCGCTCGTCCGATAAATTAGAGAACAGAAATCGCAGATCGCACCTATCTGCGATCTGCGATTCCTGTTCTCTTCTCTATATGCGCTCAACGGGGCCGGCGGCAGCAGCGCCGACCCCATTGAGAACATATAGAAGACAAATCATTCTTCTCTGCCACAGCTGGAACAGCTGTGGCAGAGAAGAACGATGTTTGCCCATTGAATTCAATGGAGCGGCAATACAGCCGCTCCATTGAAAGCAATGGGCTGCCGGCGTGCGCGGGGTTAATTGTCGGGAAGGGGTTAAATATATAACCCCTTTCCTGCAATGCATCCTTAAATGTGAAAAAATAAAAAAAAAGGATGTTCTCACCTGCTCCCGGCAGCTGGAGATCCCGGCGGTCGGCCTGCAGTGGGTGTGAAGGAGGTGTGACTCAGGCTTGCCCCTGATTGGCTCAGCCTGAGCCAATCAGAGGCTGAGCTCAGTCACACCCATTCATGAATTCATGAATGGGTGTGACTGAGACTTGCTTCTGATTGGCTCAGCGCTGAGCCAATCAGGGGCAAGCCTGAGTCACACCTCCTTCACACCCACTGCAGGCCGACCGCCGGGATCTCCAGCTGCCGGGAGCAGGTGAGTACATCCTTTTTTTTTATTTTTTCACATTTAAGGATGCATTGCAGGTAAGGGGTTATATATTTAACCCCTTCCCGACAATTAACCCCGCGCACGCCCGCAGCGCTTGCATTCAATGGAGCCGCTGTATTGCCGGCTCCATTGAATGCAATGCGCTGGACAGCTCCGGCCCGTTTCTAATGAAACGCGGCTAGGAGCAGATTTTCGGGCGATTTTTGTGCCGATTTTTCGGCGCCGGTCACGCGATTTGCGCATGCGCATCCGTCATGCGATGCGCAAATCGCGTGAAAAAACGCCCGTGTGACTAAGGCCTAAGGGTGTATTCACATGAGCGTGTGCGTGTGCCATACATAGGTGCGCACAAAACCGCGCACTCACATACGTGCATGCGTGAATGCAGGTCCATGCCCATTGCCTTTAATGGGGCCACGGCTGCTGTTGGTGGTCTCATTGAAAGCAATGGGCTGCTGGCAACCCCTGCAGTAATTTTCGGGGAAGGATTTTAAATTCCCTTCCCTGAAAATCATCCCTGTTTGTGTAAAAAAAATTAATAAATAAATTATTTATATATATATACTCTCTTCTCCACCACTGCCGTGTAAATATTCACCACAGGGAGTCCCCTTGTCACTGAACACTGTGACAGCACTGTCACAGTGATCAGTGCCAAGGGAACTCCCTGTGGGGAGTAAAGAATTCCCTGCCACAGCTGTCACAGCTGTGGCAGAGGATTTCTTCATCCCTGCAGGGAGTAAAGAATCCCCTGCCACAGCTGTTACAGCTGTAGCAGAGGATCATGGTGTTCTCCCATTGCTTTCAATGGGACCAGCACTTCTGCAGTCCCATTGAAAGCAATGGGTTGCTGGCAAGCCCTGCAGGGATTTTCAGGGAGTGGCTTTAAATATAAGCCCTTCCCTGAAAATCATTCGTAGAATGTGTTAAAAATAAAAAAAAATTATACTCACCTCTCCTCAGCTGCTGAGGCTCAGGCACGTCTATCCTGTCTTCTCCCTATACTGCTCTAAAGCTCTTTCAGCAGGAGGGGATTTAAAATCCCCACCTGCTGAAAAAGCTGTATCTGATTGACTGAGTGCTCAGCCAATCACAAGCAGCTCTCAGCCATTCATTGAATGACAGCTGAGTGCTGCCTGTGATTGGTCACAGCACTCAGCCAATCACAGGCAGTACCTGGCCATTCATTGAATACAATGTAAAATGCTTTAGAAAGATCCAGATAAATGAGATCAATAGACTCTCCCAGGTCCAGCCTAGAACTTACTTCATTGAAGAAGCTAATCAAATTGGTCTGACATGATCGATCTCTCATTAAAGGGGTGGTCTCGCGAAAGCAAGTGGGTCTATACACTTCTGTATGGCCATATTAATGCACTTTGTAATATACATCGTGCATTAAATATGAGCCATACAGAAGTTATTCACTTACCTGCTCCGTTGCTAGCGTCCCCGTTGCCATGGTTCCGTCTAACTTCGGTGTCTTCTTGCCTTTTTAGACGCGCTTGCGCAGATGCATCTTCTCCCTTCGGCTGGTCTTGGAAGCATCGGAGTTTTGGCTCCGCCCCCTTTTCGCGTCATCGCGTAGCTCCGCCCCCGTCATGTGCCGATTCCAGCCAATCAGGAGGCTGGAACCGGCACACGTCATGGGGCGGAGCTACGCGATGATGCGTACAAGGGGGCGGAGCCAAAATGCCGATGCTGCCGAGCGGAGCCGAAGGGAGAAGAAGGGAGAAGACGGATCTGCGCAAGCGCGTCTAAAAAGGCAAGAAGACACCGAAGTTAGACGGAGCCATGGCAACGGGGACGCTAGCAACGGAGCAGGTAAGTGAATAACTTCTGTATGGCTCATATTTAATGCACGATGTATATTACAAAGTGCATTAATATGGCCATACAGAAGTGTATAGACCCACTTGCTTTCGCGAGACCACCCCTTTAACTCATGCTGATGAGGAGTTATACAGTTGTTTTCCTTGAGGTATTCCAGGATGGCATCTCTCAGATTTAATTTTCCAATTATTGAAATGAGACTTACTGGCCTGTAGATATAAGGCTCTCTTTTTGACCCCTTTTTGTATATTGGAACTACATTGGCAATACGCCAATCCAGTGGTACAACTATGGTCACAATAGAGTCCCTAAATATAAAAAATAGCTGTCTATCTATCACATCTCTTAATTCACTTAGAACACTTGCATGTATTCCATCTGGGCCCAGCAATTTGTTGATTGTAATTCTTTTTAACTGACTCTGCACTTCCTCCTGTGTTAGGCAGGTGATATTTAGTGGGTGGAGTGGGGGGGGGGGGGTCATTTTATCTCTGCGCATCTCATGTGACATTTATTTTTCCTTTGTGAATACACTTTAGAAAAAACTATTTAATAGATTTGACTCACCCCCCCCCCCCCCTATCATTTTCTATGGTTTCTCCTTCATTTTTTGTTAGAGGGTCAGTTCTTTCAAATCCTTTTACCGTTATATAATTGAAAAATAGTTTAGGTGTTTTTTTGCTCTCTTTGGAATTCATTCTTTCTGCCTTCTCCTTGACAGTTTTGATCTTTTCCTTACATAATTTGTTTTTTTTCCTATATGTTTTTAGCGCTTCTTCACTGCCTTCTTGTTTTAATAATTTAAACGCTTTCTTTTTTTTGCTTATTGCCCCCCTTACAGTCTTGTCAAGCAACATTGGTTTCCTTCTACTTGTAGATCTTTTTTTTTTAAAGGGTATGAATTACTCACATGAGGTAATTAGGATGTTTTTAAACTTCTCCCATTTATCGCCTTTACTTTTATTTTTGAGGATGTTGTCCCAATTAATGTGGCCAAGAGTAATTCTGAGCTGATCAAATTTTGCTTGACTAAAGTTTAGTTTTTTTGTCACTTCCTGATAAGGCTTCCCATTGAATGACAACTGGAAATTAAAAGTTTATCCGGATATAATATGGGAAGATGAAGTCTGCGAATTTCAGTTTCTCCTGGGGGCCTATAGAAAACACCTACCAAGATTTTGTTATTTTTCCCTCCCTGTATATCTACCCACAGAAATTCCACATGTTCATCTCCTACACCTAAATCTTCTCGTAGCCTCGGCATTAAGTAGGATTTAACTTACAGACATACCCCTCCCCCTTTCTGGTTCCCACAGTCTCTTCTGAAGAGATTGTAACCCTGTAAATTCACCGCCCAATCGCACTTACCATCAAGCCATGTTTCCGCTATTCCTACTATATCGTAATTTTCATCAGACATTCTCGCTTCAAGCTCACACACTTCACTGATCAGACTTCTTGCATTTGTTACCATACAATTTATACGCTTTTTGCTGTTCTTTATATTCATTATGCTACTTATGGTCTTATTAGCTGTTCTGTGAGTTCTAACTGTACTAACACCACCCCTTCGCTCGACCCCCATTTTCATTACTTGGTCTTAGGTCACTGTCTTTCCCCTATTACTCTTGTTGCCCTTTCCCCCAATCTCTAGTTTAAACACGCCTCCAAACTTCTAGCAGTCTTCTCCACAGCACAGCTGCACCCTGCTCATTGAGATGCAGCACGTCCCTCCGGGAGTGGTGGTGCTTGGTATAGCAACTCAAATCCATTCACTTGAATGGAACTGATTTCCTCTCAGGCCACATGGCAAATGAATGTGACATTCCTGGTCAAAGAAGAGCTCACAGTACTAACCTGAGAGCCACAGTCTCTTGAAACAGCTGATTGGTGGGGGTCCTGAGCAGTGGACCCCTACCAATCAGATATCGACCATCTATACTAGAATCAATCTTGGAGTCCTGGAAAACTCCTTTAAATAGAAAGAACTTCTAGGTTTCTCATCAGCCATTCTTTAAATTAGAATTAATGTAATCTAACAATATATTGTCATGAGAATAATCAATAAAATTACAACTTTTTTGTATCCTACTGGGGCATTTGTCCTTTAAGAATAAAATAGTCTAATGGATTTACTTGTCTCTTAATGTGTCCAAAGACTGGAGCTTCAGTGACAATCAGGAGTCAGCTTCTAGACAAAAGAACATAAATTATGTATTGTAAGAGTTATAGGCAGTCAAAGAACCACTAATGAATATTCATAATGAGAAGCTATTTTAATTAAGACAGACAGATACTGTGACAGATACTATTTAATCAAGCTTTGCAGATTCTAGGCAAAAATGTGTATAGTCCCATGTTCCAACTTTTGCTGCTTAATGGTTTTTATCATTAATTGTACCATTATATGGTACATTAAATAGTACTGTTGAAAAATACAACTTGTCTTGCAAAAAATAAGTCCTCACATGGCTATGTAGGCGGAAAAATAAATGCGTATGGAATGCAAACATCTTCAATCATCAACCAAGAAAAAATAAAAAGTTAACCATCAGCTAGAAAATTGATGCTTACAGTTTTCTGGGATTCTCAAGGGCCCGTACAGGTCGTCCCTGAGTTACTAACATTTGTCTTACGTATGACTCATACTTACAAACTGAGGGGAGGCTAGAGTACACAGGCCAATTCCTTGTTCAGTTTTCTGCATGCAGCAAGGAAAATAAAGTAGAAACAATAGAGATCAGAGAGAGGTGAAACTCCATCATCCATTGGTAGAGCATTTGGTTACAGCCGGTCAATAGTTGCAACAATTTTAAAAGATAAAGATAGAATAATGGAGCATGTGAAAGGCTATACCCCAGTGAATGCTAGGGTTATTACAAAGCAAGGCAGTGGTTTAATTATCAAGATGGAATGGCTTGTGACAATTTGGATAGAAGACCAAAATCAGCATAAAATGCATATCAATCTTTAATGCAAGAAAAAGCTCAAAGCCTTTTCAATGGTATAAAAGCTGCTAGCACAAGTCAAGGCGACTGCAATGAAGAATTTGTTGCAAGTAGGGGTTGGGTCAATTGCTTTGAATAAAGAGCAAATTTGTATAATATTAAAGTGCAAGCTGAAGCAGTGAGTGCCAATGTAAGTGCTGCAAGTGATTTTCCCAAGATAATGGAAGATATTATTGATGATGGAGGTTATTTGCCAGACCAAGTTTTTAATGTAGACAACACTGACTTATTTTGGAAATAAATGCCTGAGAGGATTTTTCAAAACAGGAAAAAAGTGTAACGGGACATAAAATATCAAAGGACAGCCTGACTTTATTACTTGGGGGAAATGCTTCTGGGAATTTAAAGCTCAAGCCTTTGCTAGTGCATCACTCTCTGAATCCAAGGGCACTACGTAATCTTACTAAGGCATGGGCTACAGTTGGGATCTTTTAAGAATGGTTTTTGAACTATTTTGTCCCTGATGTTGAACATTATTGCTTAGGCAAAAACATTCCTTTCAAAATGTTCTTTCTACATGAAAATGCCCCTGGACATCACAAAACTTTAGATAACGTGCACCCCAATGTAAAGGTAGTATTTCTACCTTCAAACACCACAACACTACTTTAGCCAACGGGTCAGGGAGTCATATCCTCCTTTGACGCCCATTATTTATGGAGGACATTCTCACAACCTATCAGGACTATCCCAATGAGGAGATGACCTTAAGTGAGTTCTGGAAGAATTATAACATTTATGATGTCATCAGAGATATTGCTGATGCTTGGGACGAAGTAAAAAAGACAAACATGAAAGGAGTTTGGAGCAAACTGTTTCCTCAATTCACATAAGAATTTCTGGGGTTCACAGATGATAACATCCCCGAAACCAGGCAAGCTGTGGTTGCTACTGGTAATCAATTGCAGTTGGACATCCATGAAAATAATATAGAATTACTTGACTCCCATGGCAAAGAACTAAGCAGTGAAGACCTACTGGAACTAGAGCAGCAGATGATAGCAGTTAGGGAAGAGAGGCAGGACATAGAAACTCAAAACTTGAAAAAGATTTTCTACAAAAGGGTTAGCTGATTTTTTTTATCTTATGGAAACAGGAATGGCAAACTTAGAGGAGCAGGATCCTGGTACAGAGAGGTTCACCAAGGTTTACCATAGAGTTACCAACGGCCAGAAATGCTACAAGGCATTTTATGATGAAAAAAATAAAAGCACTGCATAAACCTCCCTTGATGCCTACTTGAAAAAACTGACTCCAGCAGCAGAATCAGACTCTGACTCTCTAATACCAGTCCCATCATCTCCAACAAGTCTATCATCCTCTACCAAGTTGTACAGTACAGTACAGTATTTGCAAATGTTTAAAGGGGTTGTCCCGCGCCGAAACGTTTTTTTTTTTTTAACCCCCCCCCCCCCCCCCCGTTCGGCGCGAGGCAACCCCGATGCAGGGGTTAAAAAAACAAACCAGAGAGTGCTTACCTGAATCCCGGCGGTCCGGCGTCTTCATACTCACCTGCTGAAGATGGCCGCCGGGGTCTGCTCCCTCCGTGGACCGCAGCTCTTCTGTGCGGTCCATTGCCGATTCCAGCCTCCTGATTGGCTGGAATCGGCACGTGACGGGGCGGAGCAACACGGAGCCGGCATTCTGCACGAGCGGCTGCATTGAAGAGAGCAGAAGACCCGGACTGCGCAAGCGCGGCTAATTTGGCCATCGGAGGTCGAAAATTAGTCGGCACCATGGAGACGAGGACGCTAGCAACGGAGCAGGTAAGTATAAAACTTTTGATAACTTCTGTATGGCTCATAATTAATGCACAATGTACATTACAAAGTGCATTAATATGGCCATACAGAAGTGTATAGACCCACTTGCTGCCGCAGGACAACCCCTTTAAGCATTTACATGCACGGGTAAAAATAAATAATATGTTAAGACAAACATCTGTCAAAGTTGCATTTAAAGTAAAACTCCATGCAAATTTTATTTTTTAGGGCCCTTTAACACGGACAGGTCGTCCCAGTGATGATCGTTCCTGCGCTTTTACTGAGGAATGAGCATTGCTCAATAAACAGGCAATGCTCATAAGTGAATGGCTGCCTGTTTAAATGGGCTGATCCGTCGTCGACAAGCGAACTAATTCTCATATGTCACTCAGTCAGGGAATGTATTTACACTGAACGATATTTCAGATTCCCGCTGGATATGGGAATCCGAACGATTAATCGGCCCGTGTACAATGGTGCTCAGTTTTCGTTAGTATGGTGAATGCTAGTATGGAAAGTATGGAAAATAGTTTGTACGGAAAATTTATTTTTTGGAAATTCACACCTGTCCAGACAACAAGACAAACATTACATGCTGTTAACCCTTTTGTATGCAAACTGCAGTTGCACTTAAAATGTTCCTGTTCCAATGTACATACAAATTTAACTTAAGAACAAACTTATAGAACCTGTCTTGTTCGTAACCCTGTGACTGCCTGTATTGGAACATTATCAGGAAAAACTTAGTTTTGAGGTATTAACCCCTTAAGGACATGGCCTATTTTGGGCTTAAGGACGCAACAATTTTTGGCGTTTTTTTTATCTCCATATTTCAAAAGCCATATAAGGGCTTGTTTTTTGCGTGGCGAACTGTAGTTTTTATTGGTGCCATTTTTGGGTACATAGACTATATTGTAAAACTTTTATATATTTTTTTATGACCGCAGGGGGAGAAAATGCATACATTTTTTTTTAAAGCGTTAATTATGCAGCATAAATGACACAATACATTTTTCCTGCGGGTCAGTGCGATTACGATCATACCAAAATTTTTTTTATGTTTTTATGTTTTTCTACTTTTCTCAAATAAAAACACTTTTTGGGAAATCTTTTTTTTTCTAAATAGCTGCATTCAAAGTCCTATAACTTTTTTTTATTTTTTCATGGGCAGAGCTCTTTGAGGGCTTATTACTTGTGAGACAAGCTGTAGCTTTTATTGGTACCATTTTGGGACAAATACAGCTTTTTTGATCACTTTTATTGCGTTTTTTAGGAGGCAAAATGCTAAAAATTTGCATTTTGCCTCAGTTTCTTAGCATTTTTTTACGCTTTTTGCTGTGCAGGATAAAAAGCATCTTCAACTTATTGTACGTGTGGTTATGGACACGACGATACCAAATGTGGGATTTTTTTTATTTATACTAATATGCCCCAAAGAAGGGTTTTTTTTTACATTTTTATTTTTTGTACATTTTTTCTTTTCTTTTTTTTTTACACCATTTGTGTCCTTCTGAGGGACTTGCACCATACCAGCTCTGATCCCTATGATAAGGCATTGCAGGACTTCTCTACTGCAATGCCTTATTGCTTATTACAGCGATCAGAGGCACTGGCAATACAGGACGCCGGTATCTGCCATCCTGTTGCCATGGCAACCAGCCGGGCTCTCTGCGATTATATCGCGAGAGCCTGGCAATGTCTACATTGTAAAATCTATATAGATCGCAATAGGAAAGGGGTTAACAGCAGGGATGCATCAGAGATGCAGGTAAAAGAACAAAACCACGACTATAACCAAACATGTCTGAAAATATTTACCGCAGAACATAAACTTTATTGAACATTTAGTTTTTTTAAGCTGATTGAAAGATTATTTCTATTATTGGAAAAACACAGCTGTTTGTGTTGAGAAAAAATATTAGCGAGATGGAAATGTGCATTGCAGCCATTAACACTAACTGCTGATTGGGAAAACTAATTACTAGACATTAGGTTTTTATATCACTGGGGTTGTGATTTGGTAATATGGAGTTTTATTACAGAATAATGAAGGACAAAACGTGATTCATTAAGCGCTTGCTAATATCTACAATGTGGAGAGTGAGACGATTTCTAGTTCGCAACCTCTTGGTTTAATGAAAGAATAAGACGACTATAGACGTTTTTGCAAGTTAGATAACAGCAGGGGCTGTCCCTGGGTGTTCACTTCTAGGCTAATTTTTATAATAGACTGCCGTTCTCTTGATCCACCATTACACATGCTGTTCTTCTTCCCTTCTATGATTGCCATAATCATCATCATTGCGTCTTCATTCTATTGATGATGGTTTCTGCTTATGGACTGCCCCTTCATACCCATAAATGACATATTTTAACATGTCTCAAACTTATACTTTAGAACATGTGTGAGGGTATATGTATATATTGCCATATGTTTTTTATGCTTTATACCTATATGCAAGTTCTATTCAATTCCAAATGAGAAAAACTTATATGTCGCTTTACATCAGATATTCCAAAGGCCTTGCAAGGCGAAGACAAAATGTATCTTGAACAAAATGTATTTTAAACACAGCAAAGAAGAATCGGACGAAGGACGTGTACTTGGCTGTTTTCCCGGAGGCGCCAGTATTAAGATAACAACTGTTCAACTATGTACATAACTTTCACTGTCTCAGGCCGGAAATCCGGACTTCCCATATATGGTTATGAGCCCATCACCCATTCCTGGTGATGAGACAAAAGGGTATAAGATCTCATGTAATCTGTAATAAAGCGCGAAGCGCAGTCATGTCCCCGTGTGAGGAACGATACCAGACCTCCGTGTGGTGTTTTCTTCTTTCCGCCGGCAGCGGGGCAAGTGGGGTGGGCCTGATTGGTGCTGTACTTAGAATTTTACCCTGACACATGGATAGCAGTGAGCCTTTACTTTAAAGGGAATGTAGTGTCAAAAATAGTCATGTTTTAATGTGAATTTTTTTTGTGAATCTGATTATTTTTATTCTGCTTTTTTTACATTTTTCATTTCAGTATATAGGGAAAAAATACTTAAATATTGCTATTTTGCACTTGCCACAGGGCTTTACAGTAGGCTGTATCTTTATGATTTCTAGAGATCACTTTTCAGCAATCATCTCATTATGATCACAGCATTACAATGAAAATTAAAGGGGTTATTCATGGAGGATTCAATTACTATTATTCAAAGTAATGGAATAATGTACAAAGTCATACTTACCTCCTCACTCCTTCATGGCTCCTACTCATTTAATGTGCGCTCCTCTGCTGGGCTTCACTTCCTGCTTCAGCAAGCCAAGGTAACATTAACGAATATAGGGAAATGTAACCTCCTCCAGACAATAAATGTCACACTTTGGCCAGTGATTAGCTGCAGTAATTGGGACATCAACACTCTAGCCAGAAGTGAAGATCAGTGGGAGAGCGAGAATCAGCGGAACAGGAGCTGCAAAGTAAGTGATTAAGGCTTTTTTATGTTATTCTACCACTGTTTAAAAGAAAATTCCCTTCTCGAATAAACCCTTTAACACTTACATTGTAAAGCTAGAAGAAACGCAGGATCTGCCATTGACAATAAATGCTAGTCATAGCTCACCTCGCCCTCCCTGAACAGTGAATGCTACATATGTGATAATGTATGCCCGAACATATTCACAAGTAAACAGATGGTTTTCTGACAGAGGTTTACCTTCTATAATTGAATCATTTTGTGTATGCATGTCAGAGATTTATGTTCACTAGTATTGAGTGAGCTGAAACAGTTGCAGCTCAGCCTAAAACTCCGTTTCAGTTTGAACCTTGCGAAAAGTTGGGTACGAGCCTGAACCTTAAGGCTGAGTTCACACGGGCGTATTCCCGTCGGAAATCTCGCAGTTTGGCCGCAGCAAAAACCGCCAGATTTCCGCCGGGAGAACCGCCGCGGTTTAAGCCGCGGCGGCTTTGAAGCGGCCCGGCCGCTTGCTTTTCTGTTGTGGCCGGCGCTCCCATAGAGGAGAGCGCGGCCGCGACGTAAATAAACAAAAAAAAAGTAAATAGACATGCTCAATCTCTTGAAACTGCGGCTGCGGCGGCCGCAGCCGCGGCTTCAGCCGGATTTGCCGCAGCGGATTAGCCGTCCCGTGTGGACAAGATTTTTGAGAAATCTCGTCCACATGGCTGGCTAATCCCGAGATTAGCGGCCGCGGCTGAACTCCGTCTGCCGGGACAAGGTGAGTATATATATATATATATATTTTTTTTTTTATTTTTACACATTTCTGGATGAATTGCAGGGAAGGGCTTATATATTTAAGCCCTTCCCGACAATTCATCCCGCGATCGCCCGCAGCGCATTGTTTTTAATGGAGCCGGCTGTATTGCCGGCTCCATTGAATTCAATGCGCTGGACAGCTCCGGCCCATTTCTATTGAAACACGGCTAGGAGCAGTATTTTCGGGCGATTTTTTGGCCCGGTCACGCGATTTGCGGATGCGCATCCGTCATGCGTGGGAAAAAACGCCCGTGTGACTAAGGCCTTACTCATACCGACGTTACAATCACACATAGAAAGTTTCATTCGATTTTAACAACTCCTTTTAGGCATTGAATTTTTCTTTTTACATTGAGTGTATTTATTATTTGCTGGTTAAAACTGTACCAACTGTTCCAGCCAATATAAATGTGCTGTGTACTCTGGAGAAGAAGATAGCTTGATTTTGAAATTTATTGTGTTTGAACATGAGGATCTTCATCTAATTTATTGGACTTAAAAATATTGTTGTACGCAATTACCATTTAACTTTGAGTTAAGCTATTGGCTTGCAGACAGATTCTTATTTAATATAGTGAGAAATGGAGAGTATTGCCATTAACTAAACAGTAATTGCATAAGAACAGAACTAACTGTTTTGCTTAATTGTGCATTACTGTAGCATTTTTTTAAATAGGAAAAAAGGAGATAATGAAGCTCATTGGTCATAAGAGACAAAAGCTTATAAAATCATCTTCTGTGCTGGCATATTTCTAACCATAAGAAGGCTGCAAAATAAAATGAACATCCAAACACTAAGTACATATCGCTTTATATCTGTCAGATAATGTGTAAATAATAATAAACTAACCTAGAAATCACATCCGATATTTTCAATGAAGTTCTGCTTCACAGCATAGCCATATGTTTGTTGATCCATGCTCCATTTTTCGACTGTCCCATTCTGCTTTTCTTGCATCCAATAAATGACACTGCTTTGAAGGATTGCTGAATAATTGTATTTCTTCTTACGACAATTGTATTTTTTCTTTGCGTCTACGTAATAGCATTGACTAAAGGCCCTTTTAGACTGGACGAATGTCAGGCAAACAATGCCCAACACTCGTCCCCACACATACTAGCTCCCATACTGCTGTATGGGAGCAAGTATCGCTGACTCACAGCAGGACGGCTGCATGAGATTTCTCTCCTCTCGTTCCCCCGCCCCTCTCCATTGACTTAACATAGCAGCCATTTAGTACTGAATGGCTCTTATTTACACTGATTGATTAGTGATCAGATCATCCGCCATCCTTTATGCAGCATAAACGATGGATGATCAGCTGAACGATCATCGTTCAGTGTAAATAGCAGCTGTTCAGTACTGGAAAGCCGCTATGTTAAGTCAATGGAGAGGGGTGGGGGAGCGAGAGGAGAGAAATCTTCTGCAGCCTCCCCGCCCCCCTGCTGGCCACTCTGTGAGCGAGCCAGTGATACTAGCTCCCGTGCAGGAGATACTGCCTGTCCCAAATATTATCAAGGTCTGGTTTTAGATTATACTAGACTAACACAATTTACAGTGAAAAGCAATCCTTGCTAGATTTACTTGTGTTGACATATTTAAATTGTTTTTATTTGAATGTTTGGGGGGAAATAACTGAAAGTTTGGCATAAAAAACCTAATTTGCAATGGGGTTGAATAATTTTTCTTACAATTGTAAAAAATAAGAAGCCTGAGGGTGCAGTGTACGATAAAGGGAATATCTATTTTATCTTATTTGAATTCCTGCGTCCTGCAGTCTCTCCTCAGGCCCTGCATTAGACCTAACAGTGCAGTGCCATCATGCTCTATCTTATGGTGGGCTACACTTTTTCCATATGCTCAGACCTGAGAACAGTCCTGGTGGAGCAATAGGGGTTCTTCCTTCTACATAATGCACTTTCCAGGTCGTCCCTCTGATACCCTCACTTTCATTCCTCCATTTCAAGGTAGATACTCTCAGACTCTTCCATCTGTTCTTCTTGCAAGTGACGGTTGTCTACCGCCCCTTGGGTCATTCACGCCAGTTCCTAGATCACTTTGCCTCCTGGCTTCCTCATTTTTTTTATTGTGATATTCCAACTCTCATTGTTGATGACCCTAAAAAAGTTGCCCAGTTGTAAACTACTGATGGCCTATCCCAGGGTTGGCCATCAATAGTAGATGTCTACAGTAAGCAAGCAGCTCCGTTGTCACTGCAGTGGCTAGGCTAACACCAAGCCATTTATAGACTCTATAAGTCATCTTTGTCCTCAATCCCCTTCCTCTCTTGTCCCGATTTGGTTGCTAAACATTATAAAAAAAACCCTCAAAAGTGCCTGGCACAAAACAGGACCCCTAACACTCTAACCATCCCAACACAGACTGTGGCAACCTAGACACATGCCTCTAACACATTTCCTCCAGTGATGCTTTCCTTGTGTTCAACGACCATGGAAAAAATCATATGCATCAGCGGGTTTCATTCTTTATAAGTTTACACTCAGAACTATTACTACTACTACTCTGCCCTTCACCATGTCAAACAATCCTACTTTAGCACTCTCATCTCCTCATTATTGAATTATCCAAAACAACTCTTTGATACTTTTCACTTCCTCCTTAGACGCCTATGACAGTTCTCAGGGCTGAAGACTTGACCACTTATTTCAGAGAGAACATTGACAATATCCAGTAGGAAATAATTTTCCAATCCCCAAGTAACTTTGATTCCCTCCGTTCTCACACCTCGTCTAATTCACTCTATGCATTTAACCTAATAACAGAATAAGTCTCCAGGTTCCTCTTTTTGCTCTACTATCTGCATTAAATCAGAAATCGTCCAGTCTCTCTCTCCTGCTGTTAATTAGTCACCTTACTACAATATTTCACCTATCTTTTTCTTCCGGTATCTTTCCCACCTCCTTTAATCCCTTAAGGACATGGCCTATTTTGGGCTTAAGGACGCAACGATTTTTGGCGGATTTTCATCTCCATTTTTCAAAAGCTATAACTTTTTTATTTTTCCGTCGACGCGGCCGTATAAGGGCTTGTTTTTTGCGTGGTGAACTGTAGTTTTTATGGGTGCCACTTTTGGGTACATGGACTATATCGTAAAACTTTTATTATTTTGTTTATGATAACAGGGAGAGAAAACGCATCAATTCTGCCATAGATTTTTTGGTTTCATTTTACAGATTTAATCATGCAGCATAAATGACACAATATATTTTTTATGCGGGCTGGTACGATTACAACAATACCAACATTCTTATAATTTTTTTAGGTTTTTTCCACTTTTTTGCAATAAAACCCCCTTTTTTTGGAAATTGTTTTTTTTTCTCTATTGCTGCATTCAAAGTCCTGTAACTTTTTTATTTTTCTATGTACAGAGCTCTATTTAGGCTTATTTTTTGCAAGACGAGCTGTAGTTTTTATTGGTACCATTTTGGGGAATATACAGCTTTTTGGATCACTTTTATTGCATTTTTTGGGAGACAAAATGCTAAAAATGAGCATTTTGCCTCTGTTTTTTAGCGTTTTTGTTAACGCTTTTTGCCGTACAAAATAAACATCATGTTCATCTTTTTGTACACGTCGTTATGGACACGTCAATACCAAATATGTGCCATTTTAATTTTTTTTTACCTTTTTTTATGCTAATATTAGAAAAAGCACAAAAAAACGGTCTTTTTAACATTTTCTTTTCACATTTTTCTTTTTTTTACATGTTTCTTTTCTTCTTTTTTTTTTACACTATTTGAGTCCCTCTGAGGGACTTGCAGCACAGCACTTATGATCGCTGTGATAAGGCATGGCAGGGCTACTGCCATGCCATGCCTTATCGCTTATACAGCGATGATAGGCATTGGCACTACAGGACACCAGTGTCTGGCGTCCTGTTGCCATGGCGACGGGCCGGGCTCTCGCGATAACATCGCGAGAGCCGGCTGGAGACACAGATCTCGCGCTATCCCGATGACGTAAGGGTATGTCATTTTGCGGGAAGTACCAGCCTGCCATGACATACCCTTACGTCATAGGGCGGGAAGGGGTTAAAGATGTTATCAGATCCCCATTCATTAAAAAAAAAAATTCTTGACTTGCCCTGTCCTGCCAACTATCAGTCAGTCTTTAATCTTCCCTTCACCTCCAAGCTCCTGAGTCACTTCATCTACTCTTGTGTAATCTGCTGTCTCTACAAATTCTTGATCCATTACAATGTTTTTTGTGTCTTTTATTCTACAGAAACTGCCCTGACAATAGTGCCAAATGATCTCCTGACAGCTACATCTAATGGTAACTACTCTCTACTGATTCTTCTGGATCTCTCTGCAGCATTTGACACTGTAGATCACCAATTCCTTATCACTATGCTCCTCTCTATTGGCCTTAAGGATACTGCCCTCTACTCTTTTTCCTCCTACCTTTTGATCACATTTTCACTATATCATTTTCTGCTTCTACTTCTTCTATACCCCTTGCTGTTGGGGTTCTTCAGGGTTATGCTCTAGGTCCCCTCCTTTTTTCTATCTACACAGCCCCTACTGGAAAAACTATCAGTAGATCTGGCTTTCAGTACCATCCGTATGCTGATGACACCCAATTATACACCTCTTCCCAAAACATCATTCCTACATTACTACAAAACACCAATGATTGCTCGTCCGCAGCCTAGAACATAATATCCTCTCTCTATCTGAAAAGTAATCTTTTAAAACCTGAACTTCTTGTGTTTCCAACATCTATAAAGCTACTTAATCCTAATATTTATATATCAGTGTGCGATGCTACCATAGCTCATTGGCAACACACCTGCTATTTTGGGGATATATTTAGCTCCAATCTTTTCTTTACTCCTTAAATTGATTAATTTGCATACTCATGTCACCTGTACCTCATAAACATCTCCAGAACACGCCTGTTTTTTACTTTAGAAACAACAAAAACTTTTATTGTTGCCCTGATAGTTTGTTGTCTTGACTAATGTTAGTTGCTACTAATCAGTTTTGCTAAACCTCCCCTCTCTCTAATCCACTCTGTAATAACACAGGCAGGCTCATTTTTTTGGTCCAGCTGTTTCATTGATGCCTCTGCCCCGTACCAGTCACTGCACTGGTTGCCTATCCTATATAGTTTGCAATTTACACAAATTACTCTCATCCATAAAGCTCTCCACAGCGCTGCACCACCCTATATCTCCCCCTTCATCTCTGTTTACCATCCTACCTGCATTCTGTTCTGCTAGTGTCCGTAGGCTAAGTTCTGCCATAGTCCAAACCTGACACTCTTGTCTCCAAGACTTTTCTCAAGATGCCCCAGTTCTCTGGAATGTGCTACCTCAGACAATCAAGTTGATACCCCACACCTTTAATTTCAAGTGTGCCCTGAAAACATACCTCTTTAGGAAGGTATATCATATCTGCTAATCTAACTCTTCCCATTTTATCCATTTTCTACACTCTCTATCTGAACCTGATCACCATGTTCCCTACACACACACACGTACATATGTAGATATTGGCTAGTGATTGGCTCATGCACTCTGAGTATGCTTGATGTGCAGCAAACATGCTCTGCCTGTTCATCATTGCCATGAACATCTCTGGAGCACATGCTCTGGTTGTTCATCATTACTGGAATACACTCCATAGAGCATACTCAGTGGGTGCTAGCTGTGCTCCATCTAAAAGCAGAGTTGAAAGCAGAATATCAAAATGGTGGCACCCAGTACACCAGCCCTGATCCAATTTTTCCTGCACAGACAGTTGTGCAGCATAGAAATGAATGCAGAAGCAGCACAGATGAACCAGGGGGAAGCCATTCTGTCTAATGCTTATTGGGAAGCATGTATTGACTGGTGAAGCCTGGAGAAGGTAAAGTATGTTGTTAGTTTACTGCAGACATAGTTTATCTTAAAGGGGTTGTCTGCATTATATGTATTTGTGCTGATGCATTCCTCACCCCTTAACTTCAGTTGTCTAATGTACTTTGTGTCTGAAAAATGCACCTTTTTTGCTTGAAAAAGCTGTCATGTGACTGCTGACGTCATGCAGGAAACAGGGGCTGTAAGATCCCGTAAACATAATACCGCCATGTTTACAGGACATCACATTCGTTTATGGTCAGTCACACTCAGGTACTCGGAATGCATCTTTTAATCCAGGCCATGTTCTCTTCTGCTGCTCCGACTGCTCAAACCAGGAAGCCACAGCCAAGGTCTTTTCCCCTAGCCTTAGCGTGAACGTTTCATCTCTGTTCAAGGCTGTCAGGTGTAGGAGAGCTGACACAGCCCAAGTGCTGCCCATAGTGCCCTTTCATATTTACAAACCTAATTACAGTGACATCTATACATGTATACAGCAATATTACTAACAGCTGTCAGCAAAGTTACAGTTGTTGGCAACTTGACAGTCTTTGATAACATTACTGATAGTTGTCACTAGAGATGAGCGGGCATACTCGCTAAGGGCAATTATTCGATCGAGCATAGCCCTTAGCGAATACCTGCCCGTTTGGAAGAAATGATTTGGCTGCCGGTGGCGGGCGGGGAGTGGCGGGTGGCGGGGGAGAGCGGGGGGAAACGGAGGGGAGATCTCTCTTTCCCTCTCTCCCCCCCCCCCGCTCCCCCCTGCTCACTGGCGCAACTCCCCTCTCACCCGCGCCGGCAGCCGAACGGGGAGATACTCGCTAAGGACAATGCTCGATCGAGTAATTGTCCTTAGCAAGTATGCTCGCTCATCTCCAGTTGTCACCAATGTAACTGACAGTTGTAAGTAACATTACTGACACTTGTCAGCAATGTTATGGTTGTTGGTAATGTTACAGACACTTGTCAGCAATGTTATGGTTGTTGGTAATGTTACAGTTGTTGCCAATGTTACAGACACTTGTCAGCAATGTTACGGTTGTTGGTAATGTTACAGTTGTTGGTTATGTTACTGACACTTGTCAGCCATGTTGCGGTTGTCGGCAATGTTACAGACACTTGTCAGCAATGTTGCGGTTGTCGGCAATGTTACAGACACTTGTCAGCAATGTTATGGTTGTTGGTAATGTTACAGTTGTTGCCAATGTTACAGACACTTGTCAGCAATGTTATAGCAGTTGGTAATGTTACAGTTGTTGGTTATGTTACTGACACTTGTCAGCAATGTTGCGGTTGTCGGCAATGTTACAGACACTTGTCAGCAATGTTATGGCAGTTGGTAATGTTACAGTTGTTGGTTATGTTACAGACACTTGTCAGCAATGTTACGGTTGTTGGTAATGTTACAGTTGTTGCCAATGTTACAGACACTTGTCAGCAATGTTACGGTTGTTGGTAATGTTACAGTTGTTGGTTATGTTACTGACACTTGTCAGCAACGTTGCAGACAATTGACCATTTTCTATAACGTTACAACTGTCAGTAACTTTGCCGACAACTGTAACGTTACTGACAATGGTCAACTAGTGGTAAGGTTACTAATAACTGTCAGTAACCTTGCTTATAACTGTTAGTAACATTACTGACAACTATCAGTGACGTTGCTGACAGCTTTAAGTAACATAACTGACAGTTGACCGTTGTCAGTAATGTTACAGTTGGTAACATTACTGACAGTTGACAGTTGTCAGCAACTTTAGTGACAGTTTTCAGTTATGTTACAGTTTCCGCAACATTACTGACAGTTATCAGCAAGGTTACTAACAGTTGTAAGTAATGTAACTGACATTTTACCATTATCAGTAGCGTTAAAGTTATTGGCAATGCTACTGACAGTTGTCACCAAAACTTGGCATTTTTCAGTAAGGTTATGTACAGTTGTATATAGATATACGTGTGTGTGTCTCTATATGACGGTAGTAAGAATGCAGTACCATAAGTGGTCTGTAGGGGGTTTGAGAACAGGTTTTGAGAGGAAATCTCTTGCAGAGAGGGTATTTTTCCCCCTAATTAATCAGCCAACACCTGAGTAAGTGAGGCTGCAGTACAGAAAATCTCTGGAGTTTCTGAGCTCACGGTCCATTTGGGGACACTCTACCCCTGTACGAGGGTCCTGAGAGATCCATTGCAGAGGAAGCCATGGTCCACTGCTGAATGCTTGATGATGGGTGAGAGAGACAAGAACCTGACAGGGGTGGATGGCCCTTTGGTTTACACCCTGGATTAGTATGATGTGATAAACTTTCATACTATATACATGGTAGAGGGTTGAAGGGGGTTTCCAGGCCACACCCACTGGGGTACACCGTGGTTGGAGCGGAAGTGCTGCTGTGACCCCTGTGTAGTGTCCGGCACTCATAATTGCACGCGCAGCTTTTAATGAGAGCTTTCATGAGGCTTAGGACTCTTTCACACAAGCGCATATACGGCGCGTTTTTACGCCCGGGCGTATATACGCGCCCATGAGAGGTATTGATTTTCAATGCAACCGTTCACAAAGGCAAATATACAGCATGTAAATACACCAGAAGCATGAAAATTAGAACATAGATACTCGGCCGGCGCATATATGCTCAGCCAAATGATAGTTCTGGAACTATCTTTTAACCAGTATACGCCAGCGGGTCCCATAGACTCCTATGGAGCAGGGAAAGAGAAGGGAGGGGGAGGCATTCATGCAGCTTCCAAAGCTGCGAAAAGCTTACAGGTGCCTCTATATAGGCACTGGAAGGCATCCTGAGGATTATGGCAGAGCGAGGGATTTCCGGGGTGCAGTGTATTTTTTCATTAAAAACGACGCTCAGGCCTTAGTCACATGGGCGTTTTTCGCGCGATTTGCAGATCGCATGACGGATGCACATCCGCAAATCGTGTGACCGGGGCCAAAAAATTGCCCGAAAAATCTGCTCCTAGCCGCGTTTCATTAGAAACGGGCCGGAGCTGTCCAGCGCATTGAATTCAATGGAGCCGGCAATACAGCCGGCTCCATTGAAAGCAATGCGCTGCGGGCAAGCGTGGGATGAATTGTCGGGAAGGGCTTAAATATATAAGCCCTTCCCTGCAATTCATCCAAAAAAGTGTAAAAATTAAAAAAATATATATACTCACCTTGTCCCGGCAGATGGAGTTCAGCGCGGCCGGCTTGCAGTGGGTGTGAAGGGGGTGTGAGTCAGACTTGCCCCTGATTGGCTCAGCGCTGAGCCAATCAGAGGCAGGTCTCACTCACACCCATTCATGAGTGAAGAAAGTTCTGCTTTAGGCCGGCTTCACACGAAGCCCGTCACGGCGCCCCCCAGAGACCCCATACTTACCAGCGGAAGATAGCGTGAAGACGCTTCCCCGCCCACCGCCGCCGCGTCATGTGACACGCCCACCGCGTCACATGACGTGGCCGGCCGTGTCACGTGACGCGCAGACGCGTCATATGACGCGGCGGCGGTAGGCGGGGAAGCGTTTTCACGCTATCTTCCGCTGTGTTACAGCGGGAGATAGCGTGAACGGACGGCTTCCATTGACTGCAATGGAAGCCATCAGCGCGTACACCCGCGGCAAATAGAGCATGCCGCGGGTGAGGACGGGAGATTTCACGGTGCGGAATTCCGCGGTGGAATTCCGCATCGTGAGCATTGTGCTATTAGGTTCAATAGAACCTAATAGCAGCGGGCAACGCAGCGGATTTTCGCCGCGAATTACGCGGCGTAAATCCGTTCGTGGGAAGGAGGCCTTACAATGATTTTGCATGGTTGGTCAGTGGAGCTCAGTGCTGGGGTCTACAAGGACATATATATATATATATATAATTTTTATTTTTTTTAAGCTCTGAAACTTCCTTTTTCAACAAGTGAACACTAACATAAATAATTCACAATAGCTAGGTTACATCTGCTTCAAATTTATGGTCACCTTATGTGTGATCTTGCTGCTGGTGCTCAATTTGTTCATCATTGCATCTGCTGGATTATGACATTCTGCACTATATGATGTCATGGATTACTCTGAAAGTAATCCAAGAGTGAAATGATGAATATACCTTACCCTTTTTATATAAATTGGCTGTCACTCTAATTTCCTCATAGATTGTACGCTCTTGTGAGCAAGATCCTCACTCCTATTGTTCAATGTGGTTATAAGTTTAATATTGTATGCAATGCCTGACTCCGCCTGTACATGGATCCTCTGATGTGTACGCTGCGGAATATGTTGGCAAGATGAGGATGGTTATTATTTATCATCATTATTATGATCATCATCAAAAACATTTGAGCCCCATATGGGAAATTAGCCAGGGAACCTTAATGCTCTAATATAATAACAATAATAATAATAATAATAATAATCTTTATTTGTATAGCGCCAACTTATTCCGCAGCGCTTCTATGCTAATATGTTTATCAACTTCCATCTTGCATTCTATAACATATATTTGGTATATACCTGGGGAAGGCTGTCAAGCAAAGTGCCCCATTGATTTTGAAATAAATGGGAATGTTATAACAGAATATGCAGCCTCATAGGGGAGCGTCTGGTAATGGGGAACAGAATACTAATTAGGGTTTGTGCGTTTACCTTTATGTAAAATATGGGAAAGCCAAACTTTGGAACCAGGTTTGCCTATCGGCATCATAGGATGCTTTAATGTTACTAGTTAAACTTCATGGCTCACAGGCAACAATGAGGAAGAATTGGGGCATGGCAGCTTACAAGTCACTTTGGAATCTTTAATATGCTTGGGCCCAAGATAGCAATATCACCAGTACTGTTTTGATGGCAGATCTGACCCTTGCTATAATGTTAATGCAGATATTCAGTCCAGAACGATGTTATCCTGTATGAACAAAAAAGTGAGCTCTCACACCAGTAGATGCATGTATGATTTTTTTTTTATTTCTGCATTACTGAAACTTTAAAGGCGTCAGTTTTCAAAGGGCATTTGTGCAAGATCCCTGAGCTTGTGCAACTCCGGACCTTTTCAAAATAAAATATGATGACAGCTGATACAATACAAAGGATTTTAGTGCCAGTTATATGAAATGACTTTATATATAAAATGATAAAAGACAACACAGCTAAACAAACCAAAGAAATATACAAATAAACTTATGAATGCTACATCAAAGTACTATTTGTAGATAGTTCTACTTCTGGATCCAAACGCCTCTGGACAAGAATCATTTTAGATGTTCAGTGTAATGATTAGAAATAAATAATGTATCAATAGCTGGGCTCTAATTCTGGCTCAGATGTTACGTCCTAAACATATTGTACTAAATGGATGTCTAGTCTTCCTTTCTTTAACTAATGATTAATACATTTTAAATATATTATATATATACTGTAGATTAGTAGGATGTTATGAGATCGTGATGGCAGAGTTAAAGGGGCCATACACGATTAGTAAACTGTAGTTGCTTTCTTTCAAAAACAGCCTCATGAGTTGTGTTTTGGTATTGCAGCTCAGTTACACTGAAGTAAATAAGGCTGAGTTGCAATACCAAACACATCATGTGGACAGGGGTGGAACAGTCTTTTGGGAAATAAACCAACCATTTACAACCCTTTTAATCTAACTTAAGGTCCATTTACACGGAGCGATGATTGCTCAAAAATCGCTCAAAAGAGATGCTTTGAGCGATAATTATTGCGTCTAAATGCACGGCCATCATGCACTTTTCGTGTACTGCTCGTTGATCGTTAAATTCAAGCCAGCCTAAAAATCATTGTGTGGTCTTATCAGGAGCGCACGCTGAGTTCTCCGCGGGTAGTGCTGATAGTATTGTTTCAGCTATTTAACCCGTCAGAGAACAATGGAGCTGAATGCAGATAAGAGCCCTCCGGCTATTAACTGCATTCAGCTAAAGGCTTAATTTGCATGCTAATAAGCTATTAAATAGCTGAGTAGCTACTTAATAATTTATGCAAAAAGATTGCTCAAAACTGTCACTTAAAACTGTCTGCTTTTAGTTAGATAGTTATCATTCAAAAAATTGTTCAAATGAGTTAAAGTGAACGATAATTGTTTGATCTAAACGCGAGACAACGACTGAATGACATACGAGAATCGTTTGCTCTTCACTCTTTGTTCATTCTATGTAGGGCTACAAATCATCGTTGGCTTGTTCACTTCTCATTTAGTGTAAACACCGTAATTCGGTGTGTCACAAAGCAAATGTGAAACACTAAACAATTCTTGTTGAACAAGTCAACAATAAATCTGCCTGTCTAAACAGAATGCACAAGAGCAAATGAGCTAGTGATACTGTTATTGGCTTGTCTGCTCATGTAAATGACAATCAACCAGTCTAAAAGCACTCTTAAATTCTAGTCTTGCTCGAACAGAGAAAAAGCAAATTCTTTGGGATTAATATTGGTGCATTGTGCAAGTGGTGCGCCAGTGTCTGTCGTGTGCAGTGTTGAACTGGCCCACAGGGAAACCGTGAATCCTCTGGTTGGTCTTTCCCTCCCAATACATTTCTTTTAATTGGTCCATATCTACTGTGCAACTTCATCAAAGAAGAAAGTAGCAGTTTTCTCTGCTTAGAATATAGGCTCTGTCCTTCAACAACACTCTTTCTGAAGATTATATGGGTGGCTATATGCTTGTAAAGCCTCCTCTGAGCTGTGGGCCCTTGGCTCCCATTATTTCTTTCTATTAAAACCCATGCTGGTCCCCTCACTGCTTTATATGTGCCATGGAGTGATATATGCATGCAGGAAATTATTCTTCATATACTGCCATAACGCGATACAGAGTCTGCATTCCCTTCCTCCTCTGTCTATGCTGCAGTAAAGTATACCAGCGAAATGTACCTTTACACCGGGCAATTATCACCAGAATAATCGCTTGGAACAGTGATTTTTGGCAATAGTCCTACTGTACGCACCCAGCCACTGACAGGGCAATGAGCGAGAAATCCCTCAGTAGTCACTTGTCACTTTGTTTCAGCTCACTGAAATAAAGCGACTAACAAGTGACTTCTTGCTCCATGTAAACAAGGGGTCATTTAATCTTTGAACGACTGCCTGTTCAATGTGACTGGAAGAGATCTCCGGCGTGCTCCGCCTCCATTCACATTAAAACTATCACTCTTATGTGAAAGCAGAGGAGCGACAGTTGTCTTAGGTAAAGGTACATTAAGCTTCTTGTTGCCTGTTGTAGCACAATATTGGCTGCTCAGTGACAGTGGTAAGAACGGACAGAAGAGGAAGAGGAGTCTGCAGAAAAGAGGAGGACCAGGTAATCCAGGAGGCTCAGCCCTGCTCTCCTTATGTGCACTGAACGCACGCACCCTCTTCATTGGCTAAACAATGTCTTGTGGAACCTGACATTGTTTTCTGCCACATTTCGTATTAGAAAATGTGTTGTACTGCATACGAGTCAATCCCCAACTCATTTTTCTAACGCATTCATATATGTCGAAAGATGAAACAAAGGTGCTTCATAAATAGACGCTTGGCTGACGATCAATATATTTTTCTGTATTTATGACAGTGTCCCCACTCGTCTTCTGCATCCAGCTGTTCTCTGCTCTGAGCGCCCGGCTGTTATACAGCCAAGCGCTCTGAGCGGGGTATGGAGAACAGAGCTGGACAGCTGTTTTCTTCATACCCAGCCTGTCATCAAGGAGCGGGATATAGCTGAAACAATAGTATCAGCTGTATCCCGCTGTGAATTACTGATAACTGATCGCTAATCTTTCAGCGACGAATTAACGAAAACTGCACGATATCAGTGCAGTTAGGCACAACGATTATCACTCAAAAGATGGCTTTGAGCGATTTTTGAGAGAAAATCATTGTGCCTAAAAGGGCCTTTAGTGAGTTATGAGAAACATATGGAAATGGAATTTTAGCTCTGGTTATCTAATGTTGTCAAAGCAAAACCACTTAAAAAAATAACCATCCTCCTGAATAGCATACAAACAAAAAAAGAAACATATTTGTATAGATATTTAACTATCCATAATGTTTATAGATTTATCATATTTAGGAATCCCTTCAAGTTTACACGTGGATGTGCTGTGCAGTCAATGATACATTTTTGTATTTTTTCTTAGTAGTGTTTCAATAAAGAATGTATACAAGGTTCAATATTTTGTGCTATATAAAATATATACTAGCTTATAAAAGAAAACGTCAACAGCAGAGCTTCAAGAGTGTATCCTGAACTTTAACATCTGAGATATTATGTTCACTAACTGTAATAACAACTAACCTTTGTAGGCGTTTGGACTCAGCAACAGTAACAGCCTTACAAGCAGCATAAAAATAGCATTTCCTGCTTAAACAATTGAGTGATGCAAACTCAGACTTTATATTGTATTCCCCTGTATTTACTTTCTTGACTTTTATCACAAAGTGCAATATATATATGTATATATATATATATATATATATATATATATATATATATACATTCCACAGGTCTGTAGAGAAAACAAATCCACTATATTGTCTGCATATAGACTAGCATCCTGTAACCACTGCTTATACCATTGTATATGTCTTTTATTTATTTATTTGTTACTTAGGCTAAAAGTAAGTTTCTGCAACATCCATCAATAGAATTGTATTGGATATTTGTTTTAATATTTCTTCCCCATACAGATGGAAAGTTCCATTAAAACATTCTCATAGTAAGACCTAGGGTGTAAAAAAAACATACAGAGCAAAATATATATCAGACAGTTGTAATTTGGTCAACCACTCTGGTGCTATCTAGATCCACCATTTCAACACATTCGATCTCTTCCCGATTTTCCTGTGTCTTCTTCTCTTTCCTTTTCTTCTTTGAAGGTGGTACAAAAGTAAGCATAACTGGTAAAATGGCAAAGCAATGAAAGAATGTGACAAATGCTATTAAAAACAAGCACCTGAACAGTGTACGGGTCAAATTTGAAGGCACAGCTGCAAGAGGGATCAGACCAACAGTGTAACAGAGGTAGCTCTGTAAAATGGCTACCCCATGTATTTCCAGTGAATTTTTCACCCATTTAGTTCTTGTAAATTCCTTTCCCAAAATAAAAGTGGATATCAGTGGCGCACAGTTGTCTATAGTGAAATTAATTCCATAGATAAGACAAAGTACTGATATACAGTCCAACTCGACTTTCCATAAAGTCATGAATCCAATGACTCCAAACTCCACAGAGGCCACAGTTAGAGTAATCCAAATGTTGATGATAGAGCTTGCAACAAGAAATGCGGAAAAAAAGAGCAGGAACAAAGCACTTATGCAGGAGTTCTGCAATGGAGCTCCCACCGAAGAAGCATATCTATCCATGTAGACAAAAGATGGATTGAAGACAATGAATTTTACTTTGGAGGTTAGAGAAAGTTTCCTTAAAGTTTCAAGGAGATCATAAAGTTCTTCCCTGTTTGTTTCCATGGTCTTGGCAATCAAGAACATCCTAGAGGCCACCACATCAACTTCATTGTTGTATTTTTTGGGTATTATAATGTCTTCAGAAAAATGTGCATAACGTGGGTTTTTAAGGAACGAATACCGTAGTATATCTGTGAAGTTCTTTTTGGGTAATCCAGTAGACATGTTAAGTTTTCTGAGATAACTTAAGTAGCTCTCAAACCAGGATATTCTGACAAAACCTTTCGTATACTCAAGAACATCTTCCTGAACACTTGTATTCCAGTATTCAATAGACTCATAGATGTAAAAGCCTATAACCGGACTATAGTTGCTGAAATACTTTTGCTGGATGCCTGTGTAAGTTATGGTTCGTGTCTCAGTTGCTACAATGTTACTCAGATCAGACCCTTCATTGACCTGTAGGTAGCCCATTAAGGCAAAGGAAATATAAACAAGGTAAAAGAGAACTACAAAAGGTTTTACATATGTATTCGTTATCCAGTCACAGTAATAGCGTCTAAGGAAGCAAACCAAAAGATGACTTTCATAAGAATTTGTTTCGCCAGAGTCTGCTGTGTCTTCACTAAATTTCGCTGTCATAAGAAACCTGTACCACAATGACTTGACCTGTAGGATTTCAGGCTTTGGCACCTTTCTGCAGCAAATACTATGCTGGTAATTGTTTTCAATGTACCCAGTAAACACAAGGCTAGAGCCATAGAATGATAGTACGTAGAGGTAGTTGAAGAAAATTGCTATACATGAATTGCGACAAAATATCCTTGCAGCTTCAATGTTTGTGAAGGGACTAGCGCCAATCCCAAAGGTGACTAAATACATGGCAGTGGTAAGCGAGAAGGAAATCATGGTGTCTGCATACACAACAGCTGTCCTCTCTTTTACGTGTTGATCTTCTCTGGTTTTCCTCCAAGAAGACAACATTTCAAATGTCCCATATAATCCATGACCTTGAAAGAAGAAAGAACAGCACAAAGTTAAAACACATCCTTTTAATAAGAGTTAATTATTTAGAGTATGTCACTTCCTAAAGATATTTATTGCAGAAGTCTGACATCTAGAAAAACACATTCAGCATATCCTATTCCATTTCCTGTGAATTACTCTGTCTGCTATTTTAATTTCTGCATCAATATTTTCTATAATCCTATCTATCATTATTTTGCTGGTAGTCATTAAAGAGCGCCTATCACCACAATATTGATATATGCTTTCATTTAAAAATCAATAGTCCCCTCTAAATTAAATATCTTACTAAATGTGACCCATTGCAGAAATAAAAAAGAACATTCCACAACCAGGCTGTCACTTGCCTGACAACCCACAGGAACTTCTGCTTGACGAACCTCCATCAACTAATCTCATGAGAATATGAGATCTGCTAGTTATCAAGAGATCTAGCATTTTTCTGTATTTATACAGCAGTTATTGATTGATAACTGTGATATTAATGCAGAAAATAGCTTTTCAGTCAAAACATGCCATTTCTCAATAACTAGTGAGATCTCGCTTTCTGAGATTTGACATGGCCTCAGGGGATGTCTGGAGATTGTAGGGCATCCTGGGTGGACATCGAGCAGAAGTTTGTGCCGGATCCTGTGGGGAGGCGGGAAATTAACAACTTGGTGATGGAGTGGGTCTTTTTAACTTTCCTTAATGAGTCACATTTAGAAAAATGTTTATTTTGGAGGTTGACATTTATATGGTGGTGATAGGTGGTGTTTAAATGCAGCTGTAAGTGGAATGCACAAACAGAAGTTTACAATTTTACTATAAAGATGAAAGTTTTCCATACACAGTGAGGAGACAGATTTTTGGGACCTAGAATACAGGGACTGCAAAACAGGCAAAGTACATAGCAGTTTTCCTTTTCTTTTAATACACAGCATTACTTCTCATTCACCAATATGCTATAATTAGAGATGAGCGTGCGTACTCGGAAAAGCACTACTCGCTCGAGTAATGTGCTTTATCCGAGTATCGCTGTGCTCGTCCCTGAAGATTCGGGTGCCGGCACGGAGCGGGGAGCTGCAGGGGAGAGCGGGGAGGAACGGAGGTAAGATCTTTCTCTCCCTCTCTCCCGCCCGCTCTCCCCTGCTCCCCGCTGCGACTCACCTGTCAGCCGCAGCGGCACCCGAATCTTCAGGGACGAGCACAGCGATACTCGGATAAAGCACATTACTCGAGCGAGTAGTGCTTTTCCGAGTACGCTCGCTCATCTCTAGCTATAACTTTATGTCCACTCATAAGAAAATCCCTCTAAAGCAACCCTCAGGTACTGGTAATGGTAGCGCCACTCCTTCCACTATGAATGTACATTTTGCGTTAGTATGCATCATAAGTCTAAGAGACTATAGTCTACTTTGACCAGCAGTGCCCAGTCAGAGCAGCATGTAGGGTCTTAGAGTACTGACGCATACTAATACATAGTGTGCATCAGGTAGTTAGAGAAGAGGTGCGGCCATCTTTGTTTGTCCACGACAAAGGGTCACTTTAAGTAAATAAACCAAAGTAACAAAAAACGATTACTTCATGAGCTAAGATATCTCTAGACAGCACAACTCTATTGCATAAGCACCCAACAGCCATACCAGTGACTATAACTCCTGTGCTTTACAGTTCAAATGAATGGAGGTGGAGCGGGCCAGAGATTGTTTTGCCCATCTGCCTCCATTTACTGCAAACAGTTGTTTCTCATAGATAGAGCCTCTTCTGTCTACACGGAGCAAGAAGCCACTCAACAGTTGTTCTGTTTCAGTGAGTTGAAACGGGACTAGCAACAAGTAAGTGACTTCTTGCTTAGTGCCCTGTTGGGGGCCATGTGTTGACATCAATATTTCATCAATTAGTTTTTATGACCTCTGATATTTGGCACTGAGAAGTACTGCAGTGAATTATTGACTTAATTGGCATTCTAACAACAATTATGGTATTGTCAGACAGGTGGACGTGGATCCACCTTGCCCCACACCGATTTAAATTTGGGCTATTTCAGGAGGCAACACTTGGGCAACACCAGTTTTCAACCTTGACCCTCCAAGCAAGATTTGGTCTTTGTTGTAAGGTACCCAAGATGTTACTCACAAATCTAGTCTTGGTTGTGTGGCTGCTAAAGCACTGTACCTGATAGTGGGAACAATGTTTGGTCCACAATACTAGCAATGGTCAGAGCTGTCAGCACAAATGAATATTGGTATCCAGGCAAAGGTCAGGGCAGGCAGCAGGCAAAAATTACAGTCCAGGAAACCTAGCCAAGGTTGAGGATTACCAAAGTCAAACAGGTCAGGAAACAAGCAGAGATTAGAAATGGAACAAGCTTTTTAGCAAGGCTTTGTCGAAGTGGGTATGGAACCAGTTGCTTAGGCAACCTCCATAGGGAGAAGATGCCTAATATAGGCAGGAGTGATTGGTTGATTGGAGGAGGATCAGTTTAGGGAGTGCACTGGCTCTTTAAGAGAGGGACAGGCGCATGCACGAGCCCTACAGGCAGATTGCAGAGAGTGAGCGCAGCATGCAGTGTGTGGATGACAGTGGTAAGTCATCAAATCCCTCAATATAATAGTTGAAGGTGACACCAGAATTCACAAGCAAATTTGTACCGAATTTTCAATGTATGAATGTACTCTAAATGTTTGACATTTTAAGGAACACCAATGAGATACAAAGACTCGGTTTAGTGCAGTAATTTGACCTTGCAGAAAGGAACACACATTTTGTATTCATTCCATTCATTTCTCCTCACAGACATTACTGAATTGTCAGCAATTATGAAATATGGTCAATTATGTAGAATACATTGTTCAAGGGCAAATGCTGTAATGGACTTGGTGTCTCAGCATGCATTTGGGGCGCTATAAGTTGCTTATCCTTGACCTGACTGGCAATATTTAGAGCTGGCAAATAAACTAAGGTGTAGCAGCACATAGGATTAATAGTCTACCAACTGGAACATTGTATTTTTGAAAGATATCAATTGAAAGGACTGTGTATATGCTGAAACCTATGTAGCAAAAACAGAAACAGGAAAGGAAAACAAATACTGAAAATAAAACATCTATCTATCTACCTACCTATCTCATATCTATCTATCTATCTATCTCATATCTATCTATCTATCTATCTATCTCATATCTATCTATCTCATATCTATCTATCTATCTATCTATCTATCTATCTATCTATCTATCTATCTATCTATCTCATATCTACCAATCTCATATCTATCTATCTATCTATCTATCTATCTATCTATCTATCTATCTATCTATCTATCTATCTATCTATCTATCTCATATCTATCTATCTATCTATCTATCTATCTATCTATCTATCTATCTATCTCATATCTATCTATCTATCTATCTATCTATCTATCTATCTATCTATCTATCTCATATCTATCTATCTATCTATCTATCTATCTATCTATCTCATATCTATCTATCTATCCATCTATCTATCTATCTATCTATCTATCTATCTATCTATCTCATATCTACCAATCTCATATCTATCTATCTATCTATCTATCTATCTATCTATCTATCTATCTATCTATCTCATATCTATCTATCTATCTCATATCTATCTATCTCATATCTATCTATCTTATATCTATCTATTTTCTGACATCGATACAAGGCAAACAGGATGAAAAGAATCTATTAAATTGCTTAATCTTAGCTGAATGCTAAATTCAGCCTTGCTATATAAATTAAATTGACACTTTATTAGAGACGCCATCCTTTGATCTTCAAATCTATATCAATTTGTGGTGGCATAAATTCGACTAGGTGATGAAATTGCTTTTTTGCAGAAATATTGGCCCATATGGACAGTATAGTTTTTTATAGTCGCTGTAAATTAGCTAGAAGTACTGACATGCTCTGAACAGCTGACAAGAAAGGTTCATTGATTCATGCTGCTTGTACCAAATTCTGACCTCCCATCAGCATAGTGCAACAAAAATCTGGATTCATCTGACCAGGTGATGTTTTTCCACTGCTCAGTGGTCCAATTTTGTGCTCTGTTGCTCACTGGTGTTTTGCACATTTAGATGCACCGATTATCGCTAAAACGATCGCCGATTAGCGATTTTTTAGCGATGATTGGCTGGTGTAAATGGGCCTTAACTGAAGTATGAATGCAGTCTTAGACAAAGTTAGGTTAAAGATACTGTAGAATAAAAAAAACGGAAGTCTTTTAAGCAACCAGTAATAACAATGTGATACAGAAGCTGCGGACTATTGCTAAAACTGAAAAGCTTTTACCTTTATCTTGCAACTAAAAATTACAATTCATTATTAATTACGCTCTAAACAGTTATATTCAATTCCCAGCAGGGAAACTGTTATGGTTCTCTTCATAGCGATCTTCATAGTTCTCTTAATAAAAACAGTTTGACCTTTACGCGTATATAACTCATCACACGCCAAGTCTACGAGATAGGAGTTTAATCTTTTTTAGTTATTACTATTTGCACATTATTTTTTACTGCATGATGACAATGAACAATATATAATACCTAAAGTATTTGAAATAAAACAATTTCATTGCAAATGATGAGATCTTCACATTTCTCAGGTACCACGGTATGTAATTGCTCCTCAAAGTGTAAAACAAGGATCCTACTAAAGTGTATGGATCACTATATCCACTTTATTAACTAGAAATCCAATTTGTACATTTTGTTGAACATATGTACAATCCTGTGAATTGATGATGACTAGAGATGAGCGAACCTACTCGGCCACGCCCCTTTTTCGCCCGAGCGCCGCGATTTTCGAGTACTTCCGTACTCGGGCGAAAAGATTCGGGGGGCGCCGTGGGTGAGTGGGGGTTTGCAGCGGGGAGTGGGGGGGAGAGGGAGAGAGAGAGGGCTCCTCCATGTTCCCCGCTGCTACCCCCCGCTCTGCCACGCCTCCCCCCGCCCCCCTGCGCCCCCCCGAATCTTTTCACCCGAGTACGGAAGTACTCGAAAATCGCGGCGCTTGATCGAGTAATTACTCGAAACGAGTATATTCACTCATCTCTAATGATGACTAATAAAATCAACCATGGAAAAAAGTTACAAATTTACATGGTGCATATTGGATTAAATCAATTTTCTATCAAAAGTAATTAAGTTTTTGTAAATAAACACTTCAAGTTATTTCACTTTTCCATAAGAAGGAAAAAAAGGTAATACTATTAAATAAAATTATTGTTAAATCCAAAGAGTGAGGAACATACTGAAGACGAAGTGGGATTATGGGAATACCATCAAAGCCATTGACATCTGGGCTATACCCATCACCAGATACACTGCTGGCATCCTTGATTGGACTCAAGCTGATCTTGATGCTTTGGATCGAAAAACAAGAAAACTGCTGACCATTTGCTATAGTTTACATGCGTCTAGTGATGTCAATAGACTTTACCTGCCCAAGAAGATCAGGGTCAGAGGATTGTTACAAGTGAAGCAAATGGTGGAAAAAGAAAAACAGGGCCTGGCAGATTACACTAAAGGAAGTAAAGAATGGACACCGATTGAAGTAAACAAGCAGAAGCTGCTTAACCCGTTAGTGACAAAGCCTATTTGTGCCCTTCTAACAAAAACCTGACAACGTTCCTGCTGTCAGCTGCAAACTCTTAATCCCGCTTATATGGCACAAACCTGAGGCACCTTCTCTGTCCCAATGGGCAGGGAGGGTTTCACAACTCTACCGCTTTGTAGAAATTGCAAACTGGGAAAATGGTACAAGGCACACATTTTTAAACATTTGGAAACCATGGTATGAATACAGCACTTCACACTGTTTCAGCCTTTGATCATGAACCTCACCTCATGTGCTTTACTAACTCACATATCCCCACATCCTCTATACCTCCAATTCTTCCGTAAATCCTTCCTCAAGGGATCCCTTGAACGCATTCGGTAAATTCAGATAATTATCTCTGAATATTGACACGCACCGCGGACCTATGGTGCACGCATGTCCTAAACATGGACATGTGAACACACCATAGGGAACCAATGGTTTTAATAGACATGTGGTTTGTGTGCACCTATGTACGCACATGCACACGCTCATCTGAAAGCACCCTTATTGTACGCGCGAGAAAAGATAGGACTTGCCCTATCTTTCCTGCATGTAGTATTAACTATTCCGGAGTTTTTCTTTTTTCAAACTCCTGCGCTATGGAAGAAAAAAAAGTGTTCTTATGCACCTACGCTCCATAACAGCGAATGTAGTTGCACATACGGCCATCTGAAACTGCCCTCAGGGTGCAAGAAAGGGATAAGTAAATTTGCAATATTGTTGTAAGTTTACCTCTTTTTTATACTGAATTTATCCAGACAGTTGATAATTGTGGATGCAAAAATTTCTTGTACTCAACAGTTTCTGCTGGGGAAAGCTGCAACTGGGAATAAAATGTCCCTGTAGTGGAGAAATGAATGGCCAACCTTGTTCATGGTCAATTGCTATGGCGGTAAGCGTTTTTTTGTTTTTTTTTAAACATACAGGTCATCCCCTTTATAATAGAGACTAGTGCAGCTTGCAGCAGTATGTATTTTGAGGTCCAAATAAATACTTCCATAGAACACAATCTATAGTAAACTGTATGTTCTTTCTCTCCAATGGATAAAGGGAGCATTCTCACTAATTACAGTATCCATGACCGAGGCTATTTATGCATTGGTTCTGTAATTTAGAATGACACAAAAAATATATGTTTTCTAACCCATTTCATAACTGAGGCTGAGTTATGTGCATTGTGAACTCCCTTCGTAGGAGGATAAAAATGGAATTCAAGCTATGACAGATCTGTCACACAGAATAGGCAGCAAGAACACCACTAACTTATATTGCAGTCCGTTGGATTCCATTATTTTATTGGATAAAGTAGCACTATATGCAGCACTGTTTTATCTATCAAATGTGATGGAACCTCCAACGCAGATGTAAGCAGAGCCTAAAATCTACATAACATCTTAAGTGATTTTGTAAGTGATCTAGTGGTTTTCTCTTGCATGATGAGAAGTGCATTGTGACAGACATTTAGAGCAAAGCCATCAGTTAACGTGTTTTGCAAGTGAGGGATGGAATAATGCCTCGACAATGCCACCTACTGGAATGATAGCTACCTTATGAGTCAATGCCTAACTTTTTAACAGTCCTTGCATCATGACTTGGAATGTAAACAAAATCAGAGCACCCATGCACATACAGATGTTTCAAGATTGTTATACTTCATCAGTGCAGGGTAGGGTGCTGGTTGATTAGCTGAGAAGCAAACAATGTGAGTCTTGGGGTGGAATGTCTCTCCTCGTGGAGAATACCATGAGTATGCAAAGAGTCTTATAGGCTATGCAATGCTCCCTGGGAAAACTATGTAAATGAGTTATAGAATAATCCCTCACAGCACCACCTCTCAGAAGAAAGCTGCCTTGTAGGTCAATAATCAACCTTTTAACAGGTCTGGCAACATGAGTATGACTAGGAATGTGAATCAAACCAGCACCGCCATGTATTTACAGTTGTTTCATGGTTTTTACCCCCATCAGTACACAGTAGATGAGAGGCCATCAATGTGAGTCCGGAGGAGTAATGTATCTCTTTGTTGAAAGCCTGTTAAAAGTTCAGATATTGACTCATAGGGTAGTTACCTTCAAATAAGTAGCACTGTGAAGGGTTACTCCATAACTCATTTGCATATCTTTATCCCAGGGAGCACAGCATGGCCAATAAAAATTCCTCCATTCTCATGGTTCTCTCCCATGGAGAAACTTTGAACCCCCAACTCAGGTTACATATTTTATATCCAAATGCAATTAATCAGCTATCTGTTTACAACAGCCTAATTTTAAATGACACCACACACATATACAAACATGATAGATATATGAATATAGAAATATATAAATTTGCAGTAATTGTAGTAAGATTGAAACAAAATGCACTCCTAAAATGTGGAGCTACAGTTTAAAGGAGTTTTCTGGGCAAATACTATTGATAACCTTCCTTCAGAATAGGACATCAATAGTTGATGCTGAGAATCTGCATCTTAGGATCCCAAGAAATCAGCTGATCATCCAGCCCACTGTCAGTGCAGTGGGGCTAGACATCATCATCAGCGTTAGGTGCCAGAAGTGTAATAGGCAGTTTCTCTCCCATTGATTTCAGTGGATGATAAGCCACCTATTAGACTTCCTGATGACGATCTCTGGCCCCGCTGCACTGGCAGTGGGCCTGGCGATCAGCTGTTTTGAGGGATCTCAAGCGGCAGTTATTGATGACCTATTATGAGGATAGTTACTTTGTGTCAACAACACTCCTCACCAACCCCCATCAGTTTTCAGGGAAGCGATTTGGTCTGCACTCCCTGCTGTGGGCAGGATTCCAGCCAAAATGGAACCAGTAATGAATAAAAAGTGCTCAGGACAGCAGAGTTTCTGTGCCAATAGAAAAAAACATTCATAAGGATGTCCTTTATTTCCTCACAATCATAAGAATAGCGATGTTTCTACACATCCTTATAAATAGAGGAAATAAAGGATGTAGTCGAAACATCACTATACTTATGGTTGTGAGGAAATAAAAGACACCTTCCTATTGTGAGGATAAGACGTCAGTAGTAAAAGACGGAAAACCCCTTTAAATGTGAAAGAGTTTGATGTTCATGGACAAACTCTTGTTGTCTGATGAGAGAAGTTGATCACTGGGTGTCCTGCTTCTGGGATCTCCACTGATAATCTGTAATCTGCCTTGGAATTTGGCAGTAGGTGTTTAGTATTTCTGCAGAGCAACCACAGGGCATGTGTAGCATTGTAACATAGTAACGTAGTAGCATAATATGAAAAGCTGAAAAAATACATATGTCCATCCAGTTCAGCCTATTACTCTCTAATGTTGATCCAGAGGAAGGCAAAAAAAAAGCCAATGAGCTAGAAGCCAATATTCCTCATTTAGAAAATTCCTTCCTGACTCCAATCTGGTAATCAGAATAATCCCCGGATCCCCCTTGAAGTTATTAAAGATTATAACTAGAGATGAGCGAGCATACTAGCTAAGGGCAATTGCTCAATCGAGCATTGCCCTTAGCAAGTGCCTGCCCGCTCGGAAGAAAAGGTTCAGCTGCTGGCGGCGGGTCGGGGAGCGGCGGGGGAGAGCGGGGAGGAACGGAGGGGAGATCTCTATCCCTCTCTCCCCCCCCCCGCTCCCCCCTGCTGACTGCCGTAACTCACCTGTCACCCGCGCCGGCAGCTGAACCTTTTCTTCCGAGCGGGGAGATATTCGCTAAGGACAATGCTCGATCAAGTAATTGTCCTTAGCGAGTATGCTCGCTCATTTCTACTTATAACATATAATATTATATCACTCAAGAAAGACATCCAGGTCCCTCTTGTACTCTTTTATCGAATTCACCATCACCACATACTCAGACAGAGAGTTCCATAGTCTCACTGCTCTTACAGTAAAGAACCCCTTTCTATGTCAGTGTAGAAACCTTCTTTTCTCTAGACCTAGAGGGCCCCATTGTTACAGTCACAGTCCTGGGTATAAGTAAATCATGGGAGAGATCTCTTTATTGACCCCTGATATAGTTATACATAGTTATTAGGTCGCCCTTTAGCCATCTTTTATAAACTAAATAATAATCCCAATTTAGATAATCTCTCTGGGTATTGTATTCCATTCATTCTGCTTATGACTTTAGTTGCCCGGCTTTGTACCCGCTCAAGCTCTGATATGTCTTTCTTGAGTATCGGTGCCCAAAACTGTCCACAATATTCCATGTGTGGTCTGACCAGTGACTTGGTTTGACATTGAAACAGGCCCCATTAAAATCAATGAGCTGTATTAGTAATATACGGAGGTGCTGGCTCCTACAGTGAGCAAGATCTTATTTGTACCCATTTTACTCTCTAGCTAAAACAGAGGGTTCCTGAAAGGAGACCTCCCTCTATTGATTCAGAATTCCTTTGAAGAGTATTCAAAATTGAATTTTCTAAATTCCTCTAAGAAGCCATTTATTGTTTACCATGATTTCTTAAAAGATTATTTTAGCATAACCCTTTAGAAATAGAACGAAAGATGTCTGAAATGACTCAGTATTCCTTTCTCCATACATTGCAAATCTATCACAAGTATTTGGCATATTCTTCAAGGGTCTTATCCTACATTTTTTTAGATAGACAGACCTACAAAAGTCACAGTCAATTATTAGTATTATGAAAAGAAATGGTAGTTATAATGAAAGAGCTGTACTGTATTTTAAGGTCTCCAGGCCAGATTTGGATGGTCTATAGCGATGTGTTAGATGACAAGAATCTTGGTCATGACATGATATTACAAAAGAAGAAGACAGATTTTGATAAAATATCTGCCGTTGGTGTTTTATCAGCATTAGTGCGGTGCCTTGTTACTTTATTTTTGATCTGGAAACAATCAGTTGAAGACAGTTGATGCAATGGTGTAACGTTTCTTAGAGTTGTTCTAATTGGAAGAGAAAGATATGGACAAGCCAATGCAAAATAATAATGGCAGAAAAATTGAAAATATCACAAGTTTGCAGAACGAATGAAACATTTGTCCAGGCAGTCTCTCTCTCCCTCTCACCCCCCCGCTCACCGCCGCAACTCACCTGTTACCCGCGCCGGCAGCTGAATCTTTACAGACGAGCGGGAGGATACTCGGCTAAGGCACTACTCGCTCGAGTAGTTAGCCTTAGCGAGTATACTCACTCATCTCTAGATGTTATTCAACTAATAGTATTTCCTGCTAGAGCAATCTATATTACGTCACTAGTGACAAAGCATTTATTGCCTTGCTGGATGTGTTGAAGCAGCAGGCATATCGTCAGCACACACATGTGCATTATGGAACAGCACCCTTACATACACTCCACTGATGCACTGTACTGATTGGGTGTCACACATGTGCTGTTCTCCCTAGTCTGTGCATAGCATCTATATTGGTAAAAGGAGTATTTGTTCAGGGTTAAAGTAGTGCTGGCATGGAGATCATATCCACTTCTGATGGGTAGTGGTTCACAAGGCTGAAGCAGAAGTGATGCAGGCACTCATCCTGCTTGATTAAAATTGCAATGGAGGGACAAGCTAAATAAATTAAGGTACAACACCTGCTTAAAGGAGTTGTCAGTGCTGGGAAGAACATGAATGGGAACAACAAATAAAAAAAAAGGGTCATGCTTTTAAGGTAATTGTGTGATTGTTCTCAGTGAGAGAAACCAAGTAATCTTGTAGATATGATACCTTTTAATGGCTAACAAAAATGCATGATGTTACAGCAAGCTTTTGGGGATATCTCACCCCCTTCGTCAGGCTATTGAATGAAACTAGTTAGGATGACACATAATTATAACATACAGATGAAGAGGGGAGGAGAACACATTCCTGTTGATCCAAATAAATGTTCACACACAGAAATTTGAGACTGTTTTGCACTCAAAACCTAGAACAACAGACAAACAGAGCTAAGACATACATCATAAATCAGTCCACTGAGCTCAGGACAGTTTTATGATGTGTCTTATCGCTCCTTCAACCTGCACATGGAAGGAGATGCAGCACCACCTATTGGATGGCAACTAGAGATGAGCGAGCATACTCGCTAAGGACAATTGCTCGATCGAACATTGTCCTTAGCGAGTATCTCTCCGCTCGGGAGCAAAGGTTCGGGTGCCGGCGCGGGTGACAGGTGAGTTGCGGCAGTCAGCAGGGGGGAGCGAGGGCGAGAGAGATCTCCCCTCCGCTCCTCCCCGCTCTCCCTCGCTGCTCCCCGCTCGCCACCGGCAGCCGAATCTTTGCTCCCGAGCGGGCAGGTACTCGCTAAGGGCAATGCTCGATCGAGCAATTGTCCTTAGCGAGTATGCTCGCTCATCTCTAATGGCAACATTATTACAAGTCAAGTTCTGAATTTTTATGAAGTTTTAAAGAAATTAAATTTTTTTTTTTAACTTAAAAAATAAATAAATAATAATATATAATTGGGAAAAGGACATCCCTCTTGACCTTCTTCAGGCCTTTTATACTTTCCATTTATGCAAAAATCCCGGGCTGAGGTTCATTCCATTCTTGAGGGTATCAAACATGACCATAAATTTGTACTCCCAAATTTTTCTGTGATGCTGCGACTTGAAATCGCCCTTCAGCAATTGACACAAGTACCAGGCACAGTGCGCATTGCATGAATATTGGTTCAGAATACGGTATGCAAAATGGAACCATATTGCGGTTGCTTATTCTATTTGTTGGATTCAATTTAACTTATGATGAGTTTTCAATTTTCTATAAGATATTATGTGTAGTTTTAAAAAAAAAAACTAAAAATCTGCAGGTTTTACTGTGAGGCTGAGGCTTCCTATTCTATAGAGAAAACTTTTTAAAGTAAATTAGTGATAGAAGAAAGAAAAATTGTGAAATTATAAAAAGTAAAAATGGAGGAAACCAACTATATTGCTGAAGATAAAGCTGTTGCTAACCATTTGAATAACTGCTTTTGTTCAGCATTTTCAGAAGAGGGTTTTAAAAACTATAATACATGCATGTTTTGGTATTGTATTACCTCTAGTTGTCAAGGTTCAGATCCAGTTATTTTAAAGCTGATGTAGGTGTAGGTGAAATATCACAGTGTTTTATAAGAACCATTAAGGGCTCAGTCACACGATGCGCCCGTGTGACTGACAGTTAGAAGACGGCCGTACCTGAAGACGGCCGTCTCTCCAGCGCTGATGAAAGAACACATGACCGGCAATGAAGCCGGTCACATGTTCTTCCTCCCGGTGTTGCAGAGAGACATCCGTCTTCAGGTACGGCTGGCTGCAGTAACACGGGCGCCGATGCGTCTGTGTGACTGAGCCCTAAAAGGTAGTAATATTGAAGTCTAACAGTGGAGCTAAAAATAAATAGTTATGAGTGTAAAAAAAATAGTGAAAACTGTAAAAAAATAAAAATGTCAAAACCCCATCTCTCCCCGTTACTACATAAGAAAAAAAGCACAAATCTGGTAGCATGCATTCTTAATGACTTATATAAAAAGTTAGTACATTATTTAACTTACTTGGTTTATGCCACAAACAAAATAATAAAGAACATGCTGAAAATAGCTGATTTTATATAGCTTGTTGTGAAGAAAACATAATAGAAAGTGATCAAAAAGTCAAATGGATCACCAAATAGTAACAATATAAAGTATAATTCGTACCGCAAAAAAAAACTCACACAGCACCGTTAATGGGGAAAAAATGTTAGTGGTCTTTGAATGCGAAAATACAAAAAAATAGATATTTGTTTAAAAAGTGTGAAAAAGTAGCAGCATACAAAAATTATATAGTTTTTGTTTATGTCTACATATTTGTACTGACCTGCAGAGTTAATTTAAGATATTATTTATACTGCCCTGTGAAAAACAGTTTAAAAAAAATGCCAGAATTGCAGATTTTGATAATCTTGCCTCTAGAAAAAAATGGAATAAAGAATGATCACAATGTTATATGTTCCCAAAAATGGGATAAATGAAGACCATAACTCATCCTTCAAAAAATAAGCCCTGATAGAGCTTCTTCGATGGAAGAATAATCCCCCCACCCCACCCCCACTAAAAAAATTATAAAAGCTATACAAAATATTGTATCACCCAAAATACAACTTGGGTCACAAAAAACAAGCACTATGTCGAAAGAAAAGTTAAAAAGTTATGGCTCTAAAATGTGAAGGAGAAAATGAAAAATTGGTTTATTATTAGGGCATAAAATTGGCCCGTCACCGTGGAGTTAATAATATATTGGGTGTTCATTCAATCCTAATCTATATTACACTTTAGTCTTGAGTGACCACATATATCGTGTGTTATCCAACTGGAATAAACATGGATTTTCCTTCATCTGTAATACTGATATTGAGCCATTGGTAATTATATTCATAGCTGCCTTTATATGAAACAACACGATAAGTCGCACAGCTGTTGTCCATTACATTTATATTTATTGCATTTTATTAAAATGTGTTGTGCCAGTTGCTACGTTACAGTTGGCATGGCAATTGTTGAGACTCAGGTATTCTTTTGTATGAAAACAGCATTGTATTTCTGTCAATTGTTAAACAATATGAAGCTCCGTTCAACATTGAATAATCTCAGCACGATATCATCGGCATTCTTTATTAGTAAATATCTCTTATGATCACAGTTCATTTTTGGCCTTCATATCATTACAATATGTTCATTAATATCTGTCTTGTAGAGGATTCATTTGTATTCCTTTTGTCTTTATTGAATTTGAGTTTTGTTTCATTAATTTTGATTATTTTTGTTCTATTTCCGTTTTTAATCAAATCATCTGAAACAATCCTTGTTTCATGTTTGTTTCGATCTCATTATCTCTACAGAAGTTGTTGCAACTTTGGTCCTTCTAAATTTCAAGGGTTTGCCTATTTTTCCCTTTTTTAATTTGGTTTTTGCAATTTCTATGGTAAAGTACCATATGCGTTGGTTCATTTGACTATCTTATCTTTCATTTAGGCTTTTAATTTGAAACCAGTTTGTAATGTTTTATTTAAGCTTAATGAGTCTGTGTCAAGATTTTCTTTTTATATAAACCATGTAATATTTGTCATATTAGGATTCTCCAACGCGATTGCTTGTGCTGCTATTACCAGTTCAGCATGCCACTAGCGGGTATATCTAGTTTTGGGTCCTATCACTGTGATCATATCTGTTTCTTTTGCGTTTTGTGATCCTCATTACTATCTGGGCATAAGCATGTTGGATTCTGATATAAAATCATCCAATGACAGTTTATCAACCATGATGATTGGTATGTGGTTATGCTTCCCGAGAATTCTGTTGTTGCTGTGAAACATGGTAGATTGTAGGATTAATCTGGACAAACACCTTTAATTCACTGTTTGCTAGATAGGTGGAGCTACCAAAAGACAGAAATTCAGAAACATAATACTGTGTGACCAAATGATGATTGAAAAAAGAATATGAATGTATGGTATTGCCGGCCCAGGGAATGCCTTAGAAATTTGGCGAATTAGTGAAGTCAAAGATAAAATCGGAAATCTGGACAAGTGGTGCAACTCTATGAGCAAATAAAGGCTTTAGAGACCAGGGTAAAAAATCTGACTTAGCCCTTCTTCAGAATAGTTCAGTGGAACACTAATTTATATTAAATGAAAAGCAAAATGTTAAGTTCGAAAAAGGAAGAAGACAGGAATAAAAGACAAAAAGAAAAAAGAATAGACTCCATTATTAGCCAAAAATTGTGTAAATAGAGAATGGATATATTCACATGTATATAGAGCAATAAAAAATAATACAAATGATCAATAAAAGGAAAAATGGATATCAAGCAATTATCCCCAAAAATATACATATATAAAAATGGAACAAATTCATAATATTCATACAACATCCATAAAAATTGATGTCACTAATAATAAAATAGCCAACACAATTTCCAATGAAGTTTCATATCAATAATTCATACCATTAAGGTCAGGAATAATCAAAACTGTAAGGAAAATGCATAAAAATCATAAATTCTTAGTCCATACGAATTGAAGAGAAAAATAAAATAAAAATATTTGGAGCATTAGAACATGGTGCCTATATGAGTAGATAAATAGACCAGTTCAATGTAATAAGGCAACTAACTGGAATAAATGCTTACTCATTCATTTATTCCAGTTAGTTCACTTGAATTGGTCCATTGAAAATTTCATTGGCTGTTTTATTATTAGTGACATGAATTTTTATGGATGTTGTTTGAATATCATGAATTTGTTAGATTTTTAGATATGTACATTTTGGGGGATTATTGTTTGATTTTCATTTTTTCTTTAAATGATCATTTTTAGCACTTTTTTTATTTCTCTATAAATGTGTATAGAGCAATAAAAAATAGAATATTCCAATAGAGTATTCTCTATTTGATCAATTTTTGGTTACTAATGGAATCTTTTTTTTTTCTTTTTGTTCTTTAATTCTTGTTGTCTTCCTTTTATGAACTTATTATCTTGCTTTTCATGTAATATTTATTAGTGTTCCACCCAGCAATTCTGCGGGATCCTCGAAACGCGTAAATATACTGGTTTTATGGCAAATAAAAAAGGAGTCAGTTTTTTACTAGAGTTGAGTGAACATACTCTGCCGAGCTTGATGCTTGTTCGAGTATTAGCGTAGGAGAGGAGAGGAGAGGAGAGAAGAGGAGAGAAGAAGAGAGAGAGAGAGAGAGAGAGAGAGAGAGAAAGAATGGGGTTCGTTACTCGAGTAGAGCTCTCGAATTTTACAAAAAGCTTGACTCGAATAACGCGGACCCGAGCATTTCAGTGCTTGCTCATCTCTAGTTTTTACCATGGTTTCTAGAACCTTTATGTGCTTATAGAGCTGCGCCATTTACCCAGTTTTTACGATTTTACCTTTGGATTTTTTTCAGTGCCTGTTAAAAATAAGAAAAACAATCCAGTATGTGTCATTTCCAAGTAACTGCAATATGCTAATTTACTTTCTGTGCCACTTTAGTTAGTAACATGAATTTGTGAGAGATGGGAACTGCACCAAACTGATTTTTTTTCAAGGGCATTCCCATGTTAAATGTGTCTTTCATGATAACCTGGAAGGGATTTCTAGCAGTATATTCTCTTGCCTCTCTTATGCATGGATAAGGCATCATACTATAAATACATATGTCCTCATACCCTATATAAAATGTAACCTATTGAATTTTCCCTACTTTGTCATGCATTTCATTAAAAAATCATAGGAGGGGGTGAAGGGGATTTTTAAATAATAATAGAAAATTATTATAATTAGCAGTCGTATGCATATAGGGCCTGAGGAATTAGGAAGCCTTCATTCTCAATTGTGTGTACATACATTTTATGCTGGAAGCAAAAAGAAAAATGAACATGCAGAAAGTTTAAGGTTGTTTTTTGGCTTTTCTAATATGATGTGTTTTTTTTACGCTTTATTAACAAGGGCATGATCATTTCCATTTCTTCGTATTGTTGAGTGATAAGTGAACTATTTAGGTTGGGTATTCCAATCCAATATTTAAAAATTGTCCTGAATTGGAACACTCAATTCTGATTCTCATCGAAATCAATGGGTATAAAAGGCAGCTGTTTCTTCCATGAATGTGGCTCAGCTGTTAGCACTGCTACCTTTCACTGCAAGGTCTTAGGCTCAAATCCCATCAAGAACAACATCTGTGTAGACTTTCCCCTTCTAGATGCTGCCCTTGGTCAGATTTGAGCCTGCCACCACATCTGCCCTTTCTGATAAAGAGAAGGGAAAGAACAAAGAGAGCATAAAAACCATCCAGATGTTAAGCCACCATGCTTATCTATTCTGCTCCACAGGGGAAAAACAACAAGAATAAGCACAAAAAAGGTAGAAAAAAAACATTTCAGATCTTGCCCTGTTAAATTTGATCCTACAAATCTTGCACTGCAATGCAGCAGTGCTGACAACTGAGCCACTACATCTGTTGGTTCTGCTAAAAAGGAGACAAGCAGGAGAATAAACACAAAGGGAATGTGAAAGACCCATTCAGATGTTGTCCTTTTACAATTTTGAACCTACAACTCCAGCACTGTAAAGTAGCAGTGATAACATTTGAGCCATCACACCTGTCCTTCCTGCTGAAGAGGAGGAGAAGAGCAGGAAGAATAAATACAAAGCAACTTCCAGATGTTTACTTTGTACAGATTTGAACCTACAACTCTAGGAGTGCTAATAACAGAGCCACCAGACCTGTACTTCTTTTCTACTAGGGAGGAGAACAGCAGGAAGAAAAAATACAAAGAGAACATAAAAAACAACACCCAGATGTTGCCGTTGTACTTCTTTGAACCTACAACATCAGCACTGTAAAGCAGCAATGCTAACAAATGAGCAACCACACTTCTTTCTTCTCCAGAGAAGATCACCAACAAACAGAAAGAGGACATACAAGAGTGTGAGATGAACCTTGAACCCCAGCACTACAAGGCAACATTGCTAGCCACCAAGTTTCTTCCTTCTTACTCTTCCTGCTTCTTCTCCACAGGAAAAGAACACAAAGGAGAATGAGAAAAAGGAAAGATCATCTTATTAATGAAGATCTTATTCTCTTTCGTCACTTTCTTCTATTTCTCCTCCCCCTTTTCCTTCTTATACTTTTTATTCTCCTTTTTCTACTTCTTCACTTTCTTCTTATTCTCCTTCTCCACCTACACTGAGGAGGAGGAAAAATAAATTGAAAGAAGGAGAAGAAGGAAATGTAGGGGAAAAGGGCATGGTGGCTCAGTCTTCAGCACTGTTTTCTTGCTGTGCTGGACTCCTAGGTTCTAATTTCTCCAAGTAAAACATCTGCATGAAATTTGTATTTTCCCGTTGTGTTTATCTGTCTTCTCTCCCTCCTCCAGAGAAGGAAGAGCAAGCATGATGGCTCTGTTGGTGGCACTTCTTTCTTGTAATACTGGAGTTCTTTATTTAACCCTTTCCAATCCAATTTGTATCTTGGTTTTTGTAGGAGGCTTCCTTTTTTTCTGCTGTTATACAACGGCGTTATATGCTGGCTAAAGCCAGTACTGCATGAGATGACACGTTGGACAGGCTCCAACAGCAGAGAGGCTGGCAATATACAGTAAGAGAACCATGATGGACATCTTCCAACATCAGAGCTGTACAGCCTTAAATCATAATGTCTTCAGAGGTTAGACAGTGGATTGTAAAGAGTTAAATCTGTCTAAAGGTAACATCTGGATGGGATTTTTATGTTCTCTTTGTTTTTCTTCCTCATTCTCTAGAGCAAAACAGACAAGTGTGGTGGCTCAGTTGTTAGCACTGCTGCTTTGCGGAGCTGGAGTTGTAGGTTCAAATCTGACCAAGGGCAACATCTGGATTTTTTTTAAGTCCATACAAATAGTATCCTTGAAAGTGTTTGAACCTGGGAGCCCAGCACCAAAAGGCAACAGTGCTAACAGCTGTGACACACACCTACCTCTCTTATTAAAATTTTCTGGCGCTTTTTGTGAAAAATCCTGACAGTATGACCCGACTCAATTTCACAAGAATCAGCACAATTTTATTGCCCGGCCAATCACAATGAGCAATACTATTCCCTAGCACATCAGCAGGATCCAGTTACCATGACAACTTAATCTATTATGTGACAATGCACCATAAACTGTAATCTGCAATCAAACTCATTATTAAATAGGTTATCCCATGAAAAATATTATATATAAAGTCCAAATAAGTATATTTGCAATGTACAATGAATGCATTATAATAATATGTCCATGTGTCCAAGTCATGCAGGTTTCCTCACAAGGAGGTATTTGTTGACAGCGCCAATGCAGAGCATATAGTTTCACATGTCCTTTGCTCTTCATTTTTTTCTTATTTGCAGTTCACATTTTGGGGGCTGTGCAACTAAGTACTAGTTTTCCATAGAGTTATGGTTTCAACTTATAATGGGCGTCTCAGAACGAATTAACATTTTAATTTAATTTAAGGGATTATTTTTTGTTAATGGTTGTACCACTTGCTTATACAGTAATAAACTTTGTACAAACTAGTAGATTAACTAACCCAATGTTTACTGTAAGTAGCTTTAACTGCTTGAATTGCTTCATTCTTCAAATATGATGACTAGGGAAGACAATAGCAAACTACCCCGCAAAACAGCCTGCCAAGAAAATGTCACGATGTGTTGTCACCTAGGATTCAGTCATGACTAGGTGCTTGCACCAGGGCACCTTGCCTTTACCTCAAATATTCACATTGTTGCATTTAAAGTTCATAACATATACAATTGAACAAAAACATATTCCTATATCATCTTTTAACACCCCTGCAATCACTCATTCTATGTGAATCATGCACATATGTTGAAGAGATTCATCTGCTGGTGCTTCTAATGCTCATATACTGTTCCTACTTTAAACTTAAAATCATGTGTAAAATCTGGTGTGGGATGATTGAGCTGGCTGGGTGTGTATTGCTCTAGCCAGCCAATCACCACCAGTCTTCTGCACATAAAAATCAGCCCCTCTTACTGGAGGGTGCTGATCATTTATTCATTTCACATGTATCCATTATCTCGTTCCCTATCGGAACTCTGGTGCTTGGAGTCGTGCATGTTCTGTTTTGGTGTAAGTGTATGCATGAGGTTCTAAGATGGGATTCCCTTGTCTGTTTGTTGGTGTGAACAGTGACATGTTCAGTGTCTACTTGTAGGTGTGAACTGTCCTATCCAGTGTATGTTGTATTTCCCTTGTCTAGTGTTCCTGCCTGTTGCCATCTAGGGTGAGCCAGGCCCCTGGGTTACAGCGTGGGGCTGTCCCTATTGGGACAATCACCCTGCTTGTAGGCAGGACTGCCTTTTTGGGGTTTTAGTTGTTTTGTTAGAATAAGGACAATTAGGACCCTTGACATGGGCTTGTGAGCTTACAAATATGGCCAGAACACAAACAAATACTTATTAGCTGTTTCCATCTGTCTCAGTGTTGTAGTATATTGGTAAGTATTTTGGGACTTGTTGCCTGTTGTTGTTTGTATACACATTCTGGTTTATGTTGTTCTTTGTGGCCAGCATGTATGCACATTCCAACCCTCCTCTTTCCTTTTCAGACCATATTTGGGTTGCATCCATGTAGGTCGTCGCCCCCACAGCAGACGTAACAGAAGCTCGAGACAATTTTTTGTAAATAGTTAAACTGATATCCAAGTTGGTAATGCAGGCGCAGCTCCCAATGAGTTCAATGGGAGCAGTGCATGCATTATCAATTTTGACCACTGCAATGTGTAAGATGCTGTCAGTTTCTGGCTCAGTACACACTGACATTGGGCCGGATAACAGCTGTAACAGTGGATCATCAGGGGTCCCAAGTGGCAGACCCCTTCTTATCAACTATTTATGAGGATAGGTCACCAATAGTTTCAGACCTCTACAACCACTTTATTACAGCAGACAAAGAAAAACTACTTCTGTGATAGAGGAGACCATGTAAGGATGTGCACCGCAAGTGGCACACTTAACCCTTTATAAGTTACTGAGTAGCTCTACCGCTGCTCTTTTTGATCATCATCACAGTCAAGCTAATCAGTCCTCCTGCCCTTCATGTCACAGTGATCCTTTCCTCCCACCAGCAGCGCCTGGTGTCCTCTCTCGCAGTCAAGCTTCACTGCTGCTGTCGTTCTCCTCAGTGCTGCTCTCTCTTGTACTTTCTGGCCTGTTTCTCATAAAGCCAGCATCTGCTCAACTCTACCTGTAGTGCAGATTAAATAAAAGCTTTTTTACAGACTTCACAGTGCCTGTATCTTCTGGAGCTTTTGTGTGCCATAATGCACTACTGTAGGCCTCATTCTGGCACATGGCTCTGTTTTTTCCCTCTAATTCCCCCCCCCCTTACTGACAGGGAGGTGGAGCTTAGAACACAATTCCTGTCACACAGCTATGATAGAGGAGATCACAGCTCATCCTCTTGACTGTATACTTATGATCTGTAGTTTATTTAGAAGACTATAGGAACTAATGCTAATTTATTTTTTCTCCTTGCAGAAAGAAATACTTTAGCTGTGCTGATGCATCATGGGATAGATGTAGGGTTGCCACCTCTGTCACAAAAAAATACTGGCCATGGTCGTGGTGAGGGGACTGTCTTGGGGGTAGTGGCTTATCGTAGCATTTTTTTACTCCTTTATTATTCCAGTCACTGTGTGCTTGACACCTATAGAACTGGAAGTGTTAGGACTGGCTGGGGACACATACACAGTTATCTCTCACTACAGTCCTGGCTCCGCAGTATAACCTTTACCTCCCAGCTGAACATGTTTGTTATGGTCAAAGAGGGACCCTCTACTGAGCCAAGGAAACCTAGTCCACGTCTTCTGCTGGACGGGATGGAGAGGCAGAAGGAGTGGATAGCTGTGGGCATGGGAGGTGTGCTCACTTCGTACAGAGGAATAAGCGGTAATGTAAGATGATCACAGGCGAGGCCCAACCAAAAACTGGCCTGTAATATGGCCGGTAAAAAAAAAATACCAGCACCGGCCTAGCAGGAAAAATACTGGCTAGGCTGGTCAATTACTGGCAGGGTAGCAACCCTAGATAGATGTGAAAATGAAACTAAAGTCTTTCAGCATAAAGATGATGGCTGATGAGGGGTCTACACTGCAGGGAAGTAGCTGGAATACACAGAGGAGGCCTTCAAAGTGTGACAGACAATCAAATGAGGGGGAGAGGGTAGAAATGGAAAAATATATATTTGCGAGAGTGGCCCTTTAAATTTGCACCACTTAAACTGACTGTGCTCCCTAAGATCTGTGTTAAGAAGTTGCAGTTAAATATAAATTGTTCCTCACTGTATGAGTGTGCCCCGAGTCTTGACAAGTTCATCATTCATTACACCAACAGCAGAGGTTGCCAAAAAGGATTCTCCTTTCTGACTTTGCTCAGTGCTCAGCAGCTATTGGCTAACGCTGCACTTCACAGAATCCCTGTTCAGAACATCTTACTGAGTCTTTCTGCTTCTAAGGCCAGGCTCACACGGTCATAAGCTTAAAACACTGCGGGGCTCCCGCAGCCTTTTACAGCAATGGAGCCGGCCATGACCTTGCGTTCGTCCAGGTATGGTGGTGAAATTGCGCTGCACATGACCACATACTCACGTACGCTGTCGTGCACAGTACACCTGTTTTTTCTTGTTTATATTTCCGTGCCGTTACTTAACGATGGTGCATATACCCGATGCCCATACACAATGTAATTGCATATGGGCGTGTGTATATACGCGTCAATAGAGAACAATGGGTTTTATCTCTTGTATATAGCAATGCTGCGTTCATTTTTGCGCTCGGGTGTTACACAATTTCGATACACTAATGTAAGTGGAACTGCGTAAGGCAATGTACTTGATTGCCTGCAAGTTACTGCGTAAAACATGAGCATACAGAGCCCATGTAATAAGCGGTAAACTTACGGTCCTGTGAGCCCAGCCGAATATTGGTAGAGTGCTCTCTGCTTTATTTTAGCTGCTTCCTCCTGGAGTATGCTGAGAAAGCAAAGGGAAAAAGCTGCAAGGGAGCAGAAAATTCTCCATATTATCAGTATTCTGAGCAACAAATTGTGTAGGATTTAATTTCCCTTTGGTTTTTCCAGAATAACCAAAAAGTTAAAAATGACCTGTTGGAGGGTTTAATCATTTTGCAGCACATTTTCCACTGTATCTGGAGGTGCCATAGCAGCCCTGACAATGTGACAGTTGTCACAGTGAAAGCTGTGCTAGGTCTAGTGAAAGCCGGCAGCTTCATGACATGACCCGGTTCTTGATGACTGCTTCCATCATTATCTATGCATCACTCATTGAGTGATGTTAAAATAAATAAGACAGGAACAGTAATTATCATTTCTGCCCTCTCTATTGGATGTCCAGCTGTCTGTGACATACAGCACCTGACCCACTGTTGTACAATCTTCTACTCAGTTGTTACTATAGAACACTTAAGAATTAGCACCCTTAGGCCGGCTGCACACGGGCATATTTGCATTGCGGAATCCGAAGTGGGCTTTCGCCTCCAGATTCCGCAGCATATACCGCCCATAGCATACTATGGAAAAACGCTTTTTCCTGCAAATGAGCAGAAAACAATTGCGATTTTCTGCTCGTAGAGGAAAAATCGCAGCATGCTTTATTTTAGTGCAACTGCATGGAAAAATCTGTACTGCGCATGTCCAACAGGGAGCTGTCCAGACCAATCACAGTACAGATAAGAAGAAAAGAAGACAGGTAAGCATGGGTCACCGTTCGGGCACACTGTCCAATTCCGCTGGGGGATCTTGCATCTGGATTGCGACCCGCCCATGTGCAAACGACCCTAAAGGGGTTGTCCCGCGCCGAAACGGGTTTTTTTTTTTTCAACCCCCCCCCCCCCCCCCCGCTCGGCGCGAGACAACCCCGATGCAGGGATTAAAAAAGAACACCGGAGAGTGCTTACCTGAATCCCCGCGCTCCGGTGACTTCTTACTTACCTGCTGAAGATGGCCGCCGGGATCATCTCCCTCGGTGGACCGCAGGGCTTCTGTGCGGTCCATTGCCGATTCCAGCCTCCTGATTGGCTGGAATCGGCACGTGACGGGGCGGAGCTACACGGAGCTACATGGAGCCCCATTCAGAAAAGAAGAAGACCCGGACTGCGCAAGCGCGGCTAATTTGGCCATTAGACGGCGAAAATTATTCGGCTCCATGGAAACGAGGACGCCAGCAACGGAACAGGTAAGTGAAAAACTTCTTATAACTTCTGTATGGCTCATAATTAATGCACAATGTACATTACAAAGTGCATTAATATGGCCATACAGAAGTGTATAGACCCACTTGCTGCCGTGGGACAACCCCTTTAAATACCTTTATTAGAATTAAGAGGGTTCGCAAATTTTTGTGCATTCATGTATGAATAAGGCCCGTGCCACACAGTTGTATTTTCCATGAAAACTTTGCACATTCAATACGTAGAAAATAGAACCTATTGATTTCAGTGGGTATATTCAGAAGTACATATTAAAGGAGATGTCTCGAGGAAGCAGTTAATTTTTTTTTTTGCCCAGTCCCCCCCATTAAACACACATTACTAAGCCCCCCTGTAAATGACATTTCTAGCTGGTTTCTACTTACCGTTCCAGCGTTTCAGCAAGTTATAAAAGTTTCCTCAAGATGGCCGCCGGCTCTTTCCCAGTCGCTCGCTGCAGCCCGACGTGCGCGCTCCCGAGACGCCGCCAGCTGTGTCTCCATGGCAACCGGACGCATCGCAGCCGCCGACCAGACGCCCCGCAGCCGCCGACCAGACAGCAGGTAACCGGCGCTAGCCCCCGGCTCCCCAGCGCTAGCTCCCCCGGCTCCCCAGCGCTAGCTCCCCCGGCGCAGCGACAGCCCCCCCCATCGCAGCGACAGCCCCCCCGGCCTAGCGCTAGCTCCCCCGGCCTAGCGACAGCCCCCCCGGCCTAGCGCTAGCTCCCCCGGCGCAGCGACAGCCCCCCCCGGCCTAGCGCTAGCTCCCCCGGCGCAGCGACAGCCCCCCCCCGGCCTAGCGCTAGCTCCCCCGGCCTAGCGACAGCCCCCCCGGCCTAGCGACAGCCCCCCCGGCGCAGCGGCAGCCCCCCCCGGCGCAGCGGCAGCCCCCCCGGCGCAGCGGCAGCCCCCCCCCCCCGGCGCAGCCCGTCGCAGCGGCAGCGCAGCCCGGCGCAGCGGCAGCCCCCCCCGACCCATCACTTACCTGGGAGGCTTCTCGGGGCTGCTGGGCTGGTCTTCTCGGCTGGGCTGGTCTTCTCCGCTGGGCAGCTCCAGTTTCTGCACCTTCCTCTAACAGAGGATGGTGCAGAATGGCCGCTTCAGCGCGCTCCCGAGCAGTGACAGCTCGTCTGCGCATGCGCAGAAGAGCTGTAGCGGGGAGCACACTGAAGCGGCTCGTGCTGAATGGAGAAGACCGGACTGCGCAAGCGCGTCTAAAAAAGCAAGCTGCCGGCGAATTTAGACGGAACCATGGAGACGAGGACGCTAGCAACGGAGCAGGTAAGTGGAATAACTTCTGTATGGCTCATATTTAATGCACAATGTATATTACAAAGTGCATTAATATGGCCATACGGAAGTGTATAACCCCACTTGGTTTCGCGAGACCACCCCTTTAAGCGTACACAATTGCATCGCGGCAAAACAACAATGCAGCATGCTGTATTTTCCTATTTGCCGAGGAAAAAAAATACTTCTTGATCTCCATTAACTAATTACCCATTTCAGTGGCTGAGAACATCATTGCGTGTTTTTTGCGCACACAATTACGCATGACTTGAACATGTAAAACGTACAGTAAAATAGTTGCTGTGCACGCAAATACGCAATGCCTGATGCTCAAAAATGTGGCGCAAATGCATGCGCTCATATGCATTTGCTCATGTGACACAGGTCTAAGGGGTTATATAGACTGTGCCCACTAAGTGTGAAGATAACCACTTAGCATTGTGCCTTCTCAGAGACTGTAACCCTTAGCTCATACTATTCACAGTGACCTTCTTCACTAATATTTGTGCTGAAAACTTGAAATTAAATAAAAATTCTTCAGTGCAAGTCTAATGCCCAGGAATAGGGCCCACAGCGAGGGGCTGTTGCAGTTTAGACCATGTCATTGTTCTGCCTACCCTCCGCCTTCACTGTGGTAGACTACAGCATGTCACACCCTAAATCGGCTTGTCACACACTGAAAAGATGGGGTGATGTTCTGGTGCATTGGGCTAGTTAGTTACCCCCTGGGTAGGTTTTAATGACAACGCGCACTCCAAATTATTAAGGAGTCCACAGAGACAGGGGAGGCAGATTAACTCATGATTTACTTGTCCAATAAGCGCAATGAAGCAACATCCAAAACATGATGACACAGTCCGTAATAAACAATTAGAACAGGTGGCTTCTGGTTGGTGGTGGCTAATGTTATGGCTACTGGATAACGTTCATTCCCTCTGTGCTAAACCACCCTTGGTGTGTGATTGCCAGTCTGGCTCACACTAAGGTCTCCCTCACACAGGCGTTTGCAGAAACGCAGCGTTTTTCAACGCTGCGTTTACTACAGATGCCGCCTGGTTTTAGCAGCACTGGCATTCTTTATTCCAGCGTTTTGGCTGCGTTTTCAGCTCAGTTAAAAACGCAGTCAAGGATGCTGAAAAAAAAAGCAATATTCACCTAGCCGCTGCCGTCTGAGTCGCGGCCGCTGGTCTCTGCCGCTGATGCGGGCTTCCCCTGCACTCACAAGTCTATTGCCGTAGGCCAGGTTTGAGAACCCCACCTCCAGCAATAGATTGCTGTGATTGGTTTTTGGCACTGGCCCGATGCCCAATCACAGCCCTTCATTGACTGTCTCAGCCAATCAGAGTTTCCTGGACGGCAGCGGCTAGGTCGGTATTCCTTTTTTTTCTTCTCTATCTAGTGTAGCTCAGACTAATTTTCGGGGTAGGGCTTATATTGCAAGCCCTTCCCTGAAAATTGGTGTGCAGTTAACACTGCCAAAAACGCGGCACCAAGTGTTGCTGCGTTTTCAGCAGTGCTAAAACTGCTGCCCATTCATTTCAATGAGCGACACAGGGCTGAAAACGCCCAAAAATACAACATGCAACGCTATCAAAGTGCAGCGTTGAAGACGCTGCATTTTCAGCCCTGTGTGAGCAGCCCCATTGAAATGAGTGGGTACGTTTACAGCGTTTAGCGCATCGCTGAAAATGCAGTGCTAAACGCTGTACAAAAATGCCTGTGTGAGTTAGGCCTAAGGATACTTTAAAGGGGTTGTCCCGCGCCGAAACGGGTTTTTTTTTTTTTCAACCCCCCCCCCCCGGTCGGCGCGAGACAACCCCGATGCAGGGAGGTAAAGAAAGCTTACCGGAGCGCTTACCTTAATCCCCGCGCTCCGGTGACTTCAATACTTACCGCTGAAGATGGCCGCCGGGATCCTCTGTCTCCGTGGACCGCAGCTCTTCTGTGCAGTCCATTGCCGATTCCAGCCTCCTGATTGGCTGGAATCGGCACGTGACGGGGCGGAGCTACACGGAGCCTGCATTCTGCACGAGCGGCTCCATAGAAGACAGGAGAAGACCCGGACTGCGCAAGCGCAGCTAATTTGGCCATCGGAGGGCGAAAATTAGTCGGCACCATGGAGACGAGGACGCCAGCAACGGAGCAGGTAAGTATAAAACTTTTTATAACTTCTGTATGGCTCATAATTAATGCACAATGTATATTACAAAGTGCATTAATATGGCCATACAGAAGTGTATAGACCCACTTGCTGCCGCGGGACAACCCCTTTAAGTACTCCTGCGTTTTCACCAATCGTGACCTTTCCCTGAAACTGAGGTTGACTATCTACCTCACAGTCCTCAGGTAATTCCTCTTGGTGCAGCCTTTAGGTGCCTGATGTTGCCTTTGCCACTGGTCATTTTCAAAGCTGTCCAAAAGTACCGTTACACAAGCTGACTCACCTGAATAAATGCTCAGATAAGCAATTTCAGATGACTGCCGGCATATGTACATGCAGCTAGCATCAGGACACTAAGCGAGAAGTTGCTCAGTTGTCACTTGTGTGCCAGTGTACTCATATGGGATAAGTAAGAGAAACCAAGTAATCTTGAAGATTTGATACCTTTTAATGGCTAACAAAAATACATGATGCTATAGCAAGCTTTCAAACCTACTCAGGGTCTTCCTCAGGCAACAAACATACATATGACAAGGAACAGGCATGGTGTGATTAATTTGCACTTAAACCAATGACAGAACAAAACGAGTAGAGGAGGAAATACTTAACTAGTCCACTGATAAGGGATGTAAAAGTTTTATGGTCTCTAAATTGGTGTTAGGGGGTTCTCAGTCCTGTGTGTTATCTCTGTTCGAGAGTTCTCATATTCTCCACTGATGTAAAACGCCCTCTCCTAGGTTCAGTCCATTTTTGATAGTGTCAAAGATGGTTATTAACTTGTACTCCCAAATTCTTCTGTGAAGTTGAGATTTGAAATTGCCTTTCAGTATCATAACTTTCATATGTTCTATTTGTGTCTGTGACTAGAAAAATGCTCAACCACAGGTAATTCTGTCTTTCTTTGTTTAATTGTGTGGCAATGCAATCTCATCCTGGCTTTAAATTTTTGTCCTGTTTCCCCAACATAAAAGCCCCCAAAATGACATTTACTGCACAGGATCAGGTACACAACATCAGACGTGGAACATGTGAATGTCCCTGGGATCTTCTAGTCCTGCTGTGTGTTGGGGATTTGTATCCTGTCCGCAGTCAGTATATGTGAGCAGGTCTTGCAGCTCCTTACATTGCAGGGATAAGTTCCTTTTTGTGTGTCAGAGGGCAATGTACTCCTGATTATAAAGTTCCTCAAATTTGGAGGTTGCCTGTAATACAGAAGGGCAGGGTTTGGGAATATGGTTTTCAGACAGTCATGCTTGTATAGGGTATGATGGAGTTTCTTTGGATTCACATAGCTCATATTTCGCAGCTCTTTACACAGATTGTCATCACTCACATTGGGCATGTTTGCATGTGCTTCCTCCAGGTATAGAAACGTGTATGGATAATGTGGCATCTTGAGAAGGTTGTTTATAATAAAGCAGATCTAAGAACAATTACCAGTACATTGAAGAAATCCAGGTAAAGATAATAGAGCTGGACATTGTATAGTTAAAGACAGACCCCACAAGAATCTCAATGCAAATAATGCCATCAGGGAAGCTCATTCCTGGCAGAAAACCTTCTAGTGTAAAAGACATACTTGCCAACCTGCCAACTTTTGATAAAGAACATCAGGGAGATTACAAAGATGCAAACAAAAAGCAGATGTGCTGTGATCGGAGAGCCTCTCTACAATTACAGCACAGGAGCTGAGACTGCCGTGGGTGGACAACACCGCACTGCAAGTCTGGACTGGAGAATAATAGAATCGGTGAGTGCCTTTTGTGGGGGACGGGTGTTCAGGTGGAGATTGTCACCCATGAACCCTCTAAGTTCACGGGTGATTAACACTAATAACACATGGCTGCATTGTACCTATTTTTAAAGATGTGACTCTCACCCTTGTAGAATGAGTTCATATACCTATACCTTTTGTGACTCAAGCAACATAAATACATTTATGATTAAACAATATATCAAATGTAACAGTAACCATGTAGAATTATAGAATGGTAGAGTTGGAAGGGACCTCCAGGGTCATCTGGTCCAACCCTCATGCTCAGTGCAGGATTCACTAAATCATCCCAGGCAGATGTCTGTCCAGCCTCTGTTTGAAGACTTTCATTGAAGAACTCCTTAGCTCCAGTGGCAACCTGTTCTGCTCATTGATCACCCAAGTTTTTTTCTAATATCTTTTTCATCCCATTGCTTCAAGTCTTTCATTGTGCAAATGAGAATAGGGCTGATCCCTCTGCACTGTGACAGCCCTTCAGATATTTGTAGACAGCTATTTAGTCTCCTCTCAGCCTTCTTTTTTGCAAGCTAAACATTTCCAGATCCTTTAACTTTTCCTCATAGGACATGATTTGCAGACCGCTCACCATCTTGGTAACTCTACTCTGATCTTACTCCAGTTTGTCTACGTCTTTTTTAAATTGGGGTGCTCAGAACTGGACACAGTATTCCAGATAAGGTCTGACTAAGGAAGAGTAGAGGGGGATAATTACCTCATGTGGTCTTGACTCTATGCTTCTCTTAATACATCCCAGAATTGTGTTTGCCTTTTTGGCTGCTGCATTACATTATTGACTCATGTTCAGTCTATGATCTATTAGTATACACGTCTTTTTCACATGTGCTGCTGCTTAGCCCAATTCCCTCCATTTTGTATGTTCTTTTTTTTATTTTCTTGCCCAGATGTAGTACATGGGGTATGTGTATTCACATGTACTTTCTGTAATACGTTTTTTGTGGGATGTATTATTAGGAGATTTAAAATCTGAATCCTAGAATATATAAAGGATATTGCCAATCCTAAGAACCGGTACATTTCAAGTTCAGCTACTTTATCACCTGCCATAGTGGGGACATCAGTTCTTTCAGGGTATATATATTAGAGAAAATAAAGAGTTCCCCGAGGGAAAATGACTTAAGGCATCACTTCCTAGATAGGGACTCATTCTTAATGTTTACTCTGATTACAACATTTCCGGATGGCCTCAATTTGAGGAAAGAATTGATGTTTCATTATTAACCCCCAGGATGTTTTTATTTTATTTTTTTTCTCACTGCAGTGATTTGATATGGACTGTCGCCTAGTTACTATTGTCTGCCTATGTTTTTCTGGAGTGTTTTTTGCATGCGTGCCTGTGAAAATACTGTGCGCATTTGCGCAGGCAATGCTCATGGGCGTGAGCAGTGGAATTAACCTGCCCTGTTTTTAATGGCTGTTAAGCCAAATTAGGTGCTAGTGTTCGCGGGTATGCGCAGTTTTGCACTTACATGTGCCTACACATGTGCACATTTGCGCACCCCCATAAACTTCTATGGGGACCTTCAGTGCGCAAATGTGCACAAAAATAGAGTATGCTGCATTTTTTTTTCACATAAATGAAATGCACTAGCAATTAGGAAGTGTGAGAATGATCCCATTGAAAACAATGGGTCCTATTCTCTGCGCAATGCACGCGCTTACATGCCTTGTGTGAAGCTGCTCTAAGACTGCAAGGATAAGTTGTAACATCTTTGGTCTGTTCAAGTGGAGTTTTATTATTTAAGAAAAAAAAGTCTGCATTGCTCTCTCACCTCCTGTACACCGGACTAAGTCTTGCATTGTAAGCTGGCCAGAAACTGGCTCAGTCAAAGAAAACAGAGGGTGGCGATTAACAATACTTACAGTACTCACATAGGGGTCACAGCTACAACGTGTGCAGAAACACTGTGAACGTCCCCTAAGATTTTATATAGAATCAAACTGCATTAATATTTATGATTCTTAAGAACACTAAATAATTCTTCACCTTTTTCCAACAAAGTTTGTAAGGTTGAAGAAAGAAAGTACATCCAGTTGAGCCTATTACCCCGGAATAATGATACAGAGGATAGCAAAATCCCACATGAGGCAGGAGCCAATTTTCCTCGTCTTAAAGAAAAAGTTTTTCACAACTCAAAGTATGACAATAAGAATAAATACTTGGATCAACAAACCTTCTCTAGTAATCTGTGACTAAAACTTGCAACATTATTCAGCTGAAGAAAGGCTTCCCGCCCCCTCTGGCTCGTGGATGAACTATGTTCTCATCTATGCTCCTTTTTGATGTACCCCACAAACTTATTTACCTTGAAAAGCTGGTTGAAGAAAAAACTCTGCAGGATATATAATATATATATATATATATATATATATATATATATATAGGCAAACATATTAGTTGGAGGCGGATCCAGACAGAGATCTCTTCCAGATGCCCATCTTCATCTTTGAACTACTTGCTGTTTGCAGTGGATGAACACCTGCCTGTTTACATGAGCCGGTAGTCGCTTGGTTTTTAGGTAAGCTGAAAGTGATGCAAGTTCGACAAGTGAGCGATCTCTCTCACTACCATTACGGTGCCTCTGTGTACACTGGATGACTATTGCCTAAATTTGCTGTTTCCACCAATTATTTTGGCAATAATCACCCTTTTTAAAGGCACCTTTACATAGTGAAAGAGACCATTTTTGCTGGTATTTATTTGACAAATACTGCAGCAGTCCTTATCTATAATCTGGTTTGTGTGTCCAAATATCACAGCAGGGTTTGCAATGATTTTTACAAGAGACGCACAATTGCTATGTCTGCTGGGGCCCATGGCGCCTCAGCCCAAATTTTACAGATAAAGTTATTTCACAGCTTCCACAAAAGCCAATAGGCTAAGGCCAACTTCATACGGGCATATGTGTTTGTATTTGCATGTGCAATGTGCAGAGAATAGAACCCACTGATTTCAATGGTTCATTTTGTGTCACACAAAAAAAAAAAATAGAACATGCTCTATTTTTCAACATATGTGTGCACCAAAGGATCCCATCGAAGTCAATGTTGGTGCTCAAGTGCGTGTGCAATATACAAGGAGATACGTGAAACACTGTGTAATTGCTCTGGAAAATAACACATCTGGAACTTATTAGACCATTTAGCCAAAAAAAAGTACAGTAACTACGCAGCGCTCAGGCGCACGCAAATATGCTTACACCCATGTGAAACCGGCATTAAGCTCCATTTGCTGGTAAAGGTTTTTGCTTTGGTCAAAATGTTAACATTAAAAAATCTGCATTTATCATTTTTCAATAATTTAATGCAAAAAAAGAACAAAATATTTGTGTACATTATATTTTGCAGTAACGTCAAAGCTACAGGTGGAAAGAATTCTTCATATGATTTGCTCATAATTAAGACTGTACAAAAAGCAATAAAAGCCGATATTCTGCGTGAGCAATTCTGACAATTTCCTGAACTTGTCACGAAGTGATAAGCTGCACAGATGCTGTTTTATTGCACAGTATGGACTATTTATTTTTAGGAGTGTACATTTTTTTCTCTTTATGGGTGATATTCCCCTGAGCCGCAGCTGCGTTAAGTAATTTATTCAGAAAACATGTTTATTTTTACATTTACAGGAGGCAGAGCCGTGTGGAGCAGCGCTGAGGAGAAGCATCTTACTGGAAAACTGTTGCACAGCAGAATGAATGTCCTGTTCTTGGTATCAGAGGTCTAATAAGGAACTGAATTACAATCTTCAAGTGTATAATAAAGCATCGTGCAATTATGTACATTATAGAAGCTAATAACTGGAAATTAAGGACTCTGTGACATTAGAATAAATGCAATGGCAAAAAAAGTGAAAAGAATAAATTAAAATATATTGTCATGATGCTTCATTACAAAAGATCAGGACAGTTCCACAAAATCATCCTTATGACGACTCATTTTCTTGCATATTCATAGAAAAGGGCGAAAGACAGAATGAATCACTTCTCAAGAAAAAAAAAAGTTTAAGGTTGGATCTACACTTAGCATAAAAACACACATCTGAGGGGGGTCTGCAGCAGACTCCAACTGTGAGCCCAGCCAGAGAGGCTATGTACCTCCTATAAGTGTACTGCGGATGACTGCAGAGGCTTTTTTCCTTTCTGTTAATCTGTATTTCCTGCGCCGTCGCTTAGCGATGACGCGGGTACCCGCAGTCAATACACGGAGTCAATTGCTTATAGGCTGTGGGTCGGACGGCCTCTATTGACATCCATGGAAGCCGTCCGCATGGATTCCGTGGCAAAGTAGAGCAAGCTGGGATTTTTCTTCCGCTTACAGAATACGCAATTCATATCTGTAAGTGTGAATGAAAAAGCGAAAATGCTTGCCAATCCAAGCCCGTGTTTTATCATCCGCACAGACGCCGATCACGAGGATCTGCTATTCAAATCCACCTGTGTGAGCCGGCTTAAAAAGGACCTGTGTGTAGCGCTTGAGAAAGAGGATACTGTTAGCTAGCAGCACTCCTACAATAAGTGGTGCCAAGTATTGTAACAGCTGGTTAGGAAAGACATGCTGATTGACAGAATTCTCCTTCTCAAGAGCCAATCAGATATCCTATCATAGTGACGACAAAAAGTGGCAAACAGCTCCTCAAATGCAGGTGCATTTCTGAAGCCTGCTCTGCATCTACTGTTCTAGTTGCTCGCAGGAATCATACAAATGCCAAAACTTAAAGGGGTTATCCAGGAAGTGCCTGCCAAGATACACCAGGGTCAGACCAGAAGCACTTCTCCAACCCCTTTGCAGTGGCCGCTGCATGTAATTGCAAGCGCAGCTACTATTGAATTCAATGAGAGCTGCGCTTGCAATTATGAGCGCTGGCCACTGCACAGCGGTTGGAGCAGCGCTTCTACTCTGACCCCGGGGTATCCCGGCAGGCATTTTCTGCATAACCCCTTTAAAGTGTATTGTTTCACCTTAAAAGTGTTGTCCAGCTTTTAACTATTGATGGCCTACCTCAGGATAGGCCATGAATACTAGATCAGCAAGAATCTGCTGCCCAGGACCTCCATGATCAGCTGTGCACCAGGTTGTTGCATTAGTGACAGGAGCAAATTTATGTCAGAAGCAGATAGCTCCAACCCCACTGCAGGGTTCTGGCTTGGTATTACATTTCCATTCACTTCAATGGAAACGTTGCATCTAATACCAAGCCAAGCCAATACTTTCACATCATTTACAAACCCATATCCTATCAGATGGGCACATTTTTTGCGCAATTTGATCTTCACCAATTTGCTTTACAATTTATCTTTGATACATTGGCTGAATGGATCTTCATGGGTTAAAGATCAGTTCAGCTACAGTAAGGGTCCTTTTACATGGAGCAATTAATCGTTGAAATGAGCAGACATGCAAATAAGTCATTTGCTGTCAAAGGATGTCAGTTTACATACCCAGATAATCGTTTATAAATACTTTTGTTTTCTGTTGTCATAGCTCGTTCAGTGTATCGTTTGGTTGTCAGGGAAGTCTGGAAACCCCTAGGAATGGTTTGTGAATAACCGAACAATTGCTTCTTGCATGAAACGACTGGCAAAATGATGCAAGATGATTTTTATGCCTGCATAAAATTTATGATGAATGATAAGCAAACAATTCATCGTTCATCGTTCAATCATTGGCAATGCTTACACTAAATGATTACAGTTCATTTTTGCATGATTCAGTGAATATTTGAACAAAAATTATTCCCTCTAAAAGGGCCTTAAAGGGGTTCTGTCATTAGAAAACAGAAATTCTATACTCACCTATTCCTCCCCCATCAGTCTTACCACATCTTCTCCTGTTTCCTGCAGTCCCCCCAGGTCACCTCACCTCCAGCCGGCTGATTCTTCTTCCAGTGACAAAGCATCCATTCTCTGCAGTCTCCTTTCTGCAGGTGCTAAGCTATTGCCAAGACTGCGCATGCGTGCTCTCTCTCTCTGCAATAGTATATCAATTCTCTAGGCAGTAAACATTACGTTGCACTTGACGTAACCTACACTGACCTGTGGGAAGAAGAATGTAGAGAAAGCACGCCCCATAACAAAAAGAAGAGGTTCCAGACGGCTTGTGGTGAGGTGACCCGGGGGACTGGCGAAGCTCAGCAAGGAGAAGATGGGGTAAGGAGACGGCCTGGGGAGGAATAGGTGAGTATTGATTTTTTCTTTTTTATAACAAAACCCCTTTAAATTGGGGAGCAATGTAGGTGAATGAATTGTCCCATTGTATTGCATTTACTTATCAAATCTACAGAATTCACTTATCTTTACCAATTACTTGTGAAACATTTTTTTGAAAAAAAAAAGACTGGAGGAAATACATAAAGACTGTATGCAGGTGTTTTAAATAGTATAATTTTAACTAAGGACCTCAGTAATGACAATAGTCTTAACTAACAAGTGTGTCCATTTGATACACAAGAACCTACCATAGATACTGTAAGACATCCGTAAATGGAAACAAAAAGTGTATAAATGTATTATAAAAGTTAAAACAATATGCTCTGAACTTTGAATTCAAGTTCCTTTTTGACACACTAAGGGCTCATGTCCACGGGGAAAATCAGGCCCGCCACGGATTCTCCATGCAAAATCCCGCAGCGGGTCCTTCCTTTCCCGCGGACATGAGGCCTAAAAATAAAAATTTACTTACCTGTCCGGACGCTGCAGATCTTCCCTCCGTCGCGGTCAGATCTTCTTTCTTTGGTCCAGCGGATGTGCTCGGCACGCCCACAGTGGGCCGCGTGCATGCGCCGTGCACTCTTTTTTTTTTAACTCCTGCTCTCCCACGCTCCCACGCCAGAGAGCAGGAATTCAGCTGCGGGTGTGCCGTGAATCTGGACGGCTTCCATAGGCTTCAATAGAAGCCTGAGGGAGCGGTACCCGCGGGAGACCCGCACTAAAATGGAACATGCTGCGGGTTTTTTACCGCATACGCAATCCACACCCCAGGGGAAAATGACATCCGCAGGTATTTAATTACCTGCGGGTGTCCAATGCATCCCTATGGGGCACGGATCACGCGTGCGGATGACCCGCTGCGGATCTGTCCCCGTGGACATGAGGCCTAAGGGCTGAGTCAGACAGGCGTTTTGATGTGTGTTTATTCGCACATAAAAAAGATCACTCTGCGCGCGTTAAAACAAAACCTGTGACCGCGTCCATTGCCACCCATATGTTCTATCTTTTGTAGGTGCAAATTTTATGTGCATGCAAAAATCGGACATGTGACTGCTGCCGTGGAAAAGCATTGGTTCTATATAGATGCAGATCGCAAACGCAACTAACATACGCACGTAAAAACGCCCGTGTGACTGAGCCCTAAACCTAAACTTATTCTCTGAGAACTGAGCGCTTATTTACCTATAATGCCCTGCCAATAATATTTTGATGAAAAACCACATACTAAGGTCCATAAAGGCAGAAAGGAGAAACACAGTTTAATAAAGCTGTTCTTCCATCATCTGTGTGATGTGATTATTTTAGAATTTGTTTAATAAATAATATAAACTCGCATAATGCTTGCTACATTTCCCTCAATAACCAGTAAGTGCCTCCAGCGCTCCAAACAAAGTGTCCAAATGTCATTTTATAAAAGAAGAAAAGCCTATTTTATTCCTATGAATATAGAATGTGACATTTCACTAAGATGGAGAAAAGTTAATATCAGCTTTTCAGTTAATATTAGGAATTCTTTTTTTCATCTCAGCCGCACTTTTTAAAATAGTTACAATACTGGCTAAATTAATAGCGTAATCTTAAATTTTGTATTGATATACAGTGGACCTCATTCATCAAAACTCTGTCAAAGCAAAACTGTCTTTATTGCCATAAATTAAAGCTGTGCTATGGGCAACAAAAACTTTTTCTCTATTAGCCAGTTTTGCTAAATGAGGCCCGTACATTTTTCTGGCAAAATCATGTTATTGATTGGATGTTCATGGGTTTAACGGTAGGCGTTGTTACTTAGTATATGGTCTGTCCATGGAATCTTGGCAGTAAAACCTTGCCTCTTCATTTTGTGGCTTGTCTGATATCTACTGTAACATTGTTGACAAGTTGTTGGAGTTTTTCCAAAAATGTGCAGAAAATGTGATGCTTCACCTTGTAAACAAGGTAAAATTGAAGGGCTGCTTCAAAATTTTGCAAAGACCCAATCTGAAATAGGTAGACAATAATTTGGGAATCAATCGGTGGTGTCCTGGATAAAAAAAACAACTGGATTTGAGCCAGGGCTTTCATTGAACAGAAAGGAATGCTGTGAAAGGAAACAAATCACCGGCCCCGGAGATGATCAAGTACTAAAAAAAAACTGTGCCAGAGAATAGGAAGGCATGCTCAAAATCTTTAAAGTTGCAAATGGAACAAGATGATGTCAAGCTAAGCTATGAGACTGTGAGCAAGAGGCGGTGCTATGCAGGTTACCAAGCTTATTGATCCAGGAAGAAGTAGATTTTTGACATCATAAATGAAGGCTGAATGCCTTACTTGGGCCGAGCAGTTTAAGGGCTTTGGGGCAGTTTGTGGCTCCAAAGATTAAGAGAGAGTGTGCTACTCTGATGAATCAGCAATGTAAACAAAGGATTGTTGCTTGTGTGTAAGGAGGAAGCCAAAAGAAGAATTCCTAGAGGACTGCATAGTCCAAAAAGTTAAGCACCCAGACAAATTAATGGTCTGGGGTGTCATCTTAGTAAAGGATCCAGGTCATCTGCAAACAGTAAAAGGAATGATGGATCAGTTCCAGTATCAGAATGGGTTTGAGAATTTCCTGTTTAATCAGCCCAATGAGTAGTGTCTGGACAGGAACTTCATTTTTATGCAGGAAGGAGCTTCATGCCATATGGCAAAAAGTACTCAAGATACTTCCGTGGCTGGTCCATAGCTCAGACATGAACCAATACAAAATGTTTGGTGTAACCTTAAAAACGAAAGTAATGCGGAAGGGTCTGTAAACAAGAAAGTTAAACTATTTGAAAAGGCTCTTGAAAGTCTGATTTCATGATCCCAAAATAAAGGACATGATTATACAATCCATTTGAGGAAGGGTGAAAGCACTACTAAAAGCCAGAGGGGCACACAAAGTATTAAATGTGTTGTTTGATACTGCTTGTATAAAGTATTTTGTTAACTAAACTGTTTCTTTTTTTTCTAACTAAATTTTAAGAAAATTACTGCAAAAATGCACTGATGCTATCAATTTAGCCAGTAATGTAACTGAATTTACTTTGTGCAGACAATAAGAAAATAATTCTCATAGCTAATCTTGCCAGCTATACTACATTAGTAATCTTCCATTATCATGTATTATCAAGTGTCTACTTTTGAGTATGGAAAATAAGTTTAAAGATCATATTCAATGAGAGTATATTAACTGTTTGGTCAGTGAAATTAGGATGAATAAGGATGTACGAGTATAACTATTTTGAGCCTTCACAATCATTCCCAATTTTTATGTCTCTCCAATGGCTATATAGTAGAGAGTGGTCTGAAACTGTGTAAAATCAGTTATCAGCATAGAATAGGTGAATGAAAAGGATAGGAAAAGTTATTGATGTCACTCACCAGCATGTAATGGTACTATTTCTATCCCTATCTACTTGAAGCCAATGCTTACAAAGATATTCTCTTTAAAAAAAACCAAAAAACATTTAAAGTCTTAATATAAATGGATTACGAGTAAATATTCAAAAGAAGTTTTAACTATGCCAAAGGAAAAAAAACTGCCCTCTCTGCTGTTACAGTGCCAATCCAGTGGATGAAAATCTCATTGTCATGACAGCCTGTTTGAATGTCATATACTATATAAAAATCACAGATTTTAAATGTTTGAATCTCACAGCAAAATGCTTAAAATAAAACATTATTTTTAATTTATGTGAAACTTCAATTTTTCTTTATGAAAAAGTCCTAAGAAAATCTTGTGACAATCAAGTTTTCTGAGGCTCCTCAACTGTCTTTAGCTACAAGGGGTAGACTACTGTGTGCACATTTAAAGCCAGGAGTTCAAGAACATGACACTGCAACCTCTCATTGGCTGCAATGCTCATGTGATTTCCTGTGTCATTATCTGTTACAACACACCCATGGCCCGCAACGGACTGCAGCTTTTGATCCCGGTGGCCGCGGAGGGTTAAGTATATCTCTGTTTATTATTTTCACACAGTGGGTGCCATTAAAAAGGAATTCTCCAGTAACTAGACAACCCCTTTAAATATTAGCTATTAGCAAGCTTTTGGACCATTAGTGTCCTTCATCTAGCTATGGAAGAGCATAGGATATAGAGAAGAATAAAAGGTTGTATTAGGTGGTTACACATTAGAGTTACATGGGGATTGGGACCCAATTCAATTGTCCTTTCCAGGATAGGGGATTTGCTCTTTTCCTTCTCTACATCTATATCCTGTGCTTTCCTCAGCTTGGTGATGGACTAAAAGCTTTATAATAGCTAATATTTAATCATCCGATTGCCTGGAACCCATGTACGACTATGTCAAATAAGGATTACACACTAATTGCATACCAAACAAGAAAACTGTGATGCAGTTTATTTTTTGTAGAATATGAAGAATCACATTTTTTGGGACATTTGCAAGACAATTTTACTTCCCGTAGGAAACATTGAATTAGACTTTACTATGAGTCACTATGAGTCTATATTCCCAACAGCCCTTACACTTTGTTTTTATTTCTTAGGGTACATGCACACGGATGATTAAAAAGTTGTGCCCAAGACAGCATCGGACAGCGTTCAGCACAGCAGACGGACGAGATGTCTAAACACAGTAGACTGACATGTACTATTATCGTCCTAAATTCGGATAATAATAGAACATGGTGCAAATTTCTTCACTCAGACTATCAGTCCAAGTAAAAAAAGGCTGGCTTGCATACACTTATTCAAATGAATGAGTGCTATTTCCATCTGCTTTTTGAAATATCGTCCATGTGCATGTACCCTTAAGGTGCCCTTCCACCTCCAACAGAATAGTTATGCTTCCAGTCTTCTCCACCCACATGAACACTTGGCTTGGCCAAGCACACATGTCTTTTCAATGTGGATAGTGGAGAAAACTTCTGCCAGATAGTTCTGGTGGTGGCTAATATCCAGGGAAAACAAAAGGGTCAGGTGTTGAAATTCAAAATCATCAATCCTTTATCTTCATCAGTTGGAAGAGAGTCTAGAGGCCTCCTTGCACAACTTTTCACTAATGTTCATGGGCCTTTAGATGACACAGTATCGAAAGAGTTCTTTGATGTGCCCATTAAGTATGTTCCTATAACTTTATTCATAAATACTCTCCTTTGCCACAGGTTACTCAGGTTTCCAGATGTCCACCAAAAACTAAAGTTAGGGATGAAAAGATGTAGGGAGATTTGGCAGGACTTAATGGCTTACTTCATTTGTCGTTGCTTGATTCAAGGGGTTTTCTTACCAAATAAATGAATCATCTATACACAGGAAAGCTCCAGATGTATGATCACTTTAGGCACTAGACAACAGCACGTACAATCACTGAAATGGGTGTCTTGGGTCTCCTTTTTCCTTACCGCATGACCACTGCGAGAAGGAGTTTGAAAGGAGCAGCAGTCAAGCATGTGGGCATAGATGATTGAGGGACTCTGATTTTATGTTCTAGTGATCAGTGGGATCCCAGCAATCAAATATTTTGCAGCTATCTTGTGGACAGGTGATAAATAGAGATGAGCGAACATACTCGTCCGAGCTTGATACTCGTTCGAGTATTAGCGTGTTCGAGATGCTCGTTACTAGAGGCGAGCACCACGCGATGTTCGAGTTATTTTCACTTTCATCTCTGAGACGTTAGCGCGCTTTTCTGGCCAATAGAAAGACAGGAAAGGCATTACAACTTCCCACTGCGACGTTCAAGCCTTATACCACCCCCCTGCAGTGAGTGGCTGGCGAGATCAGGTGTCACCCGAGTATATAAATCGGCCCCTCCCGCAGCTCGCCATAGATGCATTCTGACAGAGATCAGGGAAAGTGCTGCTGGTGCCGGAGCTGCTATAGGGAGAGTGTTAGGAGCATTTTAGGCTTCAAGAACCCCAACGGTCCTTCTTAGGGCCACATCTGACCATGTGCAGTACTGTTGAGGCTGCTTTTTGCAGTGTTGCACATTTTTTTTTTTTTTGTATATCGGCCGTGCAGAGCATTGCGTCCTCAGTCTGCAGTAATTTTACATAGTCCAGGGCCAGTAGTGGTGAGGCAGGGACAGTGAAAGAGCTATACTGTCTATATAGGCAGTGGGCTTTTCCAAAAAAATTTGGGAAAAAACATTCTATTTGGGCTGCCTGTGACCGTCCTGAGTGTACTGCGTCTCTGCTGGGGGTAGTTGTCCTAATTAATACGCAGCCAGCTAAGTGTTACAGCAGGCTTGTGCAAAATTCTATCCTGGCTCTGCGTTGGGCGTTACATCACCGCTGTCATCCTGTCCAGAGGGAAACAGTCTGCAGTAATTTTACATAGTCCAGGGCCAGTAGTGCTGAGGCAGGGACAGTGAAAGAGATATACTTTCTATATAGGCAGTGGGCTTTTCCAAAAAAATTTGGGAAAAAACATTCTATTTGGGCTGCCTGTGACCGTCCTGAGTGTACTGCGTCTCTGCTGGGGGTAGTAGTCCTAATTAATACGCAGCCAGCTAAGTGTTACAGCAGGCTTGCGCAAAATTCTTTCCTGGCTCTGCGTTGCCCGTCACATCACCGCTGTCATCCTGTCCAGAGGGAAACAGTCTGCAGTAATTTTACATAGTCCAGGGTCAGTAGTGGTGAGGCAGGGACAGTGAAAGAGATATACTGTCTATATAGGCAGTGGGCTTTTCCAAAAAAATTTGGGAAAAAACTTTCTATTTGGGCTGCCTGTGACCGTCCTCAGTGTACTGCGTCTGTGCTGGGGGTAGTAGTCCTAATTAATACGCAGCCAGCTAAGTGTTACAGCAGGCGTGCGCAAAATTCTTTCCTGGCTCTGCTGTGCATTCTGTAAGCGAAGTCAGCCTCCAACCACAGGCCAATAAGCGGCACATTTAATTACAGCGTTCTGTTTCTGCACTACTGGTAATACACCATGCTGAGGGGTAGGGGTAGGCCTAGAGGACGTGGACGTGGACGCGGGCGAGGACGCGGAGGCCCAAGTCAGGGTGTGGGCACAGGCCGAGCTCCTGATCCAGGTGTATCGCAGCCGACTGCTGCGGGATTAGGAGAGAGGCACATTTCTGGCGTCCGCACATTCATCGCCCAATTAATGGGTCCACGCGGGAGACCTTTATTAGAAAATGAGCAGTGTGAGCAGGTCCTGTCGTGGATGGCAGAAAGTGCATCCAGCAATCTATCGACCACCCAGAGTTCTGCGCCGTCCACTGCTGCAACTCAGAATCCTCTGGCTGCTGCTCCTCCTTCCTCCCAGCCTCCTCACTCCATTACAATGACACATTCTGAGGAGCAGGCAGACTCCCAGGAACTGTTCTCGGGCCCCTGCCCAGAATGGGCAGCAATGGTTATGAATCCTCTCCCACTGGAGGAGTTTGTCGTGACCGATGCCCAACCTTTGGAAAGTTCCCGGGGTCCAGGGGATGAGGCTGGGGACTTCCGGCAACTGTCTCAAGAGCTTTCAGTGGGTGAGGAGGACGATGACGATGAGACACAGTTGTCTATCACTCAGGTAGTAGTAATTGGAGTAAGTCCGAGGGAGGAGCGCACAGAGGATTAGGAGGAAGAGCAGCAGGACGATGAGGTGACTGACCCCACCTGGTTTGCTACGCCTACTGAGGACAGGTCTTCAGAGGGGGAGGCAAGGGCAGCAGCAGGGCAGGTTGGAAGAGGCAGTGCGGTGGCCAGGGGTAGAGGCAGGGCCAGACCGAATAATCCACCAACTGTTTCCCAAAGCGCCCCCTCGCGCCATGCCACCCTGCAGAGGCCGAGGTGCTCAAAGGTCTGGCAGTTTTTCACTGAGAGTGTGTGCAACCTTTGTCGCGCCAAGATCAGCCGGGGAGCCACCACCACCAGCCTCACCACCACCAGCATGCGCAGACATATGATGGCCAAGCACCCCACAAGGTGGGACGAAGGCCGTTCACCACCTCCGGTTTGCACCGCTGCCTCTCCCCCTGTGCCCCAACCTGCCACAGAGATCCAACCCCCCACTCAGGACACAGGCACTACCGTCTCCTGGCCTGCACCCATACCCTCACCTCCGCTGTCCTCGGCCCCATCCACCAATATCTCTCAGCGCACCGTCCAGCCGTCGCTAGCGCAAGTGTTGGAGCGCAAGCGCAAGTACGCCACCACGCACCCGCACGCTCAAGCGTTAAACGTGCACATAGCCAAATTTATCAGCCTGGAGATGCTGCCGTATAGGGTTGTGGAAACGGAGGCTTTCAAAGGTATGATGGCGGCGGCGGCCCCGCGCTACTCAGTTCCCAGTCGCCACTACTTTTCCCGATGTGCCGTCCCAGGCCTGCACGACCACGTCTCCCGCAACATTGTACGCGCCCTCCCCAACGCGGTTACTGGCAAGGTCCACTTAACAACGGACACGTGGACAAGCACAGGCGGGCAGGGCCACTATATATCCCTGACGGCACATTGGGTGAATTTAGTGGAGGCTGGGACAGAGTCAGAGCCTGGGACCGCTCACGTCCTACCCACCCCCAGAATTGCGGGCCCCAGCTCGGTGGTGGTATCTGCGGCGGTGTATGCTTCCTCCACTAAACCACCCTCCTCCTCCCCCTCCTCCTACGCAACCTCTGTCTCGCAATGAAGATGTTTCAGCAGCAGCACGTCGCCAGCAGTCGGTGTGGCGCGGCACGGCAGCAGAGCGGTGGGCAAGTGTCAGCAGGCCGTGCTGAAACTACTCAGCTTAGGAGAGAAAAGGCACACGGCCCACGAACTGCTGCAGGGTCTGACAGAGCAGACCGACCGCTGGCTTGCGCCGCTGAGCCTCCAACCGGGCATGGTCGTGTGTGACAACGGCCGTAACATGGTGGCGGCTCTGCAGCTCGGCAGCCTCACGCATGTGCCATGCCTGGCCCACGTCTTTAATTTGGTGGTTCAGCACTTTCTGAAAAGCTACCCACGCTTGTCAGACCTGCTCGGAAAGGTGCGCCGGCTCTGCGCACATTTCCGCAAGTCCCACACGGACGCTGCCACCCTGCGCACCCTGCAACATCGGTTTAATCTACCAGTGCACCGACTGCTGTGCGACGTACCCACATGGTGAAACTCTACACTCCACATGTTGGCCAGGCTCTATGAGCAGCGTAGAGCTATAGTGGAATACCAACTCCAACATGGGCGGCGCAGTGGGAGTCAGCCTCCTCAATTCTTTACAGAAGAGTGGGCCTGGTTGGCAGCCATCTGCCAGGTCCTTGGAAAATTTGAGGAGTCTACCCAGATGGTGAGCGGCGATGCTGCAATCATTAGCGTCACCATTCCTCTGCTATGCCTCTTGAGAAGTTCCCTGCAAAGCATAAAGGCAGACGCTTTGCGCTCGGAAACTGAGGCGGGGGAACACAGTATGTCGCTGGATAGTCAGAGGACCCTCCTGTCTATATCTCAGCGCGTTGAGGAGGAGGAGGAGCATGAGGAGGATGAGGAGGAGGGGGAAGAGACAGCTTGGCCCTCTGCTGAGGGTACCCATGCTGCTTGCCTGTCATCCTTTCAGCGTGTATGGCCTGAGGAGGAGGAGGAGGAGGATCCTGAAAGTGATATTCCTAGTGAGGACAGCCATGTGTTGCGTACAGGTACCCTGGCACACATGGCTGACTTCATGTTAGGATGCCTTTCTCGTGACCCTTGCGTTACACGCATTCTGGCCACTACTGATTACTGGCAGCATGTAAAGCACAGGCAGGGGAACACTCTCTAAGGCCTTTGACAGCTTTCTGGCTCCCCAGCAAGACTGTGTCACCGCTCCCCAGTCAAGGCTGAGTCGGCGGAAGCACTGTAAAAGGATGGTGAGGGAGTACGTAGCCGATCGCACGACCGTCCTCCGTGACGCCTCTGCCCCCTACAACTACTGGGTGTCGAAGCTGGACACGTGGCCTGAACTCGCGCTGTATGCCCTGGAGGTGCTTGCTTGTCCTGCGGCTAGCGTCTTGTCAGAGAGGGTGTTTAGTGCGGCTGGGGGAATCATCACGGATAAGCGTACCCGCCTGTCAACCGACAGTGCCGACAGGCTTACATTCATCAAGATGAACAAAGCCTGGATTTCCCCAGACTTCTCTTCTCCACCAGCGGACAGCAGCGATACCTAAACAATACGTAGGCTGCACCCGCAGAGGGAAGCATCGTTCTCTATCACCATCAAAAACGGAGACCTTTTAGCTTCATCAATCTGTGTATTCTATTCATCCTCCTCCTCCTGCTCCTCCTCCTGAAACCTCACGTAATCACGCCGAACGGGCAATTTTTCTTAGGCCCACAAGGCTCAGTCATATAATTTTTGTAAACAATTTTTATACGTTTCAATGCTCATTAAAGCGTTGAAACTTGCACCTGAACCAATTTTTATTTTAACTGTGCTGCCTCCAGGCCTAGTTACAAATTAAGCCACAGTAACCAAAGCGATTAATGGGTTTCACCTGCCCTCTTGGTTGGGCATGGGCAATTTTTCTGAGGTACATTAGTACTGTTGGTACACCAATTTTTTTGGGCCCTCGCCTACAGTGTAATCCAATTAATTTTTTGCCCACCTGCATTAAAGCTGACGTTACATCAGCTGTGCTGGGCACTGCAATGGGATATATTTATGTACCGCCGGTGGCTTCCTGGCACCCACCCATGCTGTCGGTCCACACGGAGTTGTAACTGCATGTGTCCGCTGCTAAAGAACCCCAGTCTGACTGGGGCATGCAGTGTGGCCTGAAACCCACCTGCATTAAACATGACATTACCTCAGCTGTGATGGGCAATGTAATGGGATATATTTATGTACCGCCGGTGGGTTCCAGGGAGCCCCCCATGCTGTGGGTGCACCCGGAATTCCCATTGCGGAGTTGTACCTGCCGGTGACTATTTATAAAAAAACGCGGTCTGACTGGGGCATGCAGACACCTTGACAGAATGAATAGTGTGTGGCACATAGGTTCCCCATTGCTATGCCCACATGTGCAGCTCCTGATGGAGGTGGCACAGGATTGGATTTCTCATTGCTTCTGTACAGCATTGTGGGCTATCGCCCTGCCCCTTTTAAAGAGGGTCGCTGCCTAGCCGTGCCAACCCTCTGCAGTATGTGCCTGCGGTTCCTCCTCATGGCAGACGCACTTATAAATAGACATGAGGGTGGTGTGGCATGAGGGCAGCTGAAGGCTGCGCAGGGACACTTTGGTGTGTGCTGTGGACACTGGGTCGTGCGGGGGGGGGGGGGGGGGTTGGGCAGCATGTAACCCAGGAGAAGTGGCAGCGGAGTGTCATGCAGGCAGTGATTGTGCTTTGTTGGAGGTAGTGTGGTGCTTAGCTAAGGTATGCATTGCTAATGAGGGCTTTTCAGAAGTAAAAATTGTTGGGGGGGGGCCCACTCTTGCCGCTATTGTGGCTTAATAGTGGGACCTGGGAACTTGAGATGCAGCCCAACATGTAGCCCCTCGCCTGCCCTATCCATTGCTGTGTCGTTCCCATCACTTTCTTGAATTGCCCAGATTTTCACAAATGGAAACCTTAGCAAGCATCGGCGATATACAAAAATGCTCGGGTCGCCCATTGACTTCAATGGGGTTCATTACTCGAAACGAACCCTCGAGCATCGCGAAATTTTCGTCCCGAGTAACGAGCACCCGAGCATTTTGGTGCTCGCTCCTCTAGTGATAAACATACCCAATAGGAAAACCCATTTAATAATATTTCTGAAACAATAAATATTTTGGTGAGGTCCATAGTGAAAGGTGGTAATTGGTTGTAAGCTTTTAATAGAAATCTGGTTATTTCATGTGATAAGACGTCTACAAAAAGTAGGTAAGAAGAATATTAGATAAAGATGAGTAGGCACAAGTGCAGGATTTAATCTTAAGGTGTTTCATAGCCATAAGTAAAAAATTTGCCTGAACTTAGCGATTCAGAATCATTATTTTAATGTCTGGGAATTGAACAAGTGAAAAATCTTTACACTAAAGGGGATTCGATATGTCCGATATTGAAGAGAAAATCATCCATGGCCTCTGATGAAATACTCTTACCTAGGGGTCTGAATGAAAAAGGTAATCTTATATTGAGAGGTAATAAAGAAAAAATACCTATTTCAGTCAGAAAGGTCAAACTCTACTTTTTTCTAATAACTGTGAATTTGAAAAAGAGACTGAAAAGTAATGGGTCCTGCAAAGACATTTTTTTACATTGAAAAGTGTTTCCAGCTTAATAGTCATTGTAGTTTTAGAAAGATTAAGCTTAAATAACTAGAACAAAAGTTATAGAGGCAATTTAAAATATATAAATTTGGATTAGAGTTAACTGTAGTTTATAACAAACACAAAATATATAAAAAACACTTATTGAACTAAGGCCGGCTGCACACGGCCGTGACGGGATCCGCCACGGAATTCCGCGGCGGAGCCTGTCACGGCGCCCCCCAGAGACCCCAATACTTACCTGCGGATCCGGCGTCCTACGTCCTGCATGACGCGCCGCAGCGTCATGTGACACGCCGCCACGTCACATGACACGCCCACAGCGTCACATGACGCGGCCGGCCACGTCATATGACACGGCGGCGGGAGGCGGGAGGCGGGAAAGCGGTTTCACGCTATCTTCCGCTGTGCAACAGCGGAAGATAACGTGACGGACGGCTTCCATTGACTGCAATGGAAGCCGTCCGTGCGTACACCTGCGGCAAATAGAGCATGCCGCGGGTGAGGTCGGGTGATTTCACGGTGCGGAATTCCGCGGTGGAATTCCGCACCGTGAGCATTGAGCTATTAGGTTCAATAGAACCTAATAGCTGCGGGCAACGCAGTGGAGTTTCTGCCAAGTATCACACGGCGGAAATCCGTCCGTGGGAAGGAGCCCGGCTCCTTCCCACTAGCGTTTTTTTCTCCACTGCGCTGCGAGAGTAAGTGAAAACTCTCGCAGAGCAGTGCGAGAAATCGCAGCGATATCGCTGCGACAGTCTTCTCAATGGGGCCAGCGGCAGCAGCGCTAGCCCCATTGAAAAGATATGGAGAATGCCACGGACTTCTGCCACAGCTGTGAGAGCTGTCACAGCTGTGGCAGAAGTCAGCGGCATGCTATCCCATTGCTTTCAATGGGATCGGCACTGCTGCCAATCCCATTGAAAGCAGTGGTTTCTGACAAGCCCTGCAGAATGATTATCGGAGAAGGGCTTGAAATATAAGCCCTTCCCGATAAGCATAAAAAAGTGGTTAAAAAAATAATAAAAAAGTTACTCACCTCTCCTGCTGTCAGCCGCGTCCTCCGGCTGGCTCCCCGGCACTGCTACTGAGCTCTTTCAGCAGACAGGGATTTAAAAATCCCCGCCTCCTGAAAGGGCTGTGCAGATTGGCTGAGGGCTCAGCCAATAGCAGCTACTGCTTAGCTATTGGCTGAGCGCTCAGCCAATGGCAGATAGCTCTTAGCTATTCATTCATTCAAAAAGGTGAGTAACTTTTTTATTATTTTTTTAACCACTTTTTTATGATTATCGGGGAAGGGCTTATATTTCAAGCCCTTCTCCGATAATCATTCTGCAGGACTTGTCAGAAACCACTGCTTTCAATGGGATCGGCAGCAGTGCCGATCCCATTGAAAGCAATGGGATAGCATGCCGCTGACTACTGCCACAGCTGTGACAGCTGTCACAGCTGTGACAGAGGGTTCCTTCAACCCCGCGGTCCCCGCGGGGATGAAGGAAACTCCTGTCACAGCTGTGGCAGAAGTCAGCGGCATTCTCCATATCTTTTCAATGGGGCTGGCGCTGCTGCCGCTGGCCCCATTGAAAAGACTGGCGATGTCGCAGCGATATCCCAGCGATTTTGGGATTTCTGCCTGCGTTTTTCTCGCACTGCGATGCGAGACTTTAACTTTAGAATCGCATCGCAGTGGAGAAAAAAACGCCAATGGGTGGGAGCCCTAAGGGTAACATGTTTTTATGTTTTTGTATTCTACACTAATATGTACGATATACAGTACATTGTATATATATATATTACAGAGGGTGGACAAAATTATGGAAACACCGTATGAAATGCATGCCTTAAAATCAGTCTCTGCATGTCTTATTAAAATATGATTTATAATACCATGTAACTTAAGTGGAGGTAATATGAGACAGATGCTGCTGGGCAGATGTGAATATCTGCCCGAGCAACAGGGTTCCATTGGTCAGGGGTTTCAGTCACTTTCCTGCTGTTACCAGTTGGCTCCCAAAACTCCCCAGAGCAGAGGAAGAGGTGAAGTAAACACAAATTGGGCAGGAAAGCTCTCTGCCAAGCAGGGGTCAAAAGGGCAGCTCAGTGCTAATCGTTAAAATCCCATGTATTTTGAATGTTATGTCCATATTTTTGTCCACCCCTCCTGTATACATGTATATCTACTGTATAAACAGCGAGCTGACGTCCACAGAAGATCTGTGGTTAGTTCTCCAAGATTCATGAAAAAACCTTTCTGCCGAGTTCCATCAAGTGTACCTAGAAGAGTTGATGCTGTTTTGAAGGCAAAGGGCGGTCATACAAAAATATTGATTTGATTTAGATTTCTCTTGTTCATTCACTTTGCATTTTGTTATATGACAAAAAAAGTTACACTTCTATTTTTAAAAGCATTCTTACTTTGCTGCATTTTGCACACCTGCCTAAAGCTTTTGCACATTACTGTACATATACACGTGTTGTTGCCATCAATTTCTAAATGAATTCTTTTTTTAAGTGAAATGGAAAAATGTCTTACTTTCAACTTCCGATGTGTTCTATGCTCTGTGGTGAATAAATATGGTTATATGAGATTTTTCAAATAATTGCATTGTTTTTTCTTTACATTTATTTACATTTTATGCAGCACCCAACATTTTTGGAATTGGCGTTGCATATACACTGTGCTTTTTTGAATTTATGTGATTTGTGTATAGGTGAGAAAACCTGCTTATGTTTAATTAGAGTCCAGACAGATGGTTATTTTCTGCTTTGTAGCTTGTATTATGTGCTACAATGTGCCTGGACAACTTTGTTGCCACTTTTATTTTGAACTATGTAATGCCAAGTTTAGACTTTCAAATTAGTAAACTTTGTAAATTGTCATTATCAATTAAGTTCCCCAATTACACAGATCCAGACTATCTATCTATCTATCTATCTATCTATCTATCTATCTATCTATCTATCTATCTATCTATCTATCTATCTATCTATCATCTATCTCATATCTATCTATTATCTATCTATCTCAAATATATACCTATTATCTATCTATCTATCTCATATCTATCTATCTATCTATCTATTATCTATCTATCTTAAATATATACCTATTATCTATCTATCTATCTATCTCATATCTATCTATCTATTATCTATCTATCTATCTCATATCTATCTGTCCATCTATCTCATATCTATCTATCTATCTATCTATCTATCTATCTATCTATCTATCTATTATCTATCTATCTTAAATATATACCTATTATCTATCTATCTATCTATCTCATATCTATCTATCTATTATCTATCTATCTATCTCATATCTATCTATCTATTATCTATCTATCTATCTCATATCTATCTATTATCTATCTCATATAAATCTACCTTTTATTTATCTATCTATTTATCTCATATCTGTCTATCATCTATCTCATATCTATCTATCTATCTCATATCTGTCTGTCTAGCTCATATCTATCTATCTACATTGAATATTAAACAAACTGTCATACAGTACATCAAGTAACAGTAATAAAACAATAACAAGGCATTTTTAAAGAGAGCCTTTCCTAAACATAAAAATTACCATACATTAATAAATAAGTTAGACCAGCAGACAAAACTTGGTAATCCTGTCCTTTTCACATACTGTGCTGTTGTTATGCTTTGTAGTTATGAACACTTTTGCAAAAGTGACAACAGAAATTGCAATCATATTATCTGATATTTTTACTTAGTACACACACACATACACACAAGCACCATGGGGTTCAAATGAGTCCTCAGAACGGCTTCATATGTGCAAAAGACACTAACCTCAGCACAACGTATTTGCACATAAATACGTGTCTGCGCATAGTACTCTACTTTACACATAGCCAGTTCACACTTGTGCGCAATACATCCCTGGATTACAAAGCTATTTAGCCTAATGAGGCCCACATGTGTTCTTTTACCTGCGGTTTTGCGCAGTGCTTCACGCATACCCTTGCATATTTGCGCACCTTCCATAGAAATTTCTATGGGGGCCTTAGAAAGATAGAGTAGGTCTTTTATTTCTACGCTTATGAGTACACACCTGTGAAATCCATGGGTTCTGTTCTCTGTGCGAGTATATTTTATGCGTGCAAACTTGGTCATGTGAAGAAGCCCTTACAGCAGTGTTTCCCAACCAAGTTCCCTGGAACTAGGTCCAGAGTTCCCCAAAAGGCATCAGGAACAAGTGCTGTCACTTTTATGGCATGGATGACAATATTATTGTATGTGTGGTCATATTTGTAAAAGTGAAAACAAGAAGTGCGGCTATATTGGTTGTCACCTTTGAATTATCTTCTTAGAAGCAGATTGTGAGCTGTCATTCCGTCCGCATGTTCTATCAATACTACAGTGACAGTTTAACATCAGTTTCTGAGAAGATAATTCAAATGTGACAAGCAATACAAATGCACTTTCCCGTTGTCACTTTTGTAACAAAAATGGCCACTTCAACTAAATAGAAAAATGCAAATATGTCTGCAAGCGAATGAAACCTAATTGACATACTGTGCCTGCTTCTCTTAACTTTTGAGTTACTAATATGTGACAATTTTAGATTTGGGTGTAAATCCTCTTTAATAATAATCTTTAGCGTTATCCTCCAGAACCTATGATATTTTACTAATATCCTTGAATGTTTTATCATGAACCATGTTCTCCTTTGAGGTTTGAAAAAAAAAAATGGAAATGGGTTAATAGTATCCCTGAATATGTTACTATGTAACAAGTTTTTCTTTGAAACTGGATTAAGAGAAAATGTTCTAATTTGCTCTATTTGGAATCTTAAAAAATAGAGCATTTCAAAAATGCTGAAATGAACTGTCCTTTATGCTCAAATATATATCTGTCTCCCCTATGTTTACTGTATACAGTGTCCCAATTAAATTGAGTATAGCACGATCATGCAGTAAGGTGATAAAGCATTAAAGTGGTGATTTCCTGTACTGACAGTGTTTGGCTAAAATAATACAAATCAGGAATCCCACAGTGACAGAGGACAAGCAGATGGTTCTAAGCAGTCTGGAGGCAAGCATTCTTCTTTCTGATAGAAGTGAATCATGGAGGGTTTTCTCATTAAAACTCTTGAATGGAAAGAACGGTTGTGCTCGGAATGTTTTGAGTATTCTTAAATACTGAATTCTTCTTTCTGCTGAACGGATATTAATGGACATATATAATTATATTTCTGCTTATATTAAATGAGAACAAGATTCTTATGAAACAGTTTTCCATTTCATAATCCTGTATTTAAGATATACATTTAGTGTGTAACTCAAGTCATCAAAGTAATAAAAATAAAATGTGCTAATAAATCAAAATGGAACATAGTTACATATTAATAAAAAAAAATCAGTAACAAGTTCAGCTATTTGACTTTATATTCCTACAGCTCCTATTCGAAAGTAGCTATTTTTTTAAATTTAGGGCTCAGTCACACGGGCGCATCGGCACCCGTACACCGGCGCCGATGTGCCCATGTGACTGACAGTTAGAAGACGGCCGTACCTGAAGACGGCCGTCTTTCTCCAGTGCTGATAAAAGAACACATGACCGGCAATGGAGCCGGTCACATGTTCTTCCTCTCGGTGCTGCAGAGAGACGTCCGTCGTCAGGTACGGCCGTCTGCTAGCTGCAGTAACACGGGCACCGATGCGCCCGTGTGACTGAGCCCTTAATGTGAGATAATTCCTTCCCAACTCCAAATATGCAAATGTAAATAAATCACTAGATTAACGGCCCATCTTCAGTACTGTTACCATGTAATATTATTACTTTTTTTTTTTTCCTTCTCATTTTTTATGCAACTATCCGCCAAAGTATATATAAGTGATCTACTGTTACCTTGCTTAGTTGTTTCTCTTTACCTGAAACTCTTAGCCTCATTTTCCTCAGATGGTCAAGTGATCTCAATTCGAACTAGCTTTACTTGAGGTTATGTGTTCAGTTAATGGTCAATTTCTCAATCTGTTATATGGATACTACCACAAAACTGCCTAGAGGGACACACAGACAAAAGTTTATGATGATGATGATGATCACATAGTTCTTGTCATTCAGTTATAATAGAGGAGATTACAGCTCATATGCATGACTGTTTACTTGAGTACCATGGCTTATTTAGGGGAATGTAGAAAGTAATGATAATTAAACTGTCCCCCAGCAGGCAGAAATGGTACAACCTTTAGCTAATGCTGTGCTGATGCGTTATGGGATAAATGTGAATATTAAACCAAAAACTTTGACTATGACGTTGGTGCCTGACAAGCATCAGATAGGGAGCTGTACTGCATAGAAGTAGCTGTGATGTACAGAAGAGACCTCCAGAGTGTGACAGACAATCAGGTGATGGGGCAAGGATGGGAAAAAGTGTTTTTGCCAGTTTATGCAAAACTGGAGTTGTTTTTTTAAATGTAATTCTGGGCATATAAATTGTTTGGGTAACAATATTGGCATTAAAAAAAACTTTTAAAAGTCCACCTGAGTCCTGCTGTATCAAATTGTATCCTAGTAAAGTCAAGGATCTGGGGTCTGAAATTTTCTGAGGTAATCCCCTGAGCACCAGATGAATCGGGGTCCTCTGAAGTGGAAGTCCTTGGACGCCTTCTCGGGGGTACAGGGAGTTCGGATTCACTTGATGATGAAGAGGATAATGCCAAAAAAGTGGGGTCATCTTCAGTAGCTGAGTCTGACACAATAATTAAGCAAGCTTACTCCACAGTAAACCTCCTGTGGGCCATATTATATATACCTTCATTTCACACCCACAAAAAGCGCAAATTTTTTTTGATTGTGTGGGTGACCACAGTATACCGGGGGAACACTGGAATGGGGTGACCACGGGACAGGGACTGGAACACAGTAGGAACTACACTGACTAATAATGGGATGTGTGACAACGGTACAGGGTGACAGAGACGGGAACATAGCAGGAATGATTTTTCTGTTTTTTTTTTTACACTGACGGATATGCTGACAAATACACGGACCAACCACACATTACACCGACAGGATCAGGCACTACACTAACACTACACTGATCACACTTTACTAACTACACTATTATACTGACAGATCACACTAAGCTAATACTACACTGGCTGATCATACTTTATACTAACTAATATACTGGCAGATTACACTACACTGACTAATCACACTACCTACACTGACAGGACACCTTCACTACCTATTACCAACTCAGTGGTGGAAAAAGAAAGGAGGTGGAGCTACTCTGTTGAGGATCTGGTGTGGTAAGGAGCAAAGTATTGATTCCAGTGGGTAATTCCTTTTGTGTACAGTAAGGAAATCTATGTATATACTGTACATAATCTCGGTGCTGCCAGATCAGTGGCTGTGCAACCTGTAGAGGTTGACCAGTGTCATAGTGGGGAGAAAAGTAAAATAAAAAAATACTGATGTGGTGGTGCGAGCTATGGGATAGATATGCATGAGCTTGGAGTTTTAAAGGAAAATTTATAAATATAAAAGCCAGCAGAAAACGTAGAGCGTATAGAGGCACCACATGACTATTCTTAAAACACAAAACTTTTTAAGGCAGTTTTGCTGGTGGCACACAGCCAGGAATCACGGAAGAGGGTTGGCTTATATGCAGGGGTAGGCTTTGAAAGTCTGTGTGTCGGCTGCAGTACTGAAGAAGAAACGGTTTTGCTTCAAAATGTTTTGCGTTTTAAGAATTGGTTTGTGTTGCCTCTATATGCTCTATGGTTTTTGTTGGCTTTTAGCAAAAGAAAATGAATTTTCATTCAAAACTCTGAGCTCATGCAAATCTATCCCATAGGTGGCACCACCACATCAGTGTTTTTTATTTTACTTTTCTCCCGACTCAGATCACTGGTAATTTTTTAATAATTTTCACACAATTCTCATTGCAATGTTCTCTTTCCAACCGCCGATAACACACTGCGGGGGTCACTGCTGCACTGTGATTGGTCAGTCAGGACCACTGTGATTGGCCCCCCCAGTGGCAAGTAGTAATTGGCTGCTGACGATGTAAACAGCCATCATTACTGTGTTGTCGAGATCATCATAGCAGTGACATTTTAAACACAGTACTTAAGTTTACATCCTGATGCATTAAATACCTGGCGTAGATTTCTGGTATACATGCCCCCCTTTTAGGAGAGTGGCACAGAGTGGCATACCTCTAAAAAGTTACAAAAGTTTTACGTCAAATTTTCTGAATTTTTTATGCAAAAAAAAAGGTGATAAATAAATCTTCCCCTGCTGTATACAAGAAGATTTCTCAGATTCTGACATCAACTTAAGGATATATCATTAAGGATATAATTAGTTTAAAAGAATCCTTTAAAAGAGGATTCATTTTCTATGTGCCAGTTGCCAAAGACTGCAGCTGTCAGACTTAGGGTGCATTCACACGAGCGTGTGCTGGTGCGTAAATTGGTGCGCACAAAACCGGCACGCCGGCGTACATGCACAGACACGCATGAATGCTGGTCCGTGCAGCATTGCTTTTAATCAGGGCCACGGCTGCTGCCGGCGGCCTCATTGGAGGCAATGGTCTGCCGGCAACCCATGTCGGCCACAATCTACAGTGATTTTCAGAAAAAGGCTTTAAATATAAGCCGTTTCCTGAAAATCATTCCTATCTGGTGTAAAAGATTTTAAAAAATGTATATACTCACCTCTCCGCCGCTGCTGGGGCTCAGGCGTGTCTAGCCGCTTGGGTCCCGTCACTGTAATGAAGTTCTTTCAGCAGATGGGGATTTAAAATCCTCGCTTGCTGAAAGGGCTGCGTCTGATTGGCTGAGTTCTCAGCCAATCACAGACAGCACTCAGGCAATCATTGAATGAAAGCTGAGTGCTACCTGTGATTGGTAACAGCGCTCAGGCAATCACAGGCAGAGCTTGGCCATTCATTGAATTCATTGAACGGCCGAGCGCTGCCGGCGGCCCCTTTGAAATCAATCATAGAGCTTCACGATCCTTTGCCACAGCTGTCACAGCTGTGGCAGGGAATTCTTTACTCCCCATGGAGAGTCCCCTTGTCACTGAACACTGTGACAGTGCTGTCACAGTGTTCAGCGATGAGAGGGCTTCCCGTGGGGAATATTGACACACACCACAGACCTATGGTGCACGCATGTCTTATCTTTTACAGGTGCACGCGTCTGCACGGTGTAAAACACAGACATGTGAACCCACCATAGGGAACTAATGGTTCTAATAGTCATCTGTTTATGTCTGCATGTATGTACGCACACACTCGTCTGAATGCACCCTTAATTTCATTGTTCCATTCTGAAATGAAACACAAGCCTATTCTAGGTCTCCTCAGTTTTAAAAGTGATTTTCTATAACCTTTATTGATGCTTTTTGAAAAGCTTTACTTACTGCCCGAGTAGGACTGTCTCAATTCAAAAGCATGTTTTTATTTTTCCATTTGTTGCATAAAGGAAGCATCACTGCAGTGGTTGCAGAATGTAGTTTTAATCTCTCTCTCTCTCTCTCTCTCTCTTCTCTCTCTCTCTCTCTCTTCACACTGCACCTGTCATAGAGGAGATCACAGCTCAACCTCCTGACTGTATACTTATGGTCTGTAGCAGAGGCATAACTTGAAGCTTCTGGGCCCCAATGCAAAATCTGTAACAGGCCCTCAACTATAATGCTGGGCTTACTATATGGAGAAGATAGGCCTTATGGGCTCCCTGAGGGCCCTGGGCCCGGGATCAACTGCATTTCCTGCATGCCCTATAGTTACGCCACTGGTCTGTAGCTTACTTAGGTGAATATAGAAAGCAATGATAATTAAACTGCTGGCATACATGATATAGCGTTATCTAATGCTGTGCTGATACATCATCAAGTAAACAAAATCTCAACATCAAGAAGGTGCATGATAAGCATCAGACAGGGGTCTGTACTCATAAATGTGGCTGAAATACACAGAGGATACCTTTAGAGTGTGACAGGCAATCAGGTGACTGTTCTACTCCTGATAAAAAAAGAGGTTTGATGCCTGTGGCCGTTACCTGTTTGCAAGAAGGAGGTAGAAGCATTAGGAAGACAAGTCAAGCTATCCATGCGCTAATAGCACCAGGCTTGAGATGACCTATCTTGTTCTCCAGAACATCAATTAAGCCAAACATTTATATCAATGATGACAAATATTGGCACATTAGCTAATATGGGGCACAAAAAAACAAGGTATTTAGAGAAAAGTTTGGTAACAGGATCCACTTCCAATACCATTGGGTGCCTAAGTGGTCAATGTTTTATGGCTTTGTGAGACAAAATACCAATTTGGCTCTTGTAGGTTCTAATGTCACAACTATTTAGTCATTCTTTTAGATATACTTTTCTCTTCCACAGTTTCCTTGGCAAGCACTTCAATTTACGTTGATAACTCAATGTTGGATCAATTTGTGAGTTCTGGAATGTATTTGGGTTTTAACAATGGAAGACATCTATATAAAGATCAAATGACTTTTTATTATGCGGAGCACAAAGAGGCAGCAGTTAAAAACAGACTAGTAAACTGATACCTCTTAGAGACGACTACCCAAAATTAAACAAGATGGCTAGTTTACATAGGATATGATGGAACTGAAAATCTGTCACAGAATATCCAGTCTAAATAAAGTGTCCTCCCAAAGAATAAGACTTTTGGAGAAGTGTCATTGTATATACATTCATGCAAAATGACTGATCCTGATGATAAGTTTGCTACAGGTGGTGCCATCATAAAGAAGGCAGAGATGAAGAGCTCGCACTCTGGTTTTGATTTTCTCATACCTTTTCGTCTATCATTGATGATACTTTCAGTCATATTAAAGCCACAATAACTGCATAAGAGCAGAGGTATAGGAAAAAGAACATTCATTTTCTTTTGGAGGGAACAAAAACAGAATGGTAGCGGCACCAATTTCTCCTGTTGGGGCTTAAATAAGGGGCTATTCTGTATATATTACTGTACTTTACTATTTTTTTTTCAATGTATTGCTCCCTTTAAATGTTTAAATGTTTAAAATTCTGGATAGCATAGCTGATAAAAAGAATGTAGAAGCTTACTTTCCATACTAATCCACTTTTCACATTCCTTGACCTCCTTTGCTTACTTTTACAAATCATGGCAAGCAGCCAGCCAGTCTGTATGACCTCTTATACTATTAAATGACAGCAAAATACATCTAATACACAGTTAAATCATATGGACAACCAAAATTGGGTTTATATGTGTTTATTGAACATCTTATTTTAATATCATGAAAATGAATACTATGGAATTGCCAGACCTTACATTGTTAGTCATTGCAGCTCCTCTCTCATAGAGATTGTCCAGCTATATGATTGAGTTTACACCCTTGTTAGTAATGACCAAGCACTCTAATTCTCTCACTACATAGGCGGAACATTCCTTAATAACCTTATAATGTTTGTATGGTTCCCTATGAAAATTGATATGGACAAAGATCACAGCAAGTAATCACAGAGCAGCTTTCATTTTTCAAGAGCACTATGGGGAATGAAAGATGAGCTGTGATTGGCTGCAATAGGCAACAGTTTCTGTTTTAGGGTGTGTTCATATGTAGCAGAGAATGGAGCTATGTCCATGTTTCTACTGGACTCTTCTTTCACTAGCCAAGCTCTGTGCTCTCTACTAGAGATGAGCGAATATACTCGTTTCGAGTAATTACTCGATCGAGCACCACGATTTTCGAGTACTTCCGTACTCGTGTGAAAAGATTCGGGGGGCGCCGGGGGGCGGCGTGGCGGAGCAGGGGTAGCAGCGGGGAACAGGGGGGAGCTCTCTCTCTCTCCCTCTCCCCCCCACTCCCTGCTGCAACCCCCCACTCACCCACGGCACCCCCCGAATCTTTTCACCCAAGTACGGAAGTACTCGAAAATCGCGGCGCTCGGGCGAAAAAATAGCATGTCCGAGTAGGTTCGCTCATCTCTACTCTCTACCTATTTTGTAAATATCTATAGAGGACGCATACTGTATCGCTTTTTAGGCTCTAATAGAATATTTTCCCATTATTCTTCTGAGATTAGAATCTAGATTATTTTAGAACTGCTGTTCAAATCCCGACTAATATCTTGGAGGGTTTTCTGTCCAGTCGTTCTATTCTATTCATAAAACTGCCTCATAAGATCTAGTTTTTTTTTATCTCTATCTGGTTCAGTTCTATGTATCAATATATTCAAAGTTCTCTTGATCTCTTCCTCTACTTAGACTAATGTCCAAATGGTTCCTGATGAACTGTTTGAAAGACAGTGAAATTTGTGCTCTCAACTTGCACCTCTTCAGGCTGAGATGGAAGGACCCCTGTCCCATACTAATCAGGGAAAGTGGGGCACCCCTGCCTAAAGGTGGGGTCATTGTCCTGATAAGGACAGCCCCACTATCTTCATCTGGGACCTGGCTATCCCTAATTAGAAACCTGGAGAGATGCACCAAAAACAGAGGACACGACACTTTTCACATACACTATACACAGAACAGGACTGCACATAAAGCACAGGTCTGGCCACCTTGCACAGACATATCACATGTCGCTATTCACACCAACATACCAGGTTGTGCATACAACATAGAACGGGAGCCCCACGCAGAGCTCACATGCATAAAGATGGAAAACCATAGCTATTCCAAGTGTCCTCACACTAGGGGAAGAGAAAATCAGCCACGATGCTGACATAGGGAACAGCGTCAGGCATCACACATCTGACACACACACAAGGCATAATACGTCTGGAGGCCACACCTGTCAAAGGGAAGGGAAGAGGGGGTCTGCATATAATACAAACAAGGATTACAGATGTCCAGACCGTCTTCAGGAAAGGAGAGAGACACCTCAGACAAGCATGCAAACACCAGCTCAGATTGGGATTAACAGTGATACATAAAGCACTAAAATGACCAGCACCATCTACTAAGAGATGCTGGTTTTAATATGCAGCAGACAAGGGGGGATTGGCTGGTGGAGAATGCCACTCCCAGCCAGCTCAATTAACCCTCACCTGTGAAGGTGTGCACAAGGAAATATGTAGAAACACAGGTCCGAGACGCACAACCTTAACAGTGCCTCCTCTTTCAAAACATGGCCTCTGGACTCTTTTGACATAAAAAAAAATGCAAACTTTCCAAACCACGCATGTGTACAGGATTTATCTGAAAAGGCCCTGACAACAAGGCAAAAATGGCAAAATGGAATGGAGTAAATTAATGTACACCTCGAAGCACGACCACTGTACACTATACCAAAAGGCCACAGAACAGCAGTCTGCATAGAGAATGCACAAATCCAGAGGGGAAAAAATGGCAAACCTCCCTACTGACACAACGCCGCATAGGACTTATCCATACGGGCCAAGTGCAGAACACATACATGTCAGGTAGCATAGAGAATAAGACACAGGTACATACCACATAGGGGTCTGCAGCAAACGGTATGGCTGGTCATTAGGTTACGTCCGCTGGTTGCACCTCGCCACGGCATGGACGCAGGAGTGGTAAGGCATGCAAACAGAACGTGCTGGAGGACCAAAGGGACAGTGAACTGCATACTGGGAACTGGAGTCATGGACAGATTTAACATAAGGACTGACAAATGAACAAAACACTCACCTTGCATACCTGCACACATAACAGATGGAATTGTTATAAAGTACGAGGTATTAGTTTGTGGATTGGCCAAGTCACTTAAACCCACAAGCCAGTTCAAGGCTCCTCATTGTTTCGCGGGTCCCTACTCTGACAAGACAACATCCACAGGACCCTGCCTACAAGTAGGGCAATCGCCCCGATAAGGGTGGCCCTGCACTGAAACCTAAGGGCCTTACAAGCCTAGAGATGATACATGATCCAGCAGGACAGGACACAGTTCACATCAACACACTAGGGCTAGCATGCAAAACAGAACACACAGAAAACAGGACTGTCCACACCTAATGTCTGGTCACCTGCACAGACACTGGACTAGACACTGTTCACACACATAATACATACATAGGCATGCAGGTAAACCAAACCCTAGAGTGAAGGGATACCAGCTTCGTCTTGAGAGGGACTGGTATATATATGCAGCAGACCCATGGGGATTGGCTGGTGGGAGGAACTCCACACCCAGCCAGCTCAATTAACCCTCACCTGTGAAGCTGTGCTCATGGAAACCTATAGAACCACAGGTCCCAGAAGCACACACCTAACATTACCTCCCCTTTAAAAAGGGGGCCTCTGGACCCTTAAGGCATAAAAAAAAGATGGTACTCCTCCTAAGGACACAACGCAGTACAGGACTTATCCAACGGGCCTGCTACGAACACTACTAGTGTAACTATAGCAGATGCAGGGGATGCAGTTGTACCCAGGCCCTGGAGCCTTAGGGGGGCCCAGAAAACCTCTCTTCTCCATATAGGGAGCCCAGTACTATGAATAAAGCATTATAGTTGGGGGCCCAGTTACAGGTTTTACATTGGGGCCCAGGAACTTCAAGTTACGCCTCTGGCGAAGGTACAACATATCCTGACAAGGAGGGAGAATATGTAACACTCAACAGAGTGAAAGTAGCCAGAGGGGAAAAATGGCAACCCTTCCTACTGACACCACATCTGTGTTAGTTTGCACTGCCTAACTTTTAAACAATATTAGTAATTGTGCCCCATTTTTATAGAATACAGAGCCAACATAAAATATGTCCAAACTATAGACACACGGACAACTACAACACGAACATACGGGAACACGCAAACACAACCTCAAGGTTCATACAGCTTTATTGTTGATACCAAAAACCCCTTCTGTCATAATTATTGTATTTTGGAGGCATCATATTTTCTTTACAGATGATTATATTGACAATCCTGAATACAAGCCATAATAAATCTCAAGAGAAGGAGGATGGTTTTAATAGTTCGCCGTTTAGGTCTTCTTCACATCGCTGTTAAACCTGCTGTCCCTCTTTCATTGTTCTGCTGTGTTTTAGGGGCAGGACAATAAACGTGGTGGCAATGCTGAATGTGTCATACACTGAACTTGACAGATTCCATTGACTGTTATGGAGTCTATAATTTTATGGAAAAGAATATACATGCTATGCTATTATCTTCTGGTCAGTTTAGTGGAATCTACTGAGGAGACTCCTAATGGAACCTTTATTGCAGATCCGAACAAATCACCAGGTGTCACAGACCCATCAACTGGAAACATCGCATTTGTAACAATATTTCAGCAAATCATATGCAGTTTTGTAGTGCTACCAGTATGCAGAACAATCAACATATATGCCACTCTTGCATGTCCAGTGTGGAGCACAAGAACTTAATTTACAACTGGGACCCACTTTGGACCATATTTGTTATATACAGGATCACAAAGCAAAACATCTTAAAAAGACTGTCTGAGTATAAAAAAAATAGCAGCAACAAACATGAAATGTATAAAAAAAAACCAAGGAAGCCATTCTTCTAGTGTAAATATACCACATTTAAAAATAAGCAACTATAAACTTAAAAAAAAATCTTTTTACCCCAAATAAAACTAAAAAACGGAAAAAAGTCAATTAAAAAAATCTACTAAAATAGCCTCAGATGTTATGGAAAAAAAGCAGCATAAATAATTTTGATAGCAAAAAAAAAAAGGGCCATAAAACTACCACTTGGATAAAATCCCTAAGGCTGGGTTCACACAGGGGCAGATTTGCTGCAGAAGTTCCGTACGGAATTTTGCCGCGGCAAATCCACCTGTGGCCGCTAATCTCGGGATTAGCCAGCCATGTGGACGAGATTTCTCAGAAATCTTGTCCACACGGGACGGCAAATCCGCCGCAGCAGAGCCGGCAGAAGCCAGCACTGCGGCGCGGATTAGCCGGCTACAGCATGCTGATTCTTTTTCTTCCTCCACTGCGGCCGCGCTCTCCTCTATGGGAGCGCTGGCCGCAGCGGAGGAGCGAGCAGCCGGGCCGCTTCAAAACCCGCGGCTAAGTGCCGCGGATTTTGAAGCAGCGCTTCTCCCGGTGGAAATCGCGTGTTTTTTTGCTGCGGCCAAACCGCGAGATTTCCGATGGGAATCCGGCGTGTGAGAACCCAGGCTAAAAAGTGTCTGGTGATAGAAATGTACAAAAAAAACCTCACAAAAAATATATAGTTCCTCTGCGCCCGTGTGAGACCAAAATTATTTGTTTTTGATGATGTTCCTCACATGAGAAAAGAGAGAGAAGAGGGATGCTTCTTAAAGGTGGTCCCTAGAAGACCCTCTCCCACAGTCACAATCCAGTTTGTAGCCCAATATAAATTATTGGTAATTTTTATTTAAAAATTTTTTACACAGTATATGCAATGCATTTCGGTGCTATATAGTGTGCTTTTTTCAAGCTTATGCACCCTACATTGATTCCCTCATCTCAATCCACCACCCATCCCACATCTTCCACTCCGCTAACAAAATCAGATTAAGCACCATTTTAAATTAACCTCTTATTCCCTCCTCCAAGACTTCTCAGGAGCTGCACCAGTCCTCTGGAATGTGCTATCCAAAACTATTCGGGCAATCCCTGACTCAAAAAACTTCAGGCATGCTCTAAAAACGCACCTCTTCAGAGGGCATACCACATCTCCTAAACCAAACACCTCTGTACTCCCTCTGACAACATGCTCCCTGAGCTAATGACTGTAATCCCTGCTAGCTGTAATCAACCATCACCTGCAGTCATACCTATTCAGCTAGCACACGGCTTATGTCTGACCATTGTCTATGTGTATAGCATCCCTCACTCTCCATTTCACCATACCAGGCACATCTCCTGCCCCTTTACCTACTGTATCACCCCATTATCTGTAGTATGTAAACTTGTTGGAGCAGGACCCTCACCCCTACTGTTTTTATCAATTGATAACTACATGTAACTGTGGTTTTGTTTCTGTTCCCCCTATTTGTAAGTGCTGCAGAATATGTTGGCGCTATATAAATAAAGATTATTATTATTATTAATTGAACAACCCCTTTAAGTTCACATGAAAATCCAAGTCTTCCATCAGGTCTGAACTTAAAGTTATACAAAGTTTTAAGATGGTGCCTTATAATAAGGTCTGCACAACTGACAACTTGGACATGAAGTAACAAACTGAACTAAAAGGAAATGTGCTGGTCTTGTCAATCATTCAGCATCTAGAGTTACAGCTATCATTATGTTGTTACCAGCAAAAGTCTTGAAAGCTTCAGAAGTAAAAGCAGCAGAACTGGCAGTTAAATAACACCTGGCATTTCATGTAAATAACTGTTGAAAAGGCGGAAATGGTCAGAGTACATATCTGAAAAGGGACAAAAATTACTACTTTTCAGTGCTGTTACTCCACAATGAGGATGTTCTTTTTTAGGAAATAACTAGCAAAATCAATATCACTTTCCAGGGAAAATGGCATTGCGGGGAAGGAAAAGTAGGTGGTGGGGGGGAATTAAACCTGGCCACCAGAGATGGCTTCTTGCAAGAGTTTTCATATATCTAGTACTTAGGCTGAACAGTATATAATATGTCCAGTGCAGTATTGTATTTCTTTTCTGGAATATATATTCACCTTCCCCATAACAAACATCCTTTATGTGCAGACAGCTTATTGTATGGCTGGCATATGTTTCGCTCGCCAATTAACTAAACTGAATTTGCAGTCATTTGTGAAATCTAACTGGCATCCAGCATTGAATTAATTTCTACAGATGATCTGTCCCCATCCCCTCCCATTTTAGGTTAGCAAGAAATGGGGACAGAAAGAATAGGGTGACACATGACTGCTGGATCATAGTGCAGGCAGGGTTCGTTTGTAGTCATCAGCTATGGAGACACATCTGCAGAGGTTGTAAATACAGCAAATTGGAGCTTTTTTTATTTAATCACGGCAAGTTGCATCATAAGTTTTTCTGAGACGCACAGACACAACTAAAACATTTGCAAGCCAAGAAAGGCATATATTAAAACCTGTTATATTGTATTTATCTACTGTGATCTTCATATGCCTTTAATTTAACTCAGTTTAATCCCCGCCCCCACCTCAACATTTTTGGACCAACTCAGTTTGTTCTGCAGGAAAAGGACAAACAACTTGTTCTAATTCAAATGGCTGTAGCTCTGGCTCTATCAGTGCAGGATTCTTGGCTTAAACCCCTTAACGCCGCATGATGTAAAGTTACGTCATTGCAGCAGGGTACTTAACGCAAAATGACGTAACCTTACGTCATTTAAGTAGCGCTAGATCAGAGGAGATCCCACGCCATCCGGCAGCAGGAGCTGGCTATTACCAATAGCCGGCCTCCCACTGTAGCCATGCTGCATAAGGATAGTGACCCCCCCGCTGTTAACCCCTTACACGCCGCAATCTATGTAGATCGCGGCATGTAAAGGGTGCTCACTCTGTGATGTAATCGGACCTCCGCAATTTAAACGCGGAGGGCTGACAGGTTGCCATGGCAGCAGGATGCCAGATACAGGGGGCCTGTTTTGCCATTGTCTATGATCGCTATTACAAGCGATTAGGCATTGCAGTACATAAGTTCTGCAATGCCTTACCATAGCAATCATAGCTACTATGGTTCAGGTTCCCATTAGGGACATAAACCGTGTATAAAAACAAAAGAAATAGTGTAAAAAAAAGGCAAAATGCTTATTTTATTCATTTTATCTCCCAAAAAGCACAATTAAAGCGATCAAAAAAGCAATATGTTCCCCAAAATTACAGCTTGTGATGTAAAAAATAAGCCATTACAGAGTTCCATTCATGGAAAAATAAAAAGGTTATGTGACTTTGAATGCAGCAAGGCTTAAATAATTATAATTTCCACAAAAAAAGGGTTTTTAGTGTGCAAAAGTGGAAAAACATAAAAAAAATGTTTTTGGTATCGTTGTAATCATACCGCCCCGCAGAAAAAATTCATTGTGTCATTTATGCTCTATGATGGACCCTGTAAAAAGAATTAAAAAAACAATGGCAGAACTGATGTGTTTTCTCTCCCTGCTCTCACCCAAAAAATAAATAAAAGTTTTACAATGCATTATATGCATCCAAAAAGCAATAAAAACTATGGTTCATCATGCAAAAAACAAGCCCTTATACGGCCGTGTCGATGGAAAAATAAAAAAGTTATGGCTTCCTGAAAAGTAGAAATGAAAATCCCCCCAAAATCGTCTGTAAGCGCAAAATAGGCCATGTCCTAAAGGGGTTAAAATTACACCAAAAGCATGTTGGTAACACTTACAGAACCAAATCTACAGCTGTTTAAAGTGGGGTCGGGAATACGAAACTTTCATGCGTCACTTTTCCGTATGCTGTGCAGAGCAGAGAGGGAAGGGGTGACATGAATTTTTGTTTCTGCTATCACCCCCTGTCAATCCAAGAGCATATTTGCTTTCTGATTGTCAGTTTTTTTTCCCAGGAAAGGAGTGAAAAAATAAGGACTTGTCCATGCAATCACTCCTTTACGCCATTTAACCCCGCAGATGCTGCAGTCATTGCTCACTGTGGCATCCAAACATTTTTACAGAAAAATATGTAAACTCTTTTTCCCACAAACAAAGCTTTAAATATTGAAAAAAAGCCAAAAACCTGCTCATAATTGATACCACCACATCCGTAACAACATGTACCATAAGATATTACATTGTTTATTCAGCATGGTAAGAAAATAGCCGTTTTCTATTCATATTGCCTTTACAAAACAAGAGTTAAAAATAAGCAAAAAGTCGTATATGCCTCAAAATGGTACAGACGAAAAATAAAGTTGTCCCACAAATAAATGCCCATGTACAGCTCTGTAGATGGAGAAATAAAAATGCTCTCATCCTGGAGTGTGGTGACACAGAAAAAGTGTTTTTGTAAAAAAAAAAAAAAAAGTTTATATTGTGCAAAATTGGTAAAACATAATAAAACTATAATACATTAAATTATTTAAAATCCTTGCCTGCTGAAAGGGCTGTGTCTGATTGGCTGAGTGCTGTGACTAATCAGAGGCAGCGCTCAGCTGTCATTCAATGAATTGCTGAGCGCTGCCTGTGATTGGCTGAGCGCTCAGCCAATCAGACACAGCCCTTTCAGCAGGCGAGGATTTTAAATCCCCACCTGCTGAAAGAGCTTCGAAGCAGTGCAGGGGACCAAGCGGATAGACGCGTCTGAGCCCGACAGTGGCGGAGAGGTGAGTATTAGAGATGAGCGAGCGTACTCGGAAAAGCACTACTCGCTCGAGTAATTTGCTTTATCCGAGTATCGCTGTGCTCGTCCCTGAAGATTCGGGTGCTGGCACGGAGTGGGGAGCTGCAGGGGAGTGCGGGGAGGAACAGAGGTAAGATCTTTCTCTCCCTCTCTCCCGCCTGCTCTCCCCTGCTCCCCGCTGCGACTCACCTGTCAGCCGCAGCGGCACCCGAATCTTCAGGGACGAGCACAGCGATACTCGGATAAAGCAAATTACTCGAGCGAGTAGTGCTTTTCCGAGTACGCTCGCTCATCTCTAGTGAGTATACATTTTTAACATTTTTTTACACATGCTAGGGATGATATTCAGGGAAGGGCTTATATTTAAAGCTTTTCCCTGAAAATCACTGCAGGGGGTGCCGGCAGCCCTATACTCTCAATGGGGCTGCCGGCAGCAGCGGCGGCCCCATTGAAAGCAATTGTCACGGAACTTGGTTCACGCGTTTTTCTGCACATCCATGCAGTGCTGCGTTTTACTCAGCACGGATGCGTGCAAAACAATGCTCATGTGAACGAGGCTTAAGGGGTTAAAATTGCACTTAAAGCAACTTTGTTCTGCACCGAATATATTTAAATGGGAATTAATTTCAAAATCTACAATAAGAAAGTGACATTTTGGGAGGGTTAATAAAATTTTTTGTAAGGGTGCTTTCACACAAGCGGGTTTTTGTGCGTGCATACGCACGCACAAAAACATGCTTCTATTTACAACAATGCATTTCCTATGGTGTGTGCACATATCCATACTTCGCAGGTGCGTGCCTGCAAAAATAGGACATGCGTGCAGCATAGGAAATGCACGCATTGTTTTCAATGGAGCCGCAGCTGCTGCTGGCGGCTTTATTGAAAACAATTGTCTGCCGGCCCCCTGCATTCTTTTTCAGGGAAGAGCTTTACATATAAGCTCTTTCCTGAAAAAGAAAAATTTTAGTGTAAAAAAAAATAAAAATGCAGGCATTCTCTGCCAGCTGCTCCATTGAAGACAACGGTCTGCCAACACCCCTGAATTGTTTTTCAGGGAAGAGCTTTACGTATATGCTCTTCCCTAAAAAAGAAAATTTTTAGTGTAAAAAAAAAATGACTTACCTGTCTGCCGCTGCTGTGTCCCCGTGGGGATGAAGAACACATTTGCCACATGCGGCAGATGTTTCCTTCATCCCTACTAGTTAAAAGAATTCCTTGCTGCTACATCTGCCACATCTGTCTTCTCCTGCTGCCCCTTGCACTGTGATGCTGATCTATTAGCAGGCAGGGATTTTAAATCCCCGCCTGCTGAAAGAGCTGAATGTGATTTGGCTGAGGTGCTCAGCCACTCACAGGCAGCTCTCCCCGAATGAATGACGGGCGAGAGCTGCCTGTGATTGGCTGAGCACCTCAGCCAATCACATTCAGCTCTTTCAGCATTTGGGGATTTTTAATCCCCGCCTGCTGGGAGATGAGCACCACAGTGCAGGGGAAAGCAGGAGAAGATGCGGCTGTGCCGCCGCAGCTTAAGGGAGGTAAGTATCTATTTTTTTTCTTTTTTTAACCACTTTCACCTAATTTTTAGGAAAAGGCTTATATTCAAAGCCCTTCCCTGAAATCAATTGCCGGCAGCAGAATCCTCTACCGCAGCTGACATGTGTGTCAGCTGCGGTAGAGAATTAAATAATTCCTCTGCTGCATCTGCCACAGATGTGGCAGATGTAGCAGCAGGGAATTCTTTTAACTAGCGGGGATGAAGGAAACATCTGCTGCATGCAGATGTGTTCTTCATCCCCTCAGAGGACACATCAGCGGCTGACAGGTAAGTACATTTTTTTTACACTGCTTTTAATTGGCTTTTCAGGGAAGGGCTTATGAAGCCCTTCCCTGAAAAGCCATTCACGGCTGCCACTGTATCCAGCTCTGCACTGCTGTTTTGAGCTATCAGCAGCCAGGGATTTAAAATCCCCACCTGCTGGTAGCTCTGATTGTGATTGGCTGAAGTGCTCAGCCAATCACAATTAGAGCTACCAGCAGGTGGGGATTTTACATCCCCGGCTGCTGATAGCTGAGAGCTACAGAGTCGGGGATAGCGGGGACAGCGGCAAGGTCGCCGCTGAGCCCGGCAGTTGAGTATTTTTATTTATTTTTTTCACTATGAAGCCCTTCCCTGCAAAGCCATTGACAGCTGCCAGGGCTCAGCGGGGACTTCTGCCGCTTTCCCCGGCTCTGTAGCGCTGCTGAGCTATCAGCAGCTGGGGATTTAAAATCCCCGCCTGCTGGTAGCTCTGATTGTGATTAGCTGAAGCACTTCAGCCAACCACAATCATAGCTACCAGCAGGTGGGGATTTAAAATCCCCGGCTGCTGATAGCTCTGAACTACAGAGCTGGGGACAGTGCCAGAAGTCGTGGCTGAGCCCCAGCAGCTGAAGGGAGGTGAGTATTTATTTATTTTTTTTAATACACTTTTTTAAATGGCTTTTCAGGGCTTATGAAGCGTTTCCCTGAAAAGCCATTGACGGGATGCCGGCAGCAGGATTCTCTACCGCAGCTGTCATGTGTGACAGCTGCGGTTGAGAATTGAAGAATTCCCTTTGCCGCATCTGCCACAGATGTGGCAGATGTAGCAGCAGGGAATTCTTTTAACTAGCGGGGGTGAAGGAAATATCTGCCGCATGCGGCAAATGTGTTCTTCATGCCCACGGGGGTCACAGCAGCGGCGGAGAGGTAAGTTTTTGTTTTGGTTTTTTTTTTGTTTTGCACTAAAATGTTTCTTTTTCAGGGAAAGGCTTATATGTAAAACCCTTCCCTGAAAAAGAATGCAGAGGGCCGGCAGAGCATTGTTTTCAATGGAGCCGCCGACAGCAGACGCGGCTCCATTGACAACAAGCACGCAGCTGTGTTCACGTGTGTTTTTGCTCGTACCTAGGTGCGCACGTATGTACACACCTAAGTACGCACAAAAACACGCTTGTGTGAACGCACCCTAAGGGTGCCTACCCACTTGAGATTGTTTTTTCCTGTGATGTTTTCCGTTTTTTCTCAAGAGCAATTAGTATAGAATGTGTTCTTGTCCATCTGGGGTTTTTTTTCCGTTTCGTGGGGTTTTTTCACATAGGAACTGTCAGTTGCATATGTGTCCTTATTTTTCTCTTAATGCACCCATGATTGTCAATGGAGGGCTGCAAAAAACGCCACGAAAAACGCACAAAAAATGCCGTGAAAAACGCGCAGAAATCGCCGCGTGTTTCACGCGCGAAAATCGACAACGCAAGTGGGTAGGCGCCCTCAGGGACAGCTTCTTGTGTGACTCAAGAATAATTGCAAGAAACATTTGCAATCTTGGCTGTCCAAACATGTAAAGCAATGAAATGATTGCGGTCACTTTTATCTACTGGTCATTTCTGTAATGTAATAAAAATCTCTGTTTACAAGATTAACTTTCAATCCAGTTTCGGAGGGAATTGAAGTAGCTTTGTGCTACTGCTTAAACTCAGGACTGCAGAGAGGAAATACAGAGCTAACCCTGAAAGCTAGTATTATGCATAGGTACCAATATTTCATCTATAGGCAAACAGTGCAGCTTCACTGGGCCATAAAGCAGAATATCTTCAGACTCTGCTCTGCATAATGCATGGAATGTCTCTTACTCTCTTGTTGGCGCTGTTTACACTCTTTGACAGTGTATCCACTGTATTTAACCTCTAAATCTGCTATTTTTCTGACTTTCTGTTACTGGAGATCAGATTTAAATGGATTTTGGCGGCATCTAAGATATTTATAGGACTGTAAGGGAGCAGAGGAGTTCCCATCTGGAAATACATATGGCTCTACAACTCCAGAGAGTAAGTTCCGGACTCTCAATATTGAGGGTGTGATTTCACTGCCCTAGGAACATCTTAAGAACCTGCTGCCCCCTGTGATGTGGCTAGCACATCACCTGTGATATCACAAGAAGGAGGAGCCCTGTAGAAAAGCACTGGCTGGTGACCTCTTGGGTGAGTTAGTGTGGTGTTAGCCATGTGTAAAGCTACATCTCCCTGTTGGAGGTACAGACAGGACCCATTTCATGTGGCAAGCAAGGGCTCCCCGTGTTAAGTCATGCTGCAGTAGGTGGAAGTGGAATATAACCCAAGAGACCACAAACATGTCCCAGTAAAGGGCTGAGGGTTAGAGAGACCCACATGAGAGCCAGTAAGGCACAGTCATCCATAGGTGTGAAGACTAAGCCAGTGTGCGCAGGGTTAACTGATATCTGTATCATCCTGGAGGAGAGCCAACACCGCAGTTGCACTGACACAAACCACCATGGGGCCCAAAGGGAGCAGAAAACCTGTTTGTGGAAGGAGAAACATTCTCCCTACCTGCTCTGCCAGACCAAAGATAACCTAAAGCTGACCAAATGATCAGCCTGTGGAACAGACCCAAGTGCTAATTGAGAACCCAGAGAAAAGGGCAAGCAGCAGAGAGCAGGGTTGGAGCGCCGAGCATTAAGACCTGAAGAAGAGTCATGATCATCAACAACCACTCGCGCTCTCAGACACTCACTTTTATCACCTCACTTGTACCACATAATACAAGAGGATAGATACATTCAGCAGCAGAGCTGACAGGCAATGGGAGTTAACCCTTCAGACGCCACAGCTGTGCAACACACATACTGAAAATTGACATAACAATTTTGCACATTGCATCCACATAAGACAACACATGTATGACAATTATAGAGGGGACCAGGATGATGTTCTGGGACACTGCACTAAGCATACCATATAAAAAGCAGAACAGTTTTATTTTTTCCTCTGGAGTAGTATGGGTTCTACCTTCTTTTCCACTGGAGTGAATGAATATGTTCTAGTGAAGGGAGGGGGCAACTTGGGAATTATTTGGATTGCGCCCACCGATGTGTTAAAATGGCCACTGTCAATATGCTTGACTGGAATTAAGTTTACTGTTTGACCCAGAGGACATTTGAAATATGCATCAAGAAAGCTGTGATACAGTAATATCATTATAACTGCTTGATTTGCACTGCTACACATTGTATTTTTTAACAGAAATCTTGGTTTTGAAACATCATCTGTTTCTGGTGTCTACATATACAATTACATGCAGAAAAGATTCCCTCCCATTACAATATACATGATCTTTGCCCTTTAATAAGCATACACTACACTCATACTGGCAAGTAGGGTAATTAAACCATTGCAGAGAAAGCAGGAGAGTTCACAAAATAACAGATTATAAAATGTTGGTTCATTTTTTCCCCCCGACTTTCTAATGATCCTAATGAAAATGTTACTTCTAATGACATGGATTTTTAAATTAACCAATGTCCATGCAGTAAACCCGCCGACATATTTTAGGCTATTGTCATTCTGTCTTAGCATCGAGTCTTCTAACAACAGCTCTCTGTATCTGTAGGTAATAAGGGTCTGACTTTGATGGTGACTGACATATAGGATTCCTTAGATTAAGGGTTGGAGAGATGATGGGAGTCAGCAGGTAACTCTCTTGGGATGCAGTTTAGCACTGCAGTATAACATAACCTGACAGGGACTCATGATATTTTTCTCCGAAAAGTTATCTGTCATTGCTTTTGTGTGATTTCTGTCTGAGGAAGAAGTAATGTGCAAAAAAAAATGTAAAGCCAATATCCACTTTGTTCACTGCTCGTCTAACAGTCTGGATAAAGGAATTTAAAATATAGAATGAAATAGCATTCTTCGCTGTTTGCACGTATTTTTTACTCAATGATTTGTTCTTGAGTTTTAATAGTGTCTTATAAGGGAAATAAGATGGCTACAGTCATTACATTTTCAGTGATAGCTTCTTCTAATTTCGACAGACAATCTAATGTCTCTGAAGACTGACACAGAAACATAGAAGATTGATGATGGAAAACAACTACATGGTCCATCTAGTCTGCTCTTATATTATTTCTGTTTTATTTTCATCTTAGGATATACGAAGGAAACCCAGAAGAATCCAGCAACCATAAAGAATCTCAGGATTTATTAGCCTTTATGTTACAACCCAAGAACACACTGGAGATTGCCGCTTACTGCGTATGTTTCAGGCTATGACTAAGGGCTGTAATAGCATAGGCCTCCTTCTACTCCTCTAAGAAAGAGCAGTAGAGCTACCAAAATTATGCCAAGGGAGACAACAGGCGTTGTGCTTGTCTTAAAGGTAATGTCATAAATTTTACAAAGCACAAATTCTACCAGATGAACAGAATAGCCAAGCAAGGCCCTTCTCCAAGGGAAAGCTGGACTATTAAATAGAGCAGAGATTAAAATGGATAAAATACAAGTTATGCTGAATCTTTCCAACAAAACTATATATCAGTCTGCAGAGCTCCTCCTGCTCTATAACAGGATGCCCGCAGACAGCATTTTCAATGTGACAGGTTCCCTTTAACAAGATGACAAAATTTAATTTCTTATATAAGATCATACTACTAAAACTAAACTAAAATAATAAAACTATTTCAGTTGTACAGTCACGAAGATAGAAGCTTGTAGCTTCCCTTTGGGAGACAAAAAGGGAAGAAAATAGAAAAGTAAACATTTGTTGAATAATGCAAGATCAGGCAGCAGAAAGGTAATAAGAGTGTAGGGAGGGGGCTCACAACAAAGAACTACATGGGGCCTCTTCTTTATGGTATCACACCCCACTTTATAGGTACAGGTGATGATATGGTAATGGTTATACAGATGTTGTTATAGCCGGTGGTCATGACCAACAGCATCCCCAATCTCCTCCTGCAATCGATCATAGTCAGCGCTGTGGCTCCCGTGTTGTCTGCAGCAGATGCAGTATCTCCTGTCAGTTTCCTGGTCCCAATAGTCTGTGTGTGCCTGGCTGACCTGCTTTTTAATCCTTTAAGGACATGACCTATTTTGGGAATTTCATCTTAAATTTTCAAAAGCCATAACTTTTTTATTTCTCTTTTTTTTGTGACATAAAATAATTTTTTATTGGTGCCTTTTTTGATACATATAATACATTGTATAACTTTTATTACATTTTTTTGGAGGGGAGGGGAAAAAAACACCTCCATTCTGCCATTGTTTTTAGTGTTTTTTTTTTATATCATTAATAATGCAGCATAGATGACATGCAATTTTTTTTCTGCATGTTTGTATGATTGTAAAAATACAAAAAGTATATACTTTTTTAGGTTTTTCCACTTTTGCACACTAAAACCCCTTTTTTTAGAATTACTATTTTTTTGCATCACTGCATTCAAAGTCCCATATCTTTTTTTTATTTTTCCATTGACAGAGCTCAACAGAGCATTTTTATTGCACGACAAGCTGTAGTTTTTATTGGTACCATTTTGGGGTACATATGCCTACATGGCGACTTTTAGGGCCCGGTCAGACGAGTGTGTTTTACGCTTCTATAGCAACCAATAGATTGCTATGGAAGTGCTCACACGAACCCTGTAGGCTGGCTGTCAGTTGCAGCCAGGTCCCGCTGCAGGTGGCACAGGCTCAGCTTCTGTTGCCTTCACAGACAGGCAGGACATAAACTTACTGTACATCCTGTGTCATTAAGCAGTTGAAGGGCCAGCATTCACCCAGCATTTCCTTCTCTGGAAAAGCTGACAAGTTTCTGGCTATATAGGGAACCATCCCTAGATAGCAGATGCCTGATCAATGAATGCAGTTTGGAATGTGTTGGAGTGGATTAGTTCTGACTGACTGATTGTTTGGCTTTTGCTTGTTCTACCCAGCTTTCCCAACTTCTCCTCTCTGGACCTTGGCTTGTTTTTAGACCATGCTTTCTCTGTCTGTTGCCTGCCCTGACCTTTGCCTTGCTATATCTTACTGCAAGAATTTTGCCTGTCCTGATCTCGGCTGTGTTCCATGACTACATATCTGCCTTTTCTTCTGATACCGCTACATGGCTACCACGAGCAGTTTTCGTCAGTTGATACTATTATGCCGAGATTTCCACAGGATAAGCGCAGCTTCAAAACCCACGGCACTTAGCAGCAGGCTTTGGAGCGGCTTTGACACATGCTTTTCTGTTGTGGCTTCGCCGCATGCTTTTCCGTTGCGGCCGTCTCTCCCATAGAGAGGAGCGAGGCCGCAATGGAAAAGAAATGGAATGACATGGTGCATCCCAGGAATCTGCGCCGCAGCGCCAGCTTTGCCGCGATGGATTGTCTACCCCGTGTGGACGAGATCTTTGACAAATCTTGTCCACATGGCTGGTCAACCCCCGGGATTAGCGTCCGCAGGCAGATTTGCCGCAACGAAATTCCGCGGGGGAAATTCCGTGACAAATCCACCCTGTGTGAACCCAGCCTAAGACTACCCTGCAGAGAAGAAGATATCCTGATTGGTGGGGTTAAACGGTGAGTACTGGGGAATCCCAGGTGCTGCCCCTGGAATTAGCCCTATGCCAAATTGGTTTGTGGCACAGTGGGTCCACATTTGCTGTCTTGAGAGATGTTAATAAGCAAAATGCACAAAGCATTTCAAATATTAATACTTTCTGTGAGACTTAATGTTCTTAACCTCATTATTAGAAATATTGCTATAGACCGTGACCCTGTTGGCCCAATGAGTGTAACTAATATTTGATCCAGTAACCATTTTATATTGGCAGCCTGTGGCATGAATTTGTAGTTAGTGTTCTAGAAATTCCACATGGATTTCAAAAAAAGTTAAATCCCTGGATACTCAGAGATTAAAGCTTTCAAATCTGTCTGCAGTCTGTTGATACTGTATCTTTACTTAGAAATCCAGATGTGTATTTTATCTGAAAATACTCTGTGGGTTTAAATTTATAACACAGTCATTTGAAACCAAAATTTAAAAGAAAAGTCACCCTAAAAATGGAGCATTAAAATAAAAGGGCAATATTTATAAATGGGCAAGTAAAGGTTTCCATATTTTGGCAGAAAATGAAATATAAAAAATGAAACTTATTTTTTCTTTTGGGAAATATTATTTCTCTTGTTAATTTGAACATAAGCCATTCATTCTCTCATGTTACAGCAGCATGTATTTTTGTTAGCCATTAAAAGGTATCATATCTACAAGATTACTTGGTTTCTGTTACTCAGAACAATCACACTTTACTTAAAGGGGTTCTGTCATAAAAAAAGGGAATTCTATACTTACCTATTCCTCCCCACGTAGTCTTCTTACCAGATCTTCACCTCACTGATCTTCTCCTGGCTCCTCCAGTCCCCCAGGTCACATCACCTCCAGCTGGTCGAATCCTCTTCTTCCTGTTATAATGCGTACATTACCGTCTTTCTGCTTCCTGCAGGTCAGTGTACCCGGTCACTAGTGACATAGCATTCACTGCCTAGCAGGGAATGCCGAATTCTCGCAGCCTGCTTTAGCACGCAAGCACGGGGTCTCGCCGTCAGTATTCATATAGTCTGTATAGCGGTGAGACCCTGCCCTGCGTGCTAAAACATGCTGATGTGGATTCCGCATTCCCTGCTAGGCAGTGACCCCTACATCACTAATGATGTAGTGTACATTGACCTGCAGGAAGTAGAATGCCGACAATGTATGCTTCATCAAAGGAAGAAGATGATTTGGCTGGCTGGAAGTGACGTGACCCAGGAGACTGGAGGAGCTAGGAGAAGAAAGGTGATTACAAGATCTGGTAAGAAGGCTGCCTGGGGTGGAATAGGAAAGTATAGACTTTTTTTTTTAATGACAGAAGCTTTAAAAAAATTTTTTTGTGGTTTTGGTCATGTGAGCAGACTTTCATTGCCTCCATTCACCATGCATCACATTTCCATGCAATGCACTCATGATACGCGGTGAAAATACGGTCGTGGACATGAGCCCTTAGTGTCAAATTTTCATTTCCTGTATCATAAGGTCATTGCTATCTGTCAGCCTTACCAGGGATTTTGTTTTCACTATCATTATTCTCATGTCTTTTTAATTACACGTAATGGTTTGTGGCTACAAATACATCAGAGGTCACCATATTAAAACAATTTGTTGATCTTTTTTTTTTTTTTTTAACATGCTTGAATAAATACTGGTCAGAAGGAATTTCGTCTCTGCTTAAGGAGAGCACCCAGAAGGTGTGTGGAGACACCTAGTAGGTGAGTGGGTCGGGGAGGGGCATAATCTCCCCCCAAGAATAGCACCCAGAAGGGATGTGGAGACACCTAGGATGTGAGTGAGGAGACTCATAAGGCCATTCATGTTCCCTTTGGGTTATGCATGCAAATAAGAAGAGACGACACCCATTCCGACCCACATCACAGGCCTCCTACTAGCTAAGCCAGAAAATTCTGTACACTGATGAGTAGCAAACACCCCTAAACAGCCGTATGAGTGTGGTTATCTGGCTTAGTTTCCTATTTCCAATAATTGTTTTAAAGACTTGTTTAAGGAGACGTACGTGGATTTGAAGGAATGCTGCCATCCAATACATGGTGCTGCAGAGGTATTGTTCCATTTTCCTTAGTTGGAATAAATATTGACATTTTATCCTTTGTTATAGCTCTGGACAGTTGTACTAGTTAAGGCCGCCTGCAGACGGGCAGGTCGGATCCGGCTGCGAGGATTCTCGCTGCGGGACCTGACCCAAGCGCCTGCAGAGAGCAGCGCGTACTCACCCGCGGTTCCAGCTGTTTGATGTGCTGGCTTGCTGGGCAGCCGACGCATGCGCAGACCGGAGCCGGCAGCCGCGCACCGGAGCCGGCGAGCCCCGCAGAGAAATAGAGCATGCTGCGGTTTGTTTGCCGCGTGAGATTTCGCGCAGACAAACCACGGCCGTCTGCCTACGATTGCGTTTGCTAACGCAATCCTATGGCAGCTTCCAAGGGCGGAGATTCTGCGGGAAATCCCGCCGCGGAATTTCCACCCGTCTGCAGGCGGCCTAAGGCCTATTCATACAGCTGAGTGCTCCCAGCGGAGGATGCAGAAGACAAGCGGGGTGACCCCGCTTGTCTTCTGAATTAAGCTGTTTCTGCACGGAGCAACCATGCAATTTTACAGCTGAGCACTCCGTGCGGGGTAAGGAGAACGCAGCTGGACAGGTGCATTCTTCATACCCTGCCTGTCATCAGAGAGTGGGATACAGCAGAAACAATAGTATCCCGCTGTGAATCTCTGATAAGACGCTTCGTTGTCTTTCAGCATGCTGAAAGACAACGATCAGCGATGGTTTAATGAAAACTGCACGATGTCAGTGCAGTTAGACGGAACGATTATTGCTCAAAAGACGGCTTTGAGCGATTTTTGAGCGATAATTGTTGTGTCTAAATGGGCCTTTAGATTTGCTTGCCAAAGTTGGAGCAGATGCATGCAAATTTCATAAGGTAGTGATCCTGTTACAGCTGCTTACCTGTGCTTCTGTTTTATCCACACCTTTTCTCTATCTCGCTCTGACTGCCCATCTGGCAAATGTCAAATGGGCCACTGTCTACAGTTGGCCATCCCCTCTGTAACCATCATGTGATCTGTACATAACTGGACTGAATAAGTAGTGGACTAAGTAAGTGGTGGTATGGGACCTGTGATAATGTCACCGTTATGTAATCAGGGGATGGAGCAGAGCAGTGCAGATGAGAAGTGGTGCGGAAGGACCAATAATTGTGATGATGTGATATGAGAAGATGGAACTTTATATGGTGCAAAAGTGAAGTAATGGATTGAGCATTTCACTGCTATGGGGTGAGGAGTGAGAGTCAAGAAAATGCTGAGAGCTGTAGTTCCATGATAACCTCCATCATGTAATAACGCCTGACATCACATATTTACATATGACATTAATGAACATTTTAGCTAACAGAAATATTGCACGTAAATCGATGTGCCAATTGCACAGCGTCTCATGATCAAACGAACGAATGATTTGGGACCCCTGCAAAATAGCGTAATAACATCAGTTATTATGTAGAAGGAAATAACTTTGATAGCCCAATTTTCAAAAACCTATCCCTGTGCTTATAGCCCTGTGCAACGCACAGATATATCACCTAGGTCTATATACAAAATATAGCTTGTGTAAGACATTTGTCACTAGTATACAAATTGTATACTTCTTTGTACACAAATATTGCACATTTTCATATTATTTTAGTCTGAATGTTTCTAGTTCTCATACAGCGCCACTATGCTGCGCATAATAGGAAAGAAAAAAGTTACAGTTGCGAACAATAGGTTTGACCAAACCAATCTAAAAAAAAGGCTAACACTCACTATAATGTGAATTATATTATGACATGCAATACTAATCACCATCTGATTGGGCACATTATGACTAAACACGAGTCTATTCTCAAGAGGGATGCTCTCTTGAAAAATGTTATTCTGAATATTCCAGGAATTATTTATCGAAGGCCTTAAACTCTTAAAAACAACCTTCCACCCAATAGATTACATATTCCCCAAAAAAGCTGAATTAGTCTAAAAAAACATCTTTTGTTCTAGCTCCAAAAGGTAGTTACTGGTGCAACCATAGCCGATGTAAATGTCCTAGGGCAATCAATATAAAGTTAGTAGGTTTGTATGCAATATTACAAGAGAACAGTTTTGTATTAAGTTATTATGGAAGGGTCCGTCTTCATATGTTATCTATCTCTTAGCAGGGTCAGCATTGAAGGGATGAACTGGACAATTTTCCAGGGCCATTATCCCCAAGGGAGCCCCCCAAGCAATCCAGGGCACAGGAAATGTGAAATAAAAACTGATATTACTCACCTCAACTCTCGCTTCCTCTGCTGATGCAGTACACACTGTTCTGGTCTCCAATTGCCTCCCAGCAGCCAATCACATGACCAATCCCTGGCCTCAACATTAATGCAGCTGAGGCCAGGGATTGGCCACAGCAGTCACATGTTCGCACTACCTGATAAACATTGATTGAGGCATGTAAGGGGTTAACAATGGGAAGCAGTGTTCCTGCCAATCCCCACTCTTGCAGCAGGAGACCAGCTGTTAGTTACAGCTGGCTCCCACTGCGATGGAGCATGCTCAGTCTCTGAGCCCATGCAATCTGTAGGACGTACCTATACGCCCATTCACAGGAACCGCTTCTCGTCCAGGGTTAACATATACGCCCTGGGGCAGGAAGAAGTTGAAGACTGGGGGTATAAAGGGAAAACTTATCAAAGACTGGGGCAGAAAGGGGGAATTATCAAAGGATATCGGCATTATTAAAGACTTGGGGTATGAAGGGGTAATTATTAAAAGCTGGGGGCAAAAAGAAGAAATTATCAAAGACTGGTGAAAAAAGAAGGAATTCTTAAAAGAAAGTGTGCAAAAATTAAAATCAAAAGTGTGGACTATTAAAAACTGGCGGCACTATGAAAGAGTGGGAACATAAAGGGGGCATTATTAAATAATGAGGGCATAAATTGGGAATTTTTGCTGTGTGGGTACTTAAAGGGAGTATTATTTTTGAAAAGAGTATAAAATGGTGTTATTAGTGAGTAGGAGCATAAAATGGGGCACATTTACTGCGTGAGAGGTATAAAAAGTGTCACTTGCTATATGGGGCCCATAGTTCTGTGTGGGACACTACAGATGGCATTATTACTATTTAGGAAAATATGGATGGAGAGATTGTGTAGGGGTATGGATAATGTAGGAAGAGTGCAGTTAAAGTGAGGAATCTGTGTGTCAAATTCTACAGAAACAAATCGTGACTGGGAGAAGCCATCACGGTGATCTGGCTGGATAGAGAAAAAAAAGGAATGTAAATAACTCCACTCGGAGAGGACATCACCTGTAATCACTGGATATAATGGTACTGTAATCACTTACACAGTCTGCAAAGTACTTGTGTAGAGCTGGTTTCCACCACCATATGAGGGTAATATTAGTATTTGTATAGTATTTATAGTGTTTTATATTTATTTTCATTTATACTCCAATACATTTTAAGCTTTCACTTCAGTCTATCAAATTGCTTTTCTCTCTTATCTGCCCCCTTATAGTCTAATAATATTACTTACTTTATAGTGGTAATGGTAGTGGTCATGGCATGGCGGTATTTGTTGGGCCTTTTATGATGGTATTATTTGCTAACTGCATATGTATATGAATAATTTGTGTGTGTGAGGGGGGAGTTGGGCATACAGTACGCCTTGGGACTTGTGCTCCTCATGTTCTACAAGCCTAACAATGTTCCTGAAAGCAGTAGAGTTCAGTGCTTCAGCGCTCTACACACTGCCACATGGATTGACTGAATGTAATATGCTCTTAGAATTTTTCTACATCTGGGGCTCACTTTTAATTGTAGTCAGGGCCAAACTTTATCTAAAACTGTCCCTGTCTCTTGTGGCCTTCAACACATTGATCGGACTACCCGAACTCTAAGAGAACACGTTAATAAACATAGATGAAATGTTACTCATGGTTATACGGAACAAACTGTACACGATTGTGATTTTACTAATTTTATAGTTCTTCCCACACCAGGAGATTGTTCAGACCATTTCAAGCTGTTAAGAGCAAAATAAATGTTTTGGGTTTTCAAATTGAACTCTTTGTCACCACTGGGCCTTAAAGAGGTTTTGCCACTTTTTCCTATTGGTGGCTGTATCATATCCTGGATACAGTAAATTTCTGTGTACTGAGGCTCCGCCCAGACAGTTTTTATTGTGCGCCATGGAATCAGGGGATTTTGAGCTATATGGGGGGGATTTATCAATGTACTTATGCATGTTTTCTGGTGTAAATACATTAAAAATTTGGTGTTCAGACTGAGCGCCATATTTATGAAGAACCTGTTTCTGCTTTTGTCACAAAGAACGTGACTTATTTATTAGTAAGGAAAATTCCTTCATTTCTATTTAGAAAAGTGTTAAGATAGGTCTGACATGGCATTTTTAATCCAAGCCAGATTCATCACCGGGGTGTGCAGCCTGCTGATAAATCTGTTACATGCTGTAGTGAGGTGGATGCTATAACATTTGCACTGCACTGTGCATCAACATTAACAGAATTCTGCCTATAAAGATCAATCATAAAACTACATTGAATATTGACATAAAAAAATGGAAAAGTTATTGGGATTGTTCCTGCACAGTGGGACTCACACTAAACTATTCTATTTGAGAAATAACGTCCAGTTTACAAAGAGAGGCATACTTTTAGCCCCTTTGTACAAAAAAGCAAGGGGCGCATGGAGCAGGCCCAGAAATCCTGAGAGTTGACAGCTGTGTTAACCAGCTAACACGCGTCAGTACCAGCTGCAAACTGAGCTATCTCTCATTGCGACAATTTAACCACTATAGACTGTGGCACCTATGTTGGTAGATAAGAGGACCCCAATTCAATTACCTAGCTTCACACAAAACTTGATTGGGAGTGCTGATGGTTGCCATTGCAGCCTGGGCCTAATGAAGGCTCTCAGGGCAGCAATATTTTGCAGTCTATTAAACGTTGTCTATGGCAGGCCTTAAAAGGCTAAATGTTAAAAGTACAATGTACTGCAATACTGAGGTATTACAGTACATTATACAAGCAATCAAATTGCAAGTTCAAGTCCTTTATAGAAGTTTAAGGAATAAGTAAAATTAAGGTTAATACATTTTGCAAAATCACCGCTTTCACATAAAAAAAATGTTAAAATAATTAATAAAGTAAACATTGCTATCACTGCATCAATAAATGTACAAACTATAAAAATATCACGTATTGTATCCTGGGAAATCAATTCCGTGGAAAGAATAACTATGCTAGAAATTTTTTTTTGTTCACAAAAAATTGAATAAAAGGTGATTGAAAAATGAAAGTCGCATAATAGAAACTACGACTCGCCCTGCAAAAAACAAGTCCTCACACAGCACCATTGACGGAAAAACGAAAAAGTTATGATGCTCAAAATAGGGTGACAAAAAAGCAATTTTGTTTTAAAAAAAAAATTCAAAAAGAGTATTAAAGGGGTTTTCTGGGCAAAATACTATCCTGTGGACAGGTTATCAATAGTTGATTAGCTGCTGTCTGTCGCTTGGGAGCCTGAGCGATCAGCTGATTGTGTGCCTACTGACAGCACCGCAATTACATAGGGGTAGGAGCAGACGCAGCAGAAGTCTCTCCTCTGACCCTTGTGTAGTGACCGGAGCTCGTAACTGCAAACGTGGCTCTCATTGAAATCAACATGATCCGTGTCTGCAATTACAGCAGCTTGCAGTTTCAAGCGCCGTCCACTACACAGAGGTTGGAGAAGAGACTTCCACTCCAACCCCTGTGTAATTGTGGCACACAATCAGCTGATCGGTTGGGATCCCAACTGATGGACCCCAGCCGATTAACTATTGATGACTTACCCTGAGGAAACCCCTTTAAAACACAAATTGTATAAATCTGGTATTGTAATCATATTGATCCACACCATTTTATTGCACCATGAACACCGTGAAAACGAAAGCCAAATAACAATAGCACAATTGCATTTTTTTTCTATTTCACCTGACTTAAACATTCTTGAAAGTTTTTTGGTACGTTATCTGGCAAATTAAATGGTGAGATTAAAAATAAAAAGTTCTAACTATTAGAAAGCAGGGATGAAAAAATTAAAACGGCTTGAGAGTGAAAGAGTTAAATGCACGTGAAGTGCAGGGAGGTGTTCTGCGATGAAGCCAGGCACAGCACACCTTGTTGCACTGCACATGCTTGAGGAGTACAAGGCAACGGCACATTGTGAGATTTGTAGGAGGCTTGTGGTGACGTGCGGCGGAATATCAATCAAGGTTGGAGAGATGGGGTTGGACATTGGGCTGCCTTACTCGACCATATAGTGCCAATGCTGAGTTGATTTTTCACAGGTCACTAGCTGACAGTGCACATACTTTTAATTAGCTGCATCTGAAAAAAACAGGCAGGGACATGTTTTGATAGGATCCCCTTAAAGGGATTGTCCTCTGGATAGGCCATCAGAAGTTGATGGATGGGGATCCCCATCCACTAGCTGTCCAATGGCGACATGGGAGGAATTGTGGATGCTGGCTTCACATCCATTGAAATAAATGGGAGCACCGCACTGCCATTCCACTTCCTGCCTTGAACAGGTTGTCAGAGACAGGAGCAGGAAGTGGCAGTGTTGCGCTCAAATTAAATTCAATTGAAGTGAGCCCATGCCTCCACTTCTTCCCCCGTCAGCTGATGACAATGTCCAGCAAGCTCTGCTGGTCAGATGATCAGCTGAAGGATGGTGCTCCCGAGTAATGGACCCACATACAGAGGATAGGTCATCAGTTGAAACGTACTCAGACAATCCCTTTAAGCCTAGGGAGGAACCCTTTTACTGTTAGTACTCCCATGAACTGCAGGTTCTAGTGGAGTTTTACACCCTATGAAGTATTTTTTTTTACACAGGAAATACCTCAAAAGGCAAAATGCACTAATTTCAAAAGGTAGAGATAATAGCCTACAGCAGCACATGGAACAACCATAAGTGTAGAAGAATCATGGGGAATGGGGGACATATTGTAAGAGAAACTTTTGAAGAGGACAAGGATTGATATGAATGGTGGCAATCTCCATATATAGTTACAGAATGTTTGTTACATAGTATAAACAGGAGAATATAATTATATAGAAAGTTATTAAAAAGTATCCAAGAGAACAGAAGTTTCCGTTTGGAGCTTTTGCATGTGTATTTATGTACAGGTTTTGCTTGACTTGTGCTTGGAATGGAACACAGCACAAGTAGAGGACCCTGACAATACTCAACACATTTATTAATTCTTATGCTTGGACATTTCTGCTCTGCAGACACATAATAGTCATTTGTAAGGCTACTTTCACACCTGTGTTATGGCTCAGTTCAGGGTTTCAGTCTCTCTGCTCCATTTTTGGAGGAGAGAGGCAGAAGTAAAACGGAAAAAAAACAGTTCCCTTTTTTCCCTATTGATTTCAATGGAGGTTTTAAAAAATGTATAATAAACGGAAAGGCTTTCATTTGCTTCCATTCCGGGGGTTTTTTGGGACATAAAAATAACGCTGTAGACTGCACTATTCACCCTTCCAAAAAAATTGGAAACCTACAGGAGCAGAAGCAAACTGAAGCCTCTCCATTCGCTTTCTGGTCTTTTGAAACCCCATTGAAATCAATAGCGAAAAAAAAGGATTAGATTTTTTTTTTCCATTTCATTTCAGTTTCTCTCAAAAACAGAGTAGAGAGACAGAAACCCTAAACTGGCCCTAAAGCAGATGTCTAAGCAGCCTAATTTGGAGAAAATCTATTACAAAGTGTGCACGAATGCGGGATGAATGAAACTAATATGATTATATTATCATTTATGTGCACATGTCATATATTATAATGGCGGCCACCCACTAGCGTATTTACATGCTTATTTGAGGCCACAAAATCTGCACCCGCAATACGCAGCAAATAGAACCCATTGATTTCCATTGGTTGCTTCACCCGTGTTTTTTTCACGACATGCTCTATTTTGGTGCGCACTGAAGGCCTCCATCTGCCTGAACTGCGCGATTATGCAGGATTAAACAATAATACCTGGGACTACGTAGGCTGGCCTCACCCACCTGCTAATTCAGCTGACCCACCTACTAAGTCAGCTGACCCACCTACTAAGTGGGCTGCCCCACTTACTCAAACATGGCGCTGCCGGGATCAAGCCAATCTGAGTGGTTCCGGCAGCGCAAGAAAGTACAGTAAAAAGCACTGATGCGGTCGCTATAGCACGCGATTTTGCACCCTGAATAGCGCACACTCATCATACTATAGCAAGCATATATGCGCTTACCCCGGTGTGCGGCAGCCCTAAGTGCAAAATCGAATATAGTCAACATATTTGTCTGAAGATTGATATTTTGCTGCTACTAGGAAAGAGTCTGTCCTCCTTTCCATTCAGAACATGAATGAAGTCTGACTTGTATTCATGGAGGAATCAAAAGGACATCCCACTGTGTATATTGATTTTGCATTTGGATTCCCAGGTAGCTCATATCATTTTTCACAAATGAGTAATGTTAAAATATGAAGTACAGCACATACTTGTACATTTAAGTAAAAATTCTGTTACTGTTTGCATAAACATCAGCTTTAGCAGCAGGGGATTTTAAGTTTTCTAGTTTAAACTGTTAACACCATAAATCACAGCCTTGGTATTATTAACTTGCAATTGTTCTAATACCTTATTATTTTGAAACAATACATTTCCATGGAAAACTATCACCCTTTGAGAACACTGCGTATGTTCCGATGTGTATGTAGTGACCCGAAAGGTCCTACAGGGCAAGCTTCAGGTTCATAGGTCCTAGGGACCTCACTATGAGCCCTTAGGGGGACATAGGAGGTGGCCTACAGGAGAAAAACAGTATTTTTCCCTCCATAATGGGTTAAATGTGATCTGCCTAGCAACAGTGCCCCTTCTTTTTGGCTGCCTGCAGCTAATTTTTTTGCCTCCTCTCTTGAGAGAATTTATGTTACTGGAGGAAACTGGCCATATGACCCAGGAGAAAGAGAGCTCTGTTGATTGGTGGAGTGGGAAGAGTCAAGTACAACCCCAGGAAAGTGAGCTAGTGGGGGAAAGTGGAATGAGTCAGCAGAAGCAGAGCGCGGGAAAACAGGGAGGAGCAGAGGTGTAAGGAAAGGAGCAAGCAAGTGCTGGTGGAGTGCAGGAGCTGGGAGACTTGATCAGACAGAGCCCGGAGCAGGAGAGGAGTCTTTTTCAACCCTTCCAGGAGGAACCTGAGCAAGGGCAGACCCCGTGTAAGCTGCAAGAAAACCAGACACCATAACTGGGAGCCGAACTTGTCCCTGCACAGTCAGGAGTAAGTGAGTCTAGAAAAGAGCCTGCACTGTTCCCCCATGCCTCCACAATTAACCTCCTAGTTCAGCAATCCCTTCACTTTGCCCAGCAACCTCAGCCTATTCTTCAGAAGAGGGTCAAGGAATTTATGTATGTCATTTAATATGTTCAAGAAGTTGCTGGAGACTTTACTGTTTGTTACAAGAAAAGTGTGAACATTGTACGCAGTCCTCAAGTCTAAGTAAACTGTGTGCCTTCAGTTTTACTGTTACATCTATGGACTTGTCTCTTCATTTCACCACAGAAATTCATTCATTCTAAGGCACTGACGTCACAAAGAATTTACACTAATTGTTATAGCCAAAAACCCCTTTGCAATCCCGTCTGCTGCACGAGCTATCCTGGTAGACTGAGTAGCCACCACCGTGACCAGTCTAAAGTTAGCGCACCCACTCAAGCTACTCCAGCCAACTCCTGCTTGCTGCATGTACAAATTACAATATATGGTTTAAATTGGACCTGGGTTAAACACATGGGTGTGTTCTTGTACGCTTTTGCGCTCATAAGATTCACTGCTGCAAAACAGGGCAAAACCATTGATTTCAATTGTTTCATTCTCACTATCAGGATTCTAAAGTTTTTCTATGAGCGAGAAAAGATAGAGCAGGACGTGCCTTCCCGTTTTTTTATTCAATAGCGCAGAGTTTGAATAGTCAAAAATAAAAAAAAAACTGGTTCATGCGCTAATATGCTCCGTAGTGCCAAGCATATTAGTGTATGCGCCCATCTGTTTAAGCCCTCGAAGGCATTTTTGTGTACTGCTTACAATAAACATATAAAACACCTACTGTTGTTAACACTAGAGGGTCAACGAGAATAGAGACTTATACATTCTCCCAATGCACCTATTATGAAATGTCAAGCAACTTTACAAAGTGTCTTGATTTTAAAAAAATGCTACCATTTTGTCCACAGCCCTCATGCAGACGTATTTGTGTCCATGGCAAAAAAATCTGTATAGTCTGATCCTGCATTCACATAAGGTGTGGGTTAAGATGAATCGCCTGCAACTAGATTCATATTAAGTAGTATACAAAAAAGTGCTAAACAAACCAGAATATATTTTAGATTTTAGATTCTTCAAAGTAACTCTCTTTTGCTTTGATAACAACTTAGCACACTCTAGGTATTCTCTGAGTCAGCTTTTGTGAGGTAGTTGCCTGGAATAGTTTTTAATTAACAGGTATGCCTTGTCAAGAGTGTATTTGTAGAATTTCTTACTTTCTTAACCCTCTCCAATCCACTGTCTGACGTCTAAAGACATTATGATTTAAGGTTGTACAGCTCTGATGTTTGAAGACATCCATCAGGGTTCTCATACTGTACATTGCCAGCCTCTCTGCTGTCTGAGCCTATCCAACGTGTCACCTCATGCAGTACTGGCTTTAGCCAGCATATAGCGCCATTGTATAACAGCAGAAAAAGAGTAAGCCCCCTAGGAAAACCAGAATACAAATTGAATTGGAAAGGGTTAATGTGTTTGAGACCATCAGTTGTGTTGTGTAGCGGTAGGGTTGGTATATAGAACCATACAGTGTTTAGCTCTATTCAACTACTGTTCTAATCCATATTATGGTAAGAACCACTCAACTAAGTAAAGAAAAACAACAGTCCAGACATTACATTAGGACATGGACATCAGTCAATCTAGAAAATTTCAAGACCTTTCAAGACGAGAACCCTAGGAAAGGTAGACCAAGAGTTACCTCTGCTGCAGAAGAGATACCAGCCTCAGAAACTGCAAATTAATTGCCCCTCAGATTAGATTCCACATAAATGCTTCAAAGAGATCGAGTAACGGCCCATTTAGACACAACGATTATCGCTCAAAAGTCACTCAAAACACATCTTTTGAGTGATAATCGCTGTGTCCATTTACACGACAAGATTATCGCTCAAAATTCACTCAAATGGCAGTTTGGGTGACAGTTTTGAGCATTCACTTTGCATAAGTGTGTAAATAAAGGCTCATGCTGTATGCAGAAGACAAACGGGATCGCTATCTTTTGCATACAGGTGTTGTCTTCTCGGAGCGCTCAGCTAGTATACAACTGAGCGCTCCGAGCGGGGTATACAGAACACAGCTGGAGCGCTGTCTTCTTCCTACTCCGGCTGTGTTCTCTGAGCGGGATACCAGCTGAAACAACTCAGAACTCAGTGCGCCGCACTGATAATGCTCATCGTTGTCTTTCAGCATGCTGAAAGACAACGATGAATGACTTGTTAACGAAAACTGCACAATGTCCATGCAGTTAGACCCAACGATTCTGCTCAAAAGACAGCTTTGAGCGAGAATAGTTGGATCTAAATGGGCCTTAATACCCCATTTAGACACAATGGTTATCGCTCAAAATTTGCTCAACAGCCATCTTTTGAGCAAGAATCGTTGGGTCTAAACACGCAGCCATCGTGCAGTTTTCGTTAATGATTCGCTTATCATTGTCTTTCAGCTAGCTGAAGGACAATGGGGAGTCCTACCAAGACTGCGCGCTGAGTTCTCAGCGGGATACCGCTGATACTAATGTTTTAGCTAGTAACCTGCTTGGAGAACACAGCAGGAGTATGCAAAAGACAAGCGGTCCAGCTGTCTTCTGTATACCCCACTTGGAGAGCTAAGATGTATTCCAGATGAGCACTTCATGAACACAGCAGGAGTATGCAGCAGACAGTGCTCCAGCTGTCTTCTGCATACCCCGCTCAAAGCGCTCAGCTGTATACCAGCTGAGCGCTCCATGAATATAGCAGGAGTATGCAGAAGACAGCGCTCCAGCTGTTTTCTGTATAACCTGCTTGGAGTGCTCAGCTGAACACCGGCTGAGCTCTCTGAGAACACAGCAGTTCTCAGAGCTTGTAAATACACACAATGATTATCGCTCAAAAGATTGCCTTTGATCAAATTGTAAGCGATAATTGTTGCATCTAAATGTTCAGGGGAGACTGCGAGAATCAGGTCTCTATGGTCAAATTGCAGAAAAAAAGCCACTACTTAGGAACATCAACAAGAAGAAGTGAATTGCTTCTGCAAAAAAAAAAAGGAATGGACATTAGAATAGGCGGCTACTTTGAAGAATCTAAAGTATAAAACATATTCTGGTTTGTTTAACCTTTTTATTGTTTACTACTTAATTGCATATGTGTTCCTTAATCGTTTATGTCTTCTATATAAATCTATAATGTAAAAATATAATGTAACCATTATGGCTAATATGGGAATACCCATCTGTATGTGGCAGCTATAGTTACGGAAACAGTCAAGTTGACTGCCAGATTAATGCGGGTATTCCCATTTCAGCCATATTTGTGAGAGAAGGGAATAACCCTTTAATGTACTAGAACCAAGCTCATTAAATATTTATAGCATCAGAACCAAGCTCATTATATATCTCCAGTACTAGAAGCAAGCTATATATCTTTAGCACCAGAACAAAGCTTATAAAATCTACAGTCCCAGAACCAAGTACATTACAAAGTTATAGCATTATAACAAATCTTGTTAACATATCAGTAGCATATTTACGGCACCAAAACAAGCTTGCTACATATTTACAACACACCTCTATTTTATTACATATCTACAGCATCAAAACCTATATCATTACATATCTACAGCACCACATCCAAGCTTTCTAAGGCCTCTCTTATAGACTGCTCAACAAAACTCCTCTAAGACACTGCTCCCCAGGATCCCTCCCAAAGACTGCTTACTAGGGTCTCTCTCAGAGACTGCCCCTGAGGGCCTCTCTCGGAGACTGCATCCCAGTATTTCCCTTATTGCCATTTATCATAGAAGTTTCATTGTGCAGTTTACAGCAGCCCAGCCTCTTTCTACCCCTCATCTCCTCTGCTCTGCTGTTAAGGACCTTCTAACATGTCACTATAATGTCACAGAAGGTCCTGAAGCAGCTTCACTTGTTGTAATTTTGCTATGATTTATGCAAACGCGTTAAAAAGACAAGTGTATCTTAAGGCCCACCAAGGAATTCACCATCTCCCCAATGGGCTAGTCTGAGGCCGGCCATAATCCTCCGATTATACTGCCTTTCATTATACTCTACTTCTTGTCATTATACATTCAGTAGAAGTATGACTGCAGCACCAGACTGACCATAGTTTATTTATTGTGTGCTACCATGGAGACCATGGGTCTGCATTTGGGGATATAGACCCTTTTTTGTATTTTAGATGCACTGGAATGCAATTAAGAAAATTGGCTATAGATTCCTTTTCACATCAGCAACATGAATGTGCCACCATGTATGCAAGTACTGAATGAGAATTATTGGTAACATGTCATGGTAACCTGGGATCTTGATTATGGATTCTGCCATAAATGCTAAAATAATACATTTCTCAATATACTTGAATTTAGAATTCCTCAGCATTCCCATAACTACTTTGTCTGGGTCCCACATCACTTCTGGGCTTTTACACCTGCATGATTTTGTGCCATCCATAGGAATGACATATCACATGAGCAGGCCGTAGATACAATTGAATAGGTTGATCTTTATGAGTTTAACTCCTGCTTCAGTTCCATACAAACCCTGTTGCCGGAGGACAGACATGTATGCCCTTTTGCACTGAGGGGTTAAGAGGGTTCTGACCATGATTACCCGCAGTGCATAACTCAGAGTTCACAATATGTATATATATATTTTAAAGTATTTGTTTGTGATTGGAATCACTTCAGCAGGAATCCCTTTTGGAATACGTTTCTAAACATTCTGTTATTTATGCCTAAGTAAACTTATATTGTTTTTCTACATCCCACAATTGTAGCATTTCAAGTCATATTTGTTAATTATGATAATCCATCTGCTTTCAGCTGACAACATAATTACAAATTTAGCAGTTTGTTGCTCAACTTTTCCATTTACATTAATGGGAATGTTGTCTGCATTGTATAAATTGCAATTTCAGAGATTAGCAGCTGTACAGATGTTTATATTTTAAATAATAGCCAATTGCTGTAGACTCTTCAAATAATGTATTTCACTTCCAAATCACAATGTCCTTGGAACACTTTAAAAAAGATATTTATTGGCAACAGCCCTCACTGGAAGCATATTCTGAAATGGGAAGAAAAAAGTGTGATGTTTTGAAATATTATTTTATCTACATACAGCATGCACGAGGGAAAAAGAAATTAAAAACTTAGAAAAAGGACAAACTAAGACAATTATTAGGCACTGGCTCAAAAAGGGGAAGAGTATGTTAACTACTCAATGTCCGTTTTTTAGCTATTTGAACAAGTTCAAACTTGGCCACCATAGTTTAAGGAAATGATGAACAATCTAAGAGCGAATGGTCCTGTTGAAATGTAGCAAGGGAGCAAGAGTATTTTGAAGCAGATAACACTGTTTGTATTACATCAGCATGCATGTAAATACTTGGATGAGAATGCAGTAATCAACCAGAGCCAGCATGGGTTTGTAACAAAGAAGTCATGCCAGACTAATCTAATTTCCTTCTATGACAGATGCATGGATCAGGAAAATACAGTAGACATAGTATATCTTGACTTTAGTAAAGCATTTGACAAAGTATCTCCTACCATCCTTCTTGAAAAAATGACCAAATATGGAATTGACAAGGCAACTGTTAGGTAGCTGAGTGATCGTACTCAAAGATTGCTCATAAATGGTTGCACTTCCAATTGGAAGAATGTGTCAAGTGGGGTACCGCAGGGCTCTGTCCTGGGCCCAGTGTTGTTCAACAATTTTATAAATTATCTAGATAAGGGAACTTAAATAGTTTGTACTTTTATGAATCCGACAATACCATTTATGTTTATTTTTTTGCTGTGATTTTTTTTCCTTGAGTTTCAATATATTTTTTTTTTAATACTTAAAAAACTTTATTAAATTTATTTGAACTTTTTTTAGTACTTGCAATATCCTTTAAAGTAAAGCTATCTGATCATTTCTGTCTTGTATCTTTTTAAACTCCATAAAAGGTATAAGATATAGGTAGAAGATATAGAAAAGGTATAAGATCTGCCTCATTGCTTAGGCATTTCAGATGAGAGGAGGATTGTTTCAGCCTAATTTTGCATAACATTAATAAGGTATAATATAGTCTGTGAACGATGAAAAATCGGGTAAATCAATGAGCTAGATTAAATAAAGTGTCTAATACAGCTTTAAAAATATTCTCCCATGAGTGCTAATGGTATCTCCAACATCAGAAGTCCATATAGTCCTATTTAAAGCTTGCTGTAACCTACTTATGTACAAGAGAATGGTATACAGTAATTTAGAAAAATAGCTGTTAGTTAGTGTGCGTTCTCTATGGGGTAGATATCTTGAAAACCTGATAAAAAAGTATATTGTCTAGACAGGTAAACCACAGATAATTGGACAATATAATTGGGAATATGTATTAGATAGGGTTACAAAATACACTGCTTGAAAAATTAAGGAAAAACCTTCATCAGATTTCAAAGAATGAATGATTCAAGTTAAAAATGTCCTGCTCTCATCTGTGAAGAGAACAGGATACCAATGGTGGACGTGCCAATTCTGGTGTTCTCTGGCGAATGCCAATTGAGCTGCATGATGCTAGGATGTGAATATAGCTCCCACTAGAGGACATTGGGCCCTCATATCACCATTATGGACAGAAATGATGTATGTACCATAAGGGTAGACCCTGGGGCTGTTAAGGGGTCTATGGAGAGAGTAGACCCAGTGATGTTCGATTCCACCACTTTATCTACTGGGTCATTGGAACCAATACCAGTCTCCCTTTTCCAGAGGAACTAAATTATTTCAAAATAAGGGACTTGTGAAATTTATTAAGGGTTATGGAAAGAAAGTAGAAGGAAAAGCAAACAGCAGAACCTTCTTGGTCGCCAAAATCCAGGACCTTATTTTGATGTATATTACTGCCAGACCGATCCAATTTATATGCAGTATTGCTACTTTACATATTGACAATTAGAGGCTTATTATTCTGAAGTGACATAGTTAATCTATATGGTATTTGAATTTAATGTCTGCACATTTTGTGATTTGATGCTCACTGTTAAAGTATTTCATAATAAATTATTTTCGCTATTTCTGAAGATGTGTAATTATTTCATTTTCAAGCTGTAGTCTTCTGAAGGATTTAATGCTGCTAATATGGTTTCTAGAGCAGTATGATCAGTGATCATAGTACATTACAAGATGAAATGTGTCAAAGAGTGTCATTTCAAAATTCACCTGCCAAGAGATTTGGCAGCCATAGGGTTACTGAGAAGCAAACACAAGCAGCAATGCTTCCAGGTAGCAGAATTTTTCTTTTAAATAACTAAACTCCTTAGAGAAACATTTATTTCTACAATTTCATAGACTTTTCCTTAAGATTCAACTTTAAACCTTCAGTCTGTCTCATCATTTTTTACTGTGCAGTTACCTAACGCTTGGTTGCAGTCACTTTGAGCTTGGAAGATACAGACTATTGTATTACCTAATGACATTACTGACAGGAAGTCTAGAAAAAATGTCAACTCCCATGAGCATTACTTTCTGACACATATCTTGAGTTCTGATAACCTCCAGAAATACTGGTATACATATATGGGAATGGAAGCAGTTGCTCTTTCAGTAAGCTTCATTAATATTAGCAGCTAACATTACATGTAGTGTTCCTATAAAGAAAGTAAATGCACAAAAACTACACAATTTATAGCATTAAAGGAGTTGGCCATCTTATAACTAAAACGTCCAAGAAAGTGTATAGTGGGTATTTGAGCAACTTCCTTATGTATTAAGTTCACTAAAGCCCACCTCTTCACCATCCAGTCCATCAAGTCAACTTTCTGCACAGTGCGGCTGCACTGTCCTACATGCTGCCGATGGACATGTGATGTGAATCGATCCACCGATGCCTCCATGTCCCACGCTCTGTGCTTGCACCAGTTTCCTGCATGCTTGATTGAGCTGTAGTGGAAACCCAATATATATCTATATTGGGTCGGTGGGCCTTGGCAATGGACATTTATCAATTAACATTCTGTATAACATGTTTGCCTTCTGTCTTGCTACAAATATAATGTTCTTACAGTTATGCAATAGGTACTTCCGTTTATATGAAAATATCTGTTCTATAACTCTGCTGACAAGGTGAAATTTAACATGAAACCAATCTATAGATATATCTGTTTCTCCAGCTGTTTGTGCTTTTAGAAGAAGTAAAGGATTAGACAGTTAACCACACAAGTACCGCTTTTAGATACCGCAATAATTACCCCAGCAATTTTACTGGAAACGTATGCAAATAACCTGGGAGATTTATGCAATTACTAATTCATGAAATTGCCTCCAATCATTTCGGTCAATACACACGTGGGGTACGAAATAGTATCCGCCCTATCCAATCTGCTACCACTTGACGGGCAATGCCAGATGACCGGATGAAGGAAGACGCTTATCCAATAATCAAACAATACGTTGTATCTATGTAACCTTTGCCTGCCCCAAAAGGGTGGATTATGTTAACCCTATAAAAGAGGCTAAGCGCCCAAAAATAAACAGGAAGTTACTTATTCTGAACGTGTGTCAGACTGATTACTTCATGACAGTGCGCACTGTCCCATACCTTTGATCATTCAATCTGGAAGGGTGTGATCATTCCTAAATAATCAAGTCCGTGGACAAAAGCATCTCCACGACAGAGCATTCAGGTAGGAAACTAGGGCAGGTGCAAAGCATTTCAATGCAGTGTGTAGCTTGACAGTAAAAGAAAACTGTGCAGAACTAGTCAACACTATACATTAGCATGAGCCTGTTCACATCTTCTTATGGTATCTGTCCAAGGGTGCCGTTGGGTTTTCCATTTAAAACCCCTAAAACGGCACTTCTCTATGACGTGATCTGAACAGAACTTCTCTGTGCCTCTAATGATAACTTCTAAAATGGAGACCAATAGGTCTCCTTTTCACAGGTTTCTGTTCATTGCTGGCATTTTGTGTCAGAAAGAATAATGGAGTCTATTACAATATTCTTTCCGGCACAAAATGCCAGAAATGAACAGAAACTTGTCAAAATAGAGACCTGTTGGTCTTGGTTTCAGTAGTTTTTATTAATGGCAGAAATAGTTTCCATTCAGGTCCCATCCAGGAATGGAGTTTTCAGGATTAAACAGAAAAGCCCGATGGTGCCACTGGACAGAGACAATAAGCAGATGTGGATAGGCCCAAAGTTCCTCAAATAGTCACCATAGACTGTCATGGACTTTTTACGTATAAGGTAGCCAACCCCTTTATCTGTCAGTAACTGAGTAGGGCAGTTTCCTGGGCTGAAAAGCCTAAATGGGGCAGAGATTAAAATCAACAAATTACCGGTTTCCCAAAAAACATATCAATCCGCTCAGCTTTTCCAGCTCTATAACATGCTGCAGTCAGATGAAGAAGCATATTCAACTGGACAGATTCACTTAAAGAAAATATAGTACAGTTCATACTTCTGGCTTCTATTGCTATATTTTAAACTTTAACAAATCTTAGAAACCTCAAGTTCATCCTCATCATCCTCATAGTTATCCAGCTCATAAAGTTGACTTCCATCTCAGAACAATTGAAAAAAAAAGTTTACCTAGCATGATGAATGGAATTCCCAGGAAAGATGAATTATATTTTCCTCCTGTCAAATTGATGATCCCTGCGGCAGTGAGAGTGGAAAGAGTGACAGTTACTAGTCCAAGTAGACCCAGCCAAGGTTTACTTCGAACACAGTCTTGCATGGAACAACACAAGATGGCCAATGAAACAACTAACATAAGACTTGTCATCAGATAACGTTGTGCAACCCTGCTGGTTTTCTGAAAATCTTCTCCTAAGGATGAAGACGTGAAAGGGTACATTTTAACCTCTCTGTTTAACCTTTGAAAGGTTTCTACAGTCTCGCAGAAAACAGATTCCCACTTTTCAGCCACCATTTCATTGATAGAGTTGATTGCCTGCAGATAATACGTGAGCTGAATGGCCTCTGCAGACTTAACTCGATCTTTACTGTGCACGGTGACACCTCCCAACTGATGGCCATTGTACACCTCTTTGCCATCCTTTAGCTGTGTGATGGGATAGGTAATGATAAAGTTTGTTCGATTTAAAGAGCGAGCTGACTTCAGTTCCTCCAAAATGTGTACTATATCATCTACAATGCAGGTTTTCTCATTGCTCAACATGCAAATGTGAGCAAATGTATAATTGAAGCCTGGTCTGTGGACTTGAATCCTTTTCACTGCCGAGTGAAACTGTAAAAGAAGAAAGAAAAACAGATGATTAATTTGCAATGTTGTGTCCCTTGCTGTGAAGTCTAAAAAGTCCATCTAGTTCACATAACAATCAAGTCAATGAAAGCTACATTAATGTAGACCAGGGAAGCACAACTTTTTGTGGTCCCCACAAAGTCAGACTGAAAAAATCCCAAGGGACACAATAAAACTTTAAAGGGTTTCTACAATCTGAAAATTTATGATGTTTCAAAGGCATATGCTATAAATGTCCACTTATGTATCTATTAGGGTAAAGGTGGTATTCTTCCCCCCATTTGCACTTCAGAAAGGAGGAGAACAGCCATGTTTGCGTGCGGCCCTCCCCATTGTAATTTATGTCAGTTGCGGAAACAGCAAAGTGCTTCACTATTTTCATTAACAACAATAATGATGGCTGCAAACATGCATGGCCACCTCTTTTATTCCTTTCTGCAGTGCAACAAAGGGTTCAGGAGACCCCCATTCTGCCGTTAGAGAGATGGCCACACAATACACCATTAACATGGTTCTGTCATTAAAAAAAAAAATCTATACTTACTTATTCCTCCCCCATCAGTCTACTTACCAGATCTTCACCTCACCCATCTTCTCCTGTCTCCTGCAGTACCAGGGGTCACCTCACCTCCAGCTGCCTGATTCTTTTCCTTCCTGTTAGGTTATGTACATTGCTGACAGTCTCTTTCCTGCCAGCCAATGTACGCTACGTCACAGTTCACAGGCCATCAGGGAGAGTGCCGAGCTACTAAAGAGATTGCTCATGTGAGCTGTCTCTAAAATAGATTAGAATTACTTCCTAGGCAGTGAACACTACAGCATTGGGATGTGACCTTCACTGACCCAACCTGAAGGAATGTGAGGAATGCTGGCTTCATAACAAGTGACCCCGGGGAACTGCAGAATCTCAGTCATGAGAACATGCGGGTAGGAGACTGACGGGGAAGAAATAGGTGAGTATAGAATTTTTTTTTTTTTTACAAAACACTTTAATTCCTATCCATCCCTGCTCCTGCGCTATGCACCATACCTCTTTGCTCTGACATGGAAACACATATTAACAGTGACCAGACTCAGACAAGCATGTCTGTGCCCAAATAGTTAGATGTTCTACAGAATAGCATCATCGGCTGCATGTGGCCCCCAGACTGTAAGTTGAGAACTCCTGATGTAGAGGTAAAACTCTAAAGCCAAATTAAATAGCTAAGACTAAAAACTAACTACAAAAAGTTTTGCAGGTAAAATCTGTAATAAACACTATTACATGTAATACTGTAGATTGCTGAGATTGGTCAAGCGCTTTTTATCTTTTGTGTTACTCCTATTCTCTCATAGATTGTAGGATCTTGCAAGCAAGGCCTTCATCCCTATTATTGGAATTGAGGACTCAGTGCCAAAATGCAACATCTAAACTCAGACTGTTTTTGAGAAGTTCGCAAACAATGTTTTGTTTTTTTAATAAGTATTCATGTGGTTCATGTGTCTGAATAATTTGTTTTATTCTGAACACAACATTGGTAAAAATCTTGCTTTAAGTCAAGATTTTTTTTATACTATAGAAATATGGCATTAAAGTCTTGTTACTCATCAACTATTTTTGCATGATTCTAATTCTCTGATTTGCTAAGATTTCTGTAACAATCATGATAGATTGGAGGAAAAAAGGTGACAGTTTCATAAGGTCATTATACTTGGTTTGCTTGATGCCGGCCATTGGAATATTTGGTGTTGAATGTGACTGTAGGGGATCCTTAATGATCCCTGCCCTTGAGATTCACTTTCAGCCAAGCACATGTGTTGGTAATTGTATTTAAACTCCATGATTTCAGGCTCTGGTTTCATAATGTGGATTGATGTTACATCACAAAATTTTACTACTCAGCCATCTGTAGCCTTCTTTTTGTTGACAAGGGCTCTTTGTAATGGCAATAAGTCATGTATGGCTTTACGAGTCATGTGAGTAACATGAAAGGGTTTTCTTATTTTGGCTCTCTAAATCAACTCACACCACTGCTCAGAAAAAAAGACAAATTGAGTGAGACATTTTTGTTTTTTAATGAGTCCTTCAATTGTTGATTAGTTTGTTACTCTGTAATATGTAATATTGTCTGTATAAATATTATTATTACTAGAATTTATTCTGAAAATCTATTTAGAGATAGGAAGGAATCCCCATGCCTATTTTCCATAGCAAAAGAGGCCGCAGGGGGATTGTAGTCCGCCCATAATCTTCACAAGGATTCAGGATCTCTGATGTCACTGTCTTTTGATCAGCGGCTGAGCATGTGAGTCATTTGCTTGGGATGAGCCTCACCATCACGTGATCAAGGGGGAGTATGAAAATGATGTCATCACAGGTCCCTCATCTCCAGTGCTGTTCTGCTTCTAATCTCTGTTGTATGGGATGAACAATGTATGTAGCAGTGCTGTGTGTGACATGCATGTGCAAATAAGGGAGATGGAATAATACCTCCACAGTGCCACCTATTGGAAGGCAGCATTCCTTCAAGCCAAAGTTAGACTCTTTATACAAGCCTTGTAACAATGACTGGAAATTAAAAGCAAAGCCAGCACTGTTTAGGTATTATTCTATCTCATTGTACAAAGTTGCAGCTGCACCAATGCTTTGCTATACATTACTTGCTAAGTATTATGGAGCACTTTTTTAGGTAATAAATGTACAACTTTGAACAACATAAGCACAAGACTTGCATTTAGGTTGCCGTAAGAGCCATTTACACAGGACGATTATCGCTCAAAATGCGTTCAAACGAATGAAAGTGAGTGATAATCGTCCCGTGTATATGCAAAAAAAAATTGCTTACTATTTGGTTACTTATCATTATTGCTGACTTTCAATCAGCATAAAAAAACAATGCTGGATTGCTGGCTTCTTGCCGCGTTCATGTGCTCCTCACAGAAGGTGAAGCACTGAGCAAGAAGCCCGCGATCCAGAGGTGAACTCTGCCTGTCTAAGCTCTCTGCTGAAGCGCTAATGACCTTAGGGGTGATGTCAGCACTCGTGCAGTCGTTCTGATGACTGTCCTATATATATATATATATATATATATATATATATATATATATATATGAGTTTAGGTTTTTCAAGCGTTTTTCTAATGAAGGGCCCTGATTCCCCTACTTAGTCATATAGAATAATTATAAAGTTCTGGTAGCCTGCAGTGAACACTATATGCAGTCTAGGAGCTTACAGAATTCAATTTAGACCAGATATGCACAATCTTCTTTAGTCTGAGGGCCACATTGTCATATTGAACCATATCCAATGGTCGCAATATAAAGAGGTATTACTCTTTTAGACGATTGTGGAGTATTAAAATATTAAAAGTATATGTTAGAAATGTCTGATAGATGCTAATTTGACTTTAGGACTCCTATCTATTGGAAGACTGCAGGTCAACTTTTCCCCAAACAGTACTCCAGAGAAGAGGATACCATACATGCATGCAGCTCTCTCTATTGTAGATAATGAGTGTTGTGGTAATAGTTGAGCATTTTACAACACCCATAAATTATAATGGAGAGCGTCTCATGCATAGATAGCCACCTCTGACTCATACACTCCTTTCTGGAGTGCTAAAAATTGGTCAAGGAACCTCATAGATCTCCGAATACACAGTAGATTCTGAGATGACTGCACAGTGCACCAATAAAGAGGTGTCAGTTCCATATAAGACCTCTTTCACACAGGTGACAAAGTTGTGCGATTTTCTCGCGTGGCAACAAAGCTACAAATTGCATGCATGTGAAGCCCATGCTTTCCTATGGGTTCCTTCACATTTGCAATGTTTTGTAGCATGTGACATTGCAACTTTGACAATAGGAAATCCTACTGTCAAGGCCCTAAACTAAGCCCGAGCTGCAGAAACATTTTTTAAAAACACATACATCACCTAAGAAGCGCTGTCATCTCTGGCACATCTTATTCCCCTGAAGCCTTCTGCCAGCCCTTCCTGGTTTGGAGGATGAAAATTACTGCCACAGCCATTCAATGAATGAATGAATGGCTGTGATTGGTTCATTGAGTGCCGACTTTGATTGTCTAAGCACCACGGCACTCAGCCAATCAGAGGCAGTGCTTCCTGGAGGAGGGGATTTTCCAGTACCCGGCCAGAAGACATGCCTGAAGACCAGTGCTGGGGAGTGGATGCAGCAGATCCGGACAGCGCTATTAGGTGATGTATGTGTGTTGGCTTTTTTTCTGCAGCTAGGGCTTATTTTCAGGGTCGGGCTTATATTTCAAGCCCTTCTCCGAAAATCCTTGCACATGGTGTTACAAAGTCACGTGACTTTGTAGCACCAAAAAATTGCTGTATCGCTAATAGAAAATGCAACGATATCGGACGGACCACTGATGCGATATCGCTAAATTTTCCTCGTGGTAATATCGTGTCACCCAGGTAAAATAGGCCTAAAAGGAATCTACTTTATTTTATAAATATAAAATCACATAGTAAAATTCTGCTAGTAGATTTTGAAGTTAATGGCAATGTTTTTGACAATATTAGGAGAAAATATGAAGCTGAAAAATCTAAAGTGTTTAAGAATATATTTATAATTGAAAATTGTCCTTGCATTTATCAACCAAAATACCAATTTCCTAATGGATGAAAACTATAACTTTTTTATGTCTGTGGATAAGACTAATGGGACAATGGCAGGGAGATGAGTCATTGAACGATCAGTATGTGAGTAGAATTCAGGATGATGTGAGTTGTAATGTAATCCTCCTCTTGTGGACATGTACTCTTAGCCCTAATTAGTTTATCAATAGGTACTGCCTTTATGATATGTGGTGGGTGACAACTTTTGGCTTCAAAATAGTATTCCCAGCATTTTCTTCCCTATAAAATTGAGTGACCACCCTATTGGTATTTTATTGACTTTGAGAGTAATATCCAAAGTTCCTTATTATTATATTGGTGCCATGATTGTGTGTTGACTTGGATTGCAGTAATGACCCATTTAGACGAGCCAATTCTCGTTTGAACAAGCAAGTAGCATCACCGCTAACTCGTTCGCACTGTTTAGACAGGCAGGGCATCATAGAGAATCGATAATTTCTCATTAAGTGTTTCACATTCCTATGTAAATAAGTAAGATGGAGCAACACCTCTGCAATGCCACCTATTGTATGGCAGCATTACTTCAAATCAATGTATGTCTTTTTAACAAGTCTGTAAAACAATGATTGGTAACGATATAGCAAAGGTCAAAGCCTATAAAAAAACGCAGGGCTCAAGGTAGTAAACTGAACAATAGGTACACTGTGAAGAACTCACTTCACAGGGGTGCCTCAGATGAGTGCACCCCTTATCCAGAAAAGCTGTAAGGTGAACCGGGTCCAGGTTCAGCAGAAGGCGAGTTGTAGGAGCCACAATGTGGTAACAAATGCTTTATTCAGATACAATGCAACGTGTTTCGGCTCAAAAGAGGGCCTTTGTCAAGCATCTGAGGCACCACTGTGAAGTAAGTTCTTCACAGTGTACCGTTCTTCAGTTCTGCAGTTCTTAAGTTCTTCAATTTACTTCTGGGAGCGCTGTTTTTTTTAAAATGGGCTTTGACCTTTGCTATATCGTTACTGATCTTGTTTTCCGGTACTTTTTCAATCAGTCTCCCATTGATGCTCTCCACCATCAGATGTCCTGAGGACCAGTGTATGTAAACTATATCCCCTGCATACCAGGATTGTGGACGTACTAGAGCACCCTTAACCAAGGGTTCCTCTGGTACACCGGGGTGAGTCGACATTTTTTAATTACTTTTCAGCCACCTAGGCACATATCTACCCAGTGCTAAGCTTCACTTAAAGCTATTTTTCACTCCATCTTCTCTTTGGGGCGCTCCCTACTGATTTTGAAATAAAACAATGATTGGGAATAGAAAACCGGGGTGGGTCAAGAGGGGTGTCATCTCCCATCACAGGCCTCTCACCAGCCAAGCCAAAAACTTACTGCATACTGATGAGGGGCAAGCACCCCGAAACAGCTGTCTGCATGTGGTTTTCTGCCTTGGTTTCCTATTCCCAATCATTGTTTTACAGACTTGTGAAACAGTCATACATTGATTTGAAGGAATGCTGCATCCAATAGGTGGTGCTGTAGAGGAATTCTTCCATCTTCCTTATTTGCATAAATTACCCAGAGGAGCATGCATGGCCGTATATGTCTGTTTACTCACCTGTCGGTTGTCTTCTTACACCCCTTCTGGGTGCTCTGCTTGGGGAGAGATGATGTCATCCCCTGACCCACTCACCCCTAGGTGTCCCCACACACTTTCTGGGTGCTCTCCTTAAGGAAAGACGACACCTCTCTTGACCCACATTCTTATTTTAAACCCTGAGCAGGGAGCGTTGAAGTGCAACAATGAGTGAACGAGCCGCCAATGATTTTTATGCTGGTTAAAAACAAAATGCAGAATGAAAAGCAAACGATTCTCATTCGGTTGTTGGTTTGCGTTAAAATGGAATGATTATTGTTCACTTACGCTCATTTGAAAGATTTTTTGAACCATAATTGTTGCGTCTAAGCGCAGCATAAGTCTTATAGACAGTATGCTGCAGTTGATAAGGTATTGTATTTCAAATAAAATAATGTGCATGATTGAGGAGAATGTGATTTGCATCACTGCTTACGTCTTTCTGTTGCCTCGAGGAGCCCAGCATTAGGAACCCAGAGAGTGGCCCTGAGCATGAAGGTAGATAATTAGTTTTTGGAGAGACATTATTACTTATGGTGTTTTACACAAAAGAACATTTCTAAATATGGACAGAGGATTTTTTAAAATTCTGTTAGTAGATTTTAAAGTGATTGTGATGTTTTTGGCAATATTGAGAGAAAACGAAAAAATCTAAAGTGTTTTACAATATATTTATAATTGAAAATTGTCCTTGCTTTTATCAACAGAAATACCAATTTCCTAATGGATGAAACTATAACCATTTTATGTCTGAGAATAAGATTAATAGGACAATGGCGCGGAGGGGAGCCATTGAACGATCAGTATGTGATTAGAATTGAGGATAATGTGAGCCATGCAGGTATATAGTATAGGATGACTTTTTTTTATTACACATGGGCATCAGTGATAATGTCTTTGCGGGAGTTTTTTAAGTAGATTTCTTTGTATCAATTTGTAAGAAATGATTATAGTTTAAGCTCACAGTTATTATCAGCAGAATTTTATGAAGCTCTACAAAGGTGGAAAACCAATTTTAGGATATAGAATAATATTCTGTAATAGAGCACTAAATATAAGAAAATCCCAAGAATTTTTTTGCAGCAATATCTTACTTAATATCTTCCTCGATCATATTTTGCCTCACGTTGCAATAAAATTATTGTATACATAGAGCATTAGCATGTATATAGGACAATGAGCCCATAGCAAAGATAGAAATTAGGCTTCTTTCAGGTGCTGCTTGACACCCCTACACTTCTATCTTCCTGTGACAGGAGGTCCAGGTGCCCCCATAATATTTTCCACTTCCTTGTTTGCTAGCATTGCAGCAATTGTGGAGACTCCCTTTCATCAATCCATTAAAATGGGTACAAAACCAACCTGGTATGGAACATCTCCCACCAGAGGCCCAATAGTAGACGTTGTCTATATTATTTGATGGCTTAAATATGGGAATCTCTTGTATCTATAATAGTAAATGAAACTCTACTATACAGTATGACAAATATTAAACATTATCTTGGAGTTTCTCGACCTGTATAAAAGTCTAGAATTGCACCATGGCTTGTAATATTATTCCGTTAAGAACCAGGCTGCTTCAGTCCTAAACGACGAGACACTTTTTAGGGATTTTACCCACATGGTGGTTTTACTGACCCATATTTTTTCCCTTCAGCTTTCAAAATTATTTCTGATGTTTTTTTTTTCCTGTGACATATGCGGCTATTTTTGATATCTTCTTTTACTGGCTCCCCCCCCCCCCATTTTTTAGTTTTATTGGGGGTAAAAAGCTAAAACAATTATTTTTTTAAATGTATAGTTTTTTTAAATTTGTATATTTATGCTAAAATAAAGTATTGGAATGGGTTGCCCATTTTGTTTTGGACATTTTAATATAATATATATATATATATATAGATGTGTATTTTTATTTTATTCTGTAAGTTTTTTTTTTTATTTATTTTTGTGACTTTTTTACCATCTGTGACCCTCATGATTTCATAGAAGACCTCTGGGACTCATTCACAATGTCTTTTTTAAAAATTTTACTCTTTTCCACTGTAACTAGGGCATCCATAGGAGCCGGATCCATAGGAGCCCAAGTTATAGGGGACAACATCCCCATGTAGTGACATCAGTCACTAACAGAACTGATCTGAGTCTGCTAGGACCCTGCAGCTCTGCTTCAACAGGGGGCACCCGATGGACACGTGGATGCCGGGTCACATAGTGCAAATAATATTTTCACTTTCACTTTTTAGAACATAGCACTCATTCAACGCTAAGTACCCGGGAAGGAAAAAAGGCAGAACTGGTTAGAAAATGCTTCTTCCTTTTCCTCTGGGTCCTCAGCTGTGTCTGACAGCCGAGAACCGGACTTGACCTGCTTGATTGCTGGAGCAGAGGCTTTTATCTACTATTGGTGGGGATTAAAACCCAGGACCAAGTGCCATAGATTTTACCGGGTTAAGGAGAGCACCTAGAAGGTGAATGGGGAGACTTATAAAGCCATGCATGCTCCTCTGGAAAAAAAAGCAAATGGAAAGATGGAACAATGCTTCTTCAGCATCACCTGTTAGATAGCAGCATTTCTGCAGGTCAATGTATAACCTTTCTTACAGGCCTTTCAACAATACGAAACAATACCTTGCTGACACACTTCTTAAGCCTCTCACGCAGCCAAGCCAGCAACCTACTGCACACTAATGAGAGGCAGTCACCCCGAAACAGCTATCTGTGCATAGTTATCTGTTCCTTCTACAGAAAACTTTGGCTTATATTCCCAGTCACTGTTCCAAGGCCTGTGAAATGATCTGATGTTGACTTGCTGAAATGCTACCTACTAATAGGTGGTGCTGTAGAGGTAATTCCAATTTGTAATATTATATGATGTGTTCATTTTGCCACAAGAGTAGATCTTCAGTGACAGCTTTCTAAAACAGTGCAAATATTCATTAAAACTGCCAAAATTATCAGCGGTATGCAGCTGTCAGTTCTTTTCAAGAGAACCCGTCTCTAGAATCACAATCTGCATCACCTATCTAACCTACAGTACATTAAAACTCAGGCACCTAAAAAGCTGCCTTTATATTTTATTCAGTTACTGCAGTATTGTATTTTACTGCAGTCATACTGACTGCTGCTAATAAATTGAAAGATTAAACCTGTTAGATGTGAACTTAAAAATTGCAACTTATACACAATTATATTATATTAAAAAAGACCATTATTTTAGTATAGGACTAAGCCTGCAGCCTTTAGTATCTAAATGACTACTGCAGCATGCTATTATCTATAGCTTATATATCACAAGTGCCCATTAACCCTCCTCCAGCAGTACTTTTTCTACTAATAATTGCACGCTACAAAAGCTACTTTTTCTGATTAATTACTGTATCTTCATCTCAGATCTTTGGAGTAGCGATTGCATGAACCAATTAATTTCTAAGGTTATTTGCCTTTATTTTCAAGAAATCGCTCCTAGGAAAAATTGCGATTTACTACTTAATACAGATTTACAAAACAATGGCAACAGTTAAAAAATGAAGAGCAATTTAGAACAGGGTTTACTTCATAATAGAAATGTGCATATATTTCCTGGATAATAGGCAGATCCTATTAAATCCTGAAAGATTCTTCATCATGTTAATCTGCTGTTATCATGGCTTGTCCTGTACATCATCAACTCGTCTAATGATAAATTATTTGTACTTTAATGCTGAAAACAAATTAATTCCCAGTGCAGACACCTCACTCTCATATATACGTTACAGTAGCATTTCAAAGAGAATTTATCACATAAATATATGTCAAAGGGAAATGTTCTTATGTTAGTGATGTACCTGGCAGAACATTCAGTTAATAACAATTACTGTATTTGCTTTTATTTCTCAATACTAATGAGTAGGTAAATCAAAGCTAAATCAGCCTCAAATACTTCTCCAAATATTTCTTGCTCGTGGTTAAAGGGGTTGTCCCGCGCCGAAACGTTTTTTTTTTTTTTTTCAATAGCCCCCCCGTTCGGCGCGAGACAAACCCGATGCAGGGGTTAAAAAAGAAAACCGGATAGTGCTTACCTGAATCCCCGCGCTCCGGTGACTTCTTACTTACCTGGTGAAGATGGCCGCCGGGATCTTCACCCTCGGTGGACCGCAGGGCTTCTGTGCGGTCCATTGCCGATTCCAGCCTCCTGATTGGCTGGAATCGGCACGTGATGGGGCGGAGCTATGAGGAGCCGCTCTCCGGCACGAGCGGCCCCATTCAGAAAAGAAGAAGACCGGACTGCGCAAGCGCGTCTAATCCGGCGATTGGACGCTGAAAATTAGATGGCACCATGGAGACGAGGACGCTAGCAACGGAACAGGTAAGTGAATAACTTCTGTATGGCTCATAATTAATGCACAATGTACATTACAAAGTGCATTAATATGGCCATACAGAAGTGTATACCCCCACTTGCTTTTGCGGGACAACCCCTTTAAGTTACTGACATCATATCTATCCCAGTGTATAAGCTTGTGCTCCTGGTTATTGTGTTCTATACACTCACGCCAGCACAGCTCTGTGGGTGTTGGTTGATTTGGTTGGCTGTAGGGTGGATTAGCCAAGCCAGCCAATTACCATTTGATCTGTATATATATTCTGGCCCCTCCTCTTAGAGGGCGCTGGTTATTTTCCCGATATAATTTGAGCATACATGCTGGTCAGATGTCTCTCTGTCTCTTGCCTGGATCCAGTTCTATTCATACCTATCATTTGTTTAAGTTTATATTATATCTGAATTATATCCTGAACCCTGTCTTATCTGGATGCTGTTGTCGAACATCTGAGTCTTGTCTCGTCTGACTGCTATCTGACTTCTGATCTGAACTCTGGTGTAATGCTGTCTGTAGAATCTTGTCTTATGATGTTTGAGGTCTTGTCAACTACACTTGTTGCTGTCTTGCTAATCTGCTTTGATAAGTCAGTTTGTGAAGTACTATTAGCTGGAGTGTATTCTAACAACTGTTCTGTGTTTTTATTATGTGTAAGATCTGTGTCACTGATCCCTGCTGCCGCCTAGGGAGAGATGGGGTCACCCTACATTCCTGACAATGGGTCACCCCTATTGGGCAATCACTCTGCTTGTAAATAGAACCACCTGATCCTGTGAAGACCAGGGTTAGATTGCTCATTGTTCATTATGTCATTTATACTAATAAAATGTACCGAGTATTAGCCGACCCAAGTATAAGCCGAGTCAATAAGTGTTACCACAAAAAACTGGCAAAACTTATTGACTCGAGTATAAGCCGAGCTATACTCGAGTATATGCTGGGTAAAAACAAACCCCTCCATACTCACCTCCCAGCCGACATCTGTGTCCCTGGCGGTGGTGCGGCAAGCTGCTAGAATCCTCCCCGCTGTCCTCTCTGCTCGGCTCTGTCATTCCCCGCTGTCAGCACTGTGGAAGGAAGTGCTGTGATTGGATCAAGTGCCGGTCAATCACAGCTGGCGCTCGATAATTCACAGCGCTGACGGCGGGGAATTTGAAAGCTGAGGAGGGAGATGACAGCGGGGAGTATTCTAAAGCAGCTTGCCGCTGCTTTAGAATTCTCCTCACTGTCATCTCCCCGCTCAGCTTTCAAGTCCCCCGCCGTCAGCGCTGTGATTGGATCGAGCACCAGCCAATCACAGCCAGCGCTCGGTTATTCACAGCCAATCACAGCTCTGGCGGCGGGGAATGACAGAGCCGAGCAGAGAGGACAGCGGAGGGAATTCTAGCAGCTTGCTGGTAGAAGCTGGCTGGGAGATGAGTAAGGAGTTGTCTTTTAAACCTTCCTTGACTTAGGTATAAGCCGAGAGATCTTTTTCTAGTAATTGATCATCCTATTTAGACATAACATTGGAGCTGATGGCAAGCCGCATAAATAGGAGACCTGCATGACCGTAATAGTTGGTCCCTTTAAGACATTCTATTTATACTCATGTAGGTATGCATAAAAAAGCCCTGCATGAATGTAACAAATATCCCTTTCCACTTTGCTAAAAAAAACTACATGGCATATGTCTCAGATGCCAGTATTATTATCTGAACTTTAGGAGAAAAAAGATATGTGGGGAGAGGGGGAGCAGAAAAACTCATTAATACTACTATTTCTAAACTCCAGTGCTCAGATACTGCAAGTAAGTAAATATTATCTACATGAATGAAGGCACTATACACATTCAAAGACCAATATGGCACTATATAAGGCCCATATAATAACGTTACACCATTACCAGTACTATTCCATAGTGACAGACTAACTGAAGAGTGCACACTACTCAAGTCCAGTTCACAACATGATGCCTGCCTGACAAGCAAGCACCATGGGGGTGAGTAACACTAATGAACTGGAGGACAGGCTCCAGCCTGGGTGAAAAGAGAAAGGAGGAGCACTTGGGAGGTGAATTGCTTGGCGTGCTATGTCAGTAAGAAGTAGCCTGGCCATGAGTATGTATTAATGATTGCAAATAGCAAGATGGAAAAATGCCTCCCTCTACAGTGCCACCTATGGGAAGGCAGCATTCCTGCAAGTCAATATCAGACTTTTTAACAAGCCTTGTAACAAGGACTGGGAATTATGAGCCAAAGCCAGAATCCTCTCCAGAAGCAGAAAATAACCATGTACAGGTAGCTGTTTCGAGGTGATTGCCCCTCATCAGTGTGCAGTAGGTTTTAGACTTGGCTGGTGAGAGGTCTATAGACCTGGGTCAAGAAGGGTAACGTTTTTCATTAAGGAGAGCACCTACAAAGTCTGAGGAAACTTATAAGACCGTGCATGCTCCTCTGGGTAATATTTAAATGGAAAGATGTATTGTAGTATATTGTACTTCTGCTGGAATTCTGTTAGGACAGGTCACAGACCTGTGCTTATAGGTAGAAATACAATGCAGAAGGCCCTGGGCTGCTATGATAATGAACATCGCGAGGGGGTCATTTGCGACTCCATAATGTTGATCGGAGTATTTAAATGCCACTGTCACAATTGACAACAGCATTTTACCCCTTAGTGACCAAGCCTGTTTGCGCCTTAATGACCAGGCCAATTTTTGGAAATCTGACGTGTCACTTTAACATACAATAGCTCCGTAAAGGTTTTGCATATCCAAGTGATTCTGACATTGTTTTTCCGCCACATGTTGTACTTCATTTAGGTGGTGAAAATAGTCCAATATAATTTGTGTATATTTATTAAAAGTGCCAATATTGGCAAAATTTTGAAAAAAAAATCGTTTTTTCACATTTTCAATTGTAATATATAAAATATGTGCAAACATACTGTACAAACTTTTGCTAAGATATATATTTCCATCTATTTACTTTATTCTGAATGCACATTTGAAAAACTTTTATGTTTTTTTAACCCTTTAGGAAGCATACAAATTTAACATTACTCTTCAGCATTTTGAGGAACACTTTGTTTTCCTACACCAGACCAAGATTGCAAAGGCTCATAGGTGTCAGAATGATAGATACCCCTACAAATGACCCTATTTTAAAAACTACACCCCTTAATGTATTCACTGAGGGGTGTCATGAGTATTTTGACAAGAAAGTTTTTTTTCAGGAAGTAATCCAATTTGGAGGAGAAAAAGTAAAATTTCATATTTTTGCAAATATGTCATTTTAAAGACATATTTTTTTCCTATAGTGCATATGAAAATGAGGATAGACACCCCAATATGGATACCCCGTTTGTCCTGTGTTCAGAAAAATACCCATTGTGGCCCTAATATTATGTCCGCATGCACAACAGGGTCCAAAATGAAAGGAGTAGTCGGTGGCTTTCAGAACAGAAAGACCTTTTGCTTGAAGACCTTTTAGGCCCCATAGCACACTTGTAGAATTCTTGAGCGGCCAAAACCATAGAAAACCCCCACAAATGACCCCATTTTGAAAACTAGACTCCATAATGAATTTATCTAGAGGTGAGCTGCCCATGTTCACACCACGGTTTTTGAATGAATTTAAGCAAAGCAAAAGGAAAAAATTGTGATTTTCATTTTTTTTGGCAATTCTGTCATTTTAAAAACAGCTTTTATTGTACAGCACACATATGAATGAAGACTTGCACCCCGAACTGGATACTCCTGTTTGTCCTGTGTTCAGAAATATACCCATTGTGGCCCTAATCTTATGTCTGGATGCACAACGGGGCCCAAAATGAAAGGAGCAGCTGGTGGCTTTCAGAACAGAAATTTTGCTTGAAGAGCTTTTAGACCCCATAGCACACTTGTAGAGTTCTTGAGCGCCCAAAACCATTAAAAAACCCGTCACAAATGACCCCGTACACAATCGGCCCTATGTTGCAGATATCTGCAGTAAAATAGAACCTGCTGCGTTCTCTTTTCTGCGAGTGGATTACGCAATTCTGAACCACTAATGTGAGCAGAATTGTGTAATCCAATGCGATTGATCTGCATATTACCGCGGATCAGACACATGCGGAATCCGTAATTCCTATCCGGTCATGTGAGACCGGCCTAGGGTAGATCGCTACCTTTTTATCACGTGACCGGGGACTGCTCAACGAGGTCACTGCTCCAGGCTCACGGCGAACGTTGGTCGCTGGGAGCAAGGAGATTTTAAGTTTCCTGGGCTCCCCGACACCTGCGCATGTATCTATGGAGGTGGATCGCGTCGGGTTCAAATACGGAGGCCTCCAGTAAAAAGTTTCATCTCTTCTCACCAATCGCATCGGTGAGGGGAGATGAAACTTTAATTTTTTTTACCTTTACGTGATCGCCATTATCCATTGGATAACGGCGAACACGTGACCAGGAACAGCTCACTGCGGCCCCTGTGAAATCTCCAGGCTCTTGGCTCAGTTTTGTAGCCAGGAGCAGGAAGAATTTTAATTATTCTGGCAATCCACAGCTTTTGTGCATGCGTCCGCCATTGATGGGCGTGTGCACAGAAGCTGGGGTAAATCCGAGGGCCTTATGTACGTACTTTCATATGATCCGTGAGGGGAGAGGAAACGTAAGCTTTTAAAACCTTTTTTTAACTTTTTTTTTTCTTTTTTACACATGGTAGTCAGGAGCAGAGGGATTTCGAAATTTCTGCGGCCTGAGCCCCTATGTGCACGCGCCCGATGACTGAGGTCTGGCACGCATGCGCAGAAGGGGACTTTAGGTCCCGGAACACGAGGACATCGCGGAGGACCTGAGGTGAGTATTTTCACCTCCCCTTATGGATCCGATCCATGCGCAGAAGAGTGGCGGTGGGTCCGGGAGTACCAAATCTTCGGCAGACAACACGGAGGACATGGGTGGGTAATTTCAGCTCCCCCCATGGATCCGATCCATGAGGGCAGCTGAGTCTTTAAATTTTTAAAAACTTTTTGCACTTTAATGTGATAAGTGCTATCCATTAGATAGCGCCGATCGCATTTCCGGGGGGGAGGGGGGGGGGACTGCCCGCAGCACAGGATGACAGCTCCATGCTGTCAGCTACCTGTAGGCACCGACAGCATGGAGCTTTCACATCCATAGCCCACGTGGCTTTATTCCCTGCAGGACACATGTTTTCAAGTCCTCAGGGAATAAAGCCCACTTGGGCAGGACGTAAAAACACTATGGGCTGGTCACTAAGGGGTTAAAGGTTCAACAGCCCTGATTGTGTGAGCCAGTACCTGCTGTGTATGGAGCTGGACCGCCTTGCAGTCCCACTCCAAACAAGCGCTATACCCGGAGGACATACATGTATGTAGTGGTGTAACTATAGGGGATGTAGATGATGGGGTTGCATCTGCGTCCAGGAGCCTTAGGGGGTCCATAAGGCCTCTTTTCTCCATAAAGGGAGCCCAGTACTATGAATAAAACATTATAGTTGGGGGCAAGAAGCTTCAAGTTACGCCTCTGCATGTATGTCATTTAAGAAGGGGTTAAAGGAAAACTATGGTTGCAGGGTTAGCGCATGAAAGTACAAGCCAGAGGAAAAAAAAGTATGAAATAAAATTCTTTGCATTGTGGAGAATTAGAAGGTGGAAAGATCTCAATATGTTAGAAGGCATCAAATAGCATAAGACAGGAATTCATTTATTTTCATATTTTAAGATTTATGGTTACATTTTATGAATAAAGAGCTCAAATTCTAGAAATTAGGAAAAAAGATGAGCTGTGTTAAATTGTTATATTTTCACTAGTTGGTATTTGTGCTATGTACGAGGCATTTTTGTGTACATATTGGCTTTTTTTTTCTGTATTTTTTTGCTCAGGCAGGGCATGTTCATTTGTGCGCAGCAGACGAACATGCCCCAATTTAAATGTCTATTTCCCTAGTGGTCTAAGGAAGTGGAGGGTCAATAACAGTATATTTGATGGACTAGGGTAACACCTCCTTTTTTGGTATTCTATTGTAGGTGATGGAGTTAATAGCTAAAAGTCTGCTCTTGTGAAACTTGGTGACGTGTGCTCATCTGTTGACCATTGAAACAAATTGCAGTATGTGTTTTTTAAAAATATTTTTAAAGGATTTTTAAATGCTGTTGGCCATGCTCCAAAACAATAAAAACAGCCTATGCTCACTCGTCCAGGGCTCCCGCAACTCCTGTGTCACACCTCTGTTTGGCCTGTTGGATCTGTTTACAAGCTGCACAGTTAAGCCCCATTTCCACACAAAGATGATTGTTCAAAAGATAGGATGATTGACAGTTTGGGCGATCATTTTGCATAAGCTGCTAATGGGCACTAACCCTTTCCAATCCAATGTCGGGCCTGCCCCGACATCATCATTTTCCTCCACAGCTCCGATGTCGGGACAGGCCCGACACTGCAGTGCAGGAGTGCATCTGCACCCGATCATCAGACACATCGGGTGCAGATGCACTCCTACACTGGTCCTCATCGAGGACCCCTGAGGAGAAGGCAGAAAGGGTTTTTAACCCTTTCTGCCTTCTCCTTTACACATTACATAGCGCTCAATTAGCGCTATGTAATGCATAGAGATTCCAACCGGCGATCATGTGACCGCCGATGTTACCTGACCCCTAGCGGTCACATGAACGCCGAGCCGGGAGCCTGCACCGAGGGAGGACCTGCTTACCTGACCGGTGTCTTCCGCATTCTCCTTCTGCCTCCCGGCCCGGTGATCATGTGACCGCCAGGTGCCACCTGACCCCAACGGTCACATGATCGCCGAGTCAGGAGGCAGAAGGAGAATGCGGAAGACGCCGGACAGGTAAGCAGGTCCCTCCCTGCACCCTCGTGAACTCTGTCAGTTCAGGAGGGTGCAGGGAAAATGTATTTTCTCTCATCCATTCTCCCTAGCTCCAATTTATTTGGAGCTGGGGAGAATGGGTGAGAAAAAAATAAATGGATGGGAAAGGGCTAATGCCCATTAGCAGCTCATTAGCTTCATTTGCAATACCAGCAAGTGGTCTGTTCTCTGCATACAACTCTTTTGTTCTGCCTTGGGACTGCAGCAGAATGCTGCCCCTGGTATCAGCTCTCCAGCTGAACAATGGATTTTAAGCTCAACTAAAAATCATCGTTCGGCCAAAAAGTAAACGATAATCATTGTGTGTAAATGGGGCTTAAGTCTGCAAATGCAATATCACAGACTATGCAGCCAATCACAGTTCTCAGAGGTCTGTGATTTGCTACAGCAAGCTATAATGTTGTGTAAACAAGCTTCTTTTTACTTTTACGTGATCCAATAGATAACGGCGATCACGTGACTGGGAGCTGCGTACCGTGGCACCCCGTGAAATCTCCAGGCTCTTATCCAATGGATAAGAGTGATCATGTAAAAGTTTAAAAAAGTTTAAAAAGTGTAAAAAAAAAAAAGAAAAAAGTATCCATGAGGGGAGATGAAATTAGGTACCTAAAGCCCCCGGATTTATCTGCAGACTGTACCCTGCCTTCAGTGCACGTGTCCATCACCCAAATGGTGGATGCAGATGCAAAAGCAGCAGATTGGCAGGGTAATTTAAAATCTTCACGCACCTGGCTACTAAATGTAGCCAAGAGCCTGGAGATTTCACGGAGTGCCACGATACGCAGTTCCCAGTCACGTGATCGCCGTTATCAAATACATAACAGCGATCACGTAAAAGTAAAAAAAAGCTGAATTTTCACCTCCCGTCAGGGATCCAATCTGTGAAGGGAGGTGAAATTACTTAACCAAGGCCACCGGTGATGTCCCCTGATGGGATCCTTATCCGTGGACCTTTCCCCAGCTTTGGCATATCTATCTATCCATCATATCTATCTATCTATCCATCCATCCATCCATTCACTTATCATATGTGGAGCATTTTCTAAATGATTTACTACATCTTATTTTTTTTTCCAAATCTACCGACTTCATAATAAAAATGTCATTGTTCTTTGGCTTGTCCATGTAATAAAGAATGTAAAATAATGTCTGAATTTCTAGGTTGAAAATAAATCTCGTAGTGATTTTCTAAAACAGAAGCTTCTTACATAAGATATAGGATTTATGTAGATCGTCTAAAGGAGTAAAAAGGGTTGTAAACTAGACTTCAAAAGGTGAGATAAAATATTGCAATAATCTTTGTGACCTTTTAAACACTTCAAATATAACACAGGGCACCTAATATACTAAGCATAAAGAACATGTCATAGGACTTTTTTTTCCTATAGCAGTCATTACTGGAGAGATGTATGATTGGCTGCACCTAAAATAAGTGCCCATTCACACCTGCTTAAAAGCTCGGTTAAGGTTTTTGGAACAGAGAAACAGAATTAAAACGGAAATAAAGGTTTCCCTTTTTTCCCATTAATTTTAAAGGGTTTTCAAAAAAATGGAAAGCAAAGGGAAACATTTCTGTTTGCTTCTGTTGTGTTTCCATTTTTTTTTGGATGAAGAAATAGGGCAGTCTGCAGTTAGAGCCCTAATGCAGGTGTGAATGGGCGCCAAGTAGAGGAGAGTAGTTAGTGGGAAATTAAATATGCTCTGCCTCCTGTGTAAGGCCAGCTTGACACAAGCATATGCATATTTGTGCGCACATATGTGCTGTGTTTTTGCAGAACAAATGTTGCTCTTTTGCGCATGCAACAGCGTATTATACTGTGCATTTTGCATGCAGGATATGTAGCACAAGTGCGTTCGTCTGAATAAGCCTTAGAGTTTGTACAAGGGGGAAAAAATTTCACGTAAATTTTGGCTCTGAAATCCATGTCAAAATCTGCTTCCTTTTGATGTAGCTTCTTGGCATGGATGGGCATGCAGAATTTGCCCTGTCAATGTGTAAAAGTTTCATGTGGAAATCTGATGCAAAAAAAAAAAAATCGCCTTTCTGTGCATTTCCTTATCAAGAAGTGCCATGTCATTTCCACAGTGAATTCTGCCATGTGAACATACCCTTACACTCTCAGAGTGTTATAAACGGCTTTTATGGCTCTTAGGGCTCCTTTAGGGTGCCCACCCACTAGCGTTTTTTTACTGCGAAATTCGCAGCGTTTTGTTTTTTTTCTGCAGGGGTCTTTGGGCTATGGGAGTTGCAAAGCTAAAATCGCGATTGCGCAAAATCGCGATTTCAGCTTTACAAGTCCCATAGACCCCCTGTAGAAAAAAAAAGCGTGCGAATTTCGCAGTGAAAAAAAACGCTAGTGGGTGGGAGCCCTTACACAAGCAAATTTGTGTGTGCAAACAATAGAGCCCAATTATGTCAATGGGCTCGACACTTCTCAAGCGCGAAAAAAATAGGACATACCAGAAGGCCCGCTGATATCCCATAAACTTGTCACATTGGCTTCTAATGTAGAAGCAACTGGCGGGTTTACTGGATGGCATCAGTGACGTCCCTGTCGGGCCTTCTATTGGCTACTGCCATAACATGGGTAAACAACCCACATGATCCTTGCAGGGCTTTTAAATAGAAGACCAGAGTATCGGGAGTGCATGGCAGGGGAATCCCCCACTAACCCCAGTGAATCCCACTGCCACCAATGACTTCACCGAAGGGACAAAAGGTTTCAATAATGACTTATGAAAAACCCTATGGAACCTCCTTGTAGCTGGCAAATCAAGTTCATAAGCAAGCAGATATACTACATGCGTGATGACAAAGGGACTCACGTAACGCAGCGCCAGTTTCAAAGACAGGACCTTCAATTTGAGATTTCTAGAAGACAAATATACCTTCTGTCCCACCCTGTAAGGTTCAGATACTGACAGACTCCTCCCACTACGCAATGGCATACGAGCCTCCGTTGCTTCCAGGTTCTTCTGCACTTCTTTTCATACCCCCTGCAGCGCACCTGTGGCGATATCAGCTGCAGGACAGGCAGGCGGAGTAGTAATAGCTGTACGGAAGCAAGGATGCTGACCATATACACAAAGGAATGGGGATACCCCAGTGGAAGAACAAGTACGGTTGTTTAGTGCAAACTCTGCCAATGGCAGGAATTCTGCCCACTGATGAGCATTTTCGCTAGCAAACAACCATAAATATTGCACCAAATCCTGGTTCTTCCGCTCAGTCTGACCATTAGTTTGCGGGTGGAATGCTGACGAGAAGGAAAGCGACATTCCCAGGTTTCTACAGAAGGCTCGCCAAAATTGCGCAACAAACTGAACACCGCAATCAGATACAATGTTCTCGGGAACCCCATGTAGACAAATTATTTTCAGATGGCCCGCAAGAACAGATGAGTGAGACTCTTTAATGACTCTGAGATTCAAGGTCTCTCGCACAAACCATCTGCTCTCTGGCACCCCCGAGGGAGTGTGCTGCTGACAATCCTGTAGATGAGGAACAAGATCAGATTCTACAGCTGCCACCACCACTCCAGGTGCCAAGATAGTTTTTGGGAGCCACTGTCTCATTTTCTGGCGAACCAAAACTCCATGACAGGGCGTCTGTGTCTACTCCCCTGGAGGGTGTTCTTTTACCCTGGAATATATGTAACGATGAAGGTTAAACCTGGCAAAAAACAACGCCCACCTGGCCTGACGAGCCGTGAGTCTCTTAGCATTGGCGAGATATACCAAGTTTTTATGATCAGTATACACGGTAATGGTATGCCTTGCCCTCTCAAGATGATGACACCACTCTTCTAGAGACCACTTAATCGACAATAACTCACGATTACCCACGTCGTAGTTACGTTTTGCTGAACTGAACTTCCGCGAGAAGAACGCTCAAGGACTATACCCAGGTCTCCCGCTGACTTCCTGAGACAATACAGCCCCCGCCCCCACCTCAGACACATCGACCTCAATGAAGAACGGTCGCCGCTCGTCAGGCTGTACTAGCACCGGGGCAGCAGTAAACACTCTTTTGAGATGACTAAAGGCCTCAATAACTCTTCAGAATTAAGAATAATTCTTACTTAATCTACAGTAAAAATTAGTGAAACCTAAAAACCGCTGGAGAGCTTTTAGGGTATCTGGTCTGACCCATTGGGAGATTGCTGCCACTTTATCAGACTCCATTTGAATCTCTGTGGGTGAAATCACATAACCAAGGAAGGACACTTGTTTAGTACCAAAAATGCATTTCTCCAACTTGACAAAAAGTTGGTACTCATGCAAACGGGTCAGAACAAGCTTAAGGTGCCGCACATGTGAATCCCACTCTGGGGAGTACACCAGAATGTCATCAAGATATATGACCAAAAATATCCCCAGGAAGTCATGGAAGACCACGTTCATAAATCCCTGGAACACAGCGGGGGCATTACAAAGTCCAAAAGGCATGACTAGACATTCAAAATGTCCGAACCAGGTGTTGGTGTCTTCCACTCATCTCCCTTTCGGATGCAAATTAAATTGTAAGCCCCCCTTAAGTCCAATTTGGAAAACCAGTGGGCCCCAACCACCTGATTCAATTAATCAGGGATCAGGGGCTAGGAGCACTGGTTTTTCACAGTAATTTTATTCAATGCCCGATAATCCACACAAGGCCTCAATGTCCCATCCTTCTTCTCTACAAAGAAGAGACCTGCCCCGGCAGGGGAACTGGATGGCATGATATGCCGTTTGGCCAGAGACTCTGAGATATAGGACTTAAGGGCTTTGTGCTCACGCCCAGACAAATTGAAAATGGCTCCCTTAGGGATGGGGCTGTCGGGTATCAAATCAATACCACAGTCCCACTCTTTATGGGGAGGCAACGTCTCAGACAGTTTCTTGGAGTATACGTCATGAAAATCAGACAAATACTCAGGAATAAGTATGGTATCTGCTGAACACATAGATATAGTAGCTAAGTGACTATGACAGGACAACCCCCAATGTGTCAATTCCCGAGTAGACCAATCAAGTCGGGGATTGTGCAGTGCCAACCAGGGCATATCAAGCACTACATCAACAGACATCCTTTCTATTACCAAGAACGACAGATTCTTAGAATGGAGAACACCCACAGTGAACTGTAACATGGGAGTCTTCCATTGTAAAACACCTGCAGACAGAGGGGTAGAATCAATACTAGTGAGGCGTATGGGAATCTTTAATGCCAAGAATTCAGTCATCAGAGGTCTGACAAAGCTTAAACAAATCAAACTGGTGGCAGCACCCGAATCAATAAAAGCTTGACCGGACCGAGTGAAATTCCAGAAGCCAATCCGACAAGGCACCAACAAGGGAGTACCTGTGATCCTAGGCGATCCTCCCAAAAATCACCTAGGATCTGAAGTTTAGCTCCGCCCCACCCCTCCCATTGCAAAGAACGAGCGCAGGCAACGAGAGGTAAGCCTGCGATGGGGGGGGGTGGGGGGGTGGGGGGGTTAATAAATAGAATTACATGAAAGCGCTGCAGAATAAGTTGGCGCTATACGAATAGCAAGATTTATCTATTTATTGCACCCATAAAAGCTCATTTCATGCGTGCATTCAGTTTTTTTGCATGTTGGGTATCTATTACAGTTCAACAGTCAGAGTAGTGCAGTGTACTGTGTTATTCTATCCAGCAAAGTGTACTGCAAGCTTCTCTGCCATATACCAGACGACCTCCAGAAAAGTTTTTGCATTCAAAATGGTCACCTTTTGTGGAGTAGCGTTGCTATGCGGCCATCTAGACTCAATTAGACAATTCTCAACAAGTTCAACATTTCCAGACATTACTGTATTCATTAGCCTGGTTGAATAACTTGCTACCTATCACTTATCAAGGGAAACCTTGTTTTTCAAAGGAGTTTCCCTTTAATCATTCTGCAATTCCCTTATTATTTTTCTCTGGAGATGTGTGAAAGCTTTAATGTCTTTTTTGTACATTCTACTGTCCTGAAAGTAATAGTTTGCCTGATCATAAATATCTAACCTGGGTTCTGGCAGTTGTGGTCCTTCCAGCTGACAGAAATGAAATATTAGTATTCCAGTGGGATTAAGTTACTTGCAATTTTAGAGGTTTTAAAGTTAGCAGAGTTAATGTGCATAGCATGGTTAAAATCAACCTCATTAGTCAGTTCACGAGTTTGACCTGGTACAGAAATGGTACATTAAACCCATTACAAGCTTTGAATGTTAAATTCTTGGGTCTCTGGATAGAATACGCATTTTACTTACAATATATACATATAAAATGAATAGAGACATTTTGGTTACATAAAAACATCACATTTTTTAATATACATGATCAGAAAGGCATTACGGCAGAATGTCCATGTTGAGGCCTTACTGCATTCTGGCTACTATGGTATGTTAATGCAAGTGTGAGATGATTTTAGCGCACACTTGCCGACTCTCTGGAATGTCAGGATGACTCCATGAAAAAGGACTCCCTGCAGAACTGACAAATATCCCGGGTACCCCACTCCCCTCCCATTCCTGTGCTAGCACTGTAGCTGAATGTCTAGTCAGAGGACACAGCTCTGTGTGGACAGTGAGGCAGTGCATATTGCACTTGTGCAGCTCCTGCTAGATGGCCTTGCTGTGCTCCCCACTATTGCCAACTGTTGTCCAGATAACTGTTGCCTCCGTTGTAGTCCCTGCAGCTACAGAGTTGTGTGAAGTTGTATGCACTGATGGAGCTGGTAACATCTCTTTATTTTCTCCTTACTCTGTACCTACAGAGGGCCTGGTTTGGAGTCTCTATATATACTAACTCGGTGTCTGTATAAAGGTGAGAACTGGTCTGGGGTCTTTATAAAGGGTTGTGAAGGATTCTTTATTATTGGCAGTGCTGTGTCTTCTCAGGGATCACAAGTAGTGATGAGCAAACTTTTCAAAATTTCAGTTCGGACAGTTAGCCAACTTTCGGTAAAAAGTTTGGTTTGGTTCAAATTAGTTCGAACTAAACTGAAGCTTCAATAATACCACTAAAACTGGTGTTTAGAACTTTCTAAGAGCCATAAAATTTCTCCTCAGGTCAAGCATTTTTTCCTTGCAGCACTGGGTTCCTAGGTTCAAATCTGATCAAGACAATATCTGCATGGATGTTTGCGTGTGTTTCTACAAACAGTCTTTTTACTTTTTTTCTATGACCCTGTAGTGGACATGAACTTGCAATCCTATGATCACACAGATAATACACTGCAGTACTTGTACTGCAGTGTTATTTTTTATCTTTGCCATTACAAGCCATGAGAGACCTGGAGGCCACTGTCAGATATTGGTTTCCATGTGAACCCATTGGCCCTCTGCAGTTAGATGGCAGAGGGTCAATTACATCACAGTGGGAGTGCTCTGCCTCTCTTAACCACTTACATGCCAAGATCAACATTAATTGGGACATGATGTAAGGGGTTAATGATAGGGATCGGAGTTCCGGTGTTGCAGCGGACTCCTGCGGCGGATGGTACAGGCTCATCTCCTGAGCCTGTCCCATCTACATGCCATCTATGTATGGCATTTTGTACTAACTGCTTTCCCCCCCATGCAGTGCTGTTTTATCTAGATTTTAAAAATGACCAAATTCGTTATGAATCAATAGGATAAAGAGATCACAGAAAAAAGTCAAAATCATAAAATATGCAGTATCCTCCATTGTTGTGCGTTTTTATGCCATATTAAGTCAACGGTTCTTGTGAAAATATTCAGCCTTTAATTTTGATTGTTGTTTTATTAGGAATGTGTTCTGTATTTGTGGCTGGGCAATCAGTTTTTAAAAAATCACAGCCAACACTTGTCTTAAAAAAAAACTACTCACCCTTGCAGTATTTTACTTTCTCTCTAGCAGATACAGTAATACCTCTGCCTTCTGTCACTCAGTACACTGCTTACCTGTGTCTTGCCAAGTTAAACTTAAAACTCTACTAGTAATTATCAGGAAATTATATAGTACCAGTGTTTCTGGTGGTGCAATGTGCCACACAGCTCTGCTACATGCACGTCACACACAGCAATGCTACATGTACATGGCATACAGCTCTGCTACACACATTCTTCATACAACTGGGATCAAAAGCAGCACATCAGAGTCCTACACACACTGATCACCCCCTGGTCATGTTACTCTGGACTCTTCCCACACAGGTTACTGATCACATGACAGTGACATCATCACAGGTCCTGTAAGCACATGGCTGCTGTAGGTGTTTGTTAGTATTCCATCTCCTACAAACCACCTGGAATACTATGGAATACTAATGAGCACCTGGACAGACAGCAGCCAGGTGCTTACAGGACCTGTGATAATGTCACAATTATGTGATCAGGGGCGGAGCATATAACTCACTCATGCACGGACGGACAGGTAGTCATTAGTAGTTTGAATAGTCTACAAGTCTCTCCACAATGCTGCCCCATCATACATCTCGACTCTCATCCCCATCTACCAGCCCACTCATGCTCTTTATTCATCCAAAGTACTCTGCATCTCAGCCACACCAATTTCTTTGCAGTGATAGTCAAATCAGGCGTGATATGGGCCAAGACTTTGTCTGTTTGTATATGGAAATCCCACAGTATTTTAGCTGCTTTAATCTGAACCACTTTTTCAGGTCCCACCAGTTCTGCGTTATGGGCAGATGTGCACCAGTGGTAAGTATTATTATTATGTGTCCACATTTATTTCATTACATTCATATTAATGTAGCCTAAAGCAAATGGATTTAATTTATAGTCTGTTGTTTACCATAAAATAATGAGTTACTTTGTTATTTCTCTTGCATTATTTCTCTTAGAAACATGCCTGCAGTCATAACATTTTAAAGTTGTTTTTCTGTGACTAAAAGTAATTTTCTCTCTCAAATATGAAGAGCAAATTTGCTAAAATGTCGCTTGTTAACTAGGAAATTATTATCAAATACTGTACGCTGGAAATATATTGGAGCGTGATTCTGCCAGTAAATCACAGGAGACAAGGTTGTGTAGTTTATCAGAGACCACAGAACCTGACAAACTAATTGCTAATTAATAATTGTGCTCTTCTTAACAGCTTCAAATGGGTATTAGTGTTAGATACGTGTAAAGCGCTGCCTCATAATTTAACTGGTACATTATTATCGGCAATTATAAGCTTAGGGCAGATAATGATAGAAAATGAATGGGGACTTTATATCTTTCTACATTGTACAGGAAAACCTTTCTTGTTGTATCCAATTGTACTGGGAAAGAATTATAAGGTGGGATATACACAATTACCATACAATGCTTTTCTAACAGTTTTCTTCTTCCTTTGTTATCTTACTAGTACTTAATAATAACAGCTTTCCTTCAATTTGAAACTTTCCGAGAACTTAGAAGATATTTAAAGATTCCAAATATTAACTTTCTCAAAAATCTTTGTTCAGACATATTTTGCCTATATAAAAAGTGGTCATTCTTATGCTTAACTCATAAGCAAATGTTTAAAAGTTATATATAGTCAAAAGTCTTCAAGCAAGAATTTTATATTATCTTCTGGGTGCTGATTTTTTATGTGATTATCCATATTAGAAAAATCACATTTTCATACTTGCCACTGGAGCAACCACAATAGGTTGACATTTTCTGTAACTAATTTGTCAGCTGTGCTGTGTAGAATGAGGCATGGTTAGCGGAGGCATTTTATTATCATTAGAATGTAGGGTATTTAATGACAGATGACAGCTCTATTGCACTGCTGAGGGCCTAATCAAAGCACGATAGCAAGATTATGCTGTATGTATAGAGATAATCCTTTGTGTGTATCTAATACGGCCACCCAGGAAAGTTATTTAAAAATGAACAAGTAGCTTGAACATTAAAAATAATAAACACATTAAGTCTCTTCTACAGGCTTACATTTAATTGGGAAAATTAAAGTTAAATGCATTATACATTCCCTAAAGCTCCATATTAACAGCATTTCACGAAATCACATGCAGTTCACGAATACGTTATCAGCAGGATGTAGTTTCCACAGGATAACACACATGTAAATCATCACTGATCATGTGGATTCAACAGCTGTGCGTCTCGATCAGGAGTAGAAATGTGGCTGTGATTGACAACCATACTCTTACACTGACAGCCTGAGGCCGAAGAAAACTTAGTTTCTGACTGTTTAAACCCCTAAATTTGGAGTAGACAAAGGGAGGGGGCTCCATTTGGCCTGTGATGGTAAGCCCTGACAATGTGGTACTTAGGACTGACTGGGAAATCGGGACAACCTTAGGCCTAATAAAAGCTTCCAGGTATGTTTAGCTAGAGGATCTCTTAGGGTTTAGGGCTCTTAGGTAGCCCTAACAGATGGCTGTGCATTTTACTTGAAAAGGCAGTAATGTATAATCATATAGGCATATGACTACATTATGTTTACCTAAACTGGTTAAAAGTAAAAGTTCCCTAAGGCCATTCATTCATTTTGAGAAGACAATTATTTTGCCTGAGCATTCTGCTAGTACGATATGTGCTAGAACTTCCTAAAGTAAACATTTAAATGTATATGCATCTAAAAAACTGGAATGAGTGTGTGTATTGGTGGTGGTTATTGATAAAAGTGGAGTTCATTATCTGAAGTCTGATATTTTCAATGCAATTAGTTGCATAATTGTACTGCTAAGTATGGAAAATCCTAGCATGTTCTAACATCACCTTAAGGGCTCAGTCACACGGGCGTTTTTAATGTGCATTTTTCCGCATGTCAAAAAATTTGCACTAGATAGAACCAATGCTTTTCAATAGCAGCGGTCACATGTGCGAATTTTACATGCGGAAAAACGCCTGCGGCGGAAATTATAGGACGCCGGTTCGCAGAACGCATGTAACTGCGGCAAAACAGTGTTCTAGGTATGTGAAAACCCTGTATGGTTTCGCATCCAGAGGTTTCACCTTGCACTCAATGGGGCCGGTGGCAGCAGCACCGACCCTATTGAGAACATATACTGAGGATCACTCTACTCTCCAACAGCTGTGACTGGGAGCTGCCTCTGATTGGCCCTGCACTCAGCCAATAAATTCATGAATGGGTGAGTGCTGCCTCTGATTGGCTGAGCGCAGGGACCAATCAGAGGCAGCTCTCAGCTGTCATTCAATAGCTGAAAGCTCCCTCTGATTGGTCACAGTGTTGAGCCAATCAGCGGCAGCCCATTCAGCAGGCGGGATTTAAAATTGCTGCCTGCTAAAAAATAATCAGAGCAGTGCCAGAGAAGTGATGGCTGGACGCGGCTGAGCCCCGGCAGCTGCACAGTGGTGAGTATCGATTTTTTTTACACATTTTTGGATTGATTTTCAGGGAAGGGCTTATATTTGAAGCCCTTCCCCAAAAATCTCTGCCGCGCTTGCCGACTGCCCATTGCTTTCAATGGAGTCGGCTGTATTGCTGGCTCCATTGAATTCAATGGGAGAACATCCCGCTCCTCTGCCACAGCTGTGACAGCTGTGGCAGAGGATTTCTTCATCTCCGCGGGGAGTTCCATTGTTACAGGACACTGTGACAGTGTCCAGTGACAATGGGACTCCCCGTGGAGATAAAGAAAACCTCTGCCACTGCTGTCACAGCCACAGCAGGGGATAGCGGGAAACGCCTGTGTGACCATGCCCTTTTGAGCGGATAAGTGCTCAAATGCTAGCAGCGTTTTTTCCGCCATGGTGGCCGCTTAGGTCACGCAGATTTTTGAACGCATCAGTTACGCGTTCAAAAATTTTTGCGTCAAAATGCCCGTGTGACTGAGCCCTGAAGGGGTTTTACCAGAATAACAACTCCCCCTCCATCCCACCCACAGGATAGGGGATAACTTGCTGATCTTGAAAGGTTTCACAGCTGAGACCCCCACCGATTTCGAGAATGGGACTTCCATGTCCCGTTGTCCTGTCATCGAAGGAGTTGCTTCTTCCTAGAAGTGACGTCGTTCTGATTAGAGTGCTGGTTGAGCATGCATCGTCAGCGCTCCATTCATTTCAATGGGAGTGATGGAAATACCCGAGCGGGTGCCACTCAGGTATCTTAGCAGCCTCACTGAAAGTGAATGGAGCACTGACAGCGCATGCTCTGCTGGTGCTCCAATCAGAGTGACCTCACTGTTGGGGAAGAAGCAACTCCTGCAGTGAGGAGGACAGGAGACACAGGTGGTCCGTTCTAGAGATTGATGGAGGTCTCAACAGTGAGACCCCCACTGATCAGTACGTTATCCCCTATCTTGTGGATAGGGGTAACTTATGTTCTGGTAAAACCTCTTTATTATAGTGTAGATGTAAAAATTAAATTATACATTCTTATAAATCAAATCAAACTAAGTGCCTTGGTTATTTTAGATATAGTTTTTTTTTTTAAATACACTGTGCATAGGAAATTAAAACAAGTCTCTGTACTTCTCACAGTAAAACATCATGTTCTGCAATAAAATAACATTTCTTTTTTTTCTATTAACCTTTCCTGAAAGTAGTTTCTAATTGAATGTGATGCTTATGCAGAGCTGTATAATTATATAAAACAAGAGAAAATATCTATAATTACATTTATTTGTATCACATTATCTTAACAATGAGAATCTAAGTTTATTGTGTGTGTTCTTGAGGAATAACCCTGTTTCTGGCTATTATATGATGTGCATTCTGCATGTTTCCATATTTTACCCCTATGCAGGCTGTATATGTGATTTTCAGTTCTCTCAGAATTGGTGGGATGAGTCTTAGCTGTTATACTATGTTCTATAGACTGTGCACAGAGAACTGTAGATTCTACTCTCTGTGTGTAACACACAGACAAACAACATTATCATGTAGGACAATCTACAAGCAGGACTGAGCAGTGGAAATGTGAATAAACACTAACAGCAAATCCCTCATATGTTCAAAAGAATTAAAAATATTTATAAAAATAAAAATTATAAAAAATTACAGGTGAATGAGAATGAATAGAATTAGTAAACATTCACATTATTTTGTTGTGATTATAGAGCACTTTTTTTTATAACTGCAACATGAGCTTGAATGTCTTTACGTTTTCCAAAAACATTTTCTTTAAGCAATTAGAGATGGCTAAATTACTTGAAATATAAGCAAATGTCAACTTGGTTGAAAAAAATTATATATTGCATCCAGAGAAATCAGTAGAATGTGCTGGAAGGAGAAAAAGTTCTTCCAGAGCCCTAGTGGCAGTCAACATTCAGCATAACTCTACATTCTAATCTATCACAGATACCAGGAATTTTAGAAGAGAACCAAAACAACAATCTTGTACATTCTTAAAAAGAAGGAAAGCACTGGGGAGCTCAGCAACACCAAAAGGCCAAGAAGAGCATGGAAGACAGCTAAAGTGGATGATTGCAGAATTATTTCCTTGGTAAAGAAAAGCCCAATCACTACATGTAGAGAAGTCAAGAATATCCTCAAGGAGAAGGCATATCATTGTCCAAGTCTACAACCTAGAGGCACCGCTAGAAAAATACTAAAAAAACAGCTTATTTGTGCAACAAGATTTTGGGACACATGAAACCAAGATTAACATGTACCAGAACGAAGGGTGAAGAACAATAAGAAGAGAAGGAAGTGCACATAATCCTAAGCACACTACAGTATTTGTCACACATGGTAGCACAGTGTTATGGCATAGACCTATATGGTTGCTAATGAAACTCACTGGTTTTTATTGATGATGTGACTGTGAATAGATATAGTAGGATGGATAGACCCAGAAGTGTACACACACATATGTTTTGCTCAGATTCTGTCAAATTTTGCAAAATTGATAGGGTGGTGCTTCACGTTATAGATAGATAATGATGACGCAAAGCATATCACAAAAGCAACCCAAGAGTTTCTTATGGCAAAGAAATTTAATATACTTCAGTGACCAAATCAGTCATTTGAACTTAACCTGAATTAGCAGCTTTTCATTTCCTGAAGACAAAACCCAAGATCTACAAACAAGCAGCAACTAAATGCAGTTGTAGTAAAGACAAATCAGCTCAAGGGAGGAAACTCAGTATTTGGTGATGTTCATATGTTCCAAACTTCAGGCAGTCACTGACTGCAAAGTATTTACATTCAGAAATTTAAAAAAATCCTTTTTATGTATGTTAGTTTGTCCAATTGCAGTTGAACCTGTGACAATGAAGGCTGTGACTAGTGTTGCTGATCTTGATCGACTAGGCAATAAAATCGTCACGATTTTTGCAAAAGCGAAATGGGTTAATTTAAACTAATCTTTGGTGAGAATTGCAGGAAAATCGAATTTCCCATAATGTCTGCTACAGTTATCAGCAGGCGCCTATCAACAGCCAGGGCACTTTACTCATGTCACCAAATGTGTCCTCCATCTTACATATGGGCAGCAGTTTCATTGGATACTTTTATCAAATGACCTAGACATATATATAATATGCACAGTGTTACCAGCGTCCATTTTACAGTTGAGTGCAGAACAGAGAAGCTGCATCATGTTTGCATGCCTATATAACACATAGTATGTTGTTAATAGGGACATGGTTGTTAATAGGTATTCTACAGAGGATATATTACAGCTGGGTGTGAAAGCTTGTAAAAGCTTGGAGGGAGCAGAGAAAGTTGCTGCATCATGTTTATATGTCTGTACCTAAGATATATCTCTGCTGCTGTCAATGTATATAGCAGCAAAGCTGGTAGAAAAAATACTCTGGTGTTGGGAATATTGAAGTTCTCTGTGGCCTCAGAAGTTATTCAAATTCATAAGTCAGGCCACAAAAAATAAGGAGAAGGACGATGAAGAGGAAGAGCAGGTGATAGATGGTGAGGTGCTCCACCCAACATGTACAGACAGGGAGAGTTATAATACCAGTTAACCTTGGGGATGCATCCACAATGTTTCGCAGCTCTGTGGCTCATGGCAAATGAGTAGTAAGCCGCCATAGCAGCACCACCACTGGTGGCAGGGGAAATCTAACAAAGGTGTGGCATAGTTTTTTTAAGCCTGTTGCAGCCTGCAGCAAAAGCACAGAAAAGGACTAACAGTACAGGCAGCACTTATCAAAGATGATCCAAGCGTATGTCAGCTCCCACATGGATCCAAGTGTATGTCAGCCCCCACGGGATCTGACCCGCGTCCCTGCAGGGACCAGTGCAGCTCTCACCTGCTCCTGCGGCTCCGGCTCTGTGATGTGCCAGCTGATGCCCAGCCGGCGCATGCACAGAGTGGATCCGGCGCGTCGGGAGTGACATTTCTGTGCAGGCCTCTGCGAGACCCGCACAGAAATAGAACGTGCTGCGATTTGTTTTCTGTGTGTATTTTCACGTGGACAAAGCATGGCCGTCTGCATAGGATTGTGTTTTGTAATGCAATCCTATGCAGGCAGGCACTGGCGGAAATTCTGCAAGAAATCCCGCTGCGGAATTTCCCCCCGTGTGCAGGAGGCCTAAGTTGGACAATTGGTCAGAGCTTGCACAACATGCTTTATAGGTGCTTGTCTGCCCCACTACAGTGTGCTATCAGAAAGGGTGTTCAGCACAGCTGGAGGTGTGATAACTGACAGATGCATCCACCTGATGTTTATAAGAAGGAACCAGGCATGGATTTTATTTGACTTTTGCAACCCAATGGCAGATTCCACTGATTAGTTAGCACACTGGAAGTTTTCACTCACATATGACAGAGCATAGATTTATATCAAAGAACAAATTGTCCCTCAAGGTACTGCTGCTGGTGGTGCGGCTGCTCTCTTTTTGTTACCGCCATATTTCCTCATCCTACTTCCACCCCAAATGAAAAGTATGCAAATATGGAAATATGATGCTATAACTCTGATGTTTTCACAAGAAGCACACTCTGCCCTCAAGGTGCTGTTGCTGGCGTTGGTGGAACTGCTGCTGTTCTCTTTCTCCTGCTTGGTTCTTTCAGGCTACAAAACATCTCTCATGGGAAACAACTGACTGGAATCCATGGGCTTCACATATATGCATTTTGTAGTGATGATTTTGTAGCGAAATTTTGTTGCCCGTGTGAAAGAAGACAAGCAGCACACCTGATGTCTTCCTGGATGCAATTTTTTGATTTAGGAGACCCTATGTGGGCCTTTTTTTGCTTTCAGTGACACCTCTGTGCTCTGATTGACCCCTACACCAATGCACACTATTTTGACCAATTTTTAGGAGGAGCACAGTGTTCCCCAGATGTGTTGGGGGCTTTGGATGCATTGGGGACCTTCTGCAAAGCAAATTAGCAAACCTAATTATTTACTCCCATTGACTTTAACAGGAGTCTGAATCAGCCATCCAGATTCATAATAATATTTATGAAATTGTCTCAATACTGACACAAACCAATTATTCCACTAATCGTTCATCACTAGCTGTGACTCTTAAATGGTTAATGCAATATTTTCGTTAAATGGCTTGAATTAAAGCTGAAGGTCTACACTACATTCACATTTTGATGGTTTTGTTTCAGATCTATTATGATGGTGGTATAGAGAGGCTAAATGATGACAATTGTGCCACTGTCCAAATACTCCCGGACCCGACTCTATTTTTATGTATTTACAGAATCTGTTATGTTATTTTTCTTCAAGTTAGCAACTAAGTGATCAGCTGTCTCTGCTCAAACCAGTTTTCGACCCCTAGGCACTTCATGTACCGCCATATGGTACCGCAGAAGTCATGCTTCCATAATACAGCACGCGATGGAACATGTCAGGATTTGTTTTCTCACAGAGTCAATATGAGTCCATGAGAAAAATCTGTGCACGTAAGCCCATGGCAGGCTATAAGAGATACATAATGGATCGGTACAACATATATTCATAATACAACCATGTGTATGGATCCTAACTGCCCTCGGAGTAAAGAACTCTTTTAGCTACTGTACAGATGTGGCAAATGTTGTTATTACACTTGAAGCGTTAAAATGTACCTAACTTTAAATTGACACTTAAAAGCCAAAGCCATAGACTTCTATAGGGACCCTTTGTGCAGAAATGCACAGGAAGATTGAAATCAGTGGGTTTTATTCTCTGTGTATTGCGTGCGTATATTTTATGCACCCAAATACACTATGTGAAGGAACCCTAACTATGAAGTTAAAGGGAAACTATTGCATCCTGTAAACACCATAAACTGAGTTATGGAGCTCATAAGACAAGGAATGTGACGTCCAGAAGTGTACCTTCCAATGCCTACCCTGCTCCCCATTCTGCGCCAATATTAGCCAGCCCTTGATCTCTTAGCATGACTGTTTTTCAGTCGGTACACGTGCATTTACATAGAGAACAGTGTGTGCACTGACTAAAGAAAAGAGTAAGGGCAAAGACACATGGGCGCATGCGCTAACACACTCGCCGCTACAGAGCATGTTAGCGCATTAACCAGGGATGTTTCCTCTCAGACAATTCAAACTCAGCGCCATAGCGCACAAGTTTAAAAGAAAAAGTGGGGAGCTAGGTCCTGCCCTAAGAATACCACTAGTGAAAACGAAACCATTGAAATCCACGATTACGTTTTATCCCCTTATGCACCTGAGATTTTCACGGCCGCATAACGGGACAAAATTATGCCCATGTGTTTAAGCCTTCATGCTGATAGTCCGAGTGGCGACTTCCAGAGCTGACAGTGACGGCGGTTTCAGACGATCATATGCGCAAATACACTCGCCTCAGCATTACATATTTGCGCTATAAATGAGGTTGATTTGCGTGCGTGTCTGCGCATATTAGCCTAATGAGGTCCAGATGTGATCTTTTTTCACAGAAATGGCGCAGAGTATAGTTTATGGTGCTTATAGGATGTGACAGGTTGGTTAGATCTGCACATTGAAGCTTGTTTCTTTCCACTGTTGAAGGTTCCGTCTTGCCTTACAGGATGACCTCTAAGTGAAATAAATACTTCCTCAAATAGCTGCTTCTTTGTATGGACCACTTACACGTTTGTACAATAGGATAATGTTTCCCCCTAAATATCTCTTCTCAAGGCTAATTACCGTACATTCAACTCTGTCAATCCTTTTCCATAACAGGTCCTCCATGTCCCTAAACTGTTCCCGTCAAACTGTACTTTTTACATTTCCAGGGCAATGTTTTCATGAATTGATGCTGTGCACTAAGCTACGTATTCTTGTTCACGCCGCAGGTTAAATCAGCAAGTTTAGGTCTCCTTCTTTTAAAAGAGAGTTTATGCCTCTTTTAAATTATGAATGTCAAGGCAGCTGATGTGGACCTGCCGTGCCACAAAACCAATGTGAAATAAGGCTAGCTCCAAGGGCAGCACTTAGTCTTACCTGGTATTCACCCTTTAACCCTAATCCACTAATCTGGATCTGGTTGTTGCTGCAAGCAACCCCAGACCATTACACCAGAAGTAGCTTTAGTTATGTGAAAGCTGATGTAAACTAGTCAAGATTACTGTACTACAGTACCAAAGTAGCAGACAGGGATGTAGTTGTAAAACAGAGAAAAAGGTCAGGGCAGGTGGAATTATTCTGTAATGATTAGTTAGGCCAAAGGTCAGCGCAGGCAGCAGAAAGAGTAAACATGGTCAATAAACAAGCAGATGTCAGGAGTGTAGAAGACAGAGAAATTGAGTGGGACAGATGTAGTGGGACGAAATACCTATATCTGACCCCTCCATAATTGTCTATAATTATCTTAAATGTCATGCCTTCACTGTGGATGCTCTGTGAAAATTGTCTTGTCACTAGTTATGTGTATTGAACAGCTACAGCATGTAAGTGGTTAATGTCTGTGAATGTCTGTGTTATGTCTGGAAAAGTAACAATTTGTGATGTCATGTGAGTATGATTGATATATGTGGATGCAAGGTGAAAAATGAGTTCTCCTGAGAACCCGAGAAAGAGAGGACCGGCTTGACCATGTCGGGGAGAGCGGGAGTGAGTGCCGGCTACATGGGGGTACCTTTTACCCTCGTGTAGTGAAGAATGGAAGTGGAAGAGAGGTATCCTGGAGGCCTATTCCTAGGACCCCCACCCTAAAAGAGAGTGAGAGTACAGAAGAAGGAAAAACAGGGAGTCTGCCGTGCAGTATCTAGAATCCTACAGAAGTGAGTGTTCAGTGGAGTTTTCTTGTTCTCCTCCAGAGTGTGTGTGTTCAGGAGAGGAGCCCTATAGTTAAGTAGACTGTAGGCCCTGTTACATGCTATGTTTCCTCCTTAACCTCTTCAATAGTTTTGTGCACTGGAGTGTCAATTTGTCTACAACTTGTAAGCCCATGTCAAGATATTTATTGCAAGTGAAGTTCTGGCTGTTGACCATTCCCAGCAACTGAGTGTTATCAAATTAACCCATGTGTGGACTTTCTTATTTCTCATAGGACATCCCGTGGAGCAAGGAACGGTGGCATCCCCCGTGACAGAATTCTACAAGTCCACGTGACAACTTATTCAGGTAACCGCTGCACCAGCGTTGCCTGGAGAGGCCTGTCAGGGGCCTTGGTCAAGGGTCACACACGTCCCTCAGGGGAGGAGTTGGTAGTGCCACCGTTACAACCCTAAACAACTACCATTCTATCTCCTCAGTGGTATGCCTTGCGCCTCGGTCACTGCACAGGTACAGATCAAAACCAGTTAAATACTCTGGGCAATATAGCACCTTTGTAGACTAGATAGACTAATTATTCAGACACCTTATTGAGGGAGCTTTCAATAGATCAAAACCACTTTGGATTGACTGGAGGTGGGAAAGCTGGGTGCATGCAGTGGCTCTACAGGTGGCCTTGATAGAAGGCTTGTGTTGCATAGCAGGTGGATTCAGGGTCTACTAACACTAACAAGAACAAGACGTCAGGGGCTGCAATTGCCGGAGGAGGGAGGTAAGGGGGTAGGCAGCCATGGTCCAGGAACATAACAATGAAAATATTCTGATGGCCTTCAAAACAGCAAATAGGAATTGCAAGCTGTTATTTAGTGCTTGATTAAAAGTAAACCCAGATCTTTTTCCACTATTGAATTGTATAGTTTTCCCTGCCTAGGGCATATGTTACACACAGACAATAAGCACTTAGATGTGTAACTTACATGTATCAACCCTAAATCTCAGGAATGATATAAACAATGCTATTAAATGCAATCTGTCACCACCTTTATTCTAGGGCGGCATAAGGTAGTGACAGACATGCGGATGGCAGTGATAGCTGTTTTATGTATCTGTGAAGTAGATTGTCAGAAACTTCCATTTTCTCAGTAGCAGCACATAGAGAGCTACAGGAAGTAGTCCTTGACATTTATGAACTGCAACTAGCCCTGTCCACCCTACCCTCCAGCCACTGATCGACAGCTGTCTGCCTGTCACTGTGCATAGAGAGACAGCTGTCAGTCACTGCATAACGCACTATTTTTCCCAATAAATGTACATGTTATGTGGCAGAGACTTCTAATAGAACCTCAGATATGAGCAAAGTCTTAGACCAATTTCACACAAGCGAGCGCGATATCGGTCCATGAAACTCGGTCCGATATCGCCCTCGGGAACATGCTACGTTCCAGTGGATGTGAGGCGTTTTTGTGTCAAAAATGCCTCCCATCACTTCAGGGAAGCCACGTCGGAGGATCGGCAGGTGTTTCCCATTGTTTTTAATAGGAAACTTTGAATCGCATCGCCATCGGTGCACCTCGTGCGCCATGCAAGGTTTTATCCGACACCAGTGAAAACAATGGGTGAGGTTTTCCGAAGGAACGCCCAAAGATAGCAGAGGCCACGATTTCTTCCCGCGATGCGATATGGGAAAAGAATTACTCCTGTATATGACCCCATTCAACAGAATGGGGTTCATATTCATGCAAGATTTGTGCATCTCGCATCGCACAAATCTCACACGATTTTCTTGGCCGCGTGAAAGCAGACATAGTCAGTTTTTATTATTCACCTGCTCCACCTTCTTTATTTACACAGGACGTCAATAGTGGACAATGTCAAATTATTTTGCAACATTCAATTCACAACTAAGAAAGTTGTTTTTGTCAAGAAATAGTCAATGTGCTGAAACGTCATGCAAATCTTTTCTCATGCACTAATAAATGGTTTTCCTCTACGTATTGTTGAGATGAAACAGTATTAATAAGAAGAATATTCCAAAAGACAGTCATAGGACATAGCAATCCAAGCTGGCATCATCGTCTATTCATAGTGGCGCAACAGCTGAAACCTCTTGAGTAGTAAAACTATTCTAATTCCCATGCATCCACTGCCAGTTACTGAGGCATCAGAAGGGTGCCTCTCAATGGGAAAAGCAATAGTAATTAAAAAGATTGTTTACTCCAGTGTAGACACAATTTAGTGAAGGGAGATTGCTTCTTGTTATCACGAAAGAACAATTATAATTAGTCAATGGGGGAAGAACTGGGTGATTCAGCATTTTAGTGCCAGAAGTGAAAATTCTTGTTGCATGCTTCTCATATACTCCCTGATATTTGTTGCCTGGTTGTAGCAGTTTTCCCATCTTGTATAGTGATGGTATATAGCTAGGATGTACCATCATTTTATGATTGGTGGGGTCTGACCTCTGGAGCCCCTACAGATCCTGGGAATGAAGAGGATGCAGCATGCTATCCCCTTCTAAGGGTCCTTTTAGACAAGCTGACTTTCGTTCGATCTCGGGCAGCCTGTTTATACAGGCAGATACATTGTTGGCTCGTTCAAAGTTTAACCAGCGCTTATTTAGTCCTTCTCAGTCACTTATACAGCAAATGTGAATGACTGAACAAGCACTGTTTAAACCGAATGATAAGTGAACGAGCCAACGATGATTTGTATGCCTGCGTGAAATGAATGAACGAGGAAATATTATCGTTCGTTGTTTGATCATTGGCTCACATTTAGACCGGACAATTATCACTCACTTTTGCTTGTTTGAATGATAATCGTTCTGTCTAGAAGCACCTTAAGTTTTCTCTGCATAGAGGTACTCGTGGCCCCCCAGCTGTGTAGGGAACTACAGCTGACCCCATTCCGCTCATGTGGATTCCTAGGCTGTGCAGAGGAAAAGCAGTAAAGGTGACTCAGTTCGGCACCAGCACTGCAGCCCCTTCATTTTCAGGATCTTTGGGAGCCCCAGTGTCACGTCCATGCAGCACACCAGCCTTAAGCTCGGCATAGACGCAGGGTGATGATAACCACGACTGTAATTGATCAACTATTGCACTGACGAACAGTGCGCACCACAACCAAAGCACGTAAGCCAGAAGTAAGGCCCATGCTACACCAGAGTACAACACTCCGCACGGCGACAGAGAATGTACGTATGGTAGAAAATAGTCACATACCACGCTATGCGGGACAGGAGCATGACTCCAGGGAGAGGGGGGGAAGTCTGGCCCTAACCTAGCAGGGAGGGTGATGGGTCCCTGCCTAAAGCGGGGACATTGCCTTGATAAAAGGCAGCCCAGCGGTCTCCTTTCTGGGCCCTGATTGTCCCTATTGGAACCCCTGGAGAGATGCACCGACACGCAAGGTGAAACAGAAATGGAAAGCAACAAAACCAACTGAAAAGGAACCAGCAGCTACTTATCTGCAAGTTGTGAAACACTCAGCACAGCAGAGCTCCAAACTCCAAGTAATCCACTGTGGAACGAAATAAGCAGCACTGCTCACCCGGAGGGGTGAAAATATATAGCCACTCTGCACCTGAAACAATGGCAGAGTGAATAGCAAACCACACCTCCACCCTACTCTCAGGCATGGCTAATCCAGCATGCATCAATACAGCAAAGGCAGACAGCACCATCAGTACTCTGCACATGGTGTATTAACCCTTGACCTGCTTAACCAGGCAGCAGGTCTTTGCCTGTGTTGAAACCACCATGCCATGACGTTGACGCGACTGATAAGCCGTGACACCCAGAGGTCAGACCCACTACCAATTGTAAAGTGATGGCATATCCTAGCTACAGTATATACCATCACTTTCTAAAATAGGAATAAACCATTAATGTAAAGGGAAACATTCCAAATGTTAAATGTGTTGAATCATTGGGACAGTTCCTTTTCATATGCACTTTTTAGAACATATGGATATCACAGAGGGCAAGCAATGATAGAAAAATAATTATCACGATGGATTCTTTAGAAAAATTGATCATGATTGATGAAAACTGAGTACTTTGTGTGTTACAGAAATAATCTGTCATTTTTTAACAGAATATTAGCATTAGGGCTCATTCACACTTAGTGATTTAATTCTGTTGTTTGGCTCCATCCTAGGAGCTGAACAATGGTAGAACTGAAAGTGTTGAATCTAGCACATGACTAAAATGGGTTCTGTCGGGCTGCTGTTATGCACTTCGGCATTTTCCCAGACAAAATAGCACTTCAGCACAGATGTAAACACAGTCTAAGGCTATGTTCACTTCTACGTTAGTGGCTCCATTCAGAACCGATCTGCCTGTGAACATGAGGCCATACAGTTACTAATCTAGCAGCTCTAACACATGATGTGTTAGTACGCTAGTCTATTAATGAGTCGCAGCAAGTATTAGTTCACTATGAATGGCAATTAGCATAAACAGCCAACAGGACCCTAGTCTGCGCTAGAGATGTAGCACGCCAAACATCCTTGTTGGCGCTGCTACATGTGTATAATAGTGGAGATCACAGCTCATCCTCCTGACTATATTGTGGTTTGTAGCTTATTAAGTTGTTTATAGAATACGGAGGGTAATAGCAATGTTGCAGAGATGGTAGTGGCTGTAGCTGCACCCTGGCCCATGAACCTGTGGCTGCACCCCTGTCAAGCATAATTATATATATTACATATAATTACATTACATACACTCCAAAATCTGGCCATTAAAAATAGAACTTGTCCAGCCAAAAACAAGCCCTCATATGTTGATGAAAAAAATAAAACTTTACGACTCTTGGAATGAAGCAATGAAAAAAATTGCTTGGTCATCATGGTGCAAAATAGGCTAGTCACTAAATCGTTGAAATACTTCTTCCGAGTCTAACAATAGTCAATATATGTTTACTTTGGGGATAAGTACCTATTATATAACTAACCCAGGTTTTGTATAGCACATCAATGTTTACATACCCCACATTACAGTCGGTCTACATTCTGGCAATATTAGGATGTTTCTTGTTATATGCTTCAGATGAACTTTTTGTCTTTCACATTAAGAAGCCACATTTCCTAGTTTAATTACAGCGATGCATAGTTTTATGCTGCCCATCGCAAAACCTAAAACTGTCAGGATAGATCACAAACAGTTTAGTGTAATCTATTAGACAGTAAAAAGAGCAAGGTTGACACGCGAGTCTATAGACCCATAAATACAATGCCAAGCAAGCCTGGCACTTGGAGATCATTTGTTCGTGGCATAAACTATAAACAGCAGTGATTTACTGCTACGAAGAACCAGTTTATTTTTCCAGTGAACTGCAACCTCCGTAGGCATAAGCATAGCAAGGCCAAAGAAGGCTTCTAATAAGCATAAAGAAATAAAGATTCTCATTCTCATATACAGTACATGACTAGTAGAAAGCCCGTCCTAGGACAGCGACTGCAATCTATATAAATAAATATTTACGATCAGGAAAATTACTCTGTGGAATTAAGAATAGTACTTAAAATGCAAAGGCGTCAGCAATTTCGAATACACAAAGTACTCATGACAGACCAACTTGGAGGTCCCTTCGCTGTCTCATTCTCTGTGCTTGCGCAGCTCAGGGCTCGTCTTCACTATTATAAATTCAAGGACGTACTATGACTTCATAGGACTTAAGTTTGAAATTTGTTAAATCGAGGGTTTTCCACTTTGTGAAACAATCACCGTGGAAGCTCAGCCAATGATTGATGAGAACGTGTACACTGTACAATGTAGGCTTGTGTGTTTGATTGAGAGAGGTAATTTGGTAGTGCTTGCGTGGATGTAGATGATGTGAGGCATGTAGCTGGTTATAGATGCTATGGCGATGATTGGTAAATATGAGGCATAGCGTGTCGTGGTACATAATGCATGCACATGAGGGCAGAGTTGTTTTAACCCATTTAGGACCAGGCACAGTAAATATACGGCACCTGGTCCTGGGCTTAAAGCCCAGCCGTATGTAAAATTACAGCAGGGATTTAAGCCTCCTGCTCTGCAATCGATCAGAGGCAGGACAGGTTGTCAGCTGTTAGTCACAGCTGATAACCCAGAGGAGAAGGTAGAAGGGGTTTTTAACCCTTTCTGCTTTTTCCTTCCTCGAGTACACAGTACTCAATGAGCACTGTGTACTGAAAAGTGAAAGTGGAAGTGTAACTTTCACTACGGGAGCCCAGGGGGTAACATGAGCACTGGGATTCCCTGTTATAGCAGAGCTGCAAGGTCATACTAGACCCTGACCAGCTCTGCCAGTGACTAATGTCACTACAGGGGGTGTTTTCTCCTGTAATTGCGGCTCCTATGGATGCCCCAGCTACAGTGGGAAAGTGTCAAATAAAAAATAAAAAAAACATGTGAATGTCCCCCAGAGGTCTTACATGTCATGCGGGACATAGATAGTAAAAAACATAATTACATACATCAGCAATATATACATAAGAAAGAAAATAACCCAAAGCTGTCACCAACCAAAACCGTTGCTATATGCGCCCTATAAACCCAACCATACATATTATATATCAAAACATCCGAAACAAAATAAGGGAACCCATTCCTGTACTTTATTTTAGCATAAATATACTAATTTTAAAAAAAAATAACTAGAAATGTAAAAAAAATCTTTTTTTTAGTTTTTACCCCCAATAAAATGAAAAAAACTGAAAAAAAGCCAGTGAAAAGATATTTTAAAAATAGCCCTATATGTCACAGAAAAAAAATGCAGCAAAAATAATTTTGATAGCTAAAGGAAATAAAATAGGGCAGTAAAACCACCACATGGGTAAAATCCCCCAAAAGTGTCTGGTCCTTAAGGTACAAAATAGCCTGGTCATTAACGGGTTAATAATGAACCACACCACATCAGACTAAGGGCTCCTTCCACATGGATGGATATTTGCTTTGGAACCAATCGTGGTTTCCGCAAGTGGAGGAAAAATCGTAGCATGCTCCATTTTTTCGCGGACTCCGCGTGGACGGCTTCCATTGAAGTCAATGGAAATCGTCCAATCCGCAGCTCATCCGCAATGACGAGGGAAAAGCAGTTGTACTGTGCATATCTGACAGCGAGCCGTGCGGACCATCCGCAGTACAGATGAAAATGAAACTAACCAGGTACGCGTGGATGCCACTGCTGGCAGAGCCGGATTTCACTGTGGGATTCTGCATGTGGAATCCAGCTCTGCTGTTTGCAGGGGGCCTAAGATGTATACATACCAGATGTGTAAGAGTCATGAAACTGGGAAAAAACTACTTTTGTGAATTGCCAGTTTTGCACAGACAATGCTATTGGTTTAAGGTTTCTCTGCTCTGTGCTTGGATTCTTCAGCAAGAACAAACCAACCATATATTAGGGAACTGTTAGTAATAATTTCCTAATATTGTTTCCAAAGTAACTTCAAAACTGTCTCCATATATATTCAATGAACTGTATTCTGTACATTGCAAGACATGGGGAGTGGGGATAACTGGGATGAGTTAGTTAGCAACTTCTGCAGTGACTAGAGTGATTTGATCATAAATGATGAGGCACCTTTTAGCCATTTTGCACACCTGGTGGTTTAAGGGCCCTTGTTTATATATTGAGCTACCAAAATAATTTTTGAAACTTTTTTTCATGGTGCATAGGACTGTTTTATGATACCCCCTTTTTTTAAAAAAAAAAAAGTGTGTTTTTCTTTTTTGTTGTTCTTTGAAAGGGAACTTATGGTAGCAGTGAATTCCCACCGGGCACCCACATTGTGGACAGTTGTGTTTTACTCTCCATTCCAGGTAATACATAGTTTGAAGAGGTGAACAAAGAAAAGAGTCATCAGGTAGGGGGCTTCTCTCTGCCTGGCCTAGCTAGATCGACAGGTCCCTACCTATATGTCATTTATTGATTTGAAGATGGTAATCAGATGATGGTACAAACAAATTATGATGCTGCTAGTCAGATAATGGAGCAGATGGGAGATGGTGACCAAACAGAAAACTAACCGTATCTGATCATAACTCTAGCTTACCCTTAGTCTTCACCAAATGTATTCCTGAAGCTGCCTGTAACATCCAGCACCACTGCTCATGAGTATGCCTGAAGATATTGCTAATGGAAACCCTATCTGCAATACTGACCCTGACAAAGAGTTCACCAGGACCCAGACACAAGAAAACTAAACTTAGAAGACTTGAAATAGAAATCAATAAAAGACAGACACAACTACTAGAAAAGCAACAAAAAACAACCAGGAAAAAAAAGAACTGGACTAGAAATAACCACAGGAACAAACTATCCCGGTAAGAACTAAAGCTAGGCTACCAACAAGATACTATAAGCTTACAAAGAATAATGCATTAAACACATATAGCTTTGCTATAATCAATAACATATTGCATTAGCCAGGAACATGTAAAAAGAAGCTAACCAATCAGAAGCTCCTGCCCAAGTGCATCTGAGCTGCAAAAGGGGGGGTCAGCTGACCCCACTCTGATGGAACATTTGTGAAATAGTTGCACATAAACTGCCTCAACAACAACAATTAGAAGACATGCTAAGATGATACAACTGAAGAATTTGTGGTGATTTAGCACACTGCAGTACTCCTGTATTGCATTGTATTATTGCCTGTCAGTGTTATAATGACAGTCAATTTATTGGGCTCAGCCTTACACTGGGCCTAATAAGTGAATACAAAAGCCAGACACAGAGGATTTTGTTAAAAGTCATGAAAATCCATCACCTGCTTAGATGTTGTGGTCGCTATTGACAACAGCATTTAAAGGCTGTATATTACAGTTCACACCTGCTACAGTTTATGCAAGTACGTCACATTGATTATCAGCTGACAGTGCTATATATGTATGCTGCATGGCAGGAGAGGGTGAAACCAGATAACAAAGTTTGATGAATATATGTGTATATGACGGTAACTCACACATCTGTCAATATGGCAAATTTGGCAAAAGTTAAATAACTCAAAATCTAGACACTGCAATCCAAGACTCTGCCCCACATGCAGTAGTTTCTCTGATTTAAGGGGATAAGTGTAAGCACATTGTAAGCAGTGCTTTTTGCTTCAGTTTGTGAACAAGTAATCTAGATTAACCTTAATCTGTTGTATTTTTTCAGTCTACAGCACATCTGCACTAGTTTGACTAAAGAGCGTTTCATGTTAGATCACAGTGAGCTAGACATTTTGTAACCTGCATGATGTTGTGATGTTAGTTTATTTAGTTAGCAGCGGGACAAATTATTGTGAAATCTGGAATTAGAATCTCTTTTAATCATGATACTGGAGTTTATTTAGGACCAAAGTTGGTATCTTAGTCAGCAGTTTCTTATTCACAGGGAGTGTATTTTTGTTTTTTCTACTGGTTCATTAATGAAGAGAACCAGCAGTTGTATTTCCAATGTATAAAGTGATGGCATATTGCTAGGATGTGTCTTTACTTTATGTTCCTAAGAATAAAGGGGCTGCGGTACTGTGTGAACGGAAAAAGTTGAACCCCGTTTCAGGTCAAACTTTGCTAAAAGTTCTGTTCAGTACAAACCCGAACCTTGGGCACTTCATCTCTGTTGAATCCACTATAATTCCTCTTCCTCCAATGTGACTTAGTGGTAAGCAATGTTGCCTTGCAGTGCTGGAGTCCTAGGTTCAAATCTGACAACATCTGTGTGGGTTTCTACAAACATCATACAGATGTTGTCCTCAGTTACATTTGAACCTAGGACCCCAGTGTTGCAAGACAACAGGGCTAACCACTGAACCATCAGGCTTTTTCCTGCAGATGAAAAGAAGTCCTTATTATTATTCTTCTCCTCTTCCTCATTTGGAAGAAACATGGTGACTCAGTAGTTAACACTGTTTCCTTGCAGTGCTGGGGCCCTAGGTATAAATCTGACCAAGGACAACATCTGCATGGAGTTTATATGTTGTCCCTGTGTGTGTTTCTCCTTTATAAAATGTATGTGTTCTATAAGGTGATTACAAACTCCATGCAGATGTTGTGCTTTGCAAGATTTTAACCTAGAACCCCAGTGATGCAGGACAACACTGCTAACCATTGAGCCATCATACTTTTTCTTCCTTCCTCCTCTTCTTCCTTCGTCCTTCAGAGGAGAAAAAGTAGAAAGAGAAGAAGAAGAAGTGAAATCATCTTTTTCATCACCTTATCTTCCTTTTCTCTTCATTCTCTTTCTTCTCCTGGAGGAAGAAGTAAGAAAAAGCATGGTGGCTCAGTAGTTAGCATTGTTGTCTTGCGGGACTAGGGTCCTAGATTCAAATCAGAACAAGGCCAACATCTGCAAAGAGTTTGTATGAATGTATGCAGAAATCCACACAAACATCCATGCAGATGTTCTCCTTGGTCATTTAAACCTTGGAACCCATTGTTGCAAGGTAACAGAGCTAACCACTAGGACGAGAAGGATGACTTTTTTGGGTCTTAAGCAGTTTCATTTACCAGTTTTAGGAGTATTGGTGAAGCTTTGGTTCGGTTCAAACTAATTTTGTCCAAATCAAACTTTTTACCGAAATTCATTGAATTAGCCAAACCTAACTTTTCAAAATTTCACTCAATACGAACAACCATGAAATAAACCACGCACGAATAGTCCTATAGATAATCGTATATTGTGTCATAGTCTGCAAAACATGGATTAAATATGATTTGAAATACGCTCTAAAAGTGGCCTTACTGGAGGAATTGAAGTTAATTTTTTAATCTATGACTTTTTCGAAAAGCTGCTAAATTTTTGCTGTGAAATATTTCATTGTCTACATGTATAAAATAAACTTATACTTATATCTGTTTTTAATCAGCAAGCACAACATCATTTTGGCAAACAAAACAATACGGCTTTTTTTTATCATGAGAGGAATAATTAAAGTCAATTTTCTCCTGTGCACTTTTCCCCTATGTCATTGGGATGCAAAATGCATTCACTTTATCAAGCAACGTGCAACAGTTTGATCCATTTCTTGCGTTGTGCCTTGGTGAAGGGAAAAAGCACAAGTCAAAACAAACTTCAGTTATTCCTCTTGTGATAAATCAGCCCACAAAATGAACACCAGTTCTGCACTGGAGTGAGCTTGCACAAAAATTTGGCAGCCTTTTAAAAGGTCAATGATAAGTGTCGGAAAAATTAACTCCATTTAAACCACATGCCAATTTTCTGGTGAAAAACAAAACTGTAAGACCCAGAAACAAGCACAAAAATATAAGTCAAGTGCAAATGTGATCAGGAAACAAAAAGGTCGCAAATTGTGCAAAATGCTGGCAAAATCAAAAGATAAATCAGTCCCAATTAGAGATGAGCGAGCATACTCGCTAAGGGGACCTGCCCGCTCGGAAGAAAAGATTCGGGTGCCGGCGGGGGAGAGCGGGGGGGGGGGGGGGAACGAAGGGGCGAGATCTCTCTCTCTCCCTCTCCCCCCTGCTCACTCCCGCAACTCACCGCTCACCCACGCCGGCACGCAAATCTTTTCTTCCGAGTGGGCAGGTACTCGCTAAGGACAATACTCGTTCGAGTAATTGCCCCTAGCGAGTATGCTCGCTCATCTCTAGTCCCAATATGTCAGTTTAACTCCAGGGTTTTAGAACAGTTTGCAGCATCTTTAGAGTATTTCGTTTTCTTCTGAGAATATAATTTTAATTCTGATTGGTTGGCGCCTGGCACCCCATTGATCAGCTAAATGATGGTGCGGTGGCACATCCCCTAAATTGCTCGCCAGGCATAACACCATACATGTTTTGTGGCTGTTATACATGCTGCAACTCAATCCCATTCACTTTATCCTTCTTTATTACTTTGTACCTCCATATAATCTGTGGAAAAACTTTTTTACTGTACAAATGTAGCAACACCAACTCATATTGTGTTATAACACTATGGTGATAACCATAGCATGCCAGTCCATGAATGGTAAAGACTGCAGTGCACAAATAGTTTGGTGTGTTTAGACAATGAATGTAGTGCACCAGTTGTTAAGCTTGGTGATGCTACATTTGATGTTGCACTCAACTATTTTGCCCTGACCCAGCCAGATAACTATGATACTTCTACTGCTACCAGCAACCATGCTCTCCACTGTATGTTTTTCCTTTAGTTCTGCCATTCTTACTTTAGTTATCAGAGAACTTCCTTGCACTTGAGTCTTGGGGCCAATAGACTACAAAGACCCAAGCTAAAGTCACAGCAGACAAAGTTCATCACGGAATCAGGCTCAACCCTGTAGCAGCCACTTACATCACAGAAGATAATTTTGTGTGTTTCCAGTGTATTGGTGACAATCATGGGTGGACTTTCTATGATGGACTAACTAAATATTGGGGGGGGGGGGGAGCTAATTGTGAAATATATTATGAACTATTCTAAAACCTGGCGCTAAACCAAGTTTTTGTTCACCACGATGACATTGCACTTCCCGACTATAAAGACAGATAATGACTCATTCCATATAGAAATTTTCTCTGCATATGGATGGTGGAATCCTTAAAAAATCGTCAAATGCACAAATCACAGCAAGAAGCAATATACATCACACAGCAATGACTGATTACAGCTCACAGATCGCTGGGGGTATTTGTGCTGCTTTAATTTATTCCATTGTATATAAACTCTATTGGTCAGTGGCCCAATTCCTCTACTCACTTTTCAGTAGCTCAACGATAGGACGTTGTCCTGTTTATTTCTGCATGGAATAAACTCACAAAGTCATACAGAGATCACTACGTGCCGCAGTTGGGTTCAAACTGACAATACCATCACACAAGGTTTCAAGGAGGTTCGCCCTCTCTCAAGTGTCGCTAAATCAAAAGACTGTTTGTAATTATTGTACCTAGAAAATTGAGCCTAGGGAACAGGCAAGGGGTTTGAAGAGTAATGGTCAGCTGCAGATACCATGTTATTTGGATCAGTGGCCCAAAGTCATTACAGACTCTGTCCACATTTGGATCATGCCTTCTGTTCATAACTGAAGCCACAGCACCTTGCTAGATGTGTCGTATGATGGCTACCACAATCAGACCCTATTGACTGGTTCATATGGTTCCATTGTGGTATTTGTCATTTTCATAGGAAGAATAGCTGTGCATGCAGCTCGATTGGACTAGAATTTGTGATGGAGTCGCTGTCGTAAATGACATTTACACAGAGCCTGACCCATTCAAAAGTACTTATTCATATCAGTAAAAAACTGTCTGTCTGCCTACTTTTATGCAAGTTTTTATGCTTAGAGCAACTTTGGACCCGCCTAAATTTAATTGAATTTGATACAAAGCATCCCTCTATGTGTATTGGAATTGTAATATTAGTGGTCTAAAGTCAATTAACCCCTTGAAAACTTATTTAACTAAGGAAAAAGTGACCATTTACTTACTTAAATTCTGTTTTTTTTACCCTGAACCACTTAAGGTCAGCATAGGCTTACCTGAATTTGATGTGAAGCATCACTGTTGGCATTTTGCTAATACTGTGTGCTGGTATCAAATCAATAGACCAAAGCCATTTAACCCATTAAATGCACCTGTCTCTTATTCATGTAAAAAAGTGGCCATTTGCACAGTTTGATGACATTTTTATGCCCGGAACCACTTTGGGATGGGCTTGAATTAAATGATTTCGATGTGTTTCAAACATCCTTCTCTCTGTATTTGGCATGGTGCTATCAATGGCCCAAAGCCATGAAACTCTCTGAAAACACCCCTTAGTTATTCAAATAAGTAAAAAGTGACCAACTGCCAACTTTGCTACCAGTTTATATACCCAGAACTACATGACCTAGCATTACCCCGGCTAAATTTGATGCAGAGCATTACTTTCTGTGTGTTACTTTCAGTGTCCATCTGATGACTTAGATGCCTGTTTTATCTGCCTAGAACCACATGAGGCAAGCCTGGAGTTTAATTATTTTGTTGCTGCGTTCTTCTATTTGTATTTTGGCAGTGTGAGAACAATGGCCCAAAATAATTTAATCATTTAGGACCCTCTACTTGCAAATCGTTAATATTTGTCTGATTACCCATTTTGAAGGCAGTTTTAATACTCAGAGCAACTTTGGGCCAGCCTAGATCTAACTGAATGTGATGCAGAATATCACATCTTTGTCTATGTGTCGGTAATAGCACAAGGTTATTAAGGTTGCTCTCATATGGACAGAATTAGCTCGCAATCTGCACTGCAATACGCGTTAAATCCCACACCAAAATCTGCATGGCTACCTGCGGATTTTGATACGGAATTGAAAATGGCTTTCATCTGCCTGGAATTCTGCATCAAAATCCACAGTTAGTCCTACAGATTTTGGTGCGGAACTCCACAGTGCAACTTAAGCTGTGTCTTGCGGTACAGCGTGGCGGAATAATTCCGCCCATGTGAAAGCATCCTAAGAGTGCGTTCACATGTGCACGTTTGGGCAGGTCTTTTGATGCAGTTTTTGAAGAAAAACCAAGGAGTGGAACAAAAACTAAAGAGAAGATATAGTATCTTAGCTATATACTTTCTGCACTTTTATTATCCACACCTGATTTTGGCCTCAAAAACTGCATTAAAAAATCCTGCAAGTGTGAACGGACCCTTAGCCCTTTGTAAACACCCATTACTTACGCAAATCAGTAACAAGTTTCCATCTGCCCACTTTAACATCAGTTTTTAAGCCTAGAATCACTTTGGGCCAGAATAGAGCTAATTTATATGCAGAACTTCTCTATCTGTGAGCATAAAATGTGTAGTACGGGAACAAAGTCATTTAACCCTTTAAATCACACTCTTGGGTGCTCACTTTGTTACTCATTTTATTCATTTTCCGCCAAATGTTTCAGTTTTTCTGTTACTTTCACTGAATTTGCCTCAGGGCACCATGCTAAAATGTAATTCATTATTAAGATATGTTGTCCTCATTAATAAACTAGTAAAAAAACAAAAATACATTTCCTGCGAATAAGATAAGAATCCAACCCTGAATAAGAATCTGGAAGCATGAGAAACCAACTTCAGCATCGTCTTTTAACCTGACATTGTTGTCTAGAATCTCTAGAGAGAAGTATTAATATGCTAAGTAGCTCTGTGCTAACAGGTGGTTGGAGAAGCAAGCCTATGCAGCATAATTACCTTCAGAATGAGATCCGTGTGATGTTGGTCCAACATGTTTGCTCTCCTGGATGATGTTATGATGACTCTGCCGTACCTCCCAGGTGTTTGGAGATCAGAGTATAGGCGGTGTTTTGAACGGTTGACTGGGAACAGACTATCCACCAGGTTCCTCTCTATTTTGGCTAGGCTGTGTTTAGGGGCCAGCAAATATTCAATGTTCTCTTCAACCTTATACCTGCTAAAACTAGCCCCCAGCAAGATTGAGATCAGTACTGGGGCTGATACAAAAAACACTGGATGACTAGCGATGAAAAAGCCCAATCTTGAAAAGCACGTTCTCAGCCCCCTGTGCAGAGCCTTCCGCAACATCCTAGTGCAGAGGGAGCTAAGGAGGGGGAGAGTCACAGGCTGAGATCTGAGGCTCTCCCAGAGCCTGGCTAGGACCATCAGGGATCACAAACATGCGGAGAGACTCCCTAGTCATAAGAAACCTTAACATAAGAGTTTAAAACTTAGCTAATAATAGGGTAATGTAGCTGACCAAAAACATCTCTCATCTACTACTAAGGCAACATTTCTGTGCAAAGTATGTGGTTTGGTTGAAATATAATGATTGCCTCACTTCTCAGTGCATGGTAGAACAGAACAAACCTCACACTTCAAATCCAAAGTCTGCAACCCTGTGGCTTTTAGTTGGGTGCGAAGGTCTACAAAAACTCATCGGGTATTCCGAAAACAAAGCTCGAAAGTTGTGTTTAAACAGTCACATCCACTGCTGTATTTACTCCCAGGATGAATTGATTTTTAATTGCTCATGATGAGGAAGTGATGTCTTGAATTCTTCTGGCTTTTGAAGGAAGCCGGTCCTTTGTGCCTGAACCATCTTTAGGATCAGGGTCAACGCAAATGATTTACTTAACCATTTTGAAGACAGGAGAAAAAAAAAAGAAGCAAGACAGATGAATGAAACCGGATGATAGATCTGTCAATGAAAGTACAATCCACTTTAGGTGAGTCCCATTGCTGCGTCGTCTTCTTTTAGCAGGAGGTAGAATTTCTATGAAATGCAGACAAATGCTACAAGTGAAATAAACCAGCCTGGCTTGATATTCTTGATTTGATGCATTTAAAAGTTGCAGTGCTCTTCTCCTTCCAATCCCTGTCTTAAATTCCTTTCACTACTTTGATGAGGTCTCAGCCATAGACGAGAATTTGTGAATTCCATCGTTAAAGAGGCTTGATCATCGCATAGATACAGTTTTGTGTATTTCATTGGTCTCAGGCGATTATTTAGACTGTCAACACATGACTGGAGAAGACTGCAAAAATCCTAGCAGCCAAGCAGCCAGAAATGTCTAGGCTATTCCCAAACCTCTCTATCTCTCTCCTGTATGCAGCTGCAATCTCCTCTTAGAGTAGTCGACAGGAGCTGGCATTTTCATACGTTGAAACACAGCTTGTTAATACCTGAAATAAAGAGAATGCAGTGGTAACATACAAATGCAGGGGTACAGACATTAGCCCTGATCACCCCCACCCCAAACACCAATGCCTCTGGTTTACAACTTAAGACTGCTCAAATGCACTAACAAACTTACAGCTTAACAGAAGTGTATGCAAAAGGCTCAAATCAATAAACGCCCATATAAGCAAATCCCAAAAAGATAGGATATAAGCCCAATACATCAGGAAAGCTGTCTTCTATTGCAGCATGATCTATAGCACATCCCTAGCCTCCCCCCCCCCCCTCTCCAGCCACTCCTCCCTGAATCAACTGCCACAGGGGCTGTCCCTCCTTCAAGAGAGAAATAAATACAAGGAGAGAAGAATAAATCACCGTGAAATACTTTGAGAACTGGAACCAGAACCCTCCACCCCCAAGCTGAATTCACACTTTTACTCACCTTACACTACCACCTCCATCTCAGGCTCCCCAGTGACTGCTCTTCCATGGCTCTTGCTGATTCACGACAAAGAGAATGCCAGGATGAATTGTGTTCTACATCCACTAATATATAGGAAATAGCAAACAAACGCAAACGGACGTGCCATGGGTGGTTAACATCACGTAAGCTCTGCCTAGCATTAGCCGGGTCTTGTAGCAGTGATGTGATAACCCTGCAGTGAGATGCCTCATTTCTAAGCAATTACTATTAAGAAAACTGGGAAGGGCTGATCCTACCCAATGTCTGTAATCTGATAACAATTAAAGGAATGATCGCCGTATCCTGCACATTATTCCAGATAGCATGTCATCCTTCGCTTGAAAGAAATGTTGGCAATACATTGGCAGCCTAATTTCTCAGCCATAGCCTCTAGTCTGTAACATGTAAATCGAAAGAGGAATGTGCTACTCTTTCTTTGTCCTCAGTCCTGCTGAGAGGCAGTGAGATTAGCAACAGGCTTTAATGCTGAATGTGAAACTGCAGTCTGCACAGAGAATGTAGGTGAAAAGCAGCATCACTCCATGAATAGTTCTCAGCTTTTTTACATGAGCATAGCATAATGGGAAGACAAGTACCTACTAAAAATCCCATAGCCGCAGGAGAGCCATGTCCTTCATCATCTCAAGTAGATTTATGTTTTCTGTCTATTTTAGCCCAAAGTATGCAAATAATCTTATCTCGCTTAAAGATGCTAAAAGCCTGAACTTCTCCCTGAGCAACCTATTGCTAATTATCACAATGGTCTGTTTAACTCTGAAGCATCAACATGCTCAAAGAGGCATGGTATAGAGTCGCTGATGCATGTGAGAAAACAGGTCATGTGGGAAATTTAAGAGGCTGATTTAATGACTACTGACTTGTGCTGGTGACTACAGTGTAGGTAATGTATTGGCATTTTACAATGGCATTTCTCCTCCAAGTTGGAAAACCTCACAACAACTCCCCAATAATCAGTAGTATCGCTTTAGACACTAAGCTATAACAAAAGTTTACCGAATATAAAAAAAAAAAAACTTTTAATCATAATAAATGTATCAGGTATGCACATGAATCTAAACATTAAATATCAATAAATAATACCCCAGTGCAACAATAATAATAAGCAACATTTAGCACCACATTGACAGTCATAAAGCAGTACAAGGATACAAATTATGGGCAAATCATTCATGCAATAAAAAGGACATAAAAAGTGGTCATGCCTTCTCTGTTGTCCTGGACGCACATGTAGGGACTGCTAATCATGTTGATACAGTATCATAGGCAGAGTGGATGAAACTCTCACTCAATAATTCTACAGCTGTGTCTCGCCTTCTCAAGAATACGATAAACAGGACTACTGCCCAAAATGGGTAATTGCCTCTTAGACCTGGAAATTGCCCTAATGAGGCTCTACTGCGCTTTCCTTATACATTTCATCTCACATCTGTACATGAACGTGTCGCATAAAAAATGGACATGCAACATATTGCTAAAACTAACACCTCTAAATATAATTGCCCAAATGCAGGCTGAAGGACAATGGTGAGCGTAGTATCACTAATAACAGTGAGGGCTTCTTCAAATGACTGTGTTTGCGTAGGTATTTGCGTATGCAAAATCTGCACGCGCTAAACAAAGAGAATAGAGCCCATACGCAAGGGGAAGGGTGTGACACTGTGCAAAACACAGGGATAAGAACACATCTGGAGCTTATTAGACTGTAAATAGCCTTGAAATCCACGGAAAGGCTGGATCCGCAGAAAGGGTCAGGCACGAGCATATAATAACTGTAATTTACTTTTATTTGTGTATGTAATCATGTTTTTTTTACTATCTATGTCCCCCATGACGTCATGTAAGACCTCTGGGGGACATTTATTTATTTATTTATTTTTATTTGACACTTTCCCACTGTAGCTGGGGCATCCATAGGAGCCCCAGTTACAGGGGAAAACAGCCCCTGCAGTAACATTAGTCACTGGCAGAGCTATCCAGGGTCTAGTCTGACCCTCTGGCTCTGCTGTAGCAGGGAACTGAGATGCTCCTGATGTGAAAGTTACAGTTTACTTTCACTTTGTAGTACACAGTGCTCATTGAGCACTGTGTACTAGGGGAAAGAAAGGCAGGAAGGGTTAAAAACCCCTCCTGCCTTCTTCTCCAGGTTATCAGCTGTTACTAACAGTTAATAACTCGTCCTGCCTCTGACTGATTGCAGAGCAGGAGGCTTAAAGCACCGCCGTGATTTTACTATCAGTGGTGCTCTAAGCCCAGGACCAGGCACTGTAAATTTGCTGTGCCTGGTCTTTAATGGGTTAATATAAAAAAGTCACAGCCATTGGATTGGTTCATTGAGCACTGCATTGATTAGCTGAGCTGCGGCGCTTGAGAACCAATCAGAGCCATTGCTTCCTGGAGGCAGGGTTTATGAACCCCGTAACCAGGAAATTGATGTGCTGAGGACTGCAAGCAAGTGTGCTGGAATGAAGGACTCCAACGGGAAGACCCAGACCCTGCCTGTTAGGTAATGTATGTTTTATTTAATGTAAATCAGCTAAGGGTTATTTTTGAGGTAGGGCTTATATTTCAAGCCCCCCCAGAAATACCAAAAAATCAGGGTAGGGCTTTCTAATGTTAAAGTCGCATTGCATTGCACAAACGCGATAGGGAAACATGGGCTACAAAAAATCACTAGTCTCAGCTGTATTGAGCATAGTATAAAAGATATATGGTTGCAGCACTCAATCACTCCACCTTCAATAGTAGGGAGCACTCATGGGCGATAATGCAAGCTCATTGGCTTGAAAAAGACTGACTGCATTCAGTCGAAATGTTTTCTTGTTATGCAAAGCTGTGGCAATAAAGAAAGAAAACTGGTGAGAAGATTCTATTTGCCTTTTGGAGGTTTTTCTGTACCTTTGATGCTGCTCTACTATTACAATTAAGCTGTATAGAGCATGCTGGGATTTTTTTTCCTTGCAAAATTGCAGAAGAGAAAACATCACAAATGTGAAGGAACCCATTGGAAAGCATGGGCTTCGCATACATGCAATTTGTAGCACTGTCGTATCACTAGAAAATTGCATGATTTTGTTGCCCATGTTTCCATAGCTGTCATTCACTTCAATAGGACCTATGCAAATAACACCAGACAGTTTTTTTAACAGGTGGTCGGAAAGAGAGGACCATGTATTCCCATCTTGGCCATGAAAAGCCAGGATGGGAACACTCCTTTAACTTTTGGGACTATTCAGTCACTCTTTTTATGTCCTTCTTTAAGCTTTCGGATCCACCTTAGTCTTTGGTGTGCAGCATATAGTATTGGTTAAAACCAACACTCCAGATGTGTCCAGCTCAGCCTAAAGTTCTTTTGATGTTGTACATGGTTTCATTGACTTTCAGAGGTTTCGCTCAACAATTTTCCTCCTTCTACCATGTCCTGGAAGGTTCTTGACCGTTCCTCGAGAAACAAACTGTTTGATAACATTTTGAACTGTTAGAGAAGGGATGCCAAGATCTTTGGAGATAGTTTTGTACCCTTTAGACTTCTTGGACTTGCAGATAATAGCATATCTGGTCTACTCAGACATCTTTATTGTCTTCCCTTTGTCATTGGATACAAGGAAAAGGGCATAAAGCTTACATTTTAAGCATCAAAGCCTCCATTCATAGGGCTAATTAAAGTCATGTGAGTGGTGACCTGAGGGGGATAGGTGAGTCTAATTTCTACTTAATCACAGGTTAAGCTCCATTTACATGGAACGAACTGTCAGACAGTGAAGCTCATTCCTGTGCTCTTACACAGGAGAGAGCATTGCTGGTATCGCTAAAAGTGCTGCCGGCATGGAGGCGGAGCGGCCGGGGAGCGCTTTCCTCCCACCCATGTACATTCATTGTAAGCAGGCAGTCGTTCAGAACTGAATGACTGCTGTTTACACTGAATGGCTAGTCATTCAGGTTTATGCATGTAGAAACTGAATGAGTGAACAACTATCACTCAGTCGTTCAGTCTATGCATGCACTTACATGGGACAACTATCATTTAAACTCCCACGGGGCGCTGGGATTTGTACAACTCTGAATGATAATCGTTCTCTGTAAATGGGCTTTTAGTCTGATTTTGTCCTTTGTGACATTAGTCGTGTCCTAGTATTGTTTCTAATTTTGTATCCTTTTTTTCCTGCAAAGAATTTATTTATTTAATTTTTGTGTCTTGTACTTTTCTGTGTCAAACACATGAGTTTATACATATTGAAGTAGCTTTACTAACCACTTTATCTTAGGAGATATTTTGCATGATGTATTTGTCATGGGTGTCAATTTTGACCACAACTGTAAAGGCCCATTTACACGCAAAGACAATATTTCAAACAATTGGAAGATTGACAGTTCTAGTGATCATTTTGTATAAAGGACTAATGGGCACTAATGCCCATTAGCACTTTATCAGCTTCATTTGCATGTAAATTAGCCTCCAACAGCTGTTTGCAAATCCCAGTATGTAGTCTGGACTTTGCACTCAGCTGCATTGTCTTTGCATGGGCTGTTGTGGGCTGTCACCTGAATACAATGTAATCAGCTGTTCCCATGAGGAACAAAGTGTGTGGTCCCTGCTATATCTCTACGGCTAAATGACGGATTTTATGCTCAGCTAAAAATCATCAATCAGCCGAAGAATGAAAGATGGAAGCGTTACATGCTACGATTATCCCTCAAAAGCCCTCATTTGAACAAATCTTGAGCAATAATCGTTGCATTTAAATGGGGCTTAAGCCTGGGATTATTCCATCTCTACCTCTCCTTAATACAATAGCTACTTAGGGCTTTAAATGTTGATTTTTACATTGCCTAATATGCCCTCAGGGTCAGCATTTATCCTCAGTCACTCTTCTAGCTGAGGTTTGGCATTTCTCTTTCCTAACCTGAACCTGAATACAATAGGGTGATAATATTGGCATTGTCCTCTGCATTCTCTTTATCTACGACCCTCAGTGATGTCACTTTTCCATCCCCCTCCCCTTCTCCATTTAGCTCCCTTGATATTGCTTTCCCAATATCGTAGGCAGAATGTATAGGCATTTAATATACTGTATACTATCTAGTCTGCCTGAGTAAGACTTTTCAGGAGCAAAACCACAATCAGCTGACTAGACTTTATAGTTCAGCTCTCAAAACAAGGTAGACCACTAGATAACAAAAAATCATATATGCGGCACACAGATTAGCAGTGTCCATAGTTGCAGTTATGGACATAGGGGAATCGGCTTATACCCAATGTGGAAAGCAATACTAATGAAACAAAATGGGGATAGAGAATAGGAGGGAGATGGGAAAGTGGCTCCAGAAGGGAATAGACAAGGATAGTCTTTTCTCAGATAGCAATCTAAGCACTACCGTCAAGTGATATTCATGTTGGGATTGGGAAAGAAAATGATTGCTCTAGGGATACAAGTTTGCCAGACCTCTAACTAGAACGATAGAATAATCAACATTTATAGAACTATGTAGCTACTGTGGCAAAGAGAAGGATAGCGGTATGGAGAAAAAATAATGCCAGCCTTATGACTGAAGATAAGTGGCACTTGAAGATGAATTGACATTTTTATCCTTTTGGTGCTTTGTGACTAATGTTGTGATATCTGTTGTCTTCCCATTGGTATTTTATATTAATATTTAGTGTATTGATTCATGTGGTTCTATACCTTTTACATTCACTATGATTAACCTCTTGTGGACCCCAAATTTTTGTCATTTTTGTTTTTTCTGCATTCCCGCTTTTCAAGATGTTTAATGTACCATGAAGTAAATTGTATAACTTTTAAAAATGTTTAAATGGGCTGAAATAGAAAAAAATGCAACTACGGCATTATTTTTGGGGTTTGTTTTTACAGAATGCAAGGTACATTTTACAGAGCAAGCTATTGTTTTTTTGGTACCATTTTTAGGTGCATACAACTTTTTATGCTTATTTTTGGGATGGGCGATAGGGCATTTAAAACAATGCAATTCATGCAGATTTTATTTTTTTTTAACAATATTCACCATTCAGGATAGATAATGCCATAATGCGATGGCTTGGACTCATACAGACACAATGATACCAAAGTATTTTTATGCACATTGTGGAAAAAGGATAATTTTTAAACTTTTAATATATATATATATTTTTTTATTAAAATGTTTTACTTTTCTTTAGTATATGCAGAGGACTTAAACATGTGTTTTATTTATTGCTTCTGCAATGTATTATACCTTTACTGGTAGCCTGAAATACATGTCAGCTCCAATCTCCAGTCTGCTATGTGAACCCATCGGGGGAGGGAAGGGGGAGGGACAATGGGTTGCCAAATGGCTGACAACTGCTTAGATGCCACAGTCGTCATTAACAGCTGCATCTAAGGAGTTCAACGGCAGCAAATTGAGCTACCGCTGATTGCAGCCATTGTGGTCAGCTTTTAGAAACTGCCGACATCTATCAAATATGGAGTAGGCTCAGCTCCTAAGCCCCTCCCCAACATATGTCATAAAAATTATGCTGTAAGTCATTAATGGATTAATAGCCACGTTTTATATTTGATATTTCAAACATTGGTAGACCTAAAAGAATGTATTTCACATGATATACATTGTTTTAGAATGGGACACTATGTGTGACATATCCCACTGTATGGGTCTACAGTCAGATATATTGCAGCCTTCTATCATAGATTATACCTTTCCTGGTGGTTAGGTCAAACAGAGGTGGAAAATATGATGTTTAACCTATGTATCACAGCTGACCATTCACAATGCAGGTGATGAGAGAAAGCAACATGAAGGGTCAAAACTTGACCTTTATAGAAGATATAGATGAAAACTCAACTGTGTGTAGCTCTAGTAACAGAAAGAAGCTCTATGCAATAGCTGCCTTTGTAGTAAATAATATTTTCCTTGGACCTCTTGTCCCCATGTGTTCAGTTTATAAGGTTATATAGGATTAAAGTACGGTGCTCAAAAAAACTTAATTAATAGGGAATAAACTCATAAGAGTTGCAGGGATATAGCTGCTTAAGTGAGGGATGTCAATTGTACACAGACAGAGATGAAGGTTAATTCTATGGGTGATCGCCTGTTCTCTTTATTCAAATCTGACACTGGAGATTTAACCCTGCAGTATACCACCCCATATATCCTGCAAAAACATTGCAATAGAGTAATCACTGCTGATATTGTAATGATTGGTGGATCACAGCTCTAGAAATGTATCTTCTTGTTTGCATACTGGCACTGACTAAGAAATCTAGGCCATGTTTCATTGTGTAATGCAACTACAAGGGTATCTGTAGCAAAAATGTCCCTATAGTAAGAGTTCAATCAGACGAGTGGAGAAAAAATGCACCGCGTGCAGGCAAAAATCCGCATGACCATGTCCATTGCCACCCATATGTTATTTCTTTGGCAGGTGCGGATTTTCATCCGCGGATCTCCACTTGTCTGACTGAGCCCTTAGGCCTTATGCACATGGCCGTGACGGGCTCTGCAAACAGAATACCACAGCGGAGTCTGTCACAGCGCCCACCCAAAGACCCCATACTCACCTCCGGATCCGCTGCGCGAAGTCTCGCATGACGCTTCGGCGCGCATGCGCAGTACAGCGCATGATGCGCCGGCAATGTCATATGACACGGCCGTCGGTGGGCGGGGCGCGTTTTCACGCTATTAGGATGGGTTTCCATACAACAGTAACCACATGTGGCCAAAAGACAGGGTGAATAAAACTTCCAATGCAGCAGTTTAATATGAAACTATCTTCCACACACTAAATTGGACCTAGATAAGTTGGGGGCTTGGGTAGAAAAATGGCAAATGAAGTTCAGTATTGATAAATGTAGGGTTATGCACATGGGCAGGAGAAACGGATGTCACCAATATTCACTTAATGGGGTACCACTAGGGAAAAGTGATATGGAAAAAGGCCTGGGGGTACTAGTGGACTGTACACTTAACTGGAGCAACCAATGCCAGTCAGCTGCTGCAAAAGCTAATAAAGTCTTGGGGTGCATTAAAACACAAACAAGCCCTCATATGGCTATGTTGACTAAAAAGTCAAAATGTCTTGTGTCTGGGGAGATGGGGATGAAAAATGAAACAGCCATCACCAAAATTGGCTGCAGAGGGAAAGGGTTAAGGAACTAACCGGACACTACAATCAACAAGTTTTCTCCTGCTGGGAGGCGTAGAGTCTGGACAGTCACATTAAAAAAAGGGTTGTCTCTAGAGATCATTGCATTAATGTAACACCAGCAAATAGATGCAGAAACAGAGGACTGGTGCAAAATGAAAAATTAGGTATTTGTAGTTCCTTTAGATTCATGCAGATTCTGTTGGACAAGGAGAAATCTAAGAGGGAGGTTATAAATCTAAAACTTCAAGAGCAGATTGAGGTGACTCGGAGTTTCAGAGGTGAACCTGAGTTCATCTCCAAGGAGATTTATTTGAAAAATCCTAGTTGGAGATTTCAGTACGACCTTAAAGAAATAAAACAGTTTATTCACCTTCAGGAGTTCAAAAACAAAATAAGTATATAACTTCTGTACCCACAGCCAGCACCCGTTATTTTAAAGCTGATAGACTTACCATCTATGCAACTGCAACAACTAAAATTCACCCGATAAGAAATAATGAATCTCTTTTGTAGACCACCAAGTGGACCAAAAATGTGTACCGTACTTATTCATGCTAACTAATAATACTGGCGTTAACCTTTCTTTATTGGATTAAAGACATACACTGGCATCAACTTAATCAGTATCAGAAGAAAAGAAATTGTTTGGAATTTAAGATACCAAGGGATTTTCTGGCAGGTGTGAACCTAATTGTGGACCTGTTGGAGGATGAAGAAAGTACCCATGACACAAGCCATTTCACTGACCTAAAGAGAAAGAGTAAAAAGATGAAGCTACAAGATTCCTACAGTTCAGTATATATATATATTTTTTAACTCGTTTTATTGAAAATTGAGTAGCATAAGGAACATACAGTCATAGACAGGTGCAGCACATAAATAATACACATCACTGTATAATTAGATTAGTAGGAAGGTTCAGTTACCCCGATACATCAGAAATAACAAATGAATTCTTTAAAATCTGATCAGATAAGCAAGCCAATTCCTAGAGGCCACAAGTCACGTTCCAGAACGTGTATCCACTAGAGAGTATGCTTAAACTCCAGAATAGATGAAGAGATTAATTGTGGTGAATATAACGTGAGGGGGGAATTACACCATAGTCCCCACACTTTACAAGGGACGTAAGTGTCCTGGGAAATTTGATAGACTATAAAATTATATGGCACCACCGAATTGACCAGCTTCCTCCACATTGAGAGTGAGGGGTTCTTACGATCCATCCACCACAGTGCAATCGTTTTACTAGCAAGGAACAATGATTCCCTCAGAAAAATTTTAATGTAGAGTTGCCAGTTTTTTTCATCTAATATTCCAAATAGGCAAAACTCTGGGCTCGGTGGAACAGGGACTCCCACAAGTTCAGAGAGGAAACCTGCGATCTCCCCCCAAAAACTTTCAATAACGGGGCACTCCCACACCATATGCCAAAAATCGTAATACTTGCGTAAAATCGAAAACCTAATGCAGTTTGTAGACTGTACTCTGCCCATTTTATACCATCTTGCTGGAGTGAGATAACACTGATACACTATAAACAGCTGGATCATTTTATTTTTGGCTGCTGGAGATACATTTAGAGGAGATTCCAAAAGCTCTTGAAATGTATCCTCCTCAGTTAGTGTCGGTGTCAGCGTCCTCCATTTTTACACTGCAGAGTGTATATCCTGAGAGGCTTGTAGTGAGATGAGGTGGGAGTATAGTGTCGATATGAGGCCCTGGGAACAAAGGATCCCTATTAAGGGGTAATGGAAAATAGCAGGCCTGGGCAGTGGGAACTGCACCTGTAATGCATGTCTGACCTGGAGAAATTTATAAAAATGGGAGCGCGGTGGATTATATTTATTCTGTAGCTGCTCAAATGAGGACAGGGTGTTCTGTGGATAGAGGTCTGCCAGGGTCTGGATGCCATATTGTTCCCAAACCTGGGCGTCCGCCAATCAGAGCACTTCTGGGAGCCCAGGATTACGCTGAAGGGGAGTGTCAACTTTTATGTCCATGAAACGGCCAATTGACTTGGCCTGCCGCCAGACTCGTGAGGCCAACCTATGAAGTGGTAACATTTTGCCTGTTAGAATAGAAGGAGATTCCAGCAGGGGCCACAAGCTAGGGATTGTCAGGTAATATGCCAGATGCACCTCCGAGTTGGGGAGGGAGTCATCACTTAGCCAGCTTCTCAAATGAATTAGCTGACTGGCCATGTAGTAAATTAACAAATCTGGCAGGGCAACACTCGCATCTTGCTTTGGCCTCTGAAGCGTTGAGATTCGCAGTTTGGGGCGTGAATTTCCCCATATAAAAGAAGACATCAGGGACTGCATGGATTTAAAGAAGCGGGTCAGGATATGTACCGATACATGCTGCATAATATATAGGCACTTCGGTAGTACTATCAGTTTGATAAGATTAATGCACCCTGCCACTGAGAGCAGCAGGTATCCCCATATTTTAAACTTAGAATTGAATAGATCTATTGAAGGGTATACATTTAGCTCTAGAGACCTTCCCACATTATTGGTTATCTGTATCCCAGGTATTTAAACTGATTGGAGGCCACAGAGGGAGTCAATATCTCCCAAACGACTCCCACCGGAAACAGGCATCAGGGCTGATTTAACCCAGTTGATTTGAAGGCCCGAAAAATCATCACATATATTAATGAGATTTATCACGTGGGGGAGGGTTGCCTCAGGATCCGCCAAGAAAACCAAGAGATCGTCGGCATATAAAGCCACCCAATCTTCCCTATCTCCTACTGTGACACCCCTGTATATCTGGGTTTCTCGTAGCATCATAGCTAGCGGTTCAATAGCCAGAGCAAATAGTATGGGGGATGGGGGACACCCCTGTCTAGTTCCTCTGTGTAATTGGAAATAGGGAGAGCAGGACCCATTAATGGAAATAGCTGCTAGGGGGGATTTGTACAGAAGAGTAATCCAACGAATGAAGGCCTCACCAAAACTGAATCTCTGTAAAACCTGAAAAAGAAAGGGCCATTCAACTGAATCAAATGCCTTTGCCGCATCTAAGGAGGTCAAGGCCCAGTCCTCTCTGCCGTCTGCTCCCACTTGCGTCATCACTTGGGCCCCCTGTAAATGATCTCTGGTGGACTTCCCGGCATAAACCCCATTTGATCCGGGTGGATTAAGTCTAGTATTATGGTATTGAGATGGTTAGCCAGCATTTTAGTCAGAAGTTTGTCATCAGTATTAAGTAGGGAAACCAGCCTGTAGGAACCACAGTCTAGGGGATCTTTATCTGGCTTTAGAATAAGTACTATTGTTGCTTCATAAAAGGATGGAAGGAGAGCTCCCCTCTCAAAGGCCACATTATATGTGGCAAGTAATGAGAGGAGTAGTATTTCTTGATATTTGGCATATACCTCGATTGGAATGCCATCAGGACTTGGCGATCTACCACAAAACATGTGCAAAAGTGCTTCCTTTAATTCGGTCAGAGTAAAGGATAGATCTATAAATGCTTGCTGGGCTTGTGTGAGTGTCGGTAACAGTTCAGTATATTGATCATATTTTTGTAGGTTTGGTGACCATGGACTTTGAGACCCATATGGTGACATATAGTATGCCTTGACCTCCTTAATGACAGAAACTGGGGTCAAGAAGAGAGCCTGGTAACTACAGGCCAGTAAGTCTCACTTAATAATTGGAAAAATATTTGAAGGGTTTCTGAGATACGCCATCCTTGAATTCCTCAAGGAAAACAGCGGTATAACTCCTCATCAGCATGGGTTCATGAGGAGTCAATCATGCCAAACCAACTTGATCAGCTTCTACAATGAAGTAAGTTCTAGGCTAGACCTAGGATAGTCCATTGATCTTGTTTATCTGAATTCTTCTAAAGCATTTGACACTGTGTCACAAAATAGGTTAATATATAAAATGAGACAGCTCGGACTGGGCGAAAATGTGAATAGCTGGGTAAAGAACTGGTTCAGAGATAGAAAGCAGAGGGTGATAATTAATGATTTATACTCTGATTAGGTCACTGTCACTAGTGGGGTGCCACAGGGTTCAGTATTATGTCCCATTCTGTTCAATATATTTTTCAATGACCTGATAGAAGAACTACACAGTAAAATATCAATATTTGCAGATGATACAAAATTATACAAGATAATTAATACAATGGAGAACAATGTACGGCTGCAAATGAACCTAGATAAGCTAGGGGCTTGGGTAGAAAAATGGCAAATGAAGTTCAACATTAATGAATGTAAGGTTATGCAGATGGGCAGGAGAAATGGATGTCACCAATATACACTAAATGGGGAACTGCCAGGACAAAGTGAGATGGAAAAAGTCCTGGGGGTACTAGTTGACTGTAGACTCAATTGGAGCAACCAATGCCTGTCCGCTGCTACAAAGGCAAATAAAGTTTTTGGGTGCATTAAAAGACGTGTAGGGGCGAGGAACGAGAACATTATTCTTTCGATGCATAAGGCACTTGTCAGGCCTCACATGGAATACTGTGTACAGTTCTGGACACCGGTGCTCAGGAAAGATGTTGCAGTACTTGAGGGGTTTCAAAGAAGGGCAACTGCATTAATAAACAGAATGAGAGGACTGGAATACCCAGAGAAGCTATCAAAATTGGAATTATTCACCCTAGAAAAAAACGGTTAAGGGGTGACCAAATAACTATGGATAAATACATGAGGGGACAATACAAGGATCTCTCCCATGATCTGTTTATACCCAGGACTGTAATGATAACAAGAGAGCATCCTCTATTGTTAAAGGAAAGATGGTTTTATCGCCAACACAGAAGGGGGTTCTTCATTATAAGAGCAGTGAGACTGTGGAACTCTCTGCCTGAGGACGTGGTGATGGCAAAATCCATAGAGGAGTTTAAAAGGGGACTAGATGTCTTTCTAGACCACTACGACATTACAGGATATAGACATTAAATAACCAGAAGAGCTGTTCATCTCAAATATTGATCCAGGGAGTACTCTGACTGCCATTATGGAGTCGGGAAAAAATAAGAGTAAATTGGCTTTTGCCCAATGGTGGGTTTTTTTGCCTTCTTTTGGATCATTAGGGTGTGTGGGGATGGGGGGAACAGGCTAAATTTTATGGACATTTGTTTTTTTTCAGCCTAACATACTATGTTCTTATGTTACTGTTGCAAGATATTATGGATAGACTGAATGGATGATTATATTAAAGGGAAGGTGTCATCAAAAAATTATCTGTTATATAAATTAAGTTTTTATGTTTAAACAGTTTTAAAATTTTCAAGATCATGATCTATATTTAAAGAAAAATCCTAAAATCCTGAATTTTTTATACTAACCAATAAACCTACAATAGTCTGACACTTCTTGTTTGTAACAAAAAACTTTCATTATCACAGGCAGGATTACAATGAAAGGTAGTACCTATATATAGATAACACAGGATCCACCATTTAAGTAAGGGATAATCTCAGTTTATCTACTTACCTACCTCTCTGTACAATCACTTCTGCACAGGTCATAGAACATGCCTAGAACAGTCAGTCATAGAAGTCAATGGGTTCCCTCCTGTCCATTATGGGAATGGCTCCTGATGTTTGCTGTAAGGCATCTGTAAATGTTGTTAAACTCAGATCAGGCAAGATGGCTGCATCCATAGTCATACATGCAATAGAATAAAAAAAAAATCCTAAAACAAAAACAGATTAGAAAAATGGAAAATATTTGACTATCTGGTTTCAATTAGTAAAAAAAAATATAAGTGATACATTAGTTTTAAAGATGTAAGGCTTAGTTCAGAAGAGTGCTGTTTTAGTGGAGCAACTGCTCTTGAAAAAGCACAGCTGCTCCAGGAGGGGAGAGAGAAGAAGCCCCCGCAGGGCTTCAGGAATTCCCCATAGCTGGGAGAGAGTGGTGCTATAGGGGATTAAACCATAGCCCCACTCTGTCTCTTCCTGCTATGGGTTAATCCTCCATAGCCCTGCTCTCTCTCTGCTATGGGGGATCAAACCATAGCCCTGCTCTCACTCTCCCTGCTCTGGGGATCCCCAGGAGATATCCCTATAGCACAGAGAGTGGGTGGAGCTAGAGAGAGGGGCAGGGCTACAGGGCTTCTTCAAAAATCCCCCATAGCAAAGATAGAGGGGGTGGGCTAGAGGGGCAGGGCCAGAGGGGCAAGGCCTCACCACCTCCTCTCATGCTCTCAGGGGGAAACCCTGTAACCACGACCCCTCTCTCTCCCCTCTATAGGGAAATCCCTTAGGGAGAGAGGTGAAGGGAGTTCCCTACTGCCCCCTGCTGCTGAACCCTCGGGGAGTGCCCTCATCCCCATGGGGACTAACAGCAGTGTACAGCGGGACATTTAAAATGTGCTTCTAGGCAGCATGTTTTAAATGCCCTGCTGTAAGCAGTGAGGAATCTATTCCCTGTGCAGGAGTTTCCATAAACTCCTGCTTCTATAGGCATCAACGGAAACTCCTGCACATCGCGCACTAAAGATAGGCCAGGTCCTAGCTTTTACATGCAGCACGGACCTGTGATGCGGGCATTGTTGCCACGGATGTCCTATCTTTGTTAGATGCGCTAATTTAGCCCATCTAACAATCGTCCAGGTGAACGCTTTTATAGGAACCTATTGGTTCCTATAGAAGAGTGTTTTGTGCGCCGCTTAGCAGCGTGAAAGTAGGGCTCGTCTGAACGAGGCCTAAAAGGCATTCTTGAGTAGGCTAAATAAGCTAAACTAATAGGCAGTGGAGAATATGCATTTCTCCTTCCTAAACAATCCCAAATTGTTACATTGTATGGCCTGAGCCTCCCTAAGGTCCAGAAGGGCACTACCCTTCTTAAAGGCAGATCTCTAGCGTAAAGCTGGTCCAACATATTGAAATTTATATTAATAAGATGTTAAGGCCCTTTGTGATAGGCCTTCCTTCCTATACCAAAGACAAAATTGACCTTCTCAGGAAAGGTGCATTGGATTAGTAGCTCTTTAGGACAAAATTTGTGGTTGCGAGGCATTGACATGGAGGTCTTGTACTTCTCAATTCCACACAGCTCTGGCTTGGAAGTTGCTGAACTCTTTCTTCAAGCTAGGGAATGTCAGTACTATGCACACAATATTTCTGGAGAGGATTGTCTGTGTTTGCCTCGATCACTGTTTCCTCAAAACTGTTCTCTGGAAAGGAAAGAGTTAAAACAGTAATTAATGAGGGTTACACTAACAGTTTTACACATTTAGCATGGACCAAACTGATATTTGGTGTACCCGGTCTGTTTATTTAACATGTTGCAAGATAGTTTGTTGTGTTATGCTATTTGTGTAGCCATGACAGTTGATGATTAGAGATGAGCGAACGTATTCGTCCGAGCTTGATATTCGTGCGAATATTAGGGTGTTCGGGATGTTCGTTATTCGTAACGAGCACCACGCGGTGTTCCGGTTACTTTCACTTCCTTCCCTGAGACGTTAGCGCGCTTTTCTGGCCAATTGAAAGACAGGGAAGGCATTACAACTTCCCCCTGTGACGTTCAAGCCCTATACCACCCCCCTGCTGTGAGTGGCTGGGAAGATCAGATGTCGCCCGAGTATAAAAGTCGGCCCCTCCCGCGGCTCGCCTCAGATGCCTTGTGAGTTAGATGAGGGACAGTGCTGCTGATACTGGAGCTGCTGTAGGGAGAGAAATAGCAGTTAGTGTAGGCTTCAAGAACCCCAAAGGTCCTTATTAGGGCCAGTAATACCTGTGTGTTGGCTGCTGTTAGCAGTGCCTTTTTTTTCTTCTTCTCAAAATCGCCTCTGCAGAGCGTTGCACCCGGCATTAGGGACAGAAGTGTTGGATAGGCAGGGAGAGTGTTAGGAGTGAGTGTAGCCTTCAAGAACCTCAACGGTCCTTTCTAGGGCCATATTTAACCGTGTGCAGTACTGTGCTGGCTGCTGTTAGCTGTGCTGCATATTTTTTTTTTCTCAAAATCGCCTCTGCAGAGCATTGCACCCTCCATTGATACTACAGGGAAAGAATTGTGTAGGCAGGGCCACAACACAGTTATTATTCATTGAATATACGCAGTGGGTCCTTTTGGTGTAAAAAAAGGGAAACGAAATCTATTTGTCCTGCCTCTGTCCGTCCTAAGGGCTGTGGACACGTGTGAGCTGCGTGTGCAACGTTTAAAAATTAGACGCACCCAGCTACGTTTTACTCCTGGCTTCGCCATTTGCTTTCCTTAATTGGGAAAAAAATACCTGCTCTGCCAGAGTTAATAACTCTGCTACCCTCAAGTTCTGTGACACATTAGCAGGGACACAGCACAGTTATTAAACTTAGATTATTCATTCAATAGAGGCAGTGGGTCCTTTTGGTGTAAAAAAAGGGAAACAAAATCTATTTGTCCTGCCTCTGTCCGTCCTAAGGGCTGTGGACACGTGTGAGCTGCGTGTACAACGTTAAAAAATCAGACGCACCCAGCTACGGTTTACTGCTGGCTTCGCCATTTGCTTTCCTTAATTGGGAAAAAAATACCTGCTCTGCCAGAGTTAATAACTCTGCTACCCTCAAGTTCTGTGACACATTAGCAGGGACACAGCACAGTTATTAAACTTAGATTATTCATTGAATATACGCAGTGGGTCCTTTTGGTGTAAAAAAAGGGAAACAAAATCTATTTGTCCTGCCTCTGTCCGTCCTAAGGGCGGTGGACACGTGTCGGCTGCGTGTGCAACGTTTAAAAATCAGACGCACCCAGCTACGTTTTACTCCTGGCTTCGCCATTTGCTTTCCTTAATTGGGAAAAAAATACCTGCTCTGCCAGAGTTAATAACTCTGCTACCCTCAAGTTCTGTGACACATTAGCAGGGACACAGCACAGTTATTAAACTTAGATTATTCATTCAATAGAGGCAGTGGGGCCTTTCGTTTTCAAAAAAGGGAAAAAATTATATTTGGCCTGCAGTCTTGCGCCAATTTATTTCCTGCCTGTGAAATCAAATCACTGGTAATACAGCATGCTGAGGGGTAGGGGTAGGCCTAGAGGACATGGACGCGGCCGAGGACGCGGAGGGCCAAGTCAGGGTGTGGGCACAGGCCGAGCTCCTGATCCAGGTGTGTCGCAGCCGCCTGCTGCGCGATTAGGAGAGAGGCACGTTTCTGGCGTCCCCCACATTCATCGCCCAATTAATGGGTCCACGCTGGAGACGGTTATTAGAAAATGAGCAGTGTGAGCAGGTCCTGTCCTGGATGGCAGAAAGTGCTTCGAGCAACCTATCGTCCACCCACAGTTCTGCGCCGTCCACTGCTGCAAATCAGAATCCTCTGTCTGCTGCTCCTCCTTCCTCCCAGCCTCCTCACTCCACTACAATGACACCTGCTCAGGAGCGGGAACACTCCCAGGAACTGTTCTCGGGCCCCTGCTTAGATTGGGCAGGAGTGGTTCCTCTCCCACCAGAGGAGTTTATCGTCACTGATGCCCAACCATTCGAAAGTTCCCGGGGTCCGGGGGAAGAGGCTGGGGACTTCCGCCAACTGTCTCAAGAACTTTCTGTGTGTGAGGAGGACGATGATGATGAGACACAGTTGTCTTGCAGTGAGGTAGTAGTAAGGGCAGTAAGTCCGAGGGAGCAGCGCACAGAGGATTCGGAGGAAGAGCAGCAGGACGATGAGGTGACTGACCCCACCTGGTGTGCAACGCCTACACAGGACAGGTCTTCAGAGGGGGAGGCACAGGCAGCAGCAGGGCAGGTTGCAAGAGGCAGTGCGGTGGCCAGGGGTAGAGGCAGGGCCAGACCGAATAATCCACCAACTGTTTCCCAAAGCGCACCCTCGCGCCATGCCACCCTGCAGAGGCCGAGGTGCTCTAAGGTCTGGCAGTTTTTCACAGAGACGCCTGACGACCGACGAACAGTGGTGTGCAACCTTTGTCGCGCAAAGCTCAGCCGGGGAGCCAACACCAACAGCCTCACCACCACCAGCATGCGCAGACATATGATGGCCAAGCACCCCACAAGGTGGGACGAAGGCCGTTCACCGCCTCCGGTTTGCACCCCTGCCTCTCCCCCTGTGCCCCAACCTGCCACTGAGATGCAACCACCCTCTCAGGACACGGGCACTACCGCCTCATGGCCTGCACCCACACCCTCACCTCCGCTGTCCTCGGCCCCATCCACCAGTGTAGTTCAGCGCACCGTCCAGCCGTCGCTTGCGCAACTGTTGGAGCGCAAGCGCAAGTACGCCGCCACGCACCCGCACGCTCAAACGTTAACCGTCCGCATAGCAAAATTCATCAGCCTTGAGATGCTGCCGTATAGGGTTGTGGAAACGGAGTCCTTCAAAAGTATCATGGAGGCGGCGGCCCCGCGCTACTCAGTTCCCAGTCGCCACTACTTTTCCCGATGGGCCGTCCCAGCCCTGCACGAGCACGTCTCCCGCAACATTGTACGCGCCCTCACCAACGCGGTTACTGCCACGGTCCACTTAACAACGGACACGTGGACAAGCACAGGCGGGCAGGGCCACTACATCTCCCTGACGGCACATTGGGTGAATTTAGTGGAGGCTGGGACAGAGTCAAAGCCTGGGACCGCTCACGTCCTACCCACCCCCAGAATTGCAGGCCCCAGCTCGGTGGTGGTATCTGCGGAGGTGTATGCTTCCTCCACTAAAGCACCCTCCTCCTCCTCCTCCTCCGCAACCTCTGTCTCGCAATCAAGATGTGTTAGCAGCAGCATGTCGCCAGCAGTCGGTGTCGCGCGGTGTGGCAGCACAGCGGTGGGCAAGCGTCAGCAGGCCGTGCTGAAACTACTCAGCTTAGGAGATAAGAGGCACACGGCCCACGAACTGCTGCAGGGTCTGACACAGCAGACCGACCGCTGGCTTGCGCCGCTGAGCCTCCAACCGGGCATGGTCGTGTGTGACAACGGCCGTAACCTGGTGGCGGCTCTGCAGCTCGGCAGCCTCACGCACGTGCCATGCCTGGCCCACGTCTTTAATTTGGTGGTTCAGCGCTTCTGAAAAGCTACCCACGCTTGTCAGACCTGCTCGTAAAGGCGCGCCGGCTCTGCGCACATTTCCGCAAGTCCCACACGGACGCTGCCACCCTGCGCACCCTGCAACATCGCTTTAAGCTGCCAGTGCACCGACTGCTGTGCGACGTGCCCACACGGTGGAACTCTACGCTCCACATGTTGGCCAGGCTCTATGAACAGCGTAGAGCTATAGTCGAATTCCAACTCCAACATGGGCGGCGCAGTGGGAGTCAGCCTCCTCAATTCTTTTCAGAAGAGTGGGCCTGGTTGGCAGACATCTGCCATGTCCTTGGTAATTTTGAGGAGTCTACCCAGGTGGTGAGCGGCGATGCTGCAATCATTAGCGTCACCATTCCTCTGCTATGCATCTTGAGAAATTCCCTGCAAAGCATAAAGGCAGCTGCTTTGCGCTCGGAAACGGGGGCGGTGGAAGACAGTATGTCGCTGGATAGTCAGAGCACCCTCCTGTCTATTTCTCAGCGCGTACAGGAGGAGGAGGAGGAGCATGAGGAGGATGAGGAGGAGGGGGAAGAGACAGCTTGGCCCGCTGCTGACGGTACACCGGCTGATTGCCTGTCATCCTTTCAGCGTGTATGGCCTGAGGAGGAGGAGGAGGATCCTGAAAGTGATCTTCCTATTGAAGACAGCCATGTGTTGCGTACTGGTACCCTGGCACACATGGCTGACTTCATGTTAGGATGCCTTTCTCGTGACCCTCGCGTTGCACGCATTCTGGCCACAACGGATTACTGGGTGTACACACTGCTCGACCCACGCTATAAGGAGAACCTGCCCACTCTCATTCCCGAAGAGGAAAGGGGTTCGAGAGTGTTGCTATACCACAGGACCCTGGCGGACAAGCTGATGGTAAAATTCCCAGCCGACAGAGCTAGTGGCAGAAGGCGCAGTACCGAGGGCAAGGTAGCAGGGGAGGTGCGGAGATCGAGCAGCATGTACATCCCAGGCAGTGCAACAGTCTTTAAGGGCCTGGACAGCTTTATGGCTCCCCACCAAGACTGTGTCACCGCTCCCCAGTCACGGCTGAGTCGGCGGGAGCACTGTAAAAGGATGATGAGGGAGTACGTAGCCGATCGCACGACCGTCCTCCGTGACGCCTCTGCCACCTACAACTACTGGGTGTCGAAGCTGGACACGTGGCCTGAACTCGCGCTGTATGCCCTGGAGGTGCTTGCTTGTCCTGCGGCTAGCGTCTTGTCGGAGAGGGTGTTTAGTGCGGCTGGGGGAATCATCACAGATAAGCGTAGCCGCTTGTCAACCGACAGTGCCGACAGGCTAACACTCATCAACATGAACAAAGCCTGGATTTCGCCAGACTTCTCTTCTCCACCAGCGAACAGCAAGGATACGTAAGCAATACGTAGGCTGCACCCGCGGATGGAAGCTACGTTCTCTCTCACCATCCAAAACGGGGACATTTCTGCTTCATCAATCTGTGTCTAATATTCCTCCTCCTCCTCCTGCTCCTCCTCCTGAAACCTCACGTAATCACGCTGAACGGGCAATTTTTCTTAGGGCCACAAGGCTCACTCAAATAATTTTTCTGAACAATTTTTAAAAGTTTCAATGCGCTGAAAAGCGTTGGAACTTTAACTTGAACCAATTTTTCGTTACACTGGGCTGCCTCCAGGCCTAGTTACCACTTAAGCCACATTAACCAAAGCGATTAATGGGTTTCACCTGCCCTCTTGGCTGGCCATGGCCAATTTTTTGGATGTACATTAGTACTGTTGATACAGCAATTTTTGTGGCCCTCGCCTACAGTGTAATCAAATGAATTTTTAGCCCACCTGCATTACAGCTGACGTTACCTCAGCTGTGTTGGGCAATGCAATGGGATATTTCTATGTACCGCCGGTGGCTTCCTGGCACCCACCCATGCTGTAGGTGCACACGGAGTTTTTACTACATCTGTACACTTGAAAAGAACCCCAGTCTGACTGGGGCATGCAGTGCGGGCCGAAGCCCTCCTGCATTAAGCACGACATTATTACCTCAGCTGTGTTGGGCAATGCAATGGGATATTTTTGTGTACCGCCGGTGGGTTCCAGGGAGCCACCCATGCTGTAGGTGCACACAGAGTTTTTACTACATCTGTACACTTGAAAAGAACCCCAGTCTGACTGGGGCATGCAGTGTGGGCCGAAGCCCACCTGCATTAAGCACGACATTACTACCTCAGCTGTCTTGGGCAATGCAATGGGATATTTTTGTGTACCGCCGGTGGGTTCCAGGGAGCCACCCATGCTGTGGGTCCACAGGGACTTCACAATAGGGAGTTGTACCTGCCTGTGTCTATGAATTAAAAACCGCGGTCTGACTGGGGCATGCAGACACCTTGACAGAATGAATAGTGTGTGGCACATAGGTTCCCCATGGCTATGCCCACGTGTGCAGCTCCTGATGGCGGTGGCACAGGATTCTATTTCTCATTGCTTCTGTACAGCATTGTGGGCTATCGCCCCGCCACTTTTAAAGAGGGTCGCTGCCTAGCCGTGCCAACCTCTGCAGTGTGTGCCTGCGGTCCCTCGTCATGGCAGACGCAATTCTAAATAGACATGAGCGTGGTGTGGCATGAGGGCAGCTGAAGGCTGCGCAGGGACACTTTGGTGTGCGCTGTGGGGGGGAGGGGGGGGCGGTTGGGCAGCATGTAACCCAGGAGAAGTGTCAGTGGAGTGTCATGCAGGCAGTGATTGTGCTTTGTTGGAGGTAGTGTGGTGCTTAGCTAAGGTATGCCATGCTAATGAGGGCTTTTCAGAAGTAAAAGTTGTTGGGAGGGGGGGGGGCACTCTTGCCGGTATTGTGGCTTAATAGTGGGACCTGTGAACTTGAGATGCAGCCCAACATGTAGCCCCTCGCCTGCCCTATCCGTTGCTGTGTCGTTCCCATCACTTTCTTGAATTGCCCAGATTTTCACACATGAAAACCTTAGCAAGCATCGGCGAAATACAAAAATGCTCGGGTCGCCCATTGACTTCAATGGGGTTCGTTATTCGAAACGAACCCTCGAGCATCGCGGGAAGTTCGTTTCGAATAACGAACACCCGAGCATTTTGGTGTTCGCTCATCTCTATTGATGATGTGTGATTGTTCTCAGTGAGAGAAACCAAGTAATCTTGTAGATATGATACCTTTTAATGGTTAACAAAAATACATGATAATTACAGCAAGCGTTCGAATCCTCTAATGATCCTTCTTCAAGCTAAAATGGAACTGGTTTGGATGGGGCACATATATAATATACAAATGTAGAGAGGACACCCCTCTTGATTGAAATACAAGTGTTCACACATAAATTTTAGACTGTTTTGCACTCAAAGCTTAAAACAACAGACAACTAAGCTGAGATAAATACTTTTTTTTTTTAAAGGAACTTTATTTAGCCAGAAGTTGATTAACCAACATACAAACATAGGCAGCTGACACCACAGGTGTCAGATTCAGTGGGCAGTACATTGCATAATAAAACAGGATAAGAGTAGGCGTTACCTGTATATACACGCTCATTTCTTCTTGATACATAGTGCCTGGCTAGAGCTTTTTTTTTTAAACTTAAACTTTATCAATTGTTACTAAACAACAATTTAACCTTGAAATGAATTAGCTGTAATCAACCAGGAAAAGAGAAAAATGAGAAAAGAAATAAAGGAAATTTAAAGGGAACCCCCCCCCCCCCCCCCAACCCAACCCTCTGGCACGACTCTTCTAAGGAAAATTGTGTAAACACAGAAAGGTTCTAAGAATAGGGTTTTAACTTGGGGAACAAGTTGAACAGATGTCCTTCATTGTGTCCTTCCCTCACTCCCTCTCTATCACCTAGCTAGGCTCTCCCGACGCCGTCGCAGAGCAACTCACCCAACCACCCCAAATCTTATCAAACTTTTCAGGACATCCCCTGGCTATGTATGTCAGTTTGTACATCGGGATTTCGGCGTTGACCACCCGAACCCATGCATTCCTGGTCGGCCTCCCAGGGTGCTTCCAGTTAAGTAAAATTACTTTTTTGGCATAGAAAAGTAGCAACTTGTACAGTGTACGTGTTGCTGCAGCCACCAGCAGGTCTCCAACAAGCCCAAATAGGCACGTTCCAGGATGCATGATCCTCGGTGCCCCCAGATGCGTTTCCATGAAGACAAGCACGTCTCTCCAGTAGTCCTGCAGGACTGCACACCCCCAGATTACGTGCATGACCGTCCCATCCGCAGCCAGGCATCGCGGGCACGTTGCAGTAGAGAGCAGCCCCATAGTACACAATTTAGAAGGAGTGTAATATATACGATGTAGGAACTTGACTTGGATGAGTTTATCTCTCGCGCTAACCAGGGGGGGACCGGATCCACCTAGTATATCCTCATCCTCCCCTTCGGTCAGGTCAGGGACATCCCCCTCCCATCTCCGCACGGCCCTCTCTCCCAGCGGGGCCAGATGTTGCGCTATATGGGCGTAGAAGCTCGACAGCGGTTTGACAAGATTGCACATCTGCGGCAGGCCCTCCAGCCGTGTCATGGACAGTGGGATAGTGATCTGAAATGCCTCTGGGCAGGTAGGATATGTCGCGGACCATGGGGAGGCAGTCTGGGGAGCCAAAACACAGATCTATACGCGAGAAGGCATTATAGGTCGGAGTGTGGCATGAGTAGGCTCTGTTGTGTGGGTGCCGCGCACGCCATATTTCTTACAATAAATAGGAGTCGGCCCACCCAGGCAGTCGAGCCCGTGCGGAAGCAGCTGGAGTGAGACGGTCCCGCATCGGGTCTAAGATCAGGTTAAAGTCTCCCATAATTACTGTTGGGGCCGCCTCAAGGTGGACCACTCTTGCCATCACCTCATGGAGTATTTCAATATTAGCGGGGGTGGTAGGTAAATGGTTACTATCGTGAGAAGGCGACCGTGAAAGGTGCCCTGTAGAATCAGGTAGCGCCCCCCAGGGTCTATATGTATTTGACGAAAAGCAAACTGGGCTGACTTTGCCACCAGGATGCTGACTCCTCGGGCATAGTTTGAATAAGTCGCATGGTATGCTGCGCCTATAGTTGCTCGCTTAAGCGCCAGTGTCCTTGAACCTCTAAGGTGTGTTTCTTGGAGTAGTATGATGTGAGGGGAGTGAGTTTTGAGGAAGTCAAAAACCAGCGCTCTTTTAATTTTAGAATTTAGGCCCCTGAAGTTCCAGGAGACCAATTTTAAGTACATACTAGCCATTGTCAAAGAGCTGGACATTGTTCCCACAAGTTCCCCGTAAAGCATTTAAGAGAGAGTCGCGCCAGAAACAACTAGTAAAAGTTAGAGTAGACCAAAATCTGTTCACATTTGCCAACCTCGAACCAATCCCTCCCTTCCCACCCTACCCATCCCCCCGAACTTTGGACAGGTTTCGATCCCATAACTCACAACTTTGTAGGGGGCGTAAGGCCTAGCCCCCAGAGAGAGTCAACAACAAACTAGGACAGGAGAATGAAAAACAATAACAGCGGTCACAGATATGGGAATGAAATCCCCCCCTGTGAATAAACAGAGACAGGATCATGTGCATGTGGGCTGCTCCAATATGGACCATAGGTGCCCAGCACGGGCCCTTGGTCCAGCCTGGCCCTCACAATGCGAGACAGAAAAGAATAATCTTATAGCAGTCCACATTACTTTACAGTATCATTGTCTTCAGCTGCCGGCCTTCTTATCTAACGTGGAGGAGGGGGAGGGGGAGAGGACAGGGGAGAAGAGGGTAGGGGAGAAAAGGAAAAATAAAAAAAAAATTAAAAAATGTTAAAAAGGGGGGGGGGGGGGAAAGGGGGGAGGGGAGCGGGGTCGCCTTCCACAGTTATAGTGCAGAAAGAAAGGGAAGCATTGGCCGGCCAGCCACATCCATTACGTATTTTTGGAAGTCTCACGGCAAGGATCAGTTTTGTTCAAGCCAGTTTAGGACATCCTCTGGTCTTTCAAAAAAAATGGGAACGGTTATCCTTGACCACCTTTAGCCTAGCAGGGTATAACATGGCGTAGACGAGTTGTTTTAAGCGTAGCATTTTCTTTGCTTCTGTGAATTTTTGTCGCCTCTGCTGCACCTCTAGGGAAAAGTCCGGAAAGATGCAGACTGTTTGTCCGTCGACCCTTAGTGGTTCTCTCTCACGGTTAAGTGCCAGGATTTTGTCTCTGTCCCTGTAATTAAGCAGCTTTGCAATGAAGGTGCGTGGGCGGCCCCCGGGCGGCGGAGCCCTTGATGGGATGCGGTGAGCCCTCTCAATGCAAAATAGGGGGGACAGAAAGTTAGGGCCATACTCCTGCTTGAGGAGCGATTCCAGGAAGTCGCAAGGATCTCTGCCCTCAGCACCCTCCGTCAATCCTATAAATCTGAGGTTGCATCTATGCAAGCGGTTCTCCATATCGTCCAATTTCTTCCGCTGCACCGTGAGGTTAGAGTTGAGGGTGCGCACCTGATCTGAGAGTGGTGTAACAGTGACCTCCAAGTTAGAGACTCGCGTCTCAACCTCTGTTGTGCGCTCTCTCAGCGTTTGGACATCCGCTCGCAGTAAACCAAAGTCTGACTGTAGTGCGTCGATTTTTTCTGTGAGGGCAAAGCGCGACTCTGTGATTGCCTTTAGTACGTCGGCAATAGTCGGGCCGGATACAGAGGGCGAGGCTGGTGCGATTCCCTCAGAGGGTGCGTTCTGTGGGCTGGAGGGCGCGTTAGCCTGGGCTCTGTTGAGGTGCTGGGCCGAGAGTATTGCTGGAGCTTACTGGTTATTTTGGCTTGCTTGCTGGGCGCCATCGCGCTAGGGGATAGTAGTAGGGGATGTCCACCGGCTTGAACTTATGGGATGTCACAGGGGGGGATCCATGCGCAGTTTAGGCTTTAGTGCATAGCTGTTGGGGTACAGTCATAGTGTAGTAGTATCTATGCGCCGTCGACACGCCACCCCCAGACGGCAGTACGGGGCTCAGTCTGTAGGTGTATGTAAGACAATGGGTTATAGTCCCGGAGTGTCTCTGATGAAGAGGTCCGCAGGTCCAAGTCCCTCTCCACCTCCCGCACTATCCGTCAAGAGGCGAAGTGCATCAGGAGTGGGGCAGGTAATTGCCTCTGCTCCCCTCTGTTTAGGGGTAAATTGCTCTCCCGGGGGAAGGGGGGGGCTCCGCGTGCAGTGCTCCTCTCTGTGTATATGGCTTCTTCAGCGCACCCCCACTGTCCCTCTCTCCTCTGTGGCCCCCCTTACTTCTCCTCTGCTAGATGGTGTTTGGCTGGGGGGGAGGGGTAGGGGCTGCCCCTTGCTGTGACCAACGGACTGGGATGATAGCCACAGGGAGCCCTCTCTAGGGGGCTTCTGGTGCCCCAGATGCAGTGTTACAGTCCTGTGGGAGTGGAGGAGCACGGGAGGGGGGGGCGCCGAGACCGGCAGCGGCGGCCGCCGCATCACTCACCCGGTCTGCCGCTGTATGGAGTAGGCAGCCAGCCCTCTCAACCTCCGCTGGTGCCTCTGTTGTGGTCCCCGCTTCGGCCCTCTGAGCAGGGGAGCTCAAAATATAGCACTTCGGGTCGCGGCCGGCCGGCACTCGAGTCCGGGGATCTTCAGGCCTTGTAGGCCCCGCGGCGTTCCTACTCGGAGGAGACCCAGAAAGGTCTCTAAATGCTCCCACCGGGTTGGGGAAGTCAGTGCCGGCCTCCTGAACGGTGTCCCAAGTCTCCAGCGCGCGGGATGTCACAGATTAGGGCGGGCGCAGAGCGGAGCCTCTCCAGGCCGGCCTTCTCTCTTGGGCTGCTAGGCCACGCCCCCAAGACAAATACTTAATCATTCCATTGGCATCAGGAATGTGACAGTTTTATGATGTGTCTTATCTCACCTTCAACCTGCACATGGAAGGATGCAGCACTACCTATTGGATGGCAACATTATTACAAGTCAAGTTCTGAATTTTTATGAAGTTTAATAAAAATGATTGGGAAGAGGACATCCCTCTTGACCTCCTTCAGACCTTTCATATTTTCCACTTATGCAAGAATCCCAGGCTGAGGTTCATTCCATTCCCTAGGGTATCAAACATGGTCATAAATTTGCACTACCAAATTCTTCTGTGACGCTGCGACTTGAAATTGCCATTCAATATGATGAAAATTTCAGAAATTCACTTGTAATAATGCTGCCATCCAATAGGTGGTGCTGCATCTCCTTCCATGTGCAGGTTGAAGGAGAGATAAGACACATCATAAAACTGTCACATTCCTGAGCTCAATGGACTGATTAAGTATTTATGTTTCAGCTCAGTTTGTCTGTTGTTTTAACCCCTTAGTGACCAAGCCTGTTTGCGCCTTAATGACCAGGCCAAATTTTGCAAATCTGACATGTGTCACTTTAACATGGAAAAACACCAGAAAGGTTTTGCATATCCAAGCGATTCTGACATTTTTTTTCGCCACATGTTGTGCTTCATTTAGGCGGAAAAAATAGACCGATAGAAATTGTGTTTATTTATTAAAAGCGCCAAAATTGGGAAAATTTTGAAAAAATCGTCATTTTTTCACATTTCCAACTGCAATATCTTAAATATGTGCAAACATAATATAGAAATTTTTGCTAAGATTTATATTTCCACCCGTTTACTTTATTTTGGGTGCACATTGGAAAAAATTTCGTTTTTTTTTTAACCATTTAGGAGACGTACAAATTTAACATTACTTTTTAGCATTTTGAGGAACACTTTGTTTTCCTATACCAAGCCAAGATTGGAAAGGCTCATGAGTGTCAGAATAATAGATACCCCCCCCAAATGACCTCATTTTAAAAACTACACCCCTTAGTGTATTCACTGAGGGGTGTCATGAGTATTTTAACCCCACAGTTTTTTTTCAGGAATTAATTCAATTTAGAGGAGAAAAAGTAAAATTTCATATTTTTGCAAATCTGTCATTTTAAAGACATATTTTTTTCCTATAGTTTACATGAAAATCAGGATTTACACCCCAAAATGGATACCCCTATTTCTCCCGTGTTCAGAAATATACCCATTGTGGCCCTATTGTTATATCTGAGTCCACAACGGGGCCCAAAATGAAAGGAGTAGTCAGTGTCTTTCAAAACAGAAATTTTGCTTGAAGTCCTTTTAGGCCCCATAGCACACATGTAGAGTTCTTGAGCGCCCAAAACCATAGAAAACCCCCACAAATGACCCCATTTTGAAAACTAGACCCCTTAAGGAATTTATCTAGGGTTGTACTGCATATTTTGACCCCACAGTTTTTGAATGAATTCAAACCAAGGAAAAGGAAAAAATTGTGATTTTCGTTTTTTCGGCAATTCTGTCATTTTAAAAACAGCTTTTTTTGTACAGCACACATATGAAGGAAGACTTGCACCCAAAAATGGATACCCCTGTTTGTCCCGTGTTCAAAGACATACCCATTGTGGCCCTAATCTTATGTCTGGATACACAACGGAGCCCAAAATGAAAGGAGCGACCGGTGGCTTTCGGAACACAAAGTTTGCTTGAAGTCCTTTTAGGCCCCATTGCCCACTTGTAGAGTTCTTGAGCGCCCAAAACCATAGAGAACCCCCACAAATGACCCCATTTTGAAAACTAGACTCCTTAACGAATTTATCTAGGGGTATACTGCGTATTTTGACCCCACAGTTTTTGAATAAATTCAAGCAAAGCAAAAGGAAAAAACTTGGATTTTTGTTTTTTTGGCAATTCTGTCATTTTAAAAACAGCTTTTTTTGTACAGCACACATATGAAGGAAGACTTACACCCCAAAATGGATACCCCTGTTTGTGCTGTTTTCAGAAATATACCCATTGTGGCCCTAATCTTATGTCCGCATGCACAACGGGGCCCAAAATAAAAGGAGTAATCGGTGGCTTTCAGAACATAGATTTTGCTTGAAGTCCTTTTAGGCCCCATTGCCCACTTGTAGAGTTCTTGAGCGCCCAAAACCATATAGAACCCCCACAAATGACCCCATTTTGAAAACTAGACCCCTTAACGAATTTATCTAGGGTTGTACTGCATATTTTGACCCCACAGTTTTTGAATAAATTCAAGCAAAGCAAAAGGAAAAAAATAGGATTTTCATTTTTTGGGCTATTGTGTCAATTTAAAAATGGATAGCCCTGTTTGTCCCGTGTTCAGAAACATACCCAATGTGGCCCTAATAGACTTACAGGACCCATGGCTAGGCCTACAATGAAAGGAATACCCGTTGGATTTCAGGGTACCACTGAATAAATTTCAGGCCCCATTGCCCACTTATAGAGCCATTGAGCGGCCAAAACTATAAAGAACCCCCTCAAATGACCCCATTTTGAAAACTAGACCCCTTAACGAATTCATCTAGGGGTGTACTGCGTACTTTGACCCCACAGTATTTGAATGAATCTAAGCAAAGCAGAAGGAAAAAGTTACGATTTTCAATTTTTTTGGCAATTTTTTCAATTTAAAAACATTTTTTTTGTACAGTGCACATAGGAATGAAGACATTCACCCCAAAATGGATACCCCCGTTTGTCCCGAGTTTAGAAACATACCCATTGTGGCCCTAATCTACTTACAGGACGCATGGCAAGGCCTATAAAGGACAGAACACCTGTTGGATTTTAGGGCACAACTGAATAAATTCCAGGCCCCATTGCTTATTTATACAGAATAAAGATTGACTCCCTAAAAATCCCCCCCCCCCCTCTGCGCCCTTTTTGGCGTTCCCAAATCTTAGATAAAAGTAAAAATGTGAACTGTGTAGTATTTCCGAAGACAGGGGTAATTACGGAGGCTGGTTGGAATGGGCCCATGGGGCAATAAAACCGGGTATCCCCCCCCTCCTCTCATGCTTTTTGGGGGTATTTCGTGACCTCAGTGGTGGGTATGGGGTGTAAAAAGTGGCGTTCCGTGAGTCTCCGTAAGCTTGATGAGGTGCGGCGGTCTCACACAGAAGGCGCTCAACAAGGTGCTCCTGGAACTGCAGGAAGGCGAGCGTTCCCGGGGCTTCTTGTAAAATACGTATCACAGGTAGCTGTCTGAATAACGCCGGGCTCACGCGGGTGCAGGCGGAATCCGCTTGCGGAGGCCCACAGCGGATCCCATCTGTGAGCCCGGCTGTGACCCTGCGTACGGCTGCGTAATGTACTGCGCCTAACTGCCTACTCACACAGGCGGTCATGCACAGTACACCTTTTTTTGTATTTCCCGCACCGTCGCTTAGCGATGACGGGGGTACCCGCAGCCCGTATACAACGTAGTTGCGTATGGACAGCGGGTATATCCACGACCATGGAGCACAATGGGCTCTACGTTGCAAATATCCGCAGTAAAATAGAACCTGCTGCGTTCTCTTTTCTGCGAGTGGATTACGCAATTCCGACCCGCTAATGTGAGCGGAATTGTGTAATCCAATGCGATTGATCTGCGTAATACCGTGGATCAGACGCATGCAGAATCCGTAATTCCTATGCGGTCATGTGAGACCGGCCTAAGGTAGATTGCTACCTTTTTATCACGTGACCGAGGACCGTTCAACGAGGCCACCCGTCACTGCTCCAGGCTCTCTGTGACCGTTGGTCGCTGGGAGCAAGGAGATTTAAAATTTCCTGGGCTCCCCGACTCCTGCGCATGTGTCCGGCTTTTTGCCGGCTATCGCATGTGCAGAATTCGGGAAGGTCCACGGAGGAAGATCGCGTCGGGGTTCAAATACGCAGGCCTCCGGTAAAAAGTTTCATCTCCTCTCACCGATCGCATCAGTGAGGGGAGATGAAACTTCAATTTTTTTTTTTTACTTTTACGTGATCGCCATTATTGGATAATGGCGAACACGTGACCAGGAACCGCTCACTGCGGACCCCCATTAAATCTCCATGCTCTTGGCTACGTTTTGTAGCCAGGAGCAGGGAGAATTTAAATTATCCTGGCAATCCACAGCTTTTGCGCATGCGCCCGCCATTTTGGCGACGGGCGCGTGTGCAGAAGCTGTGGTAAGGGCCGCGGATACATCTGGGGGCCTTAGGTACGTACTTTCATCCTCCCTCACGGATATGATCCATGAGGGGAGATGAAACGTACGCTTTTTAAACTTTTAAAAACTTTTTTTTACTTTTTTTAAAACTTTTTTACACTTTTTTTTCACTTTACATGATCACTGTCATCCATTGGATGACAGTGATCATGTCCCCGGTATAATCTCTCTGCTCCTAGCTACACATGGCAGCCAGGAGCAGAGGGATTTTAAATTTCCCGGGGCTCGAGCCCGTCTGTGCACGCGCCCGATGTCAATCATCGGGCGCGCATGCGCAGACGGGGATTCGGGTCCCGGGACATCGGGACACCGCTGAGGACTGGGGGTGAGTATTTTCACCTCCCCTCATGGATCCGATCCATGAGGGGAGGTGAAACTGACTTTTTTAAAACTTTTTTTTAACTTTTTTGCGATCGCCGCTATCCATTGGATAACGACGATCGCGGTACCGGGGACCGCTCACCGCAGTCCCCGCTGACATCTCCTGCCTCCCGGCTGCTTACAGGAGCCGGGAGCCAGGAGATTTTAAATCTCCCGCGCCGCCGGGCCTTCTGCGCATGCGGCTGACGTAATGCCGCCTGGCGCGCATGCGCAGAAGACCGGCTTCGGGCCCCGGAGCGGCAGGAGAGCGGGGAGCAGCGTGCCGGACCTGGGTGAGTAATTTCAGCTGCTCCGATGGATCCGATCCATCAGAGCAGCTGAATCTTTAACTTTTGTGTACTTTTATTTACTTTTTTTTGCGATCGGCGCTATCCATTGCATTGCGCCGATCGCAATGCCGGGGGGGTGTCCGAACAGCACGGGATGACAGCTCCATGCTGTCAGCTACCTGCGGACACTGACAGCATGGAGCTGTCACGTCCACAGCCCGAGGGGCATTATTCTCTGCAAGAAGCATGTTTTTACGTCCTCAGAGAATAAAGCCCACTTCGGGAGGACGTAAAAACACTATGGGCTGGTCGTTAAGGGGTTAAGCTTTGAGTGCAAAACAGTCTCACATTTCTGTGTGAACATTTGTATTTCAATCAAGAGGGGTGTCCTCTCTGCATTTGTATATTATATATGTGCCCCATCCAAACCAGTTCCATTTTAGCCTGAGGAAGGATCAATAGAAGACCCGAACGCTTGCTGTAATTATCATGTATTTTTGTTAGCCATTAAAAGGTATCATATCTACAAGATTACTTGGTTTCTCTTACTGAGAACAATCACACTTTGCTCTACTGGCTAACACGGTACCAAAGCTTTTTTTCATTTTAGTTAATGATGTAGCACACCACAAAATTCAAAATGTGAAGATCTGCATCTGCTTCGGTCTGCAGAGTTTACAAATTTTAACACTATCAGTCCCAGAGCACCCAACTTAGAGGAACCTTCACCAGAAATTACTACTATTTATTTGAAAGGAAGATCTACCACTAAGTCAAGGGTGCAGCTATGGTGAGCTTCTACTCCCAACTTGTGTAAATGTGTTCCTGCACTTGTGGGAGGAGTTCCTGGTCTTTGGGGATAGGACCATCAGAGGCAAGTAAGATTGGGTAAGAAAGGTGATTGAAGATAGAGTCATTATTGAATGGTCAACTTAATTTTAATTACAACTTGTAGTCTTAAATATCTATTAGATAAGGCATAGGAGTCACGTATTCTTGGTCCATATGGTAACTTCCCTCTCCATTATATACTTATAATGTATCTGTGACAACTCACTTTTGAGCACTACATAAACTGGTTAGGACACTGCTTATCTTCAGTAATAGGTCTGGCATTATTCTATCTCCACACCTCTCTTCAGTCTCCTTTTTCTACAATAGCTACATAGTACTTTGAATGTTGATTACTCTGTCACATAATATACCACCAGAGCTACTGCTTATCTTCAGCTACCTGTCTATTTAGGTATCTGGCATTTTGCTATTCTTTCCCTTTCCCAACTTGAATATTAATACAGTAATTGCCATTGTCGCCCTGGCCCTCTGCAATAACTGTGTCTGACCCCTTCGCTCGGGTCACTTTTTTCTCCCTTTCCCATTTTTCATCTCCCTGCTGCCCCATTGATATTGCTTTTCCATTGTGCATACTGTAATTCCCCTATGGCCATAACTTTGCTGATTGCACTGCAATTCATGTAATACGTCCATAATTAGTAATTGGCTGTGAGGTCCCTGACCCTCCTCTACTGTCCAATGGGGCAGATGCCTCATCATATGTCATGCCAGGCTCCTGACAGTGCTGCCGTTAAAGTGTGTGCATGCCCCTGGTCTGCCTTTTAAAAGGCCAGTACATGCACCTAGTTTTTTCATCCTTGGCCAATCCAGTCAACAACTTAGTTATAAAGTCACCATCCCACAGCTGGGTTCCTAAACAATAGGAGCCTGTGTTACCCAGCTTTCCCATCTTCTACTGCTCTGAACACAGCTTGTACTCTGACTATGTTGTATCTACCTGTTGCAAGCCCTGACTCTTGGTCTGTCTCTTCATTACACAATAACTCTGCCTCTCCTCAACTCAGCATTGTATATTGACCATGTCTCTGCCTGACTTCTGGTACTGCGCTCTGGTGCATCTGATCTTTTCATGTGAGCGGCACAGAACCAAAACTGCGCTTAGAGAAAAGACTGGTTATTTCTTGCAGCTTCGATCAGATCCCAATTGGTGTGCAGTAAGCCCAATCAATCAGAGGCATGGTGAGTCAACACCCGCTGTTCTGACATTGACTAAATAAGCCTATTTATTAGAGCTTGATTAGTACACAACTGGGCAATGTTAGGATGTGAGCAAGTTAAACTGAGTGATGCCTAGCAATACATCGAGACTGCTACATGGGAGTGCTACAATTCTACGTCCACATCATGATTGGTGGAATGATGATGTGAAGATGGGTCTTTAGTAGATGTTGCTGCTATGAGCACCACTTTGTTCCCTTTTGACTTTTAGCCTACAGCCTGACTATTACATTTAGAGGTTGAGTTGTTAGTTTAAGCAATATTTTTCCTGTGCATTTTTTCCACTGACAGTATCAAATACGGATGCAAGGTGAAACACAGAAAAGGTGCAGCAGGGCAAAATTTGAGAAATTTCTAGGGCTATCCACTTGAATGGCTTTGTCCTATTTTTTTTTGGGGGGGGGGGGATATCTGTCACTAATCAGGAGATGCTGTAAGTTTATATGGGTTGATACAGAAGTTAAAACTGTTGGAATAATGCTATATTACCTGGATGATTTGACATTTTAATCCTTGTATTACTTTGTGACAGCTGATTTGGTTCTATCTGTAACCTATCAATTGGGATTCTTCATTGTTATTTAGTGTTTAGATTCACATGATTGTATATCCTGTTACATTCACTATGATTAAAAGTTACATTTTAAATTTGGTGATACCTTTTCTATGATCTCTTCTTCATGTTACACATGTTTAAAACTTGAAAACATTGGGCTGGCAATATTACACATGCAGTATAAGTTATATTCCTATGCGCATATAAGTGCAGTATTGTAACTAAATTTATGGGTAATTCCCCAATCAACTGTATAGCATAGTGCTGTATGTATCTCAGTTCAGCAGCACCACGGACAGCGTCAATGAGCCTGTGCTATTAGAAAGCGTAAATACAAAAATGAATACCCTAACTGAATGATGTGAAAATAACTTTAAATCCAGCATATTATCCTGCAAGCATAATGGATCAGAATTTATTAAAGCCAACCTAACTTAACAATGAGAACATAATACTATACCAAGTTATATGCTTTCACTGTCTAGTTAATTAATTCATGTATGTGAATATAATGTACTGTGTCATTATTTACTTTTGCATCTTGCTATTTCTTGGACTTTTGCAAACATTTGCATTCATGCAGAGATCTGGAGAATGTTAATATACACGACACACTGAGGAGAAGTAACAGTGCCACCTTCTTGTGGATTCATGTTCTCATTATGAACTATACTCATGTTTCCCAAAGTAATAGTTAATACTCATGCTGTAAAGTTATGAAGAGAATTGCCACCTGTATTACTGAAACAGATTTCATAAAGTCATGTATCAGCAGTGCTGTAAACATTTATATTTGCCCCATTTCAGATGCCCCCTGTTGTTGCATATTTGTAGATGTGAATGGTTTATGATTTTTAAATTTTAATATTTAAGAAATGGGACATAATTAATAGCACATTTATAAAATGATGCTTAAATTTAGAGATAAGCGTGCATACTCGTTAAGGACAAATATTCGAGCGAGTATTGTCCTCTTCGAGTACCTGCCCGCTCGTGAGAAAAGATTCGGTTGCCGGCGGGGGTGAGTACTGTGTTGTGGGAGTGAGCAGGAGGGAGTGGGGGGGGGGGGGGAGAGATCTCCCCCCTCCTGCTCTCCCCCGCCGCCCCACGCCGACACCCGAATGTTTTCTCACGAGCTGGCAGGTACTCGAAAATAACGATACTGACTCGAGTATCTGCCCTTAACGGGTATGCTCGCTCATCTCTACTTAAATTCTTCTTATACTACTTATTTTAGACCTTCTTGCAAGTGCATTTTCTTTTGACTTGTTAACATTTTTTTACTTAGTGGCATCTTTTGGAGTCACAGCAGAAAAGGTAGGTTCAGACAACCAATAAAGAAAATGAAAGGTTTTTTAAAAAAAATAGTTTTAACCTTCCCAGTCTTCAAATACACAGTACTACATGAGTGCTGTTTATACAACACACAATACTAAAGCATAGATGTTGACAAATAAAAAACAAGAATATGCAAAAAAGATACATACCACTCAGTTTGTTTTTATTTATTTAGTTATTATAATGGGAGTTATTGGTAAACATATGCAGCTGTATATGCATAAAAAATATTTACAAACAAAATAAGTGCTACCGTAATCGCCATGGGTCTATATTAAATGTCACATTTATTAGGGTATTATGAAAATTAACAATTAATGGTTTAAATCCCACCAAAATATATTATATATACCTCAACCCATAGACAACACATATCCATAATACTAAACAAGCACATGTACATAAAAAAATACATCTTGTCAGTACACATTTGCAGAAAGTTGAGTGTGTGAGGAGAGCATCTCAGCCATTTTAAATGGGTTGTCTGGTTACAAAGTCATATTTTATAATTAGTGCAAGATCACTTAAAACAATAAAACAAAGGGTACTTACCTGTTCTCAGCCCCAGCGATCCAGCACCACAGCCATGCAATTTTTCCGGTCTCTGTTTATACTGGAAGTTAGGTGACTGCAGCCTGCTAATCAGAAGTTGCAATTTCACTGCCTATTCACCTGGTATCAGTACTCATATTCTGGATGCCATGATGCCAGGAGTTCAACACAGTGACACTGCGCCCTCTATTTGGTAGGCAGCAGTTAACAGAAACCAGAAGAATCATGGGGCTGCAGTACTGGATCACCAAAGCTGAGGAAAAATAAGTACCCTTTGTTTTATTGTTTTAAATCATTTGGCACAAATTTTAAAATATGGCTTTGTAACCACACAACCTCTTCAAGCCAACTGCAGCTATATGTACCCTCCATCTGGAAGTGTTTTCTCAATTGGTAGGGAGATGATACCTATCGGAGATGAACCTGATCATGATGAGAGCCAATGCCAAAGTAAGGAGATTTAATTTAATGTCACTGGAGTTTCCAGTAGCTTTTGTGTTTGCTACCATGCCCTTGGTCTCAGAAGTCCTGGCAATAGCCAGGCAAGTCCAAACCTTGCTTGCTAAGTTTTTATCAAGAGAACTTTTAATGAAGGGGTTTCTAGTGGCAATTAATAAAATTTTTTCAAGGGGAGTAGTAGGCTACAGGCTTTGGCCCCCAAAAGGAACTTTATATATTCTTCCATGACTTTAAAGTAGTTAGGGGCTCTATCTTCATTCAGGCTTAAATTTCTATATTTCTTGGGGGGGCATGTCCTGAGCTCAGAGCAGTATGGCCACGTACTGGACCTACTCCCTCCAAGCAAATTAAAAAAGCTACAAACAAAGCAAATACCTCATCCACCAAATCACTTTTGCCAGCAGGTAATGCTTCTCACGAGGCGTTTGCCATATTCACAATGGAGTTTTCTCCTGCACTGTGTCATGTTGTAGTAGAGGCAAACACCTTATGAGAAGCATAGTGATGGCCTCTCTCCTCCATCATCCTAAGCTGATGCCAACACTCCATTCAGTGGAGATACAGGCTGTGGCTCACCAGCACTGGACTCACCACTACAGCCCTCACAGTGGCACGCACGGCTGAAGAGGTACAGATTAAATCCCCAACAACCCGAGGAGAAGGCTGAACAAAGTGGGGTCGCTCTACTTGCAGCATGAGGCAGAGCTAAGGCCCAAATTAAGGCTACAACAAAATTAAAAATAGCAGTGCTCGCAGTGAGTCCCAGTAGTGAATCACGGTCATCAGAGGAAAGCATGGAGAACCATCATTGCCGCATTCCTAAAACAGAATCTGCAGAACCATATCAGTCTTTAACTCAAAAAAGGAGATCCTAACATGGGAACAAAATATCTTCAGAATAGCAGCTTGAACACAGTGCAGGAAAGGTAGTATTGCCAGATGGTCATTTAAGTAAGAATTCTCCCCCAAATAGTCCAGCTAAACAACATACAAAATGGGCCTCTTAGCTGGTTATTAACAGTCTTTACACTGATGCTATCCTTCCTAATACAATTAGAGCAGACGACTCTCTTAACACAATAATAATCAGACTGTTTTAGATGTTTTTTTGAAGGAAGCTATGCTAACACTACATAGCTCCATTTCAAAAGGTATTACCAAAACAATAGATGTAGTCTCATCTAATGTTGACTCTTTGGGGGGAGAAAGTGGATCACATAGAACAGAAAATGGGTGTTACGCCTTCTTCTACCTGAGCTAACTGCAAACCAAAATATGGTCTGGAAACAAGGATTGGGAAAGGAAAATAGGCACACACACTAACATCACAACAAGGTGAACTGCGAACAGGACTCACGAGCAGACATGACATAACGACTGACAAATGCCCAAAACACTTACCGAACATACCTACATGTTTAAGCAGATGGAATAGCTACTGAACATATGAGGTATTGATTCATATTTTGGCCAAGACCCTTAAGCCCACAACAAGGGTGCTTGTTGTCTCATGAGTCCCTACTCTAACAAGAAAACTTACCTTATGAGTCCTACCTGCAAGTGGGGCAATCTTTCCTAATAGGGATGGCCTCACACTGGAACCTAGGGGCCTGGCATGCCCTTGATGGTAAACAATCCAATTGAACAGGACATACTGTAGTTCACACCAACACACAAAGGAGGAATGGAGCTTCTTTAGCTATAGGAATTGTTACCTCCATCTCGAATAAGCAAAACAAAATTAAGATTCATTCAATATCTCTCAAGCTGCTTAAGGAATGGAGTTCAGTGACAGTTGAAGAGGCAGTTGAGGTTAATATTATGTTCATCCTTAAGTAGGCCTAAGACAAGAACTGTTCTCCTACAATTCATCCTCACGTTTTGCAGTCTCACACACTTCCCAAACGCCCTCTATCCTATGGCAATACTTTACCATATATTGTGTTATCTTATTTAGTTTCTTTAGTTTTGCTATGTGTACCATTGTGCCAAGGGGTTTATACTAACCTGTACCAAGTTACTGAAGAATGTGGAAAAAGACAGCAATTAGCCAACCCAAACTTTTTGTGATAATCCACAATGACTGTGAAAATACTCTTAGGGCTCACTCAGATGAGCGGATATTCGCACGTTTTTCTGCGCAGAAGAAAAAAAACGCACTGCGTGCGTAGCAAAAATTTTGCGCCTGCAGAAGATAGAACATATGGGTTGCAATTGACGTGGTCATGCTAATTTTTTCTGCATGCAGTGCGTTTTTCTTTCCATGCGGAAAAACACACGAATATCCGCTCGTCTGACTGAACCCTTACTTAACGTTAAAGGTCTAAACAGTCCATACAAATGGTAGTTATTGAGGAAAGAAACTAAGAAGGTAAATGCTGATAAGAAATCACATTTTTAGGGAAAAAAAAATTCACACTGAAATTTTCCAATCCCCACTTTCCGCATATATTTTCATCTAATGCAGACAGGGAAAAACCCAGGGTACTTATTACTGTTGAAGATTCAATTACGTTTTCTCATTCTAATATGATTACTGATAAGAAGGGCAGATGTGTTGCCCTAATCTGCACTATAAGCAACTCTATCTATACTATTGTTAACATTTACGCCCCTACCAAATCTCAAATAGGCATCGTTAACACATTGTTAAAAAAAACTTAAAAATAGCATCTCAGGAATATTGGTTATTTGTAGCAACTTTAAGGCCTTAGTCACACGGGCGTTTTCTGCCACGATTTGCGGATCGCATGACGGATGCGCATCCGCAAATCGCGTGACCGGGGTCAAAAAATCGCCCGAAAAAACTGCTCCTAGCCGCGTTTCAATAGAAATGGGCCGGAGCTGTCCAGTGCATTGAATTCAATGGAGCTGGCAATGCAGCCGGCTCCATTGAAAGCAATGTGCTGCGGGCGATCTCACAATGAAGTGTCGGGAAGGGCTTAAATATATAAGCCCTTCCCTGCAATTCATCCAGAAATGTGTAAAAATAAAAAAAATATATATACTCACCTTGTCCTGGCAGACGGAGTTCAGTGCGGCTGGCTGGCAGTGGGTGTGAGTGGGTGTGAATGAAAGCTGCCCCTGATTGGTCCCTGCGCTGAGCCAATCAGAGGCAGCTCTCACTCACACCCATTCATGAATTCATGAATGGGTGTGAGTGAGAGCTGCCTCTGATTTGCTCAGCGCAGGGACCAATCAGCGGCAGCTCTCACTCACACCCACTGCCAGCCAGCCGTGCTGAACTCCGTCTGCCGGGACAAGGTGAGTATATATATATTTTTTTATTTTTACACATTTCTGGATGAATTGCAGGGAAGGGCTTATATATTTAAGCCCTTCCCGACAATTCATCTCGCGATCGCCGGCAGCCCATTGCTTTCAATGGAGCCGGCTGTATTGCCGGCTCCATTGAATTCAATGGGCAAACATCGTTCTTCTCTGCCACAGCTGTTACAGCTGTGGCAGAGAAGAATGATTTGTCTAGTATATGCTCTCAATGGGGTCGGCGCTGCATATAGAGAGGAGAACAGGAATCGCAGATCGCAGATAGGTGCGATCTACGATTTCTGTTCTATAATTTATCGGACGAGCGCATAAAAAGTGCTCATGTGTCCGATACCATTGCAAAGCAATGGTTTTATAAAATTGCCGGACGCATGCGCATGCGCAAATCGCGCGAAAAAACGCCCGTCTGACTAAGGCCTAAAAGTGATGTTACATTAGACACAATTTCTAGAAGTAGTAGGGCCCCACTCAATTAAGACCATGGCTCACCAAAAAGGCTTATACGATACATGGAGATGTTTGCATGCATCCGAAAAGACTTCACATATTACTCAGAACGGCATAATACATACACACAAATCGGTATGTTCATCACTACTTAAAACGTTATTCCAGATATAAGCCATTGTAAAATTGGACAGATTACATTGTCAGACCAGGCACCTATTACCCTAATGATTCAAACTCCAGAATACCCCAACACTGCATACATCTGGAGAAACAGCACATATATATCGTCTTTGAAACAAACAGAAAGTTATAGCTAGTCAACTCCCATCAACTCTCTATCAATAAACCAACAGCTTGCAATTATTTCTCCTTAGGAACTCACATAAAGCATTCATTAGAGGCATATTAATTCAGCAAGCCGCAAGCTTTAAAAAGCAACAACTTAAAAATATACAAAATCTACTGAACAATATCAATCTATTAGAAGAACAAAACAAATCTAATCCATCACCTATAACACAATCGCTCCTTAAAGAAGCACGTAGTTCCCTCCGGAGTTATGTGTCTCTAGAATTCGAGAAATATGCTAAAAAATTAAAAATTAATTACTATAATTCTTACAACAAAGCTAGCAAGCTAATGGCAAATGGAGTGAAAATAGCTAGGAGCAAAGCTATAAAAACATATCTGAAATCTCAAAGCTCTCGGATAACATTCTAAATCCACAAGACATAGCAGATGAATTTAGTCATTACTATCACAACCTGTATAATTTATAGTTCGACCCCTTTACCTCACAACCCCAACAAGCTTTGATACATGATTTTCTCAAAGGGTTAAACTTACTGTGCCTCTCACAAGAGCAATTACAGACACTTAACAACCCCTATAGTTGAGCAAGAAATTACTTCTGCTATTCATATGTCAAAATTAGGGAAAGCCCCAGGTCCAGATTGGTTCCCTAACGAATACTTGAAAACTTTCCAATGTGTTCTACTCCCACACATCTGTAACTTCTTTAACCTAGCAATGACTAAGGGAATGTTTTCAGTAGAGAACTTAAAAGCCATACTAATAGTTCTTTCCAAACCAGGAAAAGAGCTAAATGTCCCAAAAAGCTTTTGTCCAATTTTTCTCCTTAATTCAGACCTGAAACTGTATGCTAAAGTTATACCAAACAGATTGTTCCCCTTGATGCCCAGGCTAATTAAAAATAATCAGCTGAGTTTTACTATACCTGGTGGATGTTGTTGCAAAATGTCGAGCGCCTTCTTTGCTTTAACTTTGGACATGGAGAAGGTGTTCAACAGGGTTCACTGGGGACATGGGCGTAACTATAGAGGATGCAGGGGATGCGGTTGCACCCGGGCCCAGAAGCCTTAGGAGGCCCATAAGGCCTAACGTCTCCATATAGTAAGCCTAGTACTATGAATAAAGTATTATAGTTGGGGACCCTGTTACAGCTTTTGCATTGGGGCCCAGAAGCTTCAAGTTACGCCTCTGACTGGGGATATCTGTCTCATGCACTACAGAGATTTGGTTTTGAGTGTCCCATTTTTTTCTGCTATTAAAGCTCTATATTTCTTTCCCTCAGCTATGATGCTGATCAATGGGCTCCCGTCTAAGTCATTTATTATATCAAGTGGCACAAGACAGGAGTGCCCTTCATCGCCTTTAATCTTTTCAATTGTTATGGAACCATTGGTAGAGGACAGTAGAAGCAACCTGAACATTAAATTAGGTCCAACAACGCATTAAAAAAACCTATTCACACATGATGGTATTTTAACCATTTACAATATGTATAACATTGTACCTTTTTTTGCATTTTAATTTGATAAATATCTCTATTTACTTTTCTACTTTGTTGCTCTGAAAAATTCAATAAAAAATATTGAAAAGAAATTCCATCCTTCTCCAAAACTAAGTAGAAGATGCCCCTGATAGCCTTTTGCACCCAACCTACCTAAGAGGAGGAAAGGCATTTACCGGCACTAAATGTGAGATGTTGTCTGACCGAGATTTAGAACAAATCCCACCATAGCCTTTACCATAAACTGAAACCCATAGTTGGGTCCCCTTAAAAAATAACCTTTAATGATAAGTAGTAAAATATATTATAGTAACAATGAATTAATGTAGTGAGAATGAGTGTAATATGTTAGACAAAACCAGTCTAAGAGAAACACTATCTTACCTTGCTAATAAAGCGCAAATATCAGGGTCACAAGTGCATCACTTGCTGCAAATGGTGTGCGCTACCATGCAGCAATACAGTGCTATATACTGAAGATTTGGCAAGTGATTAGATTCCTACATGAGCTGTCAGCATATATGATAAAATGCTGCCAGATAAACTGAGTCTGACATAAACAGAGAAGGATAGACTACATAAGGCTCTGCTAAAAGACCAGCTTTCCCTACATGTTTCACCAGAACTCTGGCATCATCAGGGGTATAGGCTCATGTAAGCATTGAAGGGGTTAAGGACCTTCCATCACATCACACATGTCCTGGACATTCCATGCAGAACAAAGCTCGGTGTTTGCACAGCCCTCTACTCTTGATGCTGTCTTGAAAAGTAGTAGGACGACAGAACGGTAGCATCAAGAGAATGAGGCTGAGCAAACACTGACTTTTGCTCTGCACAGAAGGTCCAGGAACTGTGTGACCTCATGGAAGGTCCTTAATCCCTTCAATGCTCACAGAAGCCATCAGAGAATCTGCAGCAACTCCTCAGTGTGGTGAGAGATGTATTTTTCTCTGTCAACAACTTCTCTCAGCTGTAAAGAGATAAGTGAATGACTAATGAAAACTGCATGGATAGCAGCCAAGTAAAAGTTGGGGAGGTCACAATAAAGGTGCCTTCTCTGGACCTCTGACAAAGAGTTCTCATTAATCATTCACTTATCACTTAGTAGTTTTAATTCTACTGACTACAAGAGCTGCTCTGTTCTGCAGGTAATAAGAAATTTTAGGGAAAGTCACACATGCAGGGTAGGATCTTTTTTACAATCCTGTGAATGGGCAAAATCCACATGTGGAATTTCTGATGCATTTCTGCACGGATCCATGGAAAGAGGTAATATGCAGATCTGCACGAAAATTCATCAAAATTTTCACATGCAGGGTTTTGCCAAATGATAGGGCTAAATCTACATGCGGGTCCACGACAGGAACCACGGCAGAATAGCCACAGATTTCTGCTGCAGTTTTACAGATGGATTCCATGGCAGAATCCTCCATAAGAACATAAAGTTAAAGTTCCATTGAAGCTGCCAAAAACAACATTCTGACAGAACCATGCATGTAACCATCGGCTTTAGACAAAGGCTACATGGTGATTTGGTTCACAACAGTTGTTGCGCAACCAAGACCACTGTGTAGCACAGCAACATTGCGCAGCCATTGAACTCAATGAAGCTGCAGTGCAGACCACAGCTGCGATGTTGCAGCAACATGAAACCCGCATTGTAACTCCATTGAGTTCAATGACAGTGTGATGTTGCTGCACTACACAGCAATTTTGGTCAGATGAGCCCCTTCTTGACCAAAATTACCCTAAATATGACTACTTTGGTCTCTCCTTGACAAGGTTTCTATTGGTTTGTTTATCATGGTTAATGGTGATGGTGTTTGCCGTTAGCAGGCGCTGTATGGATATCGGTCACTTGACGCCTGTGGAGTAGCTCCAGATCAAAATGTTTGTGGTGTTTTAGCCTGCTTTGAGAAAGCTATTAAAATGATCAGTCATGATCTACGTCACTGTGTCCCTCTTGTCTGCCTGCTGGAACAGATGATACAAGGTCTGAGGGACAATGACATGTCGTTATCACAGGAGGAGGAAGAGTTAGCGATATCCCAACTGTCTGACCAGTGCTCCATTACTCAACACTGCAAGGTGGCTTTGGGCAAAAATGTGGGGCATCTTCTCCAACATGTTTCTTCATCTGTGGCAGAAGTACAGAGGAGGAAGAGAAGGAGGAAGAAGAGGATGGATTTTCTGCCATCTGATTTAATTTTTTGATATATACCAGAGTTTGATGGTATTTATCTGCAGCAGACAAGGGGGATTGGCTGTTGGAGAATGCCACATCCAGCCAGCTCAATAAACCCCTACCTGTGAAGGTGTGCACAAGAAAGCCTGTAGAACCACAGGTCCCAGATGCACAACCTTAACACCTGTGGATGACAATGAATTGCTGCACTTCTGAAGGCCAAGGGAGGTCCAACATGCTAGTAGATGGGTGTCGCTAATAAAGTGGTGATTCAGTGTAGGTACTACATGTAGTTAACGTTTTTCTCTTTGTATTGTATCATGCTTTATGGCAAAAAAAAAGATTTTGAGAGAGAATGAATGAATGAAAATTGTGAAAGGAAGGCAGAGTCTTACATAACTGTGAGAGAAATGATATATGTGTCTGAATGGAAGCATTTAAAAGAAATAATACACTTACATCTTGATTTTAGAATACGCTTCTGAAACGTTCCAACTGTTTTCTTGTTTAGCTTAATTAATGTGCTATATTTTCATTCCATTCTTCATTACTTTAAGCACTTTCTTGTAATAGCTTCTTTGTCACTGCTGAATAAATGAGACAAATATATGTACATTGAAAATGGACTTTTTATTAGTTTAGCTTGAAGTCTTTTAACTTTAGCAGAAAACTGTCATTCAGGCGTTTTTACGGCAGTGTGTTAATTCTGAAGTCAATTTAACTAGTAGAGTGACACAGTTGAAATCGTCTATCTATCTATCTATCTATCTATCTATCTATCTATCTATCTATCTATCTATCTATCTATCTATCTATCTATCTATCTATCTATCTATCTATCTATCTAACATGGATATATAAAGTCTACACGCCCCTGTTAATTTGAATGCTGTTAAGCTGCAATACAAGATACAATCCATGAAAAACAGTGACACTGTTTGTGAAAGACAGCAGACATTTTTCTAGTCTTATATAATCCCTGTAAGGCCGAATGCACACGACCGGGTCAGATTTCGCATGTGGGATCCCGCAGCGGAATCCAACCCGATGCCTGGCCGGTGAGCCCTACATACCTGTCAGGATGCTTTTTCTTCTGTACTGCTGATGTGCCGCGGAAGGGCCGCGGGACAGACGGCTTCGATTGACTTCAATGGAAGCCGTCCGCACGGAATCTGGCTCAAAATAGAGGATGTTGCGATTTTCCCCCGCAAGCAGAAAATCATAATTGATTTCCACTCATGGGCATGGAAATCCGCTTTTACATTGCATGCTATGGCAGGTATTTGCTGCGGAATCCCTAGTCGGACATCCAATCCAGATTCCGCAATGCAAATCCTGCTGTGTTCATTGGGCCTAAATGAAAAGATAAAGCTTATTGATAAAGTCTGCACACTATGCACTTATCATATGTTCATATGAAGTAGGAGTTTTGCTTTCCACAGATATCTGATGTTGCAGTATATTTTAATTTCAATCCTGAGAATTGAGTTTACAAAATCTCACTACAAAATCATCGCTACAAAAAGAATGTGTGTGAAGCTCATGGATTCCAATGGGTTCTTTCAGGCTACAAAACATAGCAATGATTTTGTAGCCCGTGTAAATAAGGCCTTAAGGGCTTTTACCCACCAGCAGTTTTTTTTTCGCTGCGATTTCGCTGCCTTTTTTTTCCAAATGTCATTGGGACTTTCTAATGTTTGGTTGCTGCGATTTTTGTGTAATGCGAATAGAAAGTCCGATTGACATTTGGGAAAAAAAAAACTGCGAAACCACAGCAAAAAAAAAACGCTAGTGGGTAAAAGCCCTAAGGAATATGGGCATACAGTGCTAGCAGATGTATTACTTATAAAACTTTTAGCAGAATTCTGTATATTTTTGAAAACAACAGTGTTTTCACAATTCATTTAACTTTATCTTTCTTTATATGTCTACGAAGAGAGATGTTTGGAGATTTGCAACTAATATATTATCCCAGATGAGTTATTTGCTTTCGGTGACAAGCAAATCAGGCTGAATGTGTATTTGGCTTATTAAACATAAAATGTATTTTCAGCCTCAGTAGATGTCCATTCATTTTTGATTCAATGTTTTCTGTGTATTAGGATTGAACTATAAATCACTTTGACCGTGTCCAAATAAGGGTCAATAAAGTATGTGGTATAAAATGTGTGAGTGTAAAGTTGTGTTGAAAGCCATGTTCACGCATCGAAAACCTGGTACTTGTGATACTACAAATGTGAAGCCTGTTATTATTATACTTATTACAATACAATTCTGATAACTATTTTCTAACGATCACCAGTAACACTACCTCAGTAGACTCTCCTGCACTACAGATTCTTTTAAACTCGTTCCGTCTCAATTATCCCAAACTCTGCACAGATAAAAAGTAGGGATGAGCAAACTTTTGAAAAAAGCCAAATTTTTGAAAAAAAAAAGGATTGGTTCATCCCAAATTAGTTCGGATTGAAACTTCTGGGGTTCTAGGTTCAAATCTGACAACCTCTACATGGACATTGTATGTTCTCCTTGCGTTTCATAACAATCACCTATATTTAACTCCATACAAATGTTTCCCTTGGTCAGATTTAAACCTAGGACCACAGCACTGCAAAGCAACAATACTAACCACATCGTCCATTGATATGGTAACATGCGGTATCCATCATTTATAATTTTATGGATTTTTTGTAAGTAAAGAAGAATAAAAGAAGTGTTTTTAAGGAGCTGGCTTTTCTCCTTTTGCAGTTACTATTCAAGCTGTTTGACTCAAGGTCAGCCTGAGCACCTGAAAACCTTCTGTTGTGTGCTGCTGGGATCTGTAGTTCTAAGCTTCCTAGCAGCACAGTCCCCACAGGGTTAATTGATTGAGCTGGCTGGGTGTGGTACTTCCTGCTAGCCAATCTCCTGGGTCTGTGCTCACATATAAACCCTGCTTCTGTCAGTCTCTGTCTGGATTCCAGACTGAGCAGTCATGAATCCTTGTCTGAAGCTGGTCTTGTACTGTTTGGATGTTTCGGCCTTGTTCCCACTCAGATCTCTGTTTATAAGTAGATCTGTGTCTCTTTGCTTCCCCAAGACAGTTTGGACACCTTTAGTCCTAGTTTTCTGCACATGCATCTCCCCTTTCCTTCCCCCTTTATAGGTGCGGCCTCCAAACATCTTATGTCTTGCTCTGTGTGTCAGTTGGTGGAACTTGACACAGTTCCCTATGTCAGCTTGCGTGGCTGACTGTCTATCCCCCCGGTATGAGGACACATTGTGTCTCTCTGCTTCCCCAAGACGGTTTGGACACCTGTAGTCCTTGTCTGTGTTATATGCATTCCCTTTAAAGGTGTGACCTCCAAACATCTTATGTCTTGCTCTGTGTGTCAGTTGGTAGAACTTGACACAGTTCGCTATGTCAGCTTGTGTAGCTGACTGTCTATTCCCCCTGGTATGAGGACACATAGACTTGCTGTGAGTTTAATCTGTGCTCATGGGAGCTCTGGTTGGAGTCTGTCTGGTTTTCACTATATGTTGTAGTCTGCTGTAAGCCTGTGCCTGTAAGCAGGTATCCTGTTGTCTGTCCTGTTCCTGATGCACCTTTCTGTGTGATCGGTGCTCTGTCCTGTTCCTGATGCACCTTTCTGTGTGATCGGTGCTCTGTCCTGTTCCTGATGCAACTTTCTGTGTCATCGGTGCTCTGTCCTGTTCTTGATGCAACTTTCTGTGTGATCGATGCTCTGTCCTGTTTCTGATGCACCTTTCTATGTGTTCGGTGCTCTGTCCTGTTCCTGTTGCAGTTGGCTGTGTGCCCTGCGCTCTGTCCTGCTCCTGATGCAAGCTTGCTGTGTGTTCTGTGACCTGTGCTCTGTCCTGCTCCTGTTGCACCTGGCTGTGTGCCCAGTGCTCTGTTCTGTCCTGTTGCAAGCTAGCTGTGTGATCTGTGTCTTGCAGGTTCATGTCCGTTTGTACGTTTATATTCTGTCAGCTTTGTGTTAGCTTGCTGTATGACTTGCGATTTGTGTCCTGTCCTGTTGCAGCATTCTGTGTGAACGCTGTCCGGTTCTCCTGGACTCCTGGTTAGTTTAGGGACTAGCGGTATAACCAGGAGCTGTGAAGTTGGCCCGCTAGCTTCCACGTTTTGTACAAAATGTAAACTAATACCTGGTATATATATATATATATATATATATATATATATATATATATATATATAGCCTTATCTGTTACTAGTGGTTGCATTTTGGCTGCTGTTTTCTGGATCTATGTATTCTGTTGTTCTGTCCCTGTTATGTGGCATGTCTATGTCTCCTGTTTTGTGGCATGGCTCCTAGGATCAACTAGGGCCAAGATCCGAAGACCGCTGGGCCGCCCTTTATTGGGGCGAATTCCTCCGTTAGGTAGGGCCACTGTCATCCCCCTGGTAGCACAGGGTCAGTTGCCTGTCTTCCGTGTGAATCTCCTGTGTCCCTGTGTGCATACATACTGCACTATAATACTGTACCACTACTACTACTATTCCACCTACTATTTGGGTACGATCGTGTGGGCCCCGTCCTTAGTTTGCCCACACGATCGTAACACCTTCCAGCCAAACCAGGTTAATATTACTTACTAACCAGATCCAGATAACATTGTATTATGTTTTTTGGAATCAACAATACTAACCACCAAGCCATCCTGCTTCTTCTTCCTTCTTCTCTTTAATAAAGGCATGCACTGTATAAATAAAGATTATTATGAAGAAGAACTCCACGCAGACACAAGGAGAACACACAAATTCTATACAGATGTTGTCCTAGGTCAGATTTGAGCTTAGGATGCAAGCTCTGCACGGTAGCAGTGCTAACCACTGAGCCACCATTATTAGTTCTCTTCCTCCTTCATTTTAAGGGTATTAGTGAAGTTCCAGTTCAGTTTCAACTGATTTGAACTACATTTTTTCTCAAATTCAGTGAACCAACCAGATTTTTAAAAAGTTTGCTCACCTCTGGTTGATAGCATCTAGATGCATAGAGCACAATTACAACTACATATATGCAAATAATATAACCATAAGGGCGCCCACCCACTGGCGATTTTTTTTTCTTTGCGTTTTGCGTTTTTCCTGCAGAACCATTAGAATTGAATGTACTCCTGTCCACTGGCGTTTTGCGTTGCGTTGCGTTTTTTAACATAGGAACTGTCAGTTGCATATGTGTCCTTATTTTTCTCCTAATGCACCCATGAAAGTCAATGGAAATTAATGGAAAAGCCGCGAAAACGCCGCAAAAACCGCGGGAAAAACGCCGCGAAAACGCGGCGTTTTTCACGCACGAAAATCGCAAACGCCAGTGGGTGGGCGCCCTAAATATGCAAAAAGGTATGAGTGGATACAAGGGCATGCATACAAGAGAGAGATCACAAAGCAAAGATCAAAAATGGGCTCCCTATTTTAGTACTGATCTTTGCACCTCAGGACAGAAGGGTTGTCCTGTGGTCCCCATTCGACACCCCTGTCATGACCCTCGGGGTCCATTCGTCAAATTCAAACTTGCTTGCTTTGCAGTTCCTCTGGAGAGGGGAATACTAAATAGGCTTTTACTACCCAGTCTCCAAGGCCCCAATAGCAAACGCATAGTCTGCTTTTATAGTAGGTTCACCCTTCATTTCAAAGCAATGGTTTATTATTAGAGATGAGCGAGCACCAAAATGCTCGGGTGCTCGTTACTCGGGACGAAATTATCGCGATGCTCGAGGGTTCGTTTCGAGTAACGAACCCCATTGAAGTCAATGGGCAACCCGAGCATTTTTGTATTTCGCCGATGCTCGCTAAGGTTTTCATGTGTGAAAATCTGGGCAATTCAAGAAAGTGATGGGAACGACACAGCAACGGATAGGGCAGGCGAGGGGCTACATGTTGGGCTGCATCTCAAGTTCACAGGTCCCACTATTAAGCCACAATAGCGGCAGGAGTGGGGCCCCCCCCCTCCCAAAAACTTTTACTTCTGAAAAGCTCTCATTAGCAATGCATACCTTAGCTAAGCACCACACTACCTCCAACAAAGCACAATCACTGCCTGCATGACACTCCACTGACACTTCTCCTGGCTTACATGCTGCCCAACCGCCCCCCCTCCCCCCCACAGCGCACACCAAAGTGTCCCTGCGCAGCCTTCAGCTGCCCTCATGCCACGCCACACTCATGTCTATTTAGAAGTGCGTCTGCCATGAGGAGGAACCGCAGGCACACACTACAGAGGGTTGGCACGGCTAGGCAGCGATCCTCTTTAAAAGGGGCGGGGCGATAGCCCACAATGCTGTACAGAAGCAATGAGAAATATAATCCTGTGCCACCGCCATCAGGAGCTGCACACGTGGGCATAGCAATGGGGAACCTATGTGCCACACACTATTCATTCTGTCAAGGTGTCTGCATGCCCCAGTCAGACCGCGGTTTTTAATTCATAGACACAAGCAGGTACAACTCCCTATTGTGAAGTCCCTGTGGACCGACAGCATGGGTGGCTCCCTGGAACCCACCGGCGGTACATAAAAATATCCCATTGCAGTGCCCATCACAGCCTTATGTAGTAATGTCATGTTTAATGCAGGTGGGCTTCGGCCCACACTGCATGCCCCAGTCAGACTGGGGTTCTTTACAAGTGGAAACAGATGCATTTATAATTCCCTGTGGACCCACAGCATGGGTGGGTGCCAGGAAGCCACCAGTGGTACATAGAAATATCCCATTGCATTGCCCAACACAGCTGAGGTAGTAATGTTGTGCTTAATACAGGTGGGCTTCGGCCCACACTGCATGCCCCAGTCAGACTGGGGTTCTTTACAAGTGGACAGATGTAGGTTAAACTCCGTGTGCACCTACAGCATGGGTGGCTCCCTGGAACCCACCGGCGGTACATAAAAATATCCCATTGCATTGCCCAACACAGCTGAGGTAGTAATGTCGTGCTTAATGCAGGTGGGCTTCGGCCCACACTGCATGCCCCAGTCTGACTGGGGTTCTTTACAAGTGGAAACAGATGCATTTATAATTCCCTGTGGACCCACAGCAGGGGTGGGTGCCAGGAAGCCACCGGCGGTACATAGAAATATCCCATTGCATTGCCCAACACAGCTGAGGTAGTAATGTTGTGCTTAATACAGGTGGGCTTCGGCCCACACTGCATGCCCCAGTCAGACTGGGGTTCTTTACAAGTGGACAGATGTAGGTTAAACTCCGTGTGCACCTACAGCATGGGTGGCTCCCTGGAACCCACCGGCGATACACAAAAATATCCCATTGCATTGCCCAACACAGCGGATGTAACATCAGCTGTAATGCAGGTGGGCTAAAAATTCATTTGATTACACTGTAGGCGAGGGCCCACAAAAATTGCTGTATCAACAGTACTAATGTACATCCAAAAATTGGCCATGGCCAACCAAGAGGGCAGGTGAAACCCATTAATCGCTTTGGTTAATGTGGCTTAAGTGGTAACTAGGCCTGGAGGCAGCCCAGTTTAACGAAAAATTGGTTCAAGTTAAAGTTTCAACGCTTTTAAGAGCATTGAAACATATAAAAATTGTTTAGAAAAATTATATGAGTGAGCCTTGTGGCCCTAAGAAAAATTGCCCGTTCAGCGTGATTACGTGAGGTTTCAGGAGGAGGAGCAGGAGGAGGAGGAGGAATATTAGACACAGATTGATGAAGCAGAAATGTCCCCGTTTTGGATGGTGAGAGAGAACGTAGCTTCCATCCGCGGGTGCAGCCTACGTATTGCTTACGTATCGCTGCTGTCCGCTGGTGGAGAAGAGAAGTCTGGGGAAATCCAGGCTTTGTTCATCTTGATGAGTGTAAGCCTGTCGGCACTGTCGATTGACAGGCGGGTATCGTGCGATCGGCTACGTACTCCCTCACCATCCTTTTACAGTGCTCCCGCCGACTCAGCCTTGACTGGGGAGCGGTGACACAGTCTTGCTGGGGAGCCATAAAGCTGGCAAAGGCCTTGGAGAATGTTCCCCTGCCTGTGCTGTACATCCTGCCTGATCTCCCCCCCCCCCCGCTACCTGGCCCTCGGAACTGCGCCTTCTGCCACTAGCGCTGTCGGATGGGAAGTTTACCATCAGTTTGTCCACCAGCGCCCTGTGGTATAGCATCATTCTCGAACCCCTTTCCTCTTCGGGAATGAGAGTGCAAAGGCTCTCCTTATACCGTGGATCGAGCAGTGTGTACACCCAGTAATCCGTAGTGGCCAGAATGCGTGTAACGCGAGGGTCACGAGAAAGGCATCCTAACATGAAGTCAGCCATGTGTGCCAGGGTACCTGTACGCAACACATGGCTGTCTTCACTAGGAAGATCACTTTCAGGATCCTCCTCCTCCTCCTCTTCTCCTCCTCAGGCCATACACGCTGAAAGGATGACAGCCCAGCAGCATGTGTATCCTCACCAGTGGGCCAAGCTGTCTCTTCCCCCTCCTCCTCATCCTCCTCATGCTCCTCCTCCTCCTCCTCAACGCGCTGAGATATAGACAGGCGGGTGCTCTGACTATCCAGCGACATACTGTCTTCCCCCGGCTCTGTTTCCGAGCGCAAAGCGGCTGCCTTTATGCTTTGCAGGGAACTTCTCAAGATGCATAGCAGAGGAATGGTGACGCTAATGATTGCAGCATCGCCGCTCACCACCTGGGTAGACTCCTCAAATTTTCCAAGGACCTGGCAGATGGCTGCCAACGAGGGCCACTCTTCTGTAAATAATTGAGGAGGCTGACTCCCACTGCGCCGCGCAAGTTGGAGTTGGTATTCCACTATAGCTCTACGCTGCTCATAGAGTCTGGCCAACATGTGGAGCGTAGAGTTCCACTGTGTGGGCACGTCGCACAGCAGTCGGTGCACTGGCAGATTAAACCTATGTTGCAGTGTCCGCAGGGTGGCAGCGTGCGTGTGGGATTTGCGGAAATGTGCGCAGAGCTGGCGCACCTTTCCGAGCAGGTATGACAAGTGGGGGTAGCTTTTCAGAAAGCGCTGAACCACCAAATTAAACACATGGGCCAGGCATGGCACGTGCGTGAGGCTGCCGAGCTGCAGAGCCGCCACCAGCTTACGGCCGTTGTCACACACGACCATGCCCGGTTGGAGGCTCAGCGGCGCAAGCCAGTGGTCGGTCTGCTCTGTCAGACCCTGCAGCAGTTCGTGGGCCATGTGCCTCTTCTCTCCTAAGCTGAGTAGTTTCAGCACGGCCTGCTGACGCTTGCCCACCGCTGTGCTGCCACGCCGCGTGACACCGACTGCTGGCGACGAGCTGCTGACACATCTTGATTGCGAGACAGAGGTTGCGTTGGAGGAGGAGGAGGAGGAAGGTGCTTTAGTGGAGGAAGCATACACCGCCGCAGATACCACCACCGAGCTGTGGCCCGCAATTCTGGGGGTGGGTAGGACGTGAGCGGTCCCAGGCTCTGACTCTGTCCCAGCCTCCACTAAATTCACCCAATGTGCCGTCAGGGAGATACAGTGGCCCTGCCCGCCTGTGCTTGTCCACGTGTCCGTTGTTAAGTGGACCTTGGGAGTAACCGCGTTGGTGAGGGCGCGTACAATGTTGCGGGAGACGTGGTCGTGCAGGGCTGGGACGGCACATCGGGAAAAGTAGTGGCGACTGGGAACCGAGTAGCGCGGGGCCGCCGCAGCCATCATGCTTTTGAAAGCCTCCATTTCCACAAGCCTATACGGCAGCATCTCTAGGCTGATCAATTTTGCAATGTGCACGTTTAACGCTTGAGCGTGCGGGTGCGTGGCGTCGTACTTGCGCTTGCGCTCAAACTGTGGCACTAGCGACGTCTGGACGCTGCGCTGAGAGACATTGCTGGATGGGGCCAAGGACAGCGGAGGTGAGGGTGTGGGTGCAGGCCAGGAGACGGTAGTGCCTGTGTCCTCAGAGGGGGTTGGATCTCAGTAGCAGGTTGGGGCACAGGGGGAGAGGCAGTGGTGCAAACCGGAGGCGGTGAACGAGCATCGTCCCACCTTGTGGGGTGCTTGGCCATCATATGCTTGCGCATGCTGTTGGTGGTGCCTCCCCAGCTGATCTTGGCGCGACAAAGGTTGCACACCACTGTTCGTCGGTCGTCAGGCGTCTCTGTGAAAAACTGCCACACCGTAGAGCACCTTGACCTGTGCAGGGTGGCATGGCACGAGGGGGCGCTTTGGGAAACAGTTGGTGGATTATTCGGTCTGGCCCTGCCTCTACCCCTGGCCACCGCACTGGCTCGGCCTGTGCCCACACCCTCACTTGGCCCTCCGCGTCCTCGGCCGCGTCCACGTCCTCTAGGCCTACCCCTACCCCTCAGCATGCTGTATTACCAGTGATTTGATTTCCCAGGCAGGAAAGAAATTGGCGCAAGGCTGCACTCAACCGTAGCTGGTTGCGTCTGATTTTTTTACGTTCTCCACGCAGCACAGACGTACCCAGAGCCCTTAGGACTGACACAGGCAGGGCAAATATACTTTCTTCCCTTTTGTTTAAAAGGATAGGCCCACTGCGTCTATTCACTGAATAATAAGTTTAATAACTGTGTTGCGGCCCTGCAAAACTGTCAGAGAACTTTACTGTTCCAGAGTTACTAACTATGGCAGAGCAGGTATTTCCCAGGCAGGAAAGAAATTGGCGCAAGGCTGCACTCAACCGTAGCTGGTTGCGTCTGATTTTTTTACGTTCTCCACGCAGCACAGACGTACCCAGAGCCCTTAGGACTGACACAGGCAGGGCAAATATACTTTCTTCCCTTTTGTTTAAAAGGATAGGCCCACTGCGTCTATTCACTGAATAATAAGTTTAATAACTGTGTTGCGGCCCTGCAAAACTGTCACAGAACTTTACTGTTGCAGAGTTACTAACTGTGGCAGAGCAGGTATTTCCCAGGCAGGAAAGAAATTGGCGCAAGGCTGCACTCAACCGTAGCTGGTTGCGTCTGATTTTTTTACGTTCTCCACGCAGCACACACGTACCCAGAGCCCTGAGGACTGACATAGGCAGGCCAAATAGAATTTTTTCCCTGCTTTTTACAAGGAACACCCACACTGCGTCTATTCAATGAATAATGTATGTCTTCTGGCCCTGCCTACACAATTCTATCCCTGTAGTATTAATGCCGGGTGCAATGCTCTGCACAGCCGGTTTTGAGAAAAAAAAAAATATATGCAACACTGCTAACAGCAGCCTGGACAGTACTGCACACGGATAGATGTGGCCCTAGAAAGGACTGTTGGGGTTCTTGAAGCCTACACTCACTCCTAACACTCTCCCTGCCTAACCCCCACTTCTGTCCCTATTGCAGGGCGCAATGCTCTGCAGATCCAATTTTGGAGAAAAAAAATAAATACTGTGCTAACACAGTACTGCACACTAGTAGATGTGGCCCTAAGAAGGGCCGTTGGGGTTCTTGAAGCCTACACTAACTCCTAACGCTCTCCCTACAGCAGCTCCAGCACGATAGTACTTTCCCTCAGCTAAGTCACAAGGCATGTGTGGCGAGCCGTGGGAGGGGCCGATTTTTATACTCGGGTGACATCTGATCTTTCCAGCCACTCACAGCAGGGGGGTGGTATAGGGCTTGAACGTCACAGGGGGAAGTTGTAATGCCTTCCCTGTCTTTCAATTGGCCAGAAAAGCGCGCTAACGTCTCAGAGAGGAAACTGAAAGTAACCGGAACACCGCGTGGTACTCGTTACGAGTAACGAGCATCCCGAACACCCTAATATTCGCACGAATATCAAGCTCAGACGAGTACGTTCGCTCATCTCTATTTATTATTCATGAGAATATTGATGATTTTGATAGCATGTATTGCATGTTTAATGGAATAATGCTCCAGTACAGGAAACCTTGGCAATAAAAACTTACTAATATTTATTGAAAATCCTTTAAAACATACATGACCAGTGTCATTGTTGGAATTAGCTGCTTTTTTGGTTATCCTTCTTCTTCATAGCTTTGGGCATACCAAAGTAGACTCCTTAAGTACAAAGTTCAAGAGAAGTCATACTTTTAAAATCCAACAATCAAAGATGAATGCATGTGAGTACAAAATATGAGAGAAATATATAAATATTTAATAATAAAATGTATTTATAATGCAAAGATACCTGTTGTCTGACATTTAGACCTTTTGGAACTCGGCTTTGCAAAGTAAAAGTCCATCTAGCCTAAGGGCTTAAAGACTTCTGTCTATGATCTCTGCCTCACCTAGGCTTTTTTAACCTAGAAAGAAAAGTGCTGTAGCATCACTGCCATATACCAAACAAAATGCTTTGATACCATGGGTATATTAATGGCCGATGAATTACACATCCCATAAACCCATGGACCTTTGATTGACTATGTTATACAGTTGCATTGTATGCTAACAGATTTTCATAAGCAGGTATTTGCTTTACTTCTAGACTTGGATTAAGTAATCTACAACACTGTCTATGAGATGGCAATTGGGTGCTAGTCAGAAGAAATCTTGCCAAACCACTGCAGCCTAGATGGGATAGGTCTTTCTAGGAAATGCTGCAAAAATCTATAGTCATCAAGAAACTCACCTGGATCCACAATCTGGAAACAACTCCCTGCAAGTTGGTGGCATAAAGCATCTAACTAGTGTGCAACCCCTTTTTTTTGCCCAGTTGTCTGTTTTATGAAATAAAACCTTACACCTACAGCTGACAGCCTTCCAGTGGGTGAAGATGAGAATCTTAGGTTACATTTACATTTTTCTGCGTGATTTCTGTGTGTTGCACGAGAAAGTAACCGATTATTTTAAATGGGTCTATTTACATACATGATCGCTCTCTGGCAGCATTGCTGAGAAATTACGGCATCTCCTATTTTTATGCAATTCTTTTTAAGACTTGCCCATTCTCCCTGATGAAAGCAAAAAAATAATTGCACCGCGCTCACATGTACATGCACGTTTCATGTAAGTGGGATGTAATTTGCTCTTTTTACTGTTAGGATAACAAGCAATTTCCTTTACAATAGTTTTGTTACATTTTAATGTTTACAGATAAAATTAAAGAAAATTGACATATTTGACTTTTTAAAATACAATTTCAGTACCGTGACATACATAATGTTGAATATGCAATGCATTGTTGAATAAACACAAAGTTCAATCTGACAAACGAGAGAATAATTGCCAGGATAATGAGATACATCATTTGATACTAGATAGTAGCAACGAATCAAAAACTTGTGTGCACCACTTGAAAAAAATTTACCTTATGGCAAAAGGATCTATAAGGAGAGGGGGGGGGGCAATTAAGATGTGGGGATATTTGGAGGCATGGTTTGTAAAGAGAATGAGAGATAATATGACATCCACATGTTCTATTTGGATATAAAAGGATTGAGTGTTCCATTTTGGATTGTGGACATTCTTTCTTAGGCACAGTTATACAAGACTATAGAAATGATTTCTTCCGTGGAAGAAACTTTAGAGCTTTTCCAGTTGCGTGTGATTTTGAGATGAGTTGTATATAATATGTGGCAAATAATCGTTCTGTATTCCAAAAGGAAACTATCTATCCCTAGCAGTAGAAGGGCTTAGTCACACGGGCTGAGCCCTTACTGCATGAAGAAGATGGCCGCACTTCAGGACAGACGACTCCCCGCAGCGCCGAAGAAAGAACACATGACCAGCATGGAGCCGGTCACATGTTCTTGTTTCTGGTGGTGCGGAGATTCGTCCGCATCTGCAGTGCAGCTGTCTTTTAGTGCAGTAACACGGGCGCCGATGCGGCCGTGTGACTAAGCCCGAAGTGCCAAAACAGATTTGTTTTTAGTTGAAAAGGAATAGAATGTTTTCATCATCTAAAATACGTTTTTCCATCGGGTCGAAATCAGGGGGTAACTCCAGAAAATATTGAGCAGTGACCCTATGTGGAAATGCGTTTGTATAAATGTATGAGAGTTTTAATGGAGAATAGTACCATCTAAACAGTAATTTATAGTACTGTTCGTGCTGAGAGGCACATGCTGTAGATTGTATGGCCCATTGTAGGGAAATTTGACTAAAAAGGTTGGTTTCCTATTTCAAGAGCTGTGCTGCTTTCTTTAGAAAAATCGCATCAGATAAAAAGTTGTAGATTTGTTTCATATGATTTTTTTATTGGGTAAAAGTATTAGATTGTCTGTCTTTTAAGATCAATGGGATGTGGATGTGTGTTACTGTGTGTGTGAATGAGTGTTTGTATGGGCTGTTTAGGCCTCTAAAATTAAGTGAAAATATATGCAAATATATGCAATAAAATAAAAGGTTTGGCTCGTCTAGGTGCCATCTATCTCCTTGTCTTTCAGCAACTTGATATAAACCCTTTGTAGTTGTGGAGCACATGATAAAACTAGAGAAACAAGAAAGAATAAAATGTAATCCATGGTCAATAAAAGGGTATTGCCATAGAATATAGGAGGCTTGGGCAGTGTGCGAGACTGCAAAAAGTGGGGGTGAATTGTAGGAGAAGAGTTCTTGTCCTAAGCCTGCTAAAAGGTTGGTAGATTAAAGTCCTTGGCCATCCCTTGTTGTTAGGGTCCAATCTTAATCAAGCTTGAGAGATGGTGAATGATGCTTGTGTAGTGGCCCGGAGCGTGGCGCTGCAGGGACCACAGGCAATTAGCCATGTTATATTCTGTTGCTGCGAGTGTGTAAAGCATTGCTATTTCTTTAATGTATAATCCACCCAGCAGCACTGCGTTTAGATTTGCTGATTGATTGCCGGGGGACCAGTGCATAGAGGTTTCTGCATGGTTGAGCAGGCTAGAGGGAGGAGCTGGCGCGCACGGCGGTTTCACAGGCAGTTAGATTAGCCGTGGACCGGAAGTGCGCAGGGGGTTTGTGAGGAGACGCCGTCCTGACTGGATGCTGGTGGTTGTGCGCCCATGCAGGTACGATCGGAAGCGACTGGGTGCCTCAGAGAGTGAAGCGGGCCTTTTGTATGGTAGTCCGGTGCATGCCTGGCACCGGTATACAATAGTGACCGGCCTGAACTAAATAAATCACCTCATTGAAATTCAAGTTTACATTCGGTCTAACTGGTAGAAGGAAGATAAAAGCAAGCAGAGTTAGTTCCCTAAATATTTTACCTCAGAAAAGCATCTAGCATTTCTCAAGTCATTCTTAATCATCGCAGAAGGGGACAGCGCCTCACTAGAAGCAAGATCAGATTAGTACTGGCCGCCATTTTGGGATCAGTTATTACACTTAGCGTCAGCAGTAGAGATGAGCAAACCTACTCGGCCACGCCCCTTTTTCGCCCGAGCACCGTGATTTTCGAGTACTTCCGTACTCGGGCGAAAAGATTCGGGGGGCGCCGTGGGTGAGTGGGGGGTTGCAGCGGGGAGTGGGAGGGGGGGGAGAGGGAGAGAGAGAGGGCTCCCCCCTGTTCCCCGCTGCTACCCCCTGCTCCGCCACGCCTCCCCCGGCGCCCCCCGAATCTTTTCACCCCGAGTACGGAAGTACTCGAAAATCGCGGTGCTCGATCGAGTAATTGCTCGAAACGAGTACGTTCGCTCATCTCTAGTGAGCAGTCATTTTGCGGTTCTATGTTTGTACAGTGAAATCTTTCAGGGATCCTTATCTATTTCTAATCAGTCATTTTAGCAGTATTTTAGCATTTTTATTTAGTCCGTTTTGGTCCATTGTAGCCACACATAGCTACTTAACTCTCTTCTTCCCTGCATTACTAAATACAACATATATACCAGTACAAGTCTTTATGCAATGTCTTATACTCCTCTGCAATTGCCGTGAAGAAAATCTACCTCACGAACTAACACAAAAAACATAGTAAATTTTTGTACCTTTGAATTTGCTATCACGTCTTTATTTCATTCAAACTAACAAAGGTGCTGGCGTCACGAGTGACTTTATTTTATATTACAAACCCCACTCCTCAGTGGGATCCTTTGAGCCCTGCTCATGCGGACCTACTGGTTCAGGTGTGTTACTGTCCCGTGACATGGCTAGTGATTACCTGCTCCGCTCCAGACACCTGCGCAGTTTGCACGCTGCACTTGGTTGTGTTTTGCTTGAGTGGAGAAGATGGAGATAAGCCCCATAGCTGGAGAAGCGCCATTCCTTTTTCTAACAAGCTGAAAGAGTGAGTTGATTTGTTTTTTGTCGTGATCAGTTTTGAGGGGAAATTTATATGGGCTTGCTTGCATGCTTTCTTAGACTTTGGGTGATTTGAGTTTTTTCCGAGCTGTGACCGTGGCTTGTGACAGGCCTGATCCTGCAAACATCGCAATATTTTGATAGGGGTCTGGAACTAAGGGTTATTTTCTTGATTATAGCATAAGCTGTTCTTTTACTGAAAAAAAAAAATGAATGCTAGAAATAACATTGCGTGGTGCAGAATTTTGGAGATGTTTTCATTTTGGTAGTCTGTGAGTGTGATCAATGGCTAATTTCTGAGGAGAACAGTCTGGGAGTAAAGTATGAATAATTTTCTGTATGTATGTGGAAAGTTCAGTAGGTGATACTGATTCACCTCTGAATTATATATTATTTCTTTGATTTCTGTCTTCTACGTCAGCAATTTTTGATTTAAGGGTCTCAAGTTTTTCTTCGAGTGAGATGTGCGCATCCATTAGTGAGTTGCGGCCTGTGGAATATTCCTCCATTTTCTGTTCCATGTGAACAATTCTCTCTCCCAAAGCGTCAACATAAGATAAAACTGTATTGATTTCTTTGGCAATGTCCTTTTTTGTGTTTGTAACTGGCCTGAATCTGAAGATCCTTTTTGAGCGTTATAGTCAGGATGGTCCACCAAGTTGGCAGCTGATTAATCACTTCTAGGGCTTACTGTGCGTGCCATCATCTTTGAATTGGAAGCAGCTCTGGGTGAGGCTTGGAAGAGCTGCACCAGGTTTGTCCCCTCTTTCTGCATCATAGGAGGATGGGATTGCGCATCCTCAAATGAGTGTGACCTGTATATGGATAGCTGCTTGTATCTCTACTGAGAAGTGGTAATATAAGTAAGAGATAGTGAGGGAGGGGAGAGGCAATCGCTCTGCGCATGGCTGCTCTTAGCCCTGGACACGCTACCCTAACAAGCAAATTTCAAGCTTCTTTTTCACATGCATAAAAATTGAAAGTGCAGTGACGAGATAAAATGCATTTTTCTTGCAAAATGCAATGAACTAGCATAAAACATTGTGGGGTAACTGAAGTAATGGGTAACTGAATTCTAGGAAATATAGTTGTTCACATAAATTCAACTGCTCTTGAAGAGTTTTTTTTTTTTCTCTATCACATGAGCTGTTTAAAAGTAGTACAAACTGTAGGGTAGATCTACTGGCTAAGTAAGGATATGTATGATATGTATTGTAGTAGTGCAGTACACAGAAGGGCCTGTAGAGGGCCGAAGACAGGACTTCTGGTGCGAGGGTTAACCAAGGGGAGGAGCAGGAACCAAAAAAAAGTCAGTTCCTGCCAATAGCGTTAGAAAGAGGACCAGTGCAGCATAGGAAGGTGCTGTAGGCTGGTGGCCTAGCAAAAGCCAGAGTCCGAAAGGGATGACGCCCCTGGACTCCCACCCAAATTGGGGTGCTTATTTGAAAGACATATATATTGACATTGTGTGATGTGCTGTGAAATAAACGCTGGCAGGAGGCCAGACAAAGATATACGCAATTCCTGAGCCGTGTTTACACGTGTGGTGTGCCATTTCTGGTACGAGAGGTCAGCGATCCCGAGGCGACGGCAGCCTGTTCGCTACATATGGTGGAGGATGCGCTGGCATGATTTAGAGTGGCGCACAAAGGGCCAGGAGGCCGAGTGTGTGGCTGTGCTGTGTGTAGTCTTCAAAGGGCCAGAAGGCCAAAGCTGCAGTTAAAGGGCCAGGAAGCTGAAGTTTGCTGTCACTGTGGGAGCAACAGAGGACCAAGCAGAGGACGTCCATGAGGCAAGTTAGTGAACTTGTGTGTTTATCATGGACTGTACAGTCAAGATGGCGGGTGGTACAAGAGGCAACCAGAAAGAGCCATGCTGGGGGTGTTTTCAGATGGATTTATATTTGTTCGGATGTCCAGTGGCAAAGTGGCCAGTAAAACCCCACTGGTCTGTGTTGGACTGTAACCGAGTTCTGGAGAAGAATCCATGGAGTGGTGAGGCCACTAAAAAGACTGTGGGTTCTGGGCAGTATGGACTTGAGAGGGGAAGAATTGATGCCAATGTGGTTAAAATGCTATATAACAGAATGTTTTCCTTTCCGGAGAGTACTGAGAAAACTGCAGTGTCTGCATTGGGTGCAAAAAGTTCAAAAACCGTACGGTACATAATGTGTTGCATGATACGTTTTTTGTGCACGATGATCCCATGAAAGCCGTACAGTGTGCACGGACATTTAAGGAAGATTTGTCTGTGAACTGTGTTGCTGACCGCGTGCGGCAAGAAAAGTCCATTAACCCTGAAATGTCATCTGTGGGGAATGGTGGGATGTATTCTGTGCCTAATGAGTGTAGATATGTTTCCCAAATGAAGTCAGGGTGTGAACAGGGTGCAATGAGTTCAGCCAACACCCATGTGAGAGCCTGTGCAAGTATGCCTCTAGTGAGAGAGGGAAGTAATGAAGATAGTGTGTGTAAGACTAGAATTGCTGGAGTGAGCAGTACTATGCCTTCAGAGAGAGAAAAGATAGATCGTACTAAATCTGCAAAAAAAGAGAAAAAAGAAGAAAAAGGCTGCTGCTAGTGAGACAAGTGAGGTTGTCAGTGCAGATCCTGAGGTTCAAGGTGAGACATCAAGAGAACACTTGTTTAAAATTCAGGAGGGAGTTGCACCAATGCAAGCACATGTAAAGTTTCTTGAGGAAGCATTGCAAACTGCTAATAGAAATTATGAAGTTCAGAAAGGACTATCTTGTGTCTGCTTGGAGAAGAGGCCAAGAGGCAAAGGCTGTTAGCAGAGGAGCTGACAGATAAATTCCTAAAAGAAAAGGAAAGTATTCTC